>NC_053019.2:28423239-29038104 GCF_016746245.2 Drosophila santomea
GGGTCTTGGATGGTGCCGCCTCCCCCACGGCTGGGACAGCCCCCGCAGCAGCAACAACAGCAGCAGCAGCCGCAGCAACAAACCCCGCAACCTTCACAGCAGCAGCAGGCACAATCGCAGGCAGCTGCTCACTCACTTCGTAAGGATTTGACTTGAATTCTAATTGAAGTTTCCACAATCTAATTTAACTTTCTTTTTATTTGATTTGTTGGATTTTAAACTGTAAAACTATTCGTCATATAAGCAATTAGTTTCTGAATACTTTCTAATCTTTTGCCAAACTCAACTTTCAGCTGTACCTCACGGTATGCCGGGCATGCCTGGTCCGATGAATCCCGGTCCCGTGATGGCACCCCCACCCCCGCCGCAGCAGGCTCAGAATCCCCAAGGCAATGGGGTGCATCATAACCAGGCCACTTCGCCCACAGATCCCGTCTCCGCACTGGCCATGCAGCAGCAACAGCAGCAGCAGCAACAACAGCAACAGCAGCAGCCAGGCGGTGTGCCCAATGGATCAGTTAACGCCAGCGGCGGAGCAGCCACTGGCGGGCAGTACTATGGACAGCCACCTCCTGTAAGTCAAATGCAAGGTGCCGGTGGCGGAGGCACCTCGGTTGCCCCGTCCGTCCACGCCCAGCAAAACGGCTACGGGCCGCAGCCAGGATCCACGGGCAGTGCTTCCGTTGGAGGTGGCGGTGTCTTTGGCACAGCCCAACCCACTCCACAACAGCCACAGCAGCCGCCGACCGGAGTGCAGGCTAATGCAGGATCAGCTGGGGCTCAATCTGGCGGAGGAGGCGGTGCAGCTGGCACCTGGACGGGACCCAACACCCTCACCTACACACAGTCTATGCAACCACCAGATCCGCGCTCTTTGCCGGGCGGATTCTGTAAGTCTAGGGTTTAGAACCCACTGTACGACTTGATAATCCCTATCGCTCTTTTTCCAGGGAACTCGTCGCTTTCGGGTGAACTCGGCTCCCCGCAGCAGACGCCTCCGCAGCAGCAGCAACAACAACAGCAGCCACGCCTCCTGTCTCGCCAACCGCCGCCAGAATACTGGTGCTCCATCGCATACTTCGAGCTGGACACGCAGGTGGGCGAAACCTTCAAGGTGCCCTCGGCGAAACCGAACGTAATCATCGACGGCTATGTGGATCCCTCGGGAGGCAATCGATTCTGTCTGGGCGCCTTGAGCAATGTTCATCGCACTGAACAATCGGAACGTGCCAGGTGAGTGAATCCCTCGGGGTGTTACTCGAACAGCAGGGACTAATTACTGAGTTCCATGCAGGCTGCACATCGGCAAGGGCGTGCAATTGGATCTGCGTGGCGAGGGCGACGTCTGGCTGCGCTGTCTCAGTGACAACTCAGTTTTCGTACAAAGCTATTATCTGGATCGCGAGGCAGGACGCACACCTGGCGATGCTGTGCACAAGATTTATCCGGCCGCGTGCATAAAGGTTGGTGCAAGCAAGGGAACTCAATGCAATTACTTTAACACAATATTTGTCATACACAGGTGTTTGACCTGCGCCAGTGCCACCAGCAGATGCACTCGTTGGCGACCAATGCGCAGGCAGCGGCCGCAGCTCAGGCGGCAGCCGTGGCCGGGGTGGCCAATCAGCAAATGGGCGGCGGCGGAAGGAGTAAGTTAATGGACTCAGATTGATTTAAGGCCAACTAATATGTTAATGTCGTATTCTAGGCATGACGGCAGCGGCTGGAATTGGCGTGGACGATCTGCGCCGACTGTGCATCCTGCGCCTGAGCTTTGTCAAGGGCTGGGGACCTGACTACCCACGCCAGTCCATCAAGGAAACGCCCTGCTGGATCGAGGTGCATCTGCATCGCGCCCTGCAGCTGCTGGATGAAGTGCTTCACGCGATGCCCATCGATGGCCCACGTGCCGCTGCCTAATCCGTATTTATTATTGGCCTACATCTATGTTAAGAGCTCAGTTTTGGCGGCAGCTATCCGGCACAAATTGGAGGGATTTGTTTTTCATTTGAAATTCTGATTACGATTATGTTTGCCTTTGATTATTTGATAATAATTTTTATAAAAAATTGAAACAATTTAGAGGTCTTAAGTATGCAGTATGCAGCTGTAAAGCACTAAGCATCTAGTTTTATGTACTATACTTAAATATACACACACACACAACACCGGATACAATGCGCAAGCGGCAAATGCTTGTTGTCCATTTCCTGCCACGAAAATTACAAATTACAAAATACAAATTACAAATTACAAATTACAAATTACAAGAAGCATACACAGCATTACAATCATCCAAGCCACAGGGCGAAACAAAAGAAACATCGATGCACCCATAAATACATACATTTGATGTAAAATGCAACATAAATAAGGCAAGCGAAACAAGTAGATGTAACATAAGTGTAATAAACAGACCGTGAAATTACGATTCTAAGAGGTTGTTTTCTATTCTCGATCATCATCGTTTCACTGATAGCTTTGAGTGCGCAGATCCACCTGTTGGTCCAGCCACTTGATCCAATCCGCAGTGATGGGCCGTTCCAGGGTGACCTCGTGGAAGACCTCCACGCGACGCGTCTCAACGAACGTAAAACTCTTGAACAAATGCAGGGATGCGGCGTTATCCATGTCGATCTTCACCTCGAATTTGTCCAGTTTCAATTGGGACTGCGCTTGGGCGTACTTCAGCATGAGGAGCATGGCTTCCCTGCCGAATCCCTTGCCCCTGGCATCCGGTTCGGCTATCATGATTTCCGCCTCCGCCGTTTGTTGCTGGCTATCGGGATCTTGGTGTAGGAAGAGATTGGTGTCGCCCACCATGGCGGTAATCTCATCCTGGTCACGCGCGTAAGTCTCTGCATCCAGGACAATGAAGGTGAGCTTGTCGTCGTCCTCCCGCCAACTCCTTTGCATCTCGTGCTCCTCCTCCAAAGTCAGCTCCTCGGAGGCGGTCAGCTCCCTCAGGGTCTCGTTGCTCATCCACTGATGGTACTTTGGCACGTGGCGCGCCTCGTAGGGCACCAGGATAACCCTGCGACCCAGTATCTTGGTGTTCTCGTTCAGATGCATCCTGAGAGATACGACACATTAAAAAAATATGCTCAACCTGGAAATATTTGTTGTTGTAAGGTTGTTTACACAAATCAGCTGTTCAAATTAAGTGTGGGCCTCCTGAATCTACACCGTAAGAAATGTTCTGCTCGTATGCACTGCAAATTATTATTTTAATGAACTGTTAAATAGAATACAGGCGAGTTGGAGGGACATTTTCTTATCATTCCAATCAGAATCCGTTTTGGAATACCCCTACGATGTTATGATAGCGCTGCCAGATCGTCTCAGTTGGACCAGTCAGGCATCGCTAAGTGAGCAATAATATGAAAAGCAAAACAATTTTCTGTTTAAATTGTTCTTAAACGTTTCTAAGTCACTAAGTTAATAAGTCAATAAATGCCGCAGCGTTATTGCCGCACTTGCGGCCAGTTCATCTTCTGTTCAACACCCAGGAATCTCTTCCAGGAGCCCGATTCCGTGATGCTGCACCAGATCGAGGCTTTGACTGGATTGTTTGTGAGTAACTTTATCTAAATGTTTATATGTTCTTAAAACTCAAGCCGGGATTATCTCTAGTTGCTCTGCGGATCCGGAGACGAGTCCGATCTGCCCACTTTCATTTGCTCACCCTGCGAAATGGACCTGCAGGTGGCGATTTCCTTTCGGGAACGCGTGATACACACCCAGAACACACTGCAAAACAGTCCCAACGTGGGGGTCATGGACTTAAACGAAGCCGTCGTGGTTGGTGTGGAGGAGGAGCTTCAGTACACCGAGGAAGTGACCGAAGTCGAGGTCATAGACATGCTACCCGAGGAACAGCTGCCGGAGGAGGCGGAAGAGCCGCTCGAAATATGTGAGCAGCACGAGGAGCCCGAGGTAGAGATTCCTGCGCAGCAGAAGGAGCTCCGCAGAAGTGCAAAGACCACGCCCACAGTCTTCCCCTCCCTAAAGTTTGCGGACAACAGCCAGGCCCATAATAGCCACAAACCCCGTACCCATTGGGGCAGGCTCACCGAGGACGAAGTGGTGGCCCTGAAGCGGGAGCGACGCAAGAGGGAGTGCATATGCGAACAGTGCGGCCGGCACTTCTCCTGCCCCAGCAACTTCAAGCTGCACCTTCTTCGACACACCGGCGTGAAGAGCTTCGCCTGCGACCAGTGCTCCCAGAAATTCTACACTGGTACACTTCTGCGGCGCCACCAAGCCCTGCACGCAGGAACTGCTCCGTATCAGTGTCGCTACTGCGAGGCAACCTACAGCAACGCCAGCGGACGCATCCAGCACGAACGCATGTACGACCGAACTGGTTCCAATTCATATAGTATTCTATAGTAATATCTGAAATTCTTTCCTTCAGGCGCCATACGAATGTGAAGCCATTCAAGTGCAAGGATTGTGATAAAAGCTTTGCCATGAGCGGAAAACTCCGGACGCACATGCTAAGTCACACGGGAGTGCGCGCGTTCCAGTAAGATTGCAGTTATTTGAGTTTCAGCAGGACTCCTAACATAGTAATCTCTTTTTCAGCTGCGAGTCCTGCAAAGTCTCCTTCGTTCGCCGCTCCCACCTGGCAGCCCACTTCCGCTCCAAGGGGCACGCCCACGTACTAAGCGCCCAGGAGGCGCTGTGTAATCCTGTGGAACTGGACGTAGAGGCAAATACGTAAATGTGGATGCAGACAACGACTAAGACTTCATTAAGCAAAAGAAATTTACCAAATGAGGATCCTAAGATGAATAAGATGTTAAAAGATAATTCTGCTGGGGATCTCGAAAGTAAAAATCTGTAGCTTAGATTATATTCAGACTAGCTTTAATACTCAATGTTATTTATATTCATCGAATACAGGATATGTGCAAAAAAGGCTGTGTTAAATAATAAATGATTTTATATATGTTTAGAAAGTGCAACTTCGTTAATGTTTGTAGTTTTTGTCTTACAAAATGGCCATGTTGTTATGCCTTTGCAGGGTACCTCTTTTTTGTTGCCACTTTTTTGTTAAATCAATTTTATGTTAGTAATTATATTAAAGTTTAAAATATCGTTAAATTACTTACTGTTTTTATGGGTAACGAATTCGAAAGTAACTTGCCGGCTTGCGAGTAGCCAGTATTTCAAAACGACCTGCGCCTGGTCACACTGTTTTGCACTAAATAAATTAGAGGGCGTCTTTAAATTGCAAAATTCCTTGCAAAAGCAGTAGCAAAGTGTTTAGAGCTGCAATTGTCATAGATCCTAAGACTAAACGTACTTCTCCGGAGGATAATACCCGGAACCACCATTAACCCCAATTCAAAAAGTGCTTATCCGTTACCGCAAAACTGCATGTGGTGTTTGTTTCGCTTGTTTGGTTATTTTCCCCAAATAACCCTCTCTCTTTAAAGTCTCGAATTTCCACTTGAATTGCGCAGCTTTTGCTTTGGGATTCTGTCCAACAGATTTGGCAGAATCCATCGCGAAAGACGCAGCAAGTAGCAACGTTTGTAATCCGCGAAAGTGCAGTCGCAGAATTTTCCGGCGGGGCTTCTGGCTTAACCAATGTGGCACTTCCAATGAGAAATCAATTGCAAGGCGTTGGATGCTCTCAGTATTGGTTATTGGCGAGATTGGCCCCGGGACAGCATTACCAGACCGTTCCGATCAGTCCGAATTAAACCCCCTTCCGATCTAGACACACATCTTTAAAACACAATGGCGGAGAAGCCGCTGGCCGACTGTCCGGATTCTGGGCAACTACGCAAGCGACCCCGGCTGGAGGACGAGGAGCAGGAGCTCAAGGTGGCCGGCTTTTCGCTGAGCGCCATCGAGGAAATGCGCCAGACCCGGGACAACGAGCTCCAGAACGAGCCCATGGACCAGCAACTCCGGCAGTTCCAGGTTCTCGACGAAGTCGGCTCTGGCAGCGATGAGGACGATGAGTCAGGTGAGCTGGAATCATGCCTCAGATTTCCCAGGGTTCATTTTAAACCAGATAACAGGCTAGGTCACATGTAACGACTTTGTAATGACCACTTTTAGTTTCTCAGTGCAGGCGGCGTTCTTATCTCAAGATCTTGGCGCCTATCATTGTGCAAACAAAGGAGGCTGATAAAAGAGTCAGCCGGCAGGTTAACCCACGATATAGCAGCTTCAGTTTTCCTTTAGCTTCTTGTCAGGCAGGTGGCGGCCGTTTTGTGTGGACATCTCCATGCGCATGATACCCATTATCCGACTGGCTTGTCCAGCTTCCTCAGGTAGAGCCACTAATAAGGAGGGATCATTTTAATGAAACATCAAAGAACTAGACAAATGTGGGCCAACCCGTGAACTTGCCATTCAAATAATCTGGGAGGAGGGCGACCAACTTCTCGGCCGGTTTTCCATTTCCCAGACAAACAGACAGCTTATCTATACCGTGATTGTATCTCCTTACATGGCAACCAGACAACGCTAGCGAGCAGCAGGGTGGAAAGTATGGAGAAGGAGGCGACCTGGAGGAGGAGGAGGCGGCTGAAGGTGACGGCGAAGAATACGATTCCTCGGAATTTGATGATGAGGAGATCGAAAATCTGCTGGACGAGAAGCTGCCCGACGAGCTCCGCGAGTCTAAGCAGCCCAAGTACGAGCAGCGTTTCAAGACTGTGCTAGAAGGTCAGTGGTCTTCACCAAACAAAGATGTTTACTTTAATATGTTTTCATTTTAGAAAAACGGCTTAACCACTTTGAAGTCCTGCCCGAGGGATGGGTGCAGGTGACTCACAACAGTGGAATGCCGCTCTTTTTGCACCGCAAAACACGCGTCTGTTGCGCATCGAGGCCCTATTTTCTTGGCACTGGAAGTGCCCGCAAGCATGCAGTGCCCTTGGGAGCAATCCCCTGTCTCAACTACAGGCGGGCTTTGGAGGAAGAGTCGGAGGTGGAGCAACAAAAAACAGATGAAGCGCCTCCAGCGGCTGTGTGTCCTGTAACTGGAGCTGCCGCCTCACCGACTGAGCCCATGGACGTGGAGGGGAAAGAGAACAACGACGGCAGCTCCGTTCCGAAATCCCAACCGGATGGCTTAACTGCCCTTATGCCAGCTGCCAAAATTGTCACGGTCAACGAGAATACCCAAAAAGAATCCATAACACCGGAGCAACTGAACACCTACTGCCAGAAACTCTTCAAATTCAAAGTGATCCGTGTGCTGCGATTTCGGAGCTGGAATGCTCGCCGCAAGTTCACCAAAAACCGCAAGCACATCAAGAACATCCAACGACCCACGCTGCCAGATGGGACTAAGCTTATCAAATTCCCAATACTAGCGGCGGCTGGCGAGGGATCAACAAACCCCCGCGGTCGAAAGGAGTGGATCATGAATCCCAATGGCAAGAGCTTCGTCTGCATCCTGCACGAGTATGTGCAGCATGCTCTGAAAACGCAGCCCACCTATGAATTCAAGGAGCTCCAAAATGCAGCCACGCCATACTCTGCCACCGTATCGGTTAATAATCTCAAGTATGGAACGGGCTATGGCACCAGTAAGAAGCAGGCCAAGTCGGAGGCGGCTCGGGAAACGCTGGAAATACTCATTCCCGATGTCAAAGACAAGATTACGGGCAACAACAAGGACCAAAAGAGCGGCACTGCTAAAAAGGCTCAGAGCGATCTGTCTGTAAGCAAGCTAACTATATAGAATGTAATGATTTCTGAATATCTTGTACTTTAATCGCTTCCTTTTTATTAATTTCTTGCAGGTATTCGATGACATCCGCATCGAAGATCCCCGCGTCACCGAATTTTGCAATAAGACGACGGAGCCCTCTCCCAATGCCATTCTGCTAACTTGCTTGCAGCGCAACTACGGCAGCGATGTTCAGATCAGCCAGGAGATCAACCGCACGGCGAATAACAAGAATGAGTTCACCATGACCGTGGGCAAGCACACTGCCAAAGTGGTTTGCAAAAACAAGCGGGAGGGCAAGCAGCTGGCTTCGCAAGCAATCCTTCAGGTGAGCAGTGATAGGTTCTTTGCATACATTTCTTTATAACTTTTATGTTTATCTTATGTCAGATTCTACATCCGCACATCCAGACCTGGGGTTCCTTGTTGCGCCTCTATGGCAACAACTCCATAAAGACCTTCAAGGAGAAGAAGCTGGAGGAGCAGGAGATTACCGTCCTGCAGAGCAAGGCGGCGGTTAATCAACCCAACCACGCCATACTGGACAAACTTAAATCCGAGATGCTGAAGCTGTGCGCGAAGCAGGAAAGCGTCCTGACCATGGGCACTTTTGTTCCGCCAAGCGACGTCGACCTGCCCACTTCCTCCGGGTCGAATTTGAACAACGTCGAACTTTGATTGGGAAACACACATTCTCTCTTGCCAACTTTGATTCTCTAGTAGTGCATGACAAGCTCCCAGTCTCTCAGTTACCCAGTTCCATATTCGAAAAGCTAATGAGCTAATGACAACAACGACGCGTTCTCTAGAGGCACACGAACTGATTTAAAATTGGCCTTCACTATCTGAACTGGTCAATAATGAACAACTACTCATGAAGTGGCTTTAACAAGAGGCCAAATATGCAGAACAATTGCTTATGAAGTGGTTTTACATTAAGGTAAATGCATCATTCAATTGCCAAATATAAGTAGTTCATCTCTGCAGTAGTTAAGATGTGGGGTTCAATTTCATATTATACAAATATAAGCTTAAATAAAGTACCATTTAAAAATGATCTCCTTTGTATTTGGGTATTAAGATCTTTATAAAAGTAGTGTTCTGAGATTTTATATATTATTCATTTGGGCAGACGGCAGGGCAATTATTTGCTCATGATGTGCAGATATTGTTTAACTAATTCCCTCGTAAATCTTCTCGTATCGCTTTCGCTCTTGAAACGTCCAAATACCATTGACCCGTAACCAATTTGGAAGACTTTTAAAAAAGTCGTATTAAATATAAAAAAATGGATATTTACATGGCCATTAGGAGTCTGGGGTCGGGTGTTTAGGGGGGGTCCTTCTGGCGGTCGTTAGGTGAGTGGATGTTAATATTTAAAGCGAAGGGTGTAGCGGGGTGAAGCAGAGTGTAGGTGTGTGTGCGTGCAATTATTTAAAAGACGATGCAGTCATAAATTATGCTACATTTTCATTTCATTCTAACGTTTCCTTTTTTATAGCATTCCAACGAGCGTGGCACACAGACATATTTACCACGGAGAAAGCGGAGAGAGTCCAGAAAGAGAAAAGTCGGAGAGAGAAAGCGAGGGGAGAGCGGCGCAGGCGCAGATTCCCGGATTTTGCGCAGCAGCCCTGCTGCGAGATGAATTGTGGCGAGTTGCGACCTGCCAATTCGCAGTCCGTATCTGTATCTTCAGTACGGATTCTTCGCGTGGCGAGAAAACCACTTCCCGGCGCTCCTATCCTCAGGACTTTCGTCTGGGATTCATAATTAAATCACAGTAACTCGGCACGGACCGAAAAAAAAAATAAAAACGGGGAGAAAAACAAAGCTGAAAAACGCCAACTGCAGTGGAGAGCAGAATCACTTTTATTGACATTCATCTTAGTTGCTGTCGCCGTTCAAGCGTCAACCATCAACCGTCGCCTGTCAGTGCTCCTCCATCCCTCGGTGTGCCCCAAAAAAACCCACTTTATAGCCCCCAGTCCCTCGATTCGCGACTCCCGACTTTCGACTCTCGATTCCCGGTGCTCGTGTGTCGCGTGTTGCAAGTGCGTGGGCTGCCCGTCAAATCACTGGATATCACAAGCGGTACGACACGCGCGCCGTTTTTGATTTTTCGCCTGGGTCTGGGAAAAAAGTGCGGAAATTCGGTGAAAGACGGAGTACTCGGAATATAAACGGAAAATAAACGGAAAATCGGGTACACACACACACACGCACTCCTGCACACTGTGTCCAATGCATTTGGCCCGCTTGGCCTTAGCACTCGGAGATATGTAAATTATGCCAAATTCTATCGGAATTTTCGTCAGCGCCAGTGAATCGGTAAACAGCAGCCGCCGGAGCAGCAGAAGGCGGCCCGCAGTTCGCAGGACGCAGGAGCAAGCCAGCAGCAACAAGGACATCAGCAGCAGCAGCAACAGCAGCAACAGCAACAGCAGCAGTAGGTAAGCGGTAGCGCATTAGGCGCCAAGTGTCAGCGTAGAATGCTGGAAAATTCAATAATCCGCCGCAGGGCGCCCAATTGTCCCCTCCTCGCCGTCCGCCCGACCGCCCAACCGTCTGCCCGAAAAACCCACTCCACGCCTCCCATTTGGGCGCATACCGAATGAACTCGTGCACGGGCAGAAAAAGTGGTTACTACCAAATGGCTTGTGGGTTGCAGCACTTTGTTGTGGACTGAAAAGCGGATTGTAAGAGTGTTTTGTATGCTTGTGTAATTTTTTGAGTTTCTTTACAATGTGCTCCTGAATCCCTTTAGCTCAAATGAAAGGACGGGCCTCTTCAAACCCCAAATCCACATGCTTTTCGTAGGCGAGGGCGGTTTTATTTATCTTACATTATCGCAGAATGGCATTTCTACATCTGCAGTGGGCGTGTGTTAATTGAATTACAATATTTGGGGATTTTGTGGGGCCGCAAAACAACACGGCACAGAAAGCAGAAAGGGTTGAGTACATATTGGCAGAGCAATCTCTGGCCGCTTTTTCTCCCTGTGCACCTACATGGCGCATATAGGATACTCGCTCGGCTCTGCCGTAGTCTGTTGCGTCAAAAAGTAGGTTGACTTCGGTCTGGCCGGGTTTTGGGATTGGGTCTGCTCTGCTCTGCTCTGTTCTGCTTTGCGTTTGGCGATGGCTTTTGTTGCCGCTCGATATTCGTTTAGTTTCAGCTCGGTTTCAGTTTCGGTTTCAGTTCCAGTTGCTGTTGCTGTTTCTGGTTTGGCTTTGGCTTTGGTTTCGTTTTCACTTCCAGCTAATTTCGGTGAAATAAAGAAATGAAGAGTAAATAAGAAGTCGGGCGAAATGCGGACGAATTGGGGGAGCGCCGCTTCCCGCGGGAGCAAGTGTCCTTTGAAGTTGGGCTGAGTAAATCCAGGTAATGCTGCCCAGGACCGCGGGCTTCCATTTGGGGATTCCTTTGCGACCGAAACAAGGACTTTTTCGGGAAACACCCGAATTATAGACCCTTTCTAATACATTTTATTTTCCTGGCTTCCGGCTTTCTCTTAAGTTCCGTGCAATTCCGGGTGACAACGTTCGCCTCCATTAGATGTAAAGGTTTCTTTCCCATTTGCACTAAGTAATTGTCCTAAAAATCGATTATGGAAACCCTTGCTTTATGATTTTCTAATTCTTATTGATGAATCGAAATTTGTTCTAGTCGTGGCCGAGACTTTTCACATTGAGAAATCTGCACAGTTTCGCATTTAATTGCCTTTCCAAAAAGCTTACAACTTGAAAGCATTTATATCTAGTCTTGCCACTTTGTGGCTAACGCACTTTTTTAATTAGCAAGATTTTTCCATAGCAAAACAGATTTTCAATGTTTTTCTTGTGTAGCAGTTTAAAATGCAGAAACCAATTTGACGTGGCAAAAAATGGATGGCCGAAAAAGAAGGCAGCGCACGTAAGCTTTCTTTTTAATAATGCTCACATTCCCCGAAAGTTTGTTTTAATTAATATTCCGAAATGCGAAACAGACGAAACCAGACAAACAAGCCAACGAAAATATTTATACAAACCTGAAAGTTAGTAAAACCCGGCTGGAGCCAAAATTCCTGGGGATGCGTAAACTTGGCACTGAGTTTTGCCCCTTCTCCTTGGAGGAGGAGGCAACATTTTCGTTTGCGGGTTGCAATGGCAACCATCTGGGAGCGATGGCACCGCAAGGTGTCCTTTGATGTCTGATAAGAAAATCCGGGCAATGTGACACCTTCGGCTCAATGGATGACCGACCCATCAGCCATCACCCATCGTCCTTAGCCCCTCTCCATTTTCCATTTCGCATTTCGCATTTCCCACAAAGCGACCGACCACCAAGAAATCGGAAAATGACGGGGGAAGCGGCGCTAGTACTTAATAATGCAAATACCCACAAAAACTTTCTGGGGGACGGGGTGCTGAAAAATTCCAAAAGGGGCTTATCAAATTCTTAGGATGGCTTTGCCCAAAAATAGAAAAGTAAGCCAGAAAAATCGCATTCACTCAGCGCCGCTCGACTGTCGCCCAATTTGGCGTGGTAACAAATTATCGCTGGCCGGGAAAATCAATAAACATTAATCTTGTGGCGATTTTGTCTATATCCCGCACATTATTTGCATAGTTAATGGCCAGTACCACCGTTGCCGTTGGCCATCTAACCGACAACATACAATCGACGACCGATGGGTTCAAGTCCGAGTGGTTGGCCAATTGTTAAAATCATTGCCTGCAGGTCGAGCTGATTATGGGCACTTGTAGTTATGATTGGGAAATCGATTTTGGGCGAAAACCGTAAGCTCCGCCCGTTTACTTAACTGGAAAGTCGGACGGATTCGTTTGCATTTGCATTTGTATAATTAAAAGTGATGTAGAGAACTCGGGAGCCCCGGGCGAATTCGGATTGTTCGAGTGTTTGGCTTCCTGGGAAACGCAAAGGTGTTGCGATGTGGCAGGAACGACTCCAATTAACATCCTCGAGCAGAGCTCAAGGACTCCGTTGCGACGTAGATTGAATCTTGTGCTTGTGTGTTCAACATGGCGTATACATAATGTATAAATGAGTTTTCTTAGAGGCAGCGTGACATGTGAGTTGTCCATTAAAAGGGAAATGAAATGATTCTGCTAATAGACCCGGGGGATTTCTTTTTGATTGCTCTTCGGACGTATGCACATCCACTCCACTCCACTCCACTCCCCTCTATGCTTTCGTTTCCATATTGACTTCGAGGGGCACCTTAGCGCCCGCAAAAAGCAATCTCATCGAAGGCAACTTTATCGCATGAAATTAAAATTTAATTTCAATTAACTTATCACATCGTTGCCAGCATCCGACACCCGACACCCGAAACCCGACACCAATCAGGATTCCACGCCTCCGCCGCATCAACACATTGAACGCCCGGCTAATCTACCACAAAATACCTTGAGGTGGGGCATCCGAGGTTCCCCCTTTGCATTTCCCTGTCACCTTGCCAACCTACCAATTGCGGAGCTAACCAACTTGCCACCTTGAAAATTTCATAATTAAACGTTGCCCAACGCCGGCTTAAACCAAGCCAAGCCGAGCTGGGGGCATAGCCCTGGGTGACATCTTCGAGAATTCTAATTAAATCATCCCCGAGAACTTTTGAGGACTTTCTGTGTTGATTCATGTTCCATGTGGCAGCTGCCCCAACTTCGCTCGGGAATCCAAAAAGGCAAAAAAAAAGATGAAAACTCACACACACACATACAAGAATAGATGAGCAAAATCCGAAAAATGAAATGGAAAACTTTGCTTGCCCAGGAATTTCACTTGATTTCTATTTGTTGTTCTCCTGGCGAATCCCTCCGCTTCTCCACCCCCCCTCTTCAGTTCACTTCTTAGCCATTTACCGGTTCGTGTTATATGCCGACTAATTTGTGGTGTTTGCTTTTGGCCTCTTCAGACTCCTCTGCTGGTGCTCCAGTGGTTCCGTTCCGTTTCGGTTCGGTTCTGGCCGGGATCTTCGCCGAGGATTATGCAATGTGGACAGGGCGCAGGGCGCAGGGTGCGGGAAGGGCGGGTGTCAGTATCTCATGGTCATGCAGAGGAAAAAACGCATATGCCATTTTAAATTTCCATATCACATGCTTGCTGAAAGAGTGACAAGAAAACATTTTTATTCTCAAGTTGGGTAATTTCATTTGAGACTCATTTTTATTATTGAACGTACATCACTTTTTGCTCAGTGCACACGCCGAAAAACTCACTTATGTACACGCATGGGTACAAGATTCATAGACTCATAAATCTTTGAGTATTGAAAAACCATTTTTGCCTATAAGAACTCATGCCGAAAAGTTTATCCGGCGTACACGCTTTCCGGCTGAAGGGTGAGCGAATCGGGGCTCTCGATTGGATGGTATGACGTGGGATGGTAGGGGATGGTATGGTGTGGCATGTGATATGGAATGGGGTTTCCGACCGGGGGCACGGGAAACATTCGCAAACTTGGCTTGAGGTGAAAGCAAACAACGTGACGCCGGACAACGAACAGCGAACAACGAACACCAATGACGGTGTACAACACTGAATGGCAATTTAGCCAGGACTTCAAATGGTTGCAGGGCATCAGCAGGGAGGGGAGGAGAAGGTGCTGTGCCCCCCACCTGTGAGGGGGTGGTGCTGTAGTTTAAGCATGCCCAGCATCAATGCTCTCGGCCGTTTTGCGAAAATCCACCAAAATAATATTGTTATGTACATTTGTTGTGGACCTTGGTTTTTGGTCAATGGTCAGGGCTTTAAGTCACATAGTGCCCCCACCCCCCACCCCCCATCCGCCATTCTTCACTTACACATACGCAGCATATGCTCCAAGCTGGCTCACACACACATATACACGCATAAACATGGCCAACGAAGCGTTCGAATCGAGAGAGGGATATTCATGAAATGGAATAACTAATGACTTTATGCTAGGAGCGTGTTTTGTTAATTGCATTTGACGGCAGAGCGAGACGGAGATGTGGCGGGGCGGGGGAGCAAGGAAGATGCCACAACTTACACTTGAGGAAAATGTTTATCTTCCTAACTTCCATTCATGTTAATTACTTTATTTGTGTTATTCAAAGAAGGAGCGATTCAAGCGCCAAATACGATTTTTTCAAGAAAATCCTTTGATTAACATCAAAATTATTGTTTCAGTGCAGTGGCTCGCCAAAACTGGCCTCTTCGGCTGGGGAGGCATTAACTGCGGATGGGAAAAAATTGTGGCACACACTCGGTTTCCTGTTGTGGCAACGAAACTTAACGAACTTAGAGGAAGCCAACCAGTGGCAACGAGCGGAGGAGAACAACAGTTGACAGAGACCGCGGCTAATGAAACCGCAGTTGAAGTGGCTAAAAGGGGGGCCAAAAGGGGAAAGAGTCGCAAAGGAAAGGGAAAGGGGATGGAAATGGAAATGGGAAATGCGAATGCGAAAGCGAATAAGTGGAAATGGCTACTCAAGTTGCCCGCAGTTACAGTTTTGTATCTCATTCTCGGTCGCTGTGGAAAATAAACCCCCCACCGCCCCTACACAAAATGATGGCGACAATTTGGCAATGGCAGCGATAAGTTTTCCCAGTCCTTTTTCGGGAATAGGACTATGCCATTCACATGTGCTCCATTGTCTGATGCGCTCGCTAAAAGGGTTACTCGCAAGTCCCATTTGCAGGTCGCCAAATTAGCCCAATTGCTTTTTGGGGCTTCCAAGGGGAAAGCATATCCTGGCCAGAAGCCATTTGGTCCGGTATCTCATTTTCAGATTCACAGATGGATCGATGGCCGAATGACTGCGTATCTGCTAATTGATTAACCTAATTCAAAGAAGCTCACACGCACGAATCAATCATTTGCCGAAGGTTCCTGCTAATTAAGCGAAATATCATCGATTTTCCGATGAATTCACACTCAGTCTAGACAAGTGCAGGAATGCGTTAAATCACATAGAATAATTGGACCAGTTCTTATGCTACTGGAAGTAACCTTGGCCAGAAAGCATTTAACATATATTACAAAGAATAATATCAGACACACAGTTGTGCAGCAATTAGACGCTTTCAACTCCAAGTTGCATGTCCATCGGCAATCGATGGCTCCAATCCACTTCTCCACTCCTCTCCATCATCGTCTGGCCCTCTAATGTGCACTTGAAATTAATTGGCCAGCTGTTCCCTGTTCGCTGTTCTCTGGGCAACTTGACTTTTTCATTCCGGCCACCTCAATTATGAGAAAATAAATACTTAACTGCATTTTAATTATCCCGGAAAAAAAGATGTGCCACAGCGGCTTGTGTGGATCCTTGAATTGTGCACATACTCGTATAATTTCAAGCAAACTCACTTCAAAGTCAAAGCTCAGATTGGTCAATTCAAGTGGCTTTTGGAAGGCCGGGGCTTGGTGACCACTTAATTATACGTATACTCGTGTGCAGGACCTTCTCTGCATCACCAAACCATTACACTGCGAACAATGCTGGATCCCTAATAAGTTATTCTTGAAGTTTAAACTTAGTCTTCCCCCGTTTCAAACACTTCTAGTATTTGTGTAACTAACATAACTTAAACATACTTTAAATAGTAAATACTAAGCTTCAAGAATTCCTCCAAGTGCAGACATCGGCACGAGGACACGAGTCCCGACTCCTGACTTCCTCAACGTCCAATTTGCGTACTTAAATTCATTTCACTTTAATTACGAAGGTTTCCCGTTTAATATTTTATGCTCCACTCGCAGCACTTCGCTGCTGGCTGCCGATTTTCCCCCGATTTCCCCCCCGCGACTTCCTGCCGATTTTCCGCATTTTCCATCCGCCCATTTGGCCACGTTGCCCAGGACCGCTTCATCTGCTTAATGTCAGTTATTTTCATTACCCCCCAGCCGACCAGGACATCGACATCTCCAGCGCGCGTTGTCAGGCTTCTGGTGGTCGGCTTCTTTTTATTATTTGGCTTATTTGGCCGGGATGTTCTCGCATTTCAGCCTGTGTTTTTGGTGGGTAAATATTTCGACTATAAACCGTATTAAGGTATTCATAAATTGCCTGCTGCTTAACCCCAGCGCGCATAAGTATTGGACATCCAATTTGGTAATTCAGGGGCGGAAAATTGAGCAGCCGCCGAATGGCAAAGGGTCTATTGGAAAATTCGTTAACGGATCGGATGACATAAAAACGTCTTGCCAGAAGTAAGCTGCCATGTTTATGAGTCGAGCAACAAGCCAAGATCCGCAAATTGGGCCTCCAATTTGGTGGTGGGGCTGCCTAAGGGAGGACTTGGGGGCGACACACGCATCATTATGGAGCCAAAGTGTCGCGCCCGGGATGCTCATCAAATGCCAAGCGAACGGTGTAAACTGCCTCATTGAAAGCGACAGCCTCGGAAAACCCATCCTTCGTTGGAAAAACGGAAAAACAGGATGGAAACAGTGATGGGGCAAAACTGTGATTGAGCCCAGATGGAATTAGTTTATAATTGCTGCAGAGAACTCGCATTTCGCTCTCCTGGTTAATTGGAACCCTCGTGGGCTCAGGGATCCCCTGCAACTACGCAACTACGCAACTACTATTAAGCCCCGGTTTAGTGAGGGGTTTCCCCGGCAACTGACGCGCATGAATCGAAGCACAGGGAGTTATAATCTCATAAGCTCCTTAGCCTGTGCTTTTCTTACACGCTGCCGGAAAAGCTGGAAAAGGTGAAACTGGGAAAGACTGGAAAAAAACCGAGATAGAAACGCTATGCACTCCAGCAGCCTTTACAGTTTCAACTTAAAAAGTCAATGAATGGATGTGGTTCATATTGTAACGATGGATTCATCATATTCATATACTATTCAAATAACTTAGTTGCATCCACTGAAAATCGCTGGTTGTGTAAAACATTCGCATGCCACTAAGTTGGCAGATAGCAGTGATTGAATCACTGTCTGCGCCTGTTCACGCATCACCAAGTGGTGACATTCCCCGCAGCATTGGGCGACGATTGGGTGCGGACCAGGCGAACGCACTGGAGTCAGGAGTCGGAGTGGGATTCGATGAAGGATGCGGAGAAGGAGATGGAGGCGGAGGCGGAGATGGGTGCGAAGGCGGAGGCAGTTGGCCTCGACGACAGCGAAGGCAGGAACATTACTGACACTGCAAAAAAAAACATAGCCGCAGATTGCGATGGCCAAATATATTATTAAGGCCATACAAAGACCCCAAATATATTGTAGAAATCTGAAAAGTGAAAAGCAAGATTTCCCGAGCCCCATTTTCCGCGAGTGTATCAATAGCGCGCGATGACGAGGACGACAGCGCAATTGGTTTTTGGGAGACAACAAAGAAAGCGAACCTCGATTGGGCGGAGTTGGGGGGAAAGTGGGAAAAGCGGGAAAGTGGGGAAAGCGGGGAAAGCGGAGTGGGGGGTGGTTACACGAGGCTGCCAAATACGTGCGTGGCTGAGATTTGTTTGGCTCTCATCCGCGCACATCCTGCGCTTTGCTAACTTTTTGCTCTCCCTGCTAATGTCCTGTCTTTGGATGTATGGGTTCCATGCTTCTGTGGCTGTGGCTGTGTGGGTGTGAGTCCTTCGGTGGGACAGAGTGTGTGCGTGTTTTACAACCACAACCTGTGGGGCGGGCAAAAAAAAGAGGGGGCGAGAAGCGAAAACAAAAAATGGAATGAAAGGAGCAGAGGCCGGGGCAAATCGTTGCCTTTTTTATGTGACCATTTCCATTGCGACTGCGACTGCGTTCGTGTTCATTAACGTTGCTATTACATTTTAACACACCGAATCGGAATGTGTCCTGGCAACGTCCTTGCCACGCCTCCGACCCCCACTACGCCCCTCGTTAGCTTTTACTTTCGCT
Source organism: Drosophila santomea (assembly GCF_016746245.2). NCBI lineage: Eukaryota > Metazoa > Arthropoda > Insecta > Diptera > Drosophilidae > Drosophila > Drosophila santomea. The sequence continues at coordinate 28,441,782 of NC_053019.2, forward strand.
TGTTTTGTTTGCTGTTGCTTCTGCCGCTTTTGCTGCGAGAATGTTGAAATATCCTGTTTAACTTTATTTCACTTTTTCACAGCATCCTACACGTGGCCACCCATCCATTTACCGCCCACTTCCGGAGCTTCGGCGTGTGTGTATGTGTGTGTGTGTGTGTGTGTGTGTGCTTTAGTTGGCATGCATAAATTTTTACGTTTGTTGTTGTCTTATCAGATCATTTATTTGCGCAGGGAAGGCCTCCCATTTCCCCATTTCCCCATTTCCCCCCTTTTCCCACGCTCTGCACTCGCATTACTCGTGTTATTTGCATGTTGTAGAAAAATATCAATTTGCGTACCTCCGACGTCGATGGTAGACGGTCGGTCGTTTAACATTTTCCGCTATTTACAGGCCCTTTGTCCTTTTTCATTTTCCTTTTTCCTTTGCGCCCGCCTTAATTTGCCGGAGACACAGTGGCCCATCCCCCCAGGAAGTTGGAGATATGCGAGTGTATCTCGAATGTTGTGCAAATGTTTTTTTTGTTTCCCCCCACATTTGAGTCCCCACTTTCGCTTTTGGCCATTTGAATATGAATTTATATCAATGTGTCTGGGTCACGCTGCGTATACGCAATTTATATAATTCGTGGCGCTATTTGCATAACTATATTGTCCAGAGTTCAGCTGCTTTGCGCCTCGCGTGATAATGTAAATTTCTCGGCCACTTCGTTTCTATTTGGCCCGGAATTTATCACTTGACTGCTTGGTCCGACTTAGCCATTAGTGGAGCCAAGGAAGAGGAGCAGGCAGATGAAGTCCACGCAAATAAGGTGAAGTGCAGCTCGGACTTATGCCCACGAGTCACGTAACTTCCTGTCGGCGCCACAGTCGCCATGGCTACTGGTTAGTGGATCCTGGTTTCTGGGTTCTGGGTTCTAAATTCTTCATTCTGGATGCCCGGCTCTAAGCTGACTCGGAGTTATGGGCCACCAAGTGGAGGAAGACACTCCTCGCTGTGGATTCATAAATTTAATGCTCAGCAGCAGTTCGCCTCCCCCACTCACCCACTGACCACCCAGAGCACCAATAACTTTTCTGATAATATCTGGGAATCACCCGGCAGCACTCGCTATTTATCTCCATCCATGGCTTTCTCTTTCGATGTTGCACCGCGACAAAATATCAACAATCGGGTCAGCTTTTGGGTCAGATACGTATCACAGGAAAACATAATATGGGTTTGAAGGTTTCTCCTTATACAAAAAGGCATACCTATGAATATGGAAGTCTATATAAGGCAAATTCCACAGATAACATTGTGGCATCCTTAAACAAATTAGTTTTCATTCATTCATTAAATTGTTAAATAATTTGCACTACCGTAATCCGACATTATAAGTTATGAAAAACTTTCGCGAATTCTTAAGCATTTTTCACTGTGTGTCGCTTGTCGTTAGCACATTTGATGTTGCATACTTTTATGTGCTACAGATTTTTCGGCGCGCACGCGGCTCTAATGAGCAGAAGCAGCAGAAGCAGGAGCAACTACAACCACATCATCAACTTTACGCCCAACTATGTGTCGTATACGTAATATGTGTGAATACCAGAGCAGGGTACACAGTGGAGGGGTTGGGAAAAGTTGTGGCAGTGGCCAAAGCACTCACCCACATTGCGCACACAATTTTTTATGGTTGGTTAACTAAATTTACTTTACTGCCTTCCAAACAGCCATGAAACTAGAGAAAGCCAACGAGGCCCAAGAAGAGCGAGATAGACTTAGGCAATATACATACATAGCTGCAATATTGAAAACTGATCAACCTGATTGAATTGCCAGCCACTGAAATAGAAACTAATGAATCGCTCGAGACTTGTGAGCCCCCAACGTTCAAATGTATGTAAAATAATACCAATTTCTCGGGTAAGCCTCGTCCAAAGATTGCGTATACGCAGCGTTGATTGGGTGGGAATTGGATGCGTTTACGAATACATAAATTCATTAATAATGCCCTCGCACATTATGCTATTCGTCCCAGACGAGCTTTAAAGTGCATTATAGCCCAGTCCTCACTGCTGCCAAACATCCGTCCAATGGAGCCGGGCTCAGCGGGCTCATCGGAGTACAGTAAGTACTCCTGACAGCCTCAAAGAGCTCAGGATTCGAGGGAATCATTCAGCCGAACTGTAAAACAGTGATATCGAACTGAAATTTGCCCGGGCAGGTCTGGTCCCTTCTAAGGGCTTAAACTAAATGGAAGCTGATTCCCTGGCTATAGATTTCAATTCCTTTCGAATGACTTAGTTCACAGTTCAAGGCGTATTCAAGTGTGCAAGCAAAATGAGTTTTCTGAACTAATAATCTCTAGCTGTATTTGAAATAGCCCGTATTGATATGTTTACATTAAGTAACCATTTCGTGTTTTCATCTCTTGCAGGTTTTTGGGACACTCCGACGAGCCTTTACAGCCGAGTAGCACTGTAGCACTGTGAGTAAGCCATGATTCCACTGTAGAACACACTTATTTATTTATGTGCGAATGATTATGTGTGTGCAGCACCCACATAAGCTGCCAAGTATTTACCGAGGATATTTAGCAAACATTTACTGTTCCCAAATATTGCGAGGTCGAAGTGGGAAATGGTGTTCCAAGTGGGCAAAGTGGGAAAGACAGCCGGAGTGACACGGAGATGGCGCTGTGTCCTCGTCGCCGATACCCGCCTATCTGTCCTTATCGATATTTGCGAAATAATAAAAAAGTGGCAGGCCGCACACTGCCGTAATACGGAGCAGCGATGAACGGGAGCGGGCCCAGTTGTCATCCTGCTTCCTTTGCCTCCATATATGGGTATCTGGGTATGTGGAGGGGATGCCCATGCCCGCTTTTATTCGCAATATTCCCCCAGCTCAACAGCTCAATCTGCTTCTGCTACGATTTCGAATGGAGCAATGGAGCTGGTACCCAGTGGGTCGCAGATGGGGCGCAGAGTCATGAAAAATTACACAGGGCATTTTGTTCGCCTGTCGGCTCGACTCTTGAGATATTCCAATTTTTAAAGTGTCAAAAATATCCGCTTATGTATAGAAATACATACCGACTTTTATGGTACATACACATGAATATGTAAGCAGATAATGGCTGCTTTCGGCCTCCACTTCTTTCATTCAGTTGAGAGTTGAGTTGAGTTGAGTTGGCTAACATACAATTCCTTGGCGCAAAAGTTTGCGGCCAAACAGAAAAACGCAAAAAAAAACAAGAGGGAACGCTATAGTCGCCTTGCCCGACTATCTGATACCCGATACCCGAAGAGAAAAAGAATAAGAAGAGAGAAAGAATAAGAAGAGAGAAAGAATAACATTTTTTACTCCTAATTGCCAATACTAACCAACCTAATCACTTTTTGACCGACTTTGTCAAAATAATTTTGTCCAAATTTTCGCATTTTTTGTAAGGGGTATCATCTCCAAAAATTACAAAAAATGTGAAAAATGTGGAAATTGAATTACGAGCTCAGCGAGGTATGCCATTCCATATTCGGACCGATATTTCGAATGTTATGATCAAAATACTGATATTTATAGTCGCAAAATAACAGAAAAGCGATTTTCGGCAAAAATCATCATCAAAAATTGGAAGAAAAGTGAAAATAATATAATTTTGTTTTGAAGACACAGTTCGATTGGAAATTGAATTACGAACCCAACGAGGTATGCCATTCCATATTCAGACTTATATTTCGAATGCTGTGATGAAAATAACCTGCGGGTCCTGAGATCTCGACGTTCTAACGGAGGGACAGACGGACATGGCCCGATCGACATGGCTATTGATCCTGATCAAGAATATATATACTTTATATGGTCGGAAGCGCTTCCTTCGGCCTGTTACATACTTTTCAACGAATATAGTATACCCTTTTACTCTACGAGTAACGGGTATGAAAAGAAAAAAAGGGGAGCAGCGAGAAGAAAGAAGAAAGTTCAAATCAACATATTGATTTTTGTGCGAAGGGGGCGTGTCGCCGCCCACGACCACAACTACCCACGAGATACGAGCACACAAAGCCGACGCTGACGTGTGTATCTTGTATCTTCGCTGGTTGGCTACTGCTGCTGCTGCTGCCTTTGCTGTTTTTACTGTTTTTGCTGGTTTTTCTGGAGTTGTAAATGTTTGCCAACTGGTGGACAGGGCATTTGCTTGTTCACAACTTTTATTTATTTATGGTTTGATATTTATTTATTTCCCTCCGCATTTATTTTGCAAAAGATTCTGCCATGATACGAGTGCCTTCCTGGCTGCTCTTAATGGGTTTTGCGTACAAATTCAACTGGCTGGCTTGAGTTTTATTTTTATTTTTTTTAACTTTATTAAATTCAGTGCGGAGCAATCAGTTCCAGTTTACGCTTTTGCTTGAACTTTGCAAACTGGCTATTGTTTACCACTATTTACTATTATTTATTTCCTTTCGGGAGTGCTATCTATTCCTGGCCGTATTTCTTTGGCAGACTTTTATGAAGATATCTCACAAGTTGCTCTTAATTTGTCTTATGTAAACATTCAATTTGCTTCGCTGGCTTCTGCCTTTTATTGGGTTTATTAAATTCATGCACACCTTTGCTGACCCAAAACAATTCCAGTCAGTTTTGGATTGCATTGAATACTTGAGCCGTAATGCTTTATAAATTCCAAATAAATTGAACCAACCAATCAGGGAACTTAAAAATTCAGCACTAATGAGGCTGCATTTCTCACAGTGCCTGCCCGGATCAGCTTGGTGTTATTAAATTTGTTTCAATCTCTTCGACTGGCCTGACCTGACCTACATCAAAATCGGTTCCCATTTCACGGACCAGCAAAATGTTGCAAATTTGTTGGCCCTTTCGGGTTTGCTGCCTTTGATTTGCCCCGTTCAACTTCTGCCAACTGTATAAAGTTTCAATTTGCTTGTCCCTTTGCCAGCCTCAGTTTTCCGCCTGAGTTTTCCTCCTCTGCCGCTGTTTTGCTTTGCCTTGGTTTTCCGCTTCTGTTTTTGCGCATCCCTGCACTTGCCACACTTTCTGTCTCCACGAAATGGCAATTTAACAATGAAAAATTAAGGGAATTGCAAGTTTTTCTTTCTCTGCAAAAGAGGCTTATATCCCGTATCGTTTCGCATCGGGTCTACCTAAGTAATTACAGTTGAATGGTGGCTACAAACAAGGGGTAGTACGGGAAATAAATGGTGTGTGCACAGGAGATAGAAACGTTTGGTGTTTTTCTGTTTTAATGCCGGAAAATGGGAAAAGGGAAAAAGGGAAAAAGGGTTTCCTGCAAATATTTAACAGCGAGCCCCATTTGTCATTGGAATTTTCGCTCCTTTTTTCGGCGAGTTCTGTTCGCTTTGTTTTTTCTGGCGGACTCTGTGATGATGTTTAATTAATTAGAGCGCTTAAATATTACATGCCAAATTGCTGGATAGTTTGATTCGCTGGATAATTCAATTTATGGGCGGAATTCGGAGCCGTTTTGCATAACAATGCGCATTTGCATGCTCCAATAAGTATGCAACATAAATAATTTTTCACTTTGCCCACTCACACATGTGCGGCCCAGTGGAAGCTCTCTTAAAATATCATTAGCATGCACACGGACACACATCTGAGACCTGACCTCCGACCCTAAACACCCACCACCCCCCACCCCTCAGCGCTTGACAAGATTTAAAGCATTTTTCATGTTGCCTTTTGCCACTTTGCTCTCGCTTATGTCAACCGGGTATGGCTAACAAATACATACATAAATCCACCCGAGGGCTTCCCTCAGCAGTAACATGGAAATTTGCTCGTTTTCCTCCTGCTTTCCCGCTTTCCCAGCTTTTCCCACACCACCTACCGTTTTAACCGTTGCACGCATCTTTTATGCGTGTTTTGTTGCTGCTGCAAAATTTACAACGGAACCAAAAAGTTATGAAACTCATTAAAACACGAAACTAATTCAAACACCCCGGGCCTAATTGCCAACTCCAGCCTAAGCCGAATACAAATGGAGGGCCAAGGAACGAGTCCTGGCTAACGAATCCTCTTCGCCTCGGTCTGCTTGGTCTGCTGTCTGAACGATTCGCTGGCGAATCCAAAAAATTATTTAGCGTTAATTTCCATAGAAAAATGTGCGCGTCAACAGAAATTAAGTGTCCCAGCTAATTTAACACAGCGCTGGGTCAGCGCTCTCGCTTCCTCGCCTGTCTCCCTCTCTCTCCCTCCCTCTACACTGTGAGAAAAGAGAAATTTACAGCAATCGCCAAGTACTCAAAACCACTTAGGGCGTCTGAAGATTTGATGCAATATATTTTGAGTCTGATGTAAGTTTGGATTTCAAAACATCTACTGACATTTCACTCACCTTTTTTAACCCTCCATCTATCCGATTTCGCGCAGTGTACGCGCCTGATCTTTGGTCCTGCAGCGCACCGCAGCTGGTGGGCCGCAGATGCCTGCGACGCGTTAGAATACTTACAATTTTAATTTGAATAATTTTGCAGGCTCTAAACGTAAATTACCCTCGCCTTCTTTTTTTTCGGCTTTTTCGGCCTGGCTTATTATTTTATTTTTTTCCCCATTACTTTTCGCCCGCTGACACTCCATCGCCCCAGTCCGCCGACTTGGGGCTATATAGCAGCTATAGCTTATTTTTTGTGCATAAGCATTTTGAAAGATTAAACTTGGCGCACTTGAATGTTATTACACGTACCACGAGCCAGCGCCAACACTTTCATTTATTATTATTTTTTTATGCCCCCCGAAACCCAAAAAAAAAGGAGACCTAACCCCGGCCCAATTGTCGCCCCCTTCCACCCACCACCCACCACCTCCCATCAGCCAGCCATACAGAAAAATCACACATCGTTAGCTCAGCAGTTTTTTCCCTTTTGGTGTTTCCTTTTTTGTGCTTTTCATTTTTTCCAGCACGCTTTTCCAGCGTGCGTCTCTGTGCCCTTGTCCCACTGGCAGTGAGGCATTGAGGCAGCGAGGCAGTGCGGCATGCGGCATGCGGCAGCTAGGAAACTCGCAGCTCGGAAACTCGGGTCCCATAACGCGGCATTTACTTTGCGCTCCTCCCGTACGATTCTGCTGCCATAAAAATTGCTTTGCTTGCTCCTCAGTTCAGTCACTCAGTGCGACCCTGGAAGTCCTTGCTCTTAGCCCAGCCAGAAGACCAGAAGACGCTGCTTAGCAGCACTCCCGTCCCGGCTGTCTGTCCTCTACCAAATGTGGCAACATTCGAGCGAGCAACTCCTCACATTCATACAGTATAGACACACAATCTGGAGGCCAGCATTAGTTGAAAAAACATCGGCACATTCTATTGAATGCCCTTCTACAGGGTCTCTTGATTCAATTGAAAGCTTAATTTTGAACTGCCTCTTAAATAGCCAGCGAAGCCAGAGTTATTAAACTCAACAGCTTGTATTGATATTTTCTAGAAATAAAATCACTCCGAAGAATGGGAGATAAGCCCAACTCGCCACGTAAGTAGAGTTCTTCTTCCTCGACTTTAGGATATGAGGTATATGTGAGCTTTAAGGATGAGCACGCTCGAACATGTGGAATTACGCATACGCCACGTAGTCAGCGGCAGCTCTATGCTCATAGGTTTTAATCTGTATCTGTGTATGTGTGCGTGTGTGCCAGTGTGTGCGTGCGCTTGTGAGCTCAAAGTTTCTTTATTTAATTCAGTGAACTGTAAAATGTGCTGAAATGTTAGATTATTGCTTTTCACCCAGCCGGCGACTAGTGCTCTTGGCCAGCCACCAGCATCAGCTCCGCTCACCATTCTTCCCATTTTCCCCCAGCTTCCTTCGCTTCCTTTTGGTCCTTTTCTTCCTTTTCCACTTTGCGCCCATCCGCTCTTTGTGTGTTATTGTTGGCCCCCCCTCCATTTGGCCCTGTTTTTAGGGGCTCCCGCTGCCCCCCAACAATTTCCAACTGCACTCCTTTTCACGAAGATAATGCGTTGATAACCCCGCCAAAGGAAAACCCCAGGAAGGCAGGCAAAGGGAACGAAATTGGGCAATTTGCTTACACACAAAGTAAGAAAACGAGCAGAAAAGAATTGGGGAAAAGCTGCAGACGTATGAAAGAATTTGCAGAAAGTTTTCCCAGAGTGAAGAGTGAGTTGGCTGAAGACCCTTTCGGACTTGATGGAATGCCCATGAAAGGTTGACGGACGGGACACGTGTCCTGGACCCGCTCCTGACTCCACAATGCCAAGGGACAGGGATGAGATGTAGGGCACGGCGCGTTTTCCATTTTGGATGTTGTTATTTATCAGCAGAATTAATTAAGAAAAATATTTGGAAATCGGACTCGGAATTAACTGATAGATTTTGTGGATATTAATCAGAGGAATCGCGGGAAATCGAGCATCGAGTATCTAAATGCATAAATATCTCTTAAAAAGCTCGTGAATTACAGTCTTAGGAAATACACGCCAATCTCACCTGCAATTTGTAATAATCTGGGAAATATAAGAGTCCCATTGTAACCCAATTCGTTTCAGTGCCAGGACCTTGAAAGGATCTTGTGTACACCATGGACTAACCTGCTTAGCGCGTCCCTCGATTCATCACCTGAATCCTTGGCCCTTGGCCTCCTCCACAGTTATTTTGCCGCGGCGTCCCTTCATGAAAAATTCCGCGCATGCATTGACCAAATTTTTCTTAGTCCAATAATCTTAATGACGAAACTTAAAATTTACGTGAGCTGCCTTGAATTACGCCGTCGTGGCAGGAGATTACCTGTTACCTGCCGACAGTCCCCTTGTCGCCTTGTTTGCATAAGGATACGCTATGTATTAAAAACCGACCAGAGATGCGGTTCCAGGGATCAGGGGTGAATGGTGAGGGGTGGGGGGTAAGAGTCTGGGATCTGGGAGCTGGGGGATGCTCCAAAGGCGCAGCTATGTATATCAATATGAGCGCGACAAGGAGCTCTGCAAATTGGGGTCGACAGCATCGACAATGGCGGCGGCAAACAAAGTGTTGAGCAGATTGGCTTTTCGACGGACAGCCCTGTCCGGATCCGGGATGAATGTGGCACTGGGAGAAAAGTTGGCCCGCTCTTCGGGAATATTCAAGAAACTTATTGTGGTCGACGGACTTTAATCCACTTACAGCAAACGCAATTTGAAGAGTGGCCAATTAAGTGTGTGATGAATAGTTCAGAGGGATTTCTCTCAGTGCTTTGAGTGGCGCTGCTCAAATTGGCATTCAAGATGCGCAAAAAATGGAAACGTTAAAGAAAACTATACACGTCAAGAGGTCTGAGCCAAGAGGACGTAGGATGGCCTTGGAGAGACTTTATTTTTGGCCATATTTAAAGTGAATTTATGCAGCCCAGCTGAGAACTTGCATGGCCTGTTAAATGGTAATTATTTCGGAATAAATTCAGACCTACCGAGTCCCTCGATTCCAATTAGTATTCAAACAGTCGGCTGTGCAGACTGTCTTCATTTGGGGGCAAATGCAGCGCCTCAAATTGGCATTTAAGATGGGCGTCGAATGTCCTTGCCACCAACTCCTCCTTCTCCTTCTCCTTCTCCTCCTCCTTTTCCCCTTCGAACTCGAACCACTCGATGGAAAGCTGGCTGTTTATGTCCTTGCCCGCCTGTCTCCCTATCCGTCTGTCTGTCTGGGCTTTCTGGGCTTTCTGCTGCTCTGCTCGTTCGTGCCTAACGAGCTGCACTCCAAAAGCATCGCGGAATACCGCTCCTGGCGAAAGTCGATGGCATGGCCATGGATGTCGATGCTGCGATGTCGATGTCGATGGAATGGATAACCAAGTTGCCGGATGGCTCGTTGATTCCGGGCGGAACGAGACAGTGGGTCCTTTGGCGGAGCTTCCTTCTTGGCTGATTCCTCGCCGATTGTTTGTGCTGTTGTTTCGCCACAGATTGTTGATGTTCGATTTAATTTCAGTCGTTGCTGATTTTTGCGTTATTTATTTTATTATAATACCCTTTACGTTTAACGGCGCGATAAGGCATATTGACTTTGACATTAATTGCTGGCCCAGCCAGATCCTTGGAGTCGGAATCGCTGTAGCTTCTCGAGCTTCTCGAGCTCCTCGAGGCAGTTTCCTGCCACTTGAGCACGCATTTTATTGGCGGTCATTAACGTCAGCATCAAGTCTCCGAACGGGGTGGAAAGCGGGCTCCTTGCTTCGGTGGCTCTTGGTAGCTTGGTGTCTTGGTTTCTTGGGGTTCCATTCGAATTTGTGGCCTCTGTGTGGGTGGCGGAGTGCGGATGTGGTGACAGGTGGCTGAAAGGTGGCCGAGTGGCAGAGTGGCAGAGTGGCGGAGTGGGCGGTGCGATGTGGCTTAATTGCTGATTTGTTGTCTTGGCTGCGTAGCCATTCGGGTAATTGCATTCGTGCGGTAAATATTCGAGGCGCCAGCGCAGGCCATTAAATTTAATCACCTTAAAACTAATTCAAGGAAGTCAACTAATTACGCCCGCCTGCAGAGCAGAGACGACAATGGAGTGCCGGCAGATTGGCCAAACGTGTTGATAGTATCGGTTTGTTTTGCAGGGACAATCAAGTGGTCAAGCAGTCATATTCGTCCTTCCCCTAACCATCTCATATATTGGTTATATTGCGGATATTTTCCAAACAACAGCTCACACAAACTCGCATTATAATAATAATCAAACAATGGCAACGGCAATGGCAAAACAATGAAGTTTCATTTTCATAGCCGGCCATTTAGCCAGGATCCCAAGTAGCTCTGCCAAATGGCTTCGCCCATTTACCCACCCACCCACTGAGATGGCTGAAACTGGAACTGGAACTGAAACTGAGTGTGGGCATTTGCGGGCGGCTTTTGTGTGCACTTCTTGTCCGCTAATCCGTAAACCTGGCCGGGGTGAAGCCATACGGTCTCAAGGCTCGAACCTCAAGGCTCCCCACTCAGTACTTACAGATGCACAGCGCGAAAAAGGCACAGTTTATGGATCTATTAGAAAATCCAAAAACTCCTAATGACTAAAGGGAGAAGTTTTCCATGTGTAATCTCCAATACTTCTTTTTGGAACCACCTCTCCCCGACTTTCCTTTGAGTGCACCTGCTCTCCCTAGCTTTTCCGCTGCTGCGTTTCTGCGTTTCTGCTTTTCCACTTTTCCAAGCCCCCCACTCCTCGCTCTTCGCCAGCTAGTTGAGTGTCTTAAGCAGTCGCAAACACGCTCATAAATATTCATATAGCTGGGGAGTATTTGCAATTGCTTTGCCTGCTTTCTCCCCCCTCTCCACGGCTACTTTCTCTTTCTCTTTGTCTTTGTCTTAGTCTTTGAGTTTGAGTTTGAGTCTGTGGAGCCGGGGGCCTTACCTCTGCGTTGACATTGCAAATAGGGGCAGACAATGAGGATAGTTTGTCCTTGTGCGCACATACATGTCCTTAAGCTGCTTCCGATGGAACACGTGCCTAATCAAATGCCAAATTAAAATGATCTAGAGCCGTGTGCCTTCGTCCTTCCACAACACCCAAAATACCCACCACCCACCCACTGCCCAATCCCCGGGAAAGTCAGTTGGATTGTTGGATTCGCATTTGCCTGTAATCTGGCGCAATCTCCTGAAGACTTCCAGGGATTAGCTTACTAAATGCCAACAATACGAGTGTTGTGTGCTTGTGTTGGCACGGCCTTTACAATTTAACGCACTGCCAAGTTCAAATACACAAAAGGCGGCCAAAGAAAAAAATACAAAAAAAACAACATCCAAGTCGGGGGAGGTAGGTGGACCCGCCCACTCACGCCTCTGTTAACAATAATTTACGCAACTTTGCTCCTCTTTTGTAAAAATAAATATATATAACTTACAAAAGCGCCGCAGGGGAGCGACGAACATAGCCCCAGACATTTGGGCAAATTTCGTAGTAAAAGAGCGTTATATTACCACATAAGAAGGGGGTGGGGTGGGGTGGTGTCTGCGTGGGGGGAATTCCCAAGGACTGGCTGGCAAAACAATAACCGTACTGCCGAAAACGAAAAACATTTGTCAAAAATGCCACAGCGAACGGAACCGAACCGAAAGCAAAAACTCAACCAAACTGAACCGAACTGAACCGCAGGACTCTGGCTTTTCAAAGTGGAACAAAACAATCTTTGTTCAATATTTTATTATCGTAATTTAATATTTTGCCAGGCGTCATGTCAACACTGCCCATTTGTCCCGCTGGCGCTTATTTTTGCGACGCACTGTTTAATATTTATTAAAAAGTCATGTGCGTGCGCTGCATCGCCGGGGAATTACAATATTTCCCCACTTTCCCATTTCCCCCTGGTGGCGACAAATGAACGAGCCGAAACCGCTTAGCTGGGATTGGGATTGGGTTTGGGATTGGGGCTCAATCTGTGACTCTGAGTGGGCGTGTGTGTGGCGTCCTTTGGGGTGGACCTCATCTGTTCAACATTCATGGGAAAGCGCCCCGAAAAAATAACGTTTCGCTGTGAAAACAGTGAAGCAATTGAATGTCACACTGCGTATGAGTGATGCATTTGTGCGTTGGCTGTGAAGTTTATTACTCATACGACGTGTTGCCTTTCGGAATTTATTTTATGGGCCAATGTAACGTCAAGAACATGCATAAAGTGCATATTCCACACAATCTATGAAAATATGTGGCTGATTTAAGGAAATGGAATTAAATGCGAGAGTGTTGTGGCTTGGGAACTTATTCATCACGCATATTTAACGAACAACAACAAAAAATGGAGTTTGAAGTGATTTATCTAAATTTGCACAAAAACACCACCCTAGTGCCCAGCCAGTGTGTGTATCTGTGTGTGGTTGTGGTATAAAGTAATTGCTTTCAGGTCTCCTTTCTCGACAGGACCCCCAAAAACAGCTGTCGACAGGCAGCCCACCAACTCCAGTGTCTCCTACTTTCGCAGCCCGTCTGTCTCATCCCGTAATTTCGTTTTTACGTCTTTGAAATTTTGCATTTGTTTCATCGAACGCCTTCATTACATTACATAGGACTGACAAGTGATGCGGAATCGAGCGTTGGTGCTGCACAGTGGGGCAAATCGGAGCGATTGGCGGTGGGCCAATAAATGTATTAATCGAATTATATGGCCTGTGGTAGAGAGCAGCATAGAAATGACTACATGTTTATCAACAACTGGTAATCAATTATATTAATACAGCGCTAATGAAATAATAAACATTGTTGATTTCAATTTAAAGATTAAATAGCTGAGCATAGGGGAATTGATTTCGCTGCTCTGTCGATTCAATTAAAGCGTTTTTACTGTTGCATTCCATTTAAGCTGTAAGACATAGCTGGAAAACCAAGATCGATAGGGAGATGTTACTTTTGAACATCTGCGATGGGCAGGCATATTAAATACTTTAGCGAATCAATGATTAACCGAGTGCTCGATGGCAGAGGTTTTTAATGCCGCCTTTCAGCGCGGAGCGCGGGGATATCGTATCGATTCGATTGATTAAAAAATGAATGATTCCAGCGGCCAGTCACTTTGTTTGCCCTGAATAATTAAGCGATTTTTGCGCCTTCGCCGCGTCGCCCGGAGTATATATCCACTCAACTTATACTCAATTAAGTGTTTACTTAAACTGAAAATCAATGTTTATGCCTCATTTACCAATCTTCTGCCCATTGTGCGTCCAAGGAGCAGCTGAGGGGAATGGAGAGTCCTGGAAGCACAAGGACGTGGCAGTCGGATGTTGGGATGTTGGATGTGGCGATGTGGCGATGTGGAGATGTCGGGATGTTGGGTTGTTGGGATGTCGGGATGTCGGGGATCCTTCGACAGTCACGAAAAGGAATGCATGAGCCGCTCTGCCTGTCATTTAGTATGTAAATTGAGATAAATCGTTTCTCGTGCCAGCCGCACCAGCACATAAGCCCACAGCTCTGTACTCATAGTACATGTACTGGGTGTGTAAGTATATACAGCTTGTTACACATTGCATTTACATACGCGTATGTATCAGCGCCCAAAGTACATAAGGCAAAGTGTGAGTAACACGTCCTTATGCCGACAACAACAATGGCGAAGGCTCCAAGACCAACGCGAATGCCTACACCAAAACCAACACCAAAACCAACACCAACACCAACACCAACACCAACACCAACACCAAAACCAACACCAACACACCAGCTGATGTATGGCGAGCGCGGCATACGGTGCGTATGAGTTATTTCCACAGCCGAGGCCCGTTCATATTATTAAAAAAGGCGGCTGAGGCGACTGAGGCGACTGAAGCGGCTGTGGCAGCCAGGAAGCGCGCTCAGGCGGTGGGCGGTGGGAAGGGAGGGGGCGTGGCAGGGACTTGAGCGTGACGCGCTTTGATGTTTAAACGACTGCAACGGCTGCGGTGGTGCGATGCAGCGATGTCTGTGGGGCACGGCCTCCATTGGTGCCGCACGCCACTTGGCGCTCTAAGTGCATAATTGACTTAATTAGCCACCAAAACGGCGTTAGTGCAGCTGCAGCAGAAACCGTGAGGTACAGTTCGCCGCTCGTGTGGTCGATGCTCCTTGGAGGTTGCAGGCGCAAGGCTCAGGGCTCAGGGCTCTGGGCTCAGGGCTCAAGGACTCCAAAGTTCCGAGTGCCGCTGCACTGCCACAGCACACGAGTCCAACCTCCGCTGAAGGTTTCACACTTGAAGAAAGTGGGCCTTCCTCTCCATTTTCAACATGCAAAGTCTCTAAATAGAGGCTATAAATGTAATTGTAAAGAAATGAAATGGAAATGAATTCTTTTAAAAGCTGTGTTTAATATAAAGATCATTATATGTAGTCTTCTACTGCTCGTTCATCTCAAGTTTGCAAACACTTTATCTTTTGATTAACATAGTTTAAATGAAACTATACTTCCAATGAGCATGAGCATGTGGCAAGTGTTTTTCTGAGTGCACTATCGCCTTTCGACTGGCTTTCGTTGTTAGCAAACTGATTAATCGCTAAGCGCTTGGTAAGCACTTTGCACTCTGACCTCCCTTGTTCGTCGTGTTCCCTGCCTTGGAACGCCGTTTCCCTTCCCCCTTCCCCCTTCCACCAGCTCCCCCTCATGAACCCCGCTTTTCGGTGGTTCCCCGTTTCGGAACACAAATCACGAGAACTACACGCGCCCGTTTAATGCGCTTATAAATTTGTTTTCGCTCTGCAAATTTACTTGGCCTCCGCCTGTGCAAATCACCATCAGCCACTGCCCCCCATCGCCCCCTCTGCCCCCCCTCTGTCTGCATCTGAATCACCCATTTCGGACCCCATTTTAGACCCCATTTGGGGTCCTCATTGTGCTCAATCCCCTTTCGGTGGCTTGTTTTGGCGCTGTTGCGCAAAAGCTATCGATTATTTATTCAGAAACGCAACAAATGCAACAAAAGTTGCTCACATTCACGTGGTAATAATTTTTGGGAGCCTGGCCGTTAGCATCAGATAGTGTCCTTTGTACAGTGTTAACTCTAAAAGTTAGTGGGTCCTTGAACTGACTTTATTATTTTGGCATCATAGCACCAATTTGGAAGCCTGCCAGTTCGCAATGGCTATTGGTTACTTTGGTAAATTGCAAGGCTTAATGTGGTAAATAAATCGTAGTACTTTATACGTTCTGAAGTTCTGAATATAATTTCTAGTGAGTTGCATTCGCCACAACTGCAAATGGATTGCCACTAAAGATTACAGAAATGCTTACTAATTTGTTTGATCCTGAAGCCTGAAACATCTACGTTTAAGCCAGCTCGTGTACTTATCTTCCACACAAGTTAATTCCACATGCACAGCTTCCATTCCATGCGGAGTACTCTCTTCAGAGTTTTCAACGACTCACCTGCCACTTTCACCACCTTTCACCTTTCACTTGGCTCCGCTGGCTTTCGACTACATTACGCAGTTTTCATGTGACAACTTCCGCATCCCGTTTGAAAAAGCCCATTTTGCGTTAACTCATCGCTGGCGGTTTCGTTGGCTCGTTCGCCTCGCAGCCTTTGACCTCACTAATTAATTGGCAACTAAAGTTAATTCTATTTCGCCGTAACTTGCATTCATTATCGCCCCGTGCCAGGCCTCACTGTACTTGAGGCCGACGCCACTACGTGATAAGTGCGATTCATTTAGAAGCACACTCGCTTTCCACAGCTTTAACCCCGACCCGCCCCCTTTTGTGCGCCCGAATCCATTTATGCACGTCTACGCCGCCCACTTTTCCACCCGCTTTTCCGCCCGCTTTTCCGCCCACTTGCCACCCACTGTGCATAGGCCGTTCCACGGGAGGCATGTTTGCCCGGCCGTTTTTGCTGCGCGTTGTTGGTTTCTGTTTATTTGTCTGGATATGTGGGTCGGTAATTGCTTTGCAAAGAAATAGAGCATAACAAATGTTACGTGGCGAAAGTTTATACTCCTCTGGCTATTCCGCCAGTCGAGCAAAATGGGAAATCGAGCGCCGAAAATTGCGAACACTGTGAAAACTGCGGCGAGGGCCCACCAAAATGGAGCAAATGAACCCACTAAGAGCTGTCCCCCTAATCGAAGTTTCACTTAGCAAGTCAACGAAGTTTGCACCCACATCGCTTACACCGCCTAGCCAAAGCAAATTAGCGCTTCACCGCGCTCACGTAGAACCAATAAATAAAAAAAAAAAAAAAAGGGGAAAATATACTATATACATACGTATTTGTATATGTATGTCTACCGCCAGCCAGGCATCGGCATCGCAACAATTTGCAAACTGAATTAACATGCCAACATCCTTAGCCGCCAGGCGTCAGCCAACTAACCGAACAAACACCCAACTAACCCAAACCCAACGTAGTGTTGCGCATTTTCACTGTGAGTTACTCCCAAAAAAAGCCAACTTGAATATTAGAAACTTGAGTTTAATATACACATTTCTATGTGAAACATTCGGCTACAATCCGTGCTATATGAAAACTTGAAGGCACTGCTGCAAATCTATGTACATTGCGTTTATCTGACTTTGTAATGCCTCCTGCAGGAGCATTCAGGAGGTGTTCAGGAAAAGGGCGCCCAATGAGAGTCCTGCTGACGGGAAACAATGATGAACTGACAGCACTGGTCCGTATCTCCATCGCCGCCATCTGGGATGCCCACTAACCACTCGCTGTGCGACACGTTAAAGTTTTAATTTGGCCATTGACGTCACAATCAGTGCTCTGCCATGGCAGGGAATTTGGGGAGTATTATCTCCACTGCTCCACTCGCACAGCAATTTGGGCACTTGGTGTGGGGCTGGCTAATTGTTGTGCGTCCACGTCCACGTCCACGTCCACGTCCAGTGTCCGAAATGGCAGTAGAAAATTATAATTTGCATTTATAATTTTATTGACAGTAAAATGTATTTAATTTTCGGGGGCAATGGAGGAAAAGGGCTGTGCCGCCATTCAAGTCAATGTTTGCTCGCTCTGCCGACGTCCTCATCAACATCATCATCAGCATCATCAGCATCAGCATCATCATCAACTTCGGTGGCAGGAACAACAATCAAGCCACCAACAGCACCAGAGTGCGGCATGAAAAATTAAAAAATCTGCAAAATATTTCGACAGCTTTTCGGCTGCCATTCGACGCCAAAATGGCAAACGACGGACAGCAGCGGAAACGGCTGACGAGCGCCTAAAAGCGGACTTTTCCGGGGGTTTCTGGGGGTTTCCGGGGCTTTCCGCCGGGTTTTTCGGTAATATAGGGGAGCGAGCTGGCAGGAAGCTGAAAGCGAAAATGAAAGGCTAGCGTAAAACTCGAAAATCCTCTTAATAATTCATAAAACTTTTGAAAACTACTTAACTCTTAAAACTACTAACTGAATCAAACTAAACTAAAGCGGCTACAAATGCGGGAGCTGTGGAGGATGCTCCTCCGCCAGAAAGGTGCCACCACCAATCTCCATCTCCATCACACAGGGAAAAATCGTTTGGGCAATATTCAATTAGGCGAGTTTGTTTAGACAATGGTTTTACTTCTAAGCTAACCAAAGAACAGACAACACTGTTATAGAACATTGATTGCCAAAATATGTGCGAATATTAGAGCATTAATATCATGGAAAATCAAGAGAGTTTGATGAAATCTTCAAATGGCCATATGGTTTTTCCCAGTGCAGCTTTCCACTTCAGCTTTTCAGCTGCAGCTTCAGCTGTTGAAAATGCGCGCCGCTGGCGACCAACAAAACTTTTGCAAGTTTGTCGCTCGAGCGAAACTGGGTCCAGGACATGGATGACTTGCAAAGGATTGGGTGGGAGGGGGTGGAGGGGGCGGAAAGGCATCCTGACGCTGAAGCATCAGCAGCAGTTCATCATATTTACAGCTTTCACTAATTTATTTTGCACAGCCCATGAAAAATGCAGCAACTGCGTCAGTGTCGTTGTGATGTCCTCCGCCATCAGCCGGGTTTCCTTTTCAGATTCTCACACTTTTGCATTTCCAGAGACCAAGAGACCAAGAGACCAAAACCAAGACCAAGACCAGGAGCAAGACTGCCCTGCCCGGCTGAGATTGCGTATTTATAAGCTAATTTCCAAGCGTCTTACAAATCCCTTTCCCTTTCGCCCTCCCAGATGTTCAAGCTCAGCAAACTTTCGGGGGCCATTCAAATTGGTGAATGTAACCCGGAGTCTAATTGTTCGGCTCACAAGGCCCCGGGAAATGTGTGCAATGTGCAAGGGTGGAGGCCCAGGTGGGCAGGATTTGAATGGATCGGAGTTGGCAACTCATAAAGCTGGCTTCCTCGCTGGCTGGAAATAAATCCAGCGATAGCAGAACTGAATGCCAAATGAAGAAGCCGAAGAAGTAAAGTCCACTAGCCAGGACATTTTGCAGCTCCGCTCCAGTAATTTGCTTACTGCTCCTGCTCCTGCTGCTGCTGCTGCTCCTGTATCATCCTGCTTTCGCCGGGTGGTTGGCCTCTTCGCGGATTTCATCAAAGCTCAAAGTTGATGTTTATTGCTTTCTGCCCCACCCCATTTTCCCATTTCCCATTTCCCGCTCTTGCTCAGTGCCCACATTTCCCCACTCAATCTCGCTGTGTGTCAGTGTCTGGCCTTTTCCAATCCTAATTGGGTTAGTTGGTTTGCACTTTGCCGGCAAGTAATTAACACAAGTTGTCGATGCTGGATGCTTAAAGAAGCCAAAAAGAAGCGGAATCATTGAAATTGGACATCGAGTAATTAAAAGGCCTTTGGGCTTTGGGCTTTGGACTGACTGGCCGTTGTTTTCTGCTGCGGTGATTATGATTGCCTAACGACCAGTCGAGCAAATACGAATGGGGTTCATATGCATATGCATATATCACAGATGGATGCCCCACTGACCATCAAATTGCGGTAGAGCAGTTTGCTGCATTTGCTGCATTTCAGTGGCGTGTTTGCTAGCCATTTTGCAATTAAAACACGCTGAGGTTACGTGAAATATTCCACTTTAAATATCGCAAACTAGTGCGGCGAACAGGCGTGCCGAAAATGTTCCATTAGCTTAGCAACTGGCAAATATATCAAACAGCTAAAAATGTATCTCTTAATAACAAATTCATTTGGTGAATTCAGCCTTCCCAGCTGTATTGTATTCACTTTTATTATCCTTCCCAGTGAAAAGCAGATTTCGCCAATAGATTGCCGCGCTGGATTTTTGAGGGGCGGAGGGCGGCAATGTGCCTTTATTCGCCATAGCAGAGATATCCGATTAAACATTTAATTAGCTGTTAAATGAACCCTTTGAACGACCCTGCTGGCCGTCATCATCGAGTATCATCATCGTCATCATCATCATCATCATCATCATCATCGGTTGGGCCAGATTTCCCCTTCGATTTCCACTCCGATTTCTTTCATTTTCATTCTCATTTTCATTTGCACTCTCAATCGACGAATGGCTTTTCAAACGTTTGACACATAAAACCGTTTTGTGACTCATTAAAGCCGGCAATGTCGCCCATTGTGGGCGTGGCAAATGTGAGTTAATTACACAACGTACACACACACACACACACATATACACACCCAACTACACAGGACAAACAGAAAGGACATGCTGAAAACAAAGCTAACGGTCGATTGAATGGAAAAGGGTTCGGTTGCCAAAGTGGACTTCAAGTGGATGCCGATGCCAATCCTCATCCTCATCCCCATTCCTCATCCCCAATCCAGTCCAAGAATCCAGACCAAGTGGCCAGTCGAGAACCCAATGCACGTATTAGACCAGTCGGCCAGCGGAATAAAAAGAGAAATAAAAGTTGAATAAAAATGTCGGAGAGGAACTTTTCTCACAATCGCCGTCCGATTCGTTCCGCCCCCCTCCCACTGCCCACTGTCCACTGCCCACTGCCCACCACCCACTCGTCCTTCGCTCCAAGAGCATTTGTTGGTAATTTGCAAATCGCCAAATGATCCAAGGAATCCGAAAGCTGCCGCCGAATGTCCTTTGCTTTGCCTCTGTTTCTGCTATTCTGTTCAGAGATGCGCCTGCTATCTTGGAAAAATAATAGATATATTTAGAAAAGACACCCAATTTCCGGGAGTATATTTTTAAACTTTTTTTTTTTTACTAAAACATTCATTACTTGATGTTTTTCCCAAACGAATTGGTTCAATTGAATACCAGGAGGGCATATGAATTTTTAAATGAGCCTCGTTCTGCCATTAGGCACAGACGTCCTGGCAAAGGCCAAATTAACATCACTGGTCCAGCTGGCGTCTCTGTCTCGGAGTATCCTTTCCGTATCCTTTTTAATATGCAGGCGCTTAAAAACCGCTTAATATTCTTCCGCATTGCTTTGGCCGCATTCAGAGGCTGCGGTTGCGGAGAGCACGAGTTTCAGACGGGCTGCGAGTAAAATAGTTGGAGCGGGCTGATGGGTGCAACTAATTTACGGGGTGGGTCAGGACAAGCAGGGCATCCAGGACACAGGACCCACATTCGCATCCCACTGAACGACGGCAGCATCTGGCGGCATGCAAGTAAATGAATATATGAGTATATGCGAACGGAATAGCTGCAGTTCCTTTTAGCAAACGGCAAGTCAACATCCCTTTTGGTTATTCAAGGCATTGTTGTTGCAGATGCAGGGGCAGCATATTCAGCAGCAGGAGCAGCATATTCAGGAGCAGGAGCAGCAGCAGGAGCTGGGCTCACAGGAGCATTTTGTTTGCTTAGCACACTTCGCTCAATGGACTCAGCAGGATGTGGCTGCTGTGCAATGGCTGCAGCTGTGGTAATAGATCGCCGGCCTCGTCCTTTCTTATCTGCCGGGACACAACATTTGTCGCCCACCTTCGCTGCCCCGCCCGTCTTTTGATTATTCTTCCTGCTGTCTCAGTGCTGCCAGGACACCAGCTTTTTAAGTCCTGGCGAATATTTGTAAGCAAGCTTCTGCGCAATATGCCTGCCCGTGATTGATTGCCTTTCTTTCGTGTAAAGTCTACCTTAATCTTCGGTTTCCACTAGTTCCTTGAAAATTTGCAGAAAATCAGACATTGACTTACCGATAACCACGTCAAAAATGGTCCAAAAATGGATTGGCACACCTTGAAAAGTTTGTTAAAGTGTTTACAACAAATTGGCGTTTCAATGTAAAAATTAGTATTTTTGGAAATTTTTGCAAAAAAATGTGATGTAACCTCTTATCAAAAAATCAAAAATTGGCGAAAAAATGTATTTTCTTCGATCCGACCAAAAGTGATACCGATCGTTAGCTGGTGTCAATAGCTATCCGAAAAGGTCATTCTTTTCGCTGTAGGTCACAATATTCCCGAGTTATATGCAAAAAACCTCAGCTTTTGCCTTGATATCCCCCCAAAATCAACGTTTTCTCCATAACTTTGCGGAAAAAGGTTAAAAAATGGATTGGAATACCTTGTTATGCTTTTTTTAGCATTTATAATCGATTGGCATACCAATCTGAAACTTACAATTTTTTTGAAATTTTTTTCAAAAAATTGTGATGTAACCCCCTTATCAAAATATTAAAAATTAACGAAAAATTGATTTTTTTTTGATCAGACCAAGAGTGGCACCGATCTTTAGCTGGTGTCAATAGTTCTCCAAAAATGCCATTCTTTCCGCTGTAGGTCACAGAATTTCCGAGTTATGTATATGCAAAAAACCTCATGATTTGCCTCTATATCCCCTCAAAATGAACGTTTTCTCCATAACTTGGGGAAAAAGGGTTTTGATCCCTGGATTGGAATATCTGTTTTTGTTTTTAAAAGCATTTTCAATCGATTGGCATACTAATCTGCAAATCAAAAAATTTCAAAATTTTTTTTCCGAAAATTGTGATGTAACCCCTTATAAAACCCCTTTCCAAAAAAGTTAACTGTCTCGTATCTGCCTGAATGTGGTATAGATCGTTAGCTAATCCTTGCAGCTGTCCAAAAAGTCCAGTTTTTCAGCTGTAGGACAGATATTTCTCGAGTTACACTCAAAATACCGTATTTTAATGGGTATTTCGGCCAAAAGAATTCCTTTTTATTTAATGACAAAGTAAATTGGATTTTTATTCTATTGCCTTCCTGCTAAATCTGAGTTGCATTATCAAAAGCAGACACCACTGCTGTTGCTGTTTGCAGTTTACAGTTTGCAGTTTGCTGTGGCATCTTCCCAATTTCTTCAGCCCATTTCCGGCGCTGCAGTTGCTCCTTGCCGCTTCCGTATTGTTTGCATTGCAATTGTGCCTGGCGCTGCTCCTGGTGGTCGTGCTCCTGATTGTGGTCCTGGACAAAATATGAGCACCGCCGCCGCTCGTCACCATCATCATCATTCTGGCATCCAGGCATCCTGGCATTCAGGCATTCAGGCATCCATGCATCCCGGCATCCTGGACGGCATCCTTCGGCTCGTTTGTATGTGCCTCTGTGGTTCTACACAAATATACTGATGGCTCGCAGAGTGCTCAGTGTGCACAACATACAGGACATGGCATACGCACACAAATCCGGGGAATACCCTCACCCTCTCCCCCCTCTCCCCCCTCTCCCCCTTTCCCCCCTCTCCCCCCTGACCACCGCCTTGCCCCGAAAACTGTGTGCTGAGGTCATGTCGCTGGCGTCGCCAGTTGCAGCAGCGGCAACAACAATGCAACAATGGGGCAGCATCTGACGACTATAATGTCTGGCCGTGCTCCACACTCCCCCCACTCACTCTCCTCACTGGGCGGCATCAACTCGAATGGTCTCGCAGTTGTAAAGCTGCCAACAGCAGACCAGCATGCGCAGCTGCAGCAGCAGCAGCAGCAACAGCAAACGCAACAGCAGCATGCAGTATGCAGCACGCAGCAGCAGCAGCTCGAGTTATAGGTACAGCTGGTGCCCAAAACGGAATTGCAGCAAAACCACCAGGACGACGATGACAAGGATGGCAAACAATTGTAAGCTCTGACAGCCAAACAACAGTGGCAACAACAATTACAACAATAACAACAATGCGACCAGCAACACGACATTTGCGAAATGTTGATCTGCGGTCTAGGCCGAAATTGAGATACTCTCTACTCGCAAAAGGGCAAATAATAATGGGGATTTTTGTTGGTCGGCGGGGGGGTGTGTGCATTATGGTTTTAAGTGGGCCCCAATCAATTAAGTCCGTCAATCAAATTGACACAGCTCATATTACGGCCTACATGATGCGAATTCCGGATGCCGGATTCCGGAATATTCCGGATTACCAATCCATTATTAGTTGTTGACACAACGCCACTCGTTATATTGTATCCATATTGATTCCTTGAAAAGCTATTTGAGTGGGGTTCGTCATTACAACTTGTTGAAATGGAAACGTTAATTGCATCTCCAATTGCATCTCTTTGAAGAGCATATAATTTCAGCGGCAATCTTCACTGGCAACTTATTGGCCCTGTTTTCACAGAAAATTGTAATTTTCCAATTAAAGCAAGTAGAGGACAAACTCCGGGGGAGGGCTGGAAAACATTGCTATTTATAAGCTGCCAATGAGCCAACTCAATCAGCACCGCCTTTCCTATTAACACACAAATGCTGAATGGTGAGTGCTGAATGCTGAATGGTAAATTGTAAATGGTAAATGGTAAATTTCCTGCGAAGCCAACAGGGCGGCTACTCGTTATTGTTGGCTTAATGTTGAATAACTGTTTGCACGCACTGTTGCATTCGAGTTTATTCGAAACTGAAGCGAAATGAAAGAATAATGAATGGGAAAATGGGTAGCTGAGATTGAAAGCCTGCTGTTGCCGATGCGGACGGCAATTAGGGCTCATTTCAATTGCAGGCTCGAATTGATTAGAAGTTGCCAGATAAATTAGAAGCCCGCTCGCCAAGACAATAGTTTCAGGGTATTATTTATGCGGCCCACAATGGACGTAGCTCCAGCTGAATGCGTTACGCAGGAAACTTGGAGCCCCTCATTGCCGGATGCCTTGCAGGTGGCTGATTACGGACCGATTTTATTGATTCCCCTGGGACCAATCTATTGTTTTGGCTTCAATAATGGCCAAGATAACTGCGAGTGAGCACACTGCAAATGCCTATCAAGCATAAGGAACAATCTTAATCTGGCCTTTATATAACTTTAGGGTATTTTAATAAAACTACTTCCACTTAGTCGTGCAAATGATGAGCTACCAAGCTTTATCCTTACCGAAGACCATTAGTTTCTTTCGGTGTACTCCTGGCACAGCTCATGATAAATTTACAATGCTCCGCATGCGAAGGCCACGGCGAACAATAACAATTGCACTCCGTCGCTGGCACTCCGTCGACGCAGGAGCAAGGCACATGTTTATGTCCTTCTCCGCCGTACAGCTCCTGCCCCAGAATCCTTGTAGTGGAAGCCCCGTGGCTGCTTGGCTAAGGCGAATGTCCTGTTTCTCGTTTTCGCACGTACATTGTGCTGCACTTGCACTCTGCCACTCTGCCCCCAGATAATTGCATTGCCCCCGTCCATAAGTGTCTGCTGCTGCCATCAGGCCATCCTGCAATCCTGCAATCCTGCCATCTTGTCCTTCGTCCTTCGTCCTCGCTCTGTGCGGAGTTTTGTGTATTTATGAAAACCATTTCCGGGCGGCAATAAAACTCAACACGGTCAACGTCAGCGGCATCTAATCTTGGCCCGGCGGCGCTTCGAGTGCCATTAATTTTGCTTGTTTTTTTCGCTGTGACATTTTCCGATTATGTGCGGATTTGTGGCACGACGGACGCCCCTTCCCCCCGCCCCACTCCCTTCCACTTTGGAGCCCAAGGAAAAGTTTGCAATTTACACTTTGGAGACGGCTGTCCTTGAAAGATTGGCGAGTCCTGGTCTTAACAAGGAAAAACAAATAGGCCACCCGATGACAGGCGATAAGAGCCACCTACTCGTGTTTTGTTCTATTTTTTTGTTTAGTTTGCATTTGTTTTTGTATTTGTATTTGTTTTTGCCATGCAAGTGCCACGCCCCCATCCGCTGCCACTTGCCGCTGCCCGGAAAAGTTGCGCCCACTTCTGGATTTGCCTTTTTGTTAATGTTTGCTCAATTTAAAAAGTTTTCCATCGCCATTTGCATTTGCACGACATTCGCACGTGCTTATGCAACAGCAAAACAATTGGCGAAAGCAATGTGGGCGGCAGGTGGGCGTGCCAGGAGCGGGGGGGAGTGGGAGTGGGTGGGCGGAGAAAGTGCTCAGCCAGGCGGCAAAGAAACCATTTGCATACGCACAGGGGCTTAGACCTAAGGGGATTCCAGCGAAGAGTCCTTTGGGAGGACGAACCAAATGGGGGTGAAAGTCATGATCTTTACTGCTTAAAGTCTTCAATTGCCATGGGTTTTTATAGTAAAAGAAATACAATTTGATATGCAATAGGTACTTTGTAGCTTTTTAAATTATTTAAAGTGATCTGGAACACTTGTATAGGCCCTGCTTATCTAAAAATATGGACTGGTACTGGTAATTCATGCACAATATGTTAATATTCGAGGGTTGCTGGGTTGCTGGCACAAAGTTCGATTGACGTTTTATGTAAAAGTGCCTTTATCTCACGTGTAGCGCTAATCAAAACAGCGCGACCCCAAAAACCTATAGCAGATTGGTTGCATGAGCAAATAGATAACCGCGTCGCATTTGCATAATCTAAAAAAATAGCCGAAATAACCCCTGTCGTGACCCCTGACCTACGCCCCTGGCTACGCACCAGGAAGGCGGAAGATGGGAAGTTGGGCAAAAAATCGGAATGAAAGAAAAAGCGGAAAAGTTTAGTTTTTGTTTTTAATTTGGTAATGCAGCACGGAGCATGGCCTCCAATTGTTGGTCCTGGACAAGGACTTTTTGCCTGTTTTCCGACAATTACATTTGATGAAGTTTTACAAATGAGCGAGGCGTGGTCGCGCTGCGGGGCGGACATTTAGTTAACTTTCGGCCAGCTAAAATTGAAATTGAATTCCAATTGTCAAATGGAATTGTATATGGCCAACGAGGAGTAGCAATTGCGCCACAAAAAAAAACGTGAAAAAAACTAGAATGGCAATTCATTCGGCGGACAGAAAGCGATGTGGGATTTAATGGATTAAGGTGGAAATGTGCATTTTAAAGTCCAGTAGTTATATTTATAATGCATTATTAATTCGGGTGCACTGGAATGGTAAGGCTTTTGATTCGGTTACAATCAATTCTTTTCATTTCTGCATAGCTGCGTTTCAGTCAACATTGTGTGACAAATATGTGCACAAGTGTGTTGGCGGAATGTTTTAAATTCTGTCGCTCAATTTCACATGGACTTTGCATCATATCCTGTCGGGATTTCCGACTTACTTACTTACAATTATTTGCATCTTTAGTTAAGAATGCGCTATTAAGCACATGTAGGTTTCCATTCTGATTCGACTGGGCTAAATTCACCGAGTTCCAGGTCCACTTAGTTTGGCGCTGTATAATTGCTCATACGCACTGTTGCACCTGTTTGGATTTGAAACCCGAAATCAATTTGCAGCTAAACTGCCGCAGATTATCTCGAATTGGATTCGAAATCAAATTGGCAATTGCCAAGTACAGGTTAACAATTACCGTCCATTCCGGCAGATTAGCCAGATACCAAAAACCACATATCAGCTACCAGTTACCAGTTACCAGTTACCATTTACCATTTAGCAGATACCAGGGATCTCCGAGTCGTTTATATGTCTGAGTTTGGCAGAGGGAATATCTTTCTGGGCCATCTCCCATTCTCGTATGCTAGAACCCCGTGTCTGTGTGGCATCAGTTAATTGATTTGCTTTACGACTTGCGGCTGCAGTCAGTGCTCTTGCAACATATTCCTCCAGTGGAGGCACTGCTCCATAATATTTTTTTAATATTGTTCCGCGCTGGTACTGTGGCTGGCCTCCTTTTGGCAATTGGCCATCAAATTAGCTTTGCTTTTTTGGTCCACTGTGCCACATTTATGAATATCAACGAACCTGTGAGTGCGATGCGGTTCCAGCCAGAGTGTCCCCTTGGTGCCTCCATTCCCACTTTTCTTTTCACTGGGAAAAATCTCTGGAGAACTAAATTCTATTCTTTATATTGTGTGGTGTCTTTACAAGAGATATAGCTTGAAATTATATAACAATCTTAAATAATACACACTTCAAACATCATTTTTGTTCTTCAAGCTTTAAAGTAGTTCGATCTGGTTCTCAAAGCGATCGAATAGCATTATTTATCTTTCCACTTCGCAGTTGGGAATCAAAGTCCATAAAATGATACACCATTTTCTATCTGTGTGCTCATAAGCAGCAAAAATAAAACTGTCGACGATTGGAGGGAAAGCGGGAAAGCGGTCTGAGGCTGAGGAAAAGCCAGCAATTGCAACTGCCAACTGCTGCTGCTGCTGCACTGACACAGGAAATATTATCCGCATTGCCAGCAACGAGCGATGAGCAGAAATTGAGGCTGCCAAGGTTTTGGCCTGGCTTTGTGGGTCGTCCTTTTCGACGAGGGGTCCTGGTGAGGATGGAGGAGGGTGGTGGGGGGTTGAGTGCCGTCAGGACAAAGCGCAAAAGCGGCCAAGTGAATTCTCAAATACAAATTCAAATGGCAAATTGACAAATGAACCTTTTGAGCTTTTTACGTTTTCATTGTCTGTCTGTATCTCTCAGTTCGCCAGCGGAGCGGATTCATCCTTATGCGCTGGGTGGGTGGCCTTTTGGGGGCAGCTGGATATAGAGATGGAGCTGGAGATGGAGCTGGAGCTGGAGATGGTGGGTTAGAGTTATCCAGGAAACCTGGGGCAAAGCGAATGTGGCCCGACTTCGGTTGGCAACAGTAAGTTAAATTAGGTATTTTCCGCAGAGCTAAATTACTTTTATGCCAGAAAGGAGCGCTACACAGGCAGTAAGTTCATTCGAGTGCCTCGAAATGAGTTCAAGTTGATGTCATCCGAAGAGTAAAGCAGTTTCGTCTCCAATATTATTGAATGAGGTGTCAGCACTTCAAGTGGCCCGAGTAATGCGTTTATAATTAATGTACAAATGTACTCCCAGTTACAATCATAGCAGTTTTATTTATTTTCCGCAGTGAGCGATGAACATGCTCTCCCACCATGGAAATGGTTTGAGTTGGCTTTTTTCCAGTTCAGACCCGCTCCTTTTCAGTCAAAAGAAGTACAAACAAAACCCGTGGGCACAAAAGTAAAAAGCATTCGACAGGCTATTGATGCTGATTTTGTAAAGATGCCGATGCCGATGCCGATGCCAAAGTCGATGCGATGCCAATGAAAATGAGAATGAGAATGGAGCTGGCCATGGGAATGAGTATAGGAATGGGTATGGATGGGTAAGGGGATGGCCAAGGGTGTTGGAGGAATTCCCTGAGTTTGAGCCTGAGCCCTGCGGGTTTTGGTTGCCGCTTTGTTGTGCCGTCCAGCTGGACGTACAACAAATTACAAAATGTTGTTGAAAGGCCATTTTAAAGCCCCGGCCACTTGGCACCACCCACCCACTCCATTCAGACGGAGGCCAAAACCGAGCTCGGTAAACAGAGATTACAAATGGGCCAAGTGTGGGTGCAGCAGGAACAACTAGAACTACACAACTACACGACTACAATGGGCATTGTTGGCCGCTCACGCTAATACCGGATTCTCTTTTACATTTTGCAGATTTAAGAATTCTTAAAAGGATACTAGCAGGAGCTGGAGTAGGAGCAGGAGCAGGAGGAGCAGCAGCGTCCAGAAGGACCAACTTTCCACTCGAAGCAAGTTAAAAGAAAAGAACTCTGCCAAACTGGAGGCGGTGGGCAGGAAACGGCAAAATCAATAGTGCTAGTGCCGAAGAAGTGTGGCCAAAGTGCTGAGTAATGTGGAGTAATGGAGACCTTTTTGCTGGCGGCGGCAACATGATGTGAAACATGGCAATCGAATCAGCATCAGCCAAAGCCATTTAGGGTCATCTATTGCCAGGGTAGTGGAAAAGTGGAAAATCGCCAGCAGGAGCCCCAGCAACGAAGCCATATGCACCGCAGCATGGAGCGCAGGAGGAGCACCAACCCGAGGGCTCTGCCAGGTGAGTTGTCATGCCCAGGCAGCAGGTGCCACGCGCCGAAATAGATGGCCAATACAAAAGTATCCACTGTAGATTAGTTACGTACATATATATGCTTTCTTAGTCACACTCTGTGATTTGCAAGTAATACATTTGAATTGGTTTTTTGGTTGTGTCCTCCCCAGTCTGCTGGATTCTGCTGTGCCTGGTGGCCTGGACCGTGGCAGATGACTGGTCGCTCAGTTGCGCCTCCAATTGCACCTGCAAGTGGACCAACGGCAAGAAGTCGGCCATCTGCAGCTCCCTGCAGCTGACCACCATTCCGAACACCCTGAGCACAGAGCTGCAGGTGCTGGTGCTCAACGACAACCACATCCCGTACCTCAACCGGGAGGAGTTCTCCACTCTGGGGCTGCTCAACCTGCAGCGCATTTACCTCAAGAAGTCCGAGGTGCAGTACATACACAAGGAGTCGTTCCGCAACCTCAAGATCCTGGTGGAGATTGACCTGTCGGACAACAAGCTGGAGATGCTCGACAAGGACACCTTCATGGGGAACGATCGTCTGAGGATACTCTATCTGAATGGGAATCCCCTCAAGCGCCTGGCGGCGTATCAGTTTCCCATTCTGCCCCACCTGCGCACCCTGGACATGCACGACTGCCTGATCTCCTACATAGATCCCATGTCCCTGGCCAATCTGAACCTGCTGGAGTTCCTCAACCTGAAGAACAATCTGCTCGAGAGCCTCAGCGAGTACGTGTTCCAGCACATGGCCAATCTGAAGACGCTCTCGCTGGAGGAAAATCCCTGGCAGTGCAACTGCAAGCTGCGCAAGTTCCGCGGCTGGTACGTGAACAGCCGCCTGAGCTCCGTGAGTCTGGTGTGCAAGGGGCCTCCGGCGCAGAAGGATCGCACCTGGGACAGCGTGGACGACGAGCTCTTCGGCTGTCCGCCGCGGGTGGAGATCTTCAACAACGAAGAGGTGCAGAACATCGACATCGGCAGTAATACCACCTTCAGCTGCCTGGTGTACGGAGATCCCCTGCCGGAGGTGGCCTGGGAGCTGAATGGCAAGATACTGGACAACGACAACGTGCTCTTCGACTCGGAGAGCATCTCCTCGGACAAGCTGTGGAGCAATCTCACCGTCTTCAACGTGACCAGCTTGGATGCCGGAACCTACGCCTGTACGGGCTCGAACTCCATCGGCAGTATGACCCAGAACATCAGCATCTACCTCAGCGAGATCGTTCAGCATGTGCTGGAGAAGACGCCCGAGACCTTCTGGTACTTCGGCCTCATCATGGGCATCTTCGGCACCGTCTTCCTGCTGATCTCCATCTCGTTCGTGGTCTGTCTGTGCAAACGCACCACCCGCCAGCACCGACATGCCAACAAGGCGGGCGTGAAGTCGAGTGTCAGCTTCAATGATCAGGAGAAGAAACTGCTGGACTCGAGCGTCACCACGACCACCAATGACCGCGGGGACAGCTATGGCATCGACAACCAGCCCACCTCCATTGGCATGAACAAGGGCGACTCGGCCGGAATGGGCTTCAACCAGATTGAGATCCATGCGGTGGAGAGCCATCGGCATGGGAGCATGTTGGTGCAGCAGCAGCCGCAACAGCAACAGGTTGCAGGCGGTGGTGGCATGCGGCAACAGTTGATGCAGGTGAAAGATCCCACCTGCGGCATGATGAGTGTGCCCACCTCGATGGCAGGCCATGCCCACTCGCATCCTGCCCAGATCTCCGAGGAGTTCCCGCTGAACGTGGGCGTCTTTCCACCGCCCCCCGAGTTCTGCTCCAACATAGTCCCAAATCCAGCCTTCGGGGGCAACATCTTCATCCGGGTATCCGTCACCCAGGACATGCTGGACGGTGCGGACCTGAACATGTATCCAGATCTGCTGAACATTCCGAAAAGGATGCAGGACGTGCAGGAGAGTGGTGCCGGAGCTGGTGCAGTGGCCGTGCCCGAGGGTCAGTTTGCCACTCTACCGAGACACACAGCCCGCAGAGGTATTCTCAAGAAGGACACATCCTTGCAGCAGCATCAGCAGCAGCAACATCAACATCAGCATCAGCAACAGCAGCAGCAGCAACAGCAGATTCAGCAGCAGCACCAGCAGCTACAACAGCAACACCAGCCATCCGGACTCTACACACATGATGAAATCGTGACCTACAACCTGGAGGCCAGTGGCTATGACCCCCACCAGTCGGCGTACCACAGCAATGCCATGGAGCTGCCGCCTCCTCCGCCGCCGCCCGCCGTCACAGCGGTGGTGCAGTGCCACCACCCGAGTCCCAGCAACTGCGCCAGCTGCATCAACAATGCGCCGCCACCGCCCTCCGCCTGCCAATCGCCGCCCGTCGAGGTCACGCCCATGAGGCCGCTGGACAGCTCCGCCTACCCCAAGTACGACAACATGGGTCGGCGGATCACCGCGAGCGGAGGACTCGGTGGCTCCACTCTCTCACTGCACGACGAGGAGCGGTACGAAAACGAGACGCTCTTTGGCCAGGCGGAGAGCCAGACCAAGGGAATGCCCGAGCAGTCGCAGGATCTTCACCAGCCGCAGGAGGTGACCCAGGGCCAGGACAAGGGCGGCGGTCCTGGCGAGTTCGTGTCGCTCTAGTATTACGGTACCCAGGTGTAAATAGGTCAATAGATTCGTGTCCCCAGAGTCCCCAGAGTCCCCAGAGTCCCCGGGAAACCCTTGGCAATCGTTTGGTTCATATCAGTTTGAGGAACGAGTGCTCTAAATGAACATACGTATATGTAGCAACCCACACAATCTATTGACTGCATCGCATAATTTTGAAGAACACAAATCCAACGAGAAATCCAGTTCATGAGAAAGAAAGGCGGACAGGATTGATTGGGTTTTCATTTTTGGGGATTGAACTATAGAAGGTCATTAAACGTAGAACAAACACCATTGTTGTTAATTAAATTGTAAATTGGTCGACCAAACCATATAAATGAAAACCCTTATGAGACTGTCATCACATCCCAATCAAAATTATTATTTTCCATTCGGATTGCACTCTCAAACTAGATATCGCTCAAGAATATACAGTTCCAGTTCATACTCCATTAGAGTCCCCATCCCAGCTAGCATTTGGTAGTAGTCCCTCGAAGTCGGTACCTTCCCAGAGGACGACTGCGGTGTATTCTATAAGGTATAGCGACCAAACTGATCTTCATAAGGTGTATAGTACGATTAATCGCATATGGATTGGACCCGTAGCTGGTCGAGTCTTAGACACATTGCTTCCGGGGTGCTAGAGTTTTAGAGATCAGACACTGAATAGGATTAGATTCGAATAGGATGGTATCTCTAGATATGCATATATATATGAAACGTTAGCCAGATCTATTACGCCCCATATAATCGCCCCTATAATCCTGGATGTGCAATGGATATATAAATACTTTATCTAGTTTCTAGCCCCTCTGCCCCGTAAAATAGTTCCTTCTTGTACATATGTAAATGTATTCCTATTGCTTAAGGACTTTTAAATCAAAATAATTTTATGCTCACTACCCGAAAGTATCGCATATATCACAGAGTCGTGCCAAATGTTTTTAAAGTCTGTTTTTAACCTGTTAGCCTCATGCGATTGTTTAGACGTCTTAGAGCCAGTTTCGATTACTTAACCGTAGTACTTGCTGAACACTTAGTACCTATTAACTATGATTTAGTCACTCCCACTAGCCTAGCATACAGAATAGAACACGTTCGGTTCCTCTCCGTTTTCCCACTCGAAGTCCTGCAAGTAGATCAAAAACTATATCTGAATAAGGTACGACATTAACATTTACGCAACATATATCTATATATATATATATATAAACATCTGCATATGTTTGTACTTGTGTGTAATCTGAATGTAGAAAGAAATGCAAAATGGAAAACAAATACGACCCAAGCGAGGCTATATCGATGTGTATATCTTATATATAGTATAAAGTACATATAGTTCATATAGTACATATGCAATGTAAACATTTATCGAGATCCGTGTTTGTAGAGGAGAGAGCACATGGATTAAATGGATTTTTGTGTCTGTAGAAAGTTTCAAATTCGAGCTTGGTAATGTAAAAGTAAGCTATAGAAGTCAATATAAGTACACGATAAATTCCACTTACATGACCACGCCCACTCACCGCCCCCCTCGCATGATAAATGTGTGAATGCATGTGTGTGCGAGTGTGTGTATCTGAGTGTGTGTGTGTGCGGAATAATTAAACACATGAATGCAATGAATTACTATAATAATTATGGGAAAGTATGCAGGCAAATATTTGCACAACTTCCATGAGATTTTTAACCCCTTCACCCCGTAGCTATCCATTATTTGTTTTATCGCCGTTGTTGTTTAATGTGTGCCGAGTTTCAGGCGAAGCGATTTTTGTATTTTGGTATTATGAACTGAACCAGAGCAAATTTGCACGGCACACAAAAAACACGGCAAACAGAACATTCTAGTTTAATCAGTAAATGTATCTGAATCTGAATCTGAATCTAAATATAATTTAACTGAATCCCTCTTCCCTGCGTACCTCATTTTTGACAGCGCAGAGTGAATGATATGATTCAATCAAAAGCATTTTCGCCCGCTCTAATGGACGGAACTAAATCTGAAACTGAAAATGAAACTGAAACAGACCCTGTGTACATAGGCCATTTTAATTACATCATACTCGCGCAGACAGAGCCAATATTTTATTCATTTTAAATCGTTTTAACTAATTAAAACCAAATGGAAACCGCCAACTGAGCGAGAGCAAAAGACAAGTGTAAACACGCAAATAGAGTAATGGGTAATGAGAATAGCAAGGCCCGACTAGAGAAAATTTAAACTATGCTTTTAACTACGTCTCCTATTTACCATTCACCATTTCCCAATTTCCACCACCCACTTCCACGAGCGCCACGCGTTTTTCCGAACGGAGATGGAAATGTTACTATGATTTTAATTACTCAGCTTGAGTGCAAATGGAAGGCGCCCACAGAACCAGATACCTAGATTCGAAACGTATCTGAATCCGTGTATCCGCGTATCTGCCTATCCGTGTGACTTGGTTTCTGGGTATCTGCATCTGGTGGCGCTGCATGTGGCATCTATTGAGGGGTATAAAGAGCGGCCAAATTAACTTTTTATGAGCGCTGCCAAGTGCTGGCGAACTAAATGAAATTCGAATGATGAGTAGTAGTAACAAATTTTGTACAATACCATAAAAACATTGCATTGCACATTGCATTTTAACTTGAATTCCATTCGAAAGCTGAAATTAGCCAAATCCTACGAGCCGCACAGAATCTGAATCAGAATCCATCACGAACTCGTATACGCATTTATAAATACAAAACATCCCGACAGGACACGAACGCACTTGCCGACAGGACACACGCATACGGACATGGACATGGATACGGACATGGACATGGATACGGACAAAGAAGACGGACAGACCGGAAAAAGCGAGCATTGAACAAACAATATAACCGAGAATACATTGTAATAGCATTAATAGATTGTCAAGCTTTATTACACACTATATTAACATAGATGGAATAATAATAATTATTATTATTACTGTAATAATACGAGTAACAGAGAACACAAAGAGAAATATGAATAAATTTAATAAAACCAAAAACAAAGCCTTTACATTTGTATGTATGTACATACGTGCCATATGCATTTATGCTCGTTTTTCTACCATTTAGCATACCGTCATTACAGCCGCACAAGGGGAAAAACAAGGCCAAACGGCGAACGAAGGGGGAAAATCGATTTGATGACATTTCCATAATGGAAAACTTCGCTGCAGTCAAATCAATGTCTCTTCCTGCGCACTTGATGGAAAGTTCTCGCCAAACACTGCAGCCAACTTCCTCAATATCCTAGGTCCTTCCCCTAGAACACCCCTCTCCTCTCTTCTCAGGCAATCTGCATAATTTGCCATGAGCCCCGTTCCTATCACTTGTTGATCGTAAACGGTTTTTGGCATATCAAATTTCCGACTTTTGCCATAGCCATTCTGAAATGTTTGCTGGCGATAACCAAACGAACATTCGGAGCATTTCCGCGCCTAATCTCCGCTTCCCAGTGCCACAGCCACCTTGCCAAATGCTTCAATAATGACTGCGAAGTGCGAGGGAAGTACACTGCGGGAAACGGGGCTGCTTTGTCGCCCGACGCCCGAAGCGCCGTGCAGCGTTCATCCGGAAAATTAAAGTCGACGTGCCACTGGGAAATTAACATTTAATGTCAATCAAAGGGAATTTGCGCATGGATGAATGGTGGAAATACATTTATATTGTTAAACAGGTTATCTTTATTTAACAATCATAAAGGTGATGAAAAGATCATAATGTTTTCCTCAGTGTCTCGCCGTAATAACATTTCCGTCCTAATGCACCTGGAGCCCATTTAGTCAAAAGTTGCCCTTGCATCTGCGTCAGCAGCCGCGTCAGCGTCACCAGCGTCATCATCGCCATCTTCATCTGCAGCCCAACGGAGCTCCTTATGTGGCAGCACAGCCGATTTTGGCCAAAACCACCACGACCCACGACCCAGAAGCCAGAACTCAGAGCCCAGAACCCAGAATCAGACCGAGACCGAGACCGAGACCAAGGAGCGATTCGAGAGCCGTTGGCACAGACTTCGGCTTGGCTTGGCTTGGCTTTGGTTTGGCCGTGGTCCGCACTCCGTGTGCGAGTCCTCATGCGGATACGTGGATACAGGGATACGTGGGCCATGTGCGGACCCTCGGGGGAATCCGATTGCCACGCATCGAGCACGTACGCCGATGACGACAACCGCAAACTGCTGCGATTTCTAGCAGCGACCTCGCTGCCACGCCTTCAACCCCTTTGCCTCCCACTTAGTCGCACTTTGTGGCTTTTCCTGGCAGGCAGCCCACCCACTCGTTAGCTGCACTGAGAGAAAACACATCTACTAAGTAAACTCACCTTTTGGAGCAGTTAAGCGCACAGCAGTCAAGGCTCGCAGTGCAGCTCTCCTTGCCTTCCGTTACGTATGCAACATTCATTTTTGACAAGCATAATTTGCGGCTGGCCCAGCAGCGCAGCCATTGGGATTTTGGCCCGACCCTCAGTCTTATGTGCTCCACGTTATTTACAGTTTTCATGGCCCTGCACTTTTCTAATGCAAAAATGATGCACTGCACCCACGCGGCCCACGTCCGCCCACGCTCCTTTCCCCCTTGCGATGGTCGGTTGGCCGGGTGAAGTGTGTGGGCCTGGCTGTCTGTGGTCAGAATCGAGTCGGGTTGCGAGGATGCGAGGATGCGGCGCAGTCAAAACATGCACTTAATGTAGCACCAGCAGGAGCCACGAGCCACGAGCCACGAGCCACGAACCAGGAGCCAGAAGCCAGGAGCAAACAGGCTGTAGCCCGGAGGGAGAGGCCTTTTCTGCTTTGGACCGGGCTTCGGCTTCGCAGACGCCACACCGCAGTGGCAATGAAAGTTGGAAACCAATATTTGTGCGGGCCCAAAAGGGAAGGCCAGGAGCGGTCCTTGTTTGTCCTGCCCCTAAATGGATAATTGAGTTTGGCTCATATGAATCTTTGGGCATTTAGGAATTAGATTGCTCGGGAGAGGAGGTGTAGCAACTACAGTTGGTGAACCAAACAGATTGATTGTTAATCTTCCAACTGGAATTTTCTTTAAAATACTTTGCTTAGGAATATATTTAGTAAATAAACCAAAAACATCTGAATAAGGATATCAAAGGATATTTGGCTGCTGAACATGGAAATCCTCAAACACAAACTCCGCTCCTGCGGACTTAGGAACAAAAATAAATCTGTTTGCCAAACAGTTATTGCTCTTGTTTCTGCGCCGCTGCCACAAGCCACCTCCTCCTACTCCTGGTCCTGGTCCTCCTCCAAAACTAATGCCAACTCCCACATCGCCCCGCCCCCCACCTTTCCTTTACTTTCGGATACGATCCGTTCCGTTCCGTTCCGGCTCCTTGCCATTCGATTCCCCACGCTGCCCGCCGTGCCGGCAATATGTGCGCTCATTTTATGCCTTGCATTTGGCAACGGCTCAATAATTGGTCAGTAGATTGGGAGGGGGCGATCAAGTGGGAGGGGGCGATCAAGTGGGAGTGGGCGTTCAAGTGGGCGTTCGAGTGGGCATTCCAGTGGGCGTGGTGGGGAGTAGAGGGCCGCCGGCCACGGGCTCGTGACTCAGGTGCCCGCAAAGCTTTCTATAAATTCACAGTCCATGCCAGTGATTATGCAAGTTGGCTAAGCCGTCGACCATGAGGATGCACTGGATGGCGGATGGCAGTGGAATCCGAGAACTGCCGCCTGCGGCGCTGGAGCTGCAAAACGAAATTGAATATGGGTTATGAATGGGACGCATCGCCGGTTTCCCGGACCCCTGCCTCTGTCCCACTTACTTTTCCATCTTCTTTCCGCCAGAAAAACAAACAATGTCCGGAATGGAGTCCCGGATCCGAACCCCCATGGCTAGCCGGAGTACTCTGCAATTTATGCCTGCCGCCGGCGACGGTTAGCGAATTTCTATTATTTAATAAACAGGAATAAAAGAAATAGCAAGGTACCCACGATTCGCCAAATGCTTGAGACCTTTTTTGTTGCCTATTGCAATTAATGCTTAAAGTTAGCATTATTAAATATTCCAGCGAAATATCAAAAAGTGAGCCCTTTTAAAACTTCCGGGTGAAACGAACCAGATATTTGCATCTCCGGCTGCCAAATCAGTTGCGAATGAGCCGGAAAAATCGCAGCCACACGCCCATTGTTCTGATCTTCTCAGGCAAATCAATACCGCCGCTTAATGGTACATTGCACCTCGGAGAGGCGCCAAGGGGGCGGGGTTGGACTCGTCCTTTGATCCCTGCGCCCTATCCATATCCATATACCTACCCCATACCATACCATACTCGTATACCTCACCTATCCGTTGAACGGGTGCCCCTACCTGGCCATTGATTAAAGTGGTTCCTTTGCAAATTTATGTTCGGAATATTAACCGAATTGCTCCCCGAGGAAAACACCCCAGCCACTCTCGCTCGAAAAAGAAAAACTTTTTCCACAATGTACTCGTGTACTGCACACACACACCCCCACACACACGCGCTCGCTCACACACCACACACACACACACAGCCAATCGTATGAAAAAGGGGCCAAGGCAACTTTTTTAACAGTTTTTGGATTTTGGAATACAAATTATGTAAGTAATCTCAATTTATTGATATATGGAGATGCATGTTTACACGTGGCCAGCAGCAGCTCGACATTGTCGCTATTTCGGAAGCCATCGGAGGGAATGGGCTTCCACATTACAGGTGGGTGGTGGTGGATGGTAGCTGGAAGGAGGTAGGTGGCTTAGTGGGTGGTAGGCGGTTTGAGGCAGTGTCTGCCCGAGTGTGACCCTTATGAATGGGGCAACTTTTGTCTTTCTTCGTCGCATTTTATACTCTCGCAGCATTATAATTTGCCATGAATATATGAAAACCGTTTGTAGAAGTTCAACCGCTATGGGGTCCTTGGGCTATGGCCCATACCCACACCCACACCCAAGCCAGCCACATCGCTGGGTATTGTCAGCCTGGGAAATGGTTTATGTAATGGGATTCATAACTTGTTTACCTGCCAGCAGGGCTATATCCTATCCAGTCGGGAAGTGCTGCCGGAGAATGGCCAGGGTCCAGAGAGCTGGTCTCGTTGGCGCAGCCTTTTAATTTTAATTAAACTCCTCGAATTGCCGTAGAAGATTTTCCGTGAAGCTGCCCAATGATTTATGGTACTTTCAAGGTTATGCGCTCCATTATAAATTCATGTAAATGCTTTTGCATTTTTGGTCATTATTTGGCTCATTATTGTGCAAAGCCAAATTAGAGCAGATCATCGCATAAAACCGAACTTAATTACCTGAAATTATGATGCATGACCTATTCCCACCATGTGGCTGATTTACTTTTATGGCCTAGTGTTTTCCAATCTAATCCCTGGCTAGTAGTAAATTTTGCAGCTCTTCCTGGTCGCATGTTTTGTGTAATCCTTTATTTAAACTCGTTTAATTTTGTATTGATTAATTCATGATTAATGTTCTGGATTAATAGGCCTATATGTAAAACCTACACCATTAGACGTGTGTTACTCATAAATTTCAAATACGTAATAAAACGAATACACCCCGCAAACTGATGGTATAATAAAGATTCTTCACAAATTGAATGTTTTATGGATAAATATCCCGCGTTACTTTTCAAAAGCAAAGTTCCCCTCAACCAGTATTGCCAACTGGTTTGCTTAGCTAGTAAACGACCCAGCCAGCGTTGCCAACTGCTTCTGATTATTTTTGAAATAGACAGTCCTTACTCAGTTTTCTATTATGATAGTTTAGTCTGTCAAGTAATGCAGATCCAAATGGATTATTTTAGTTTGTTGTTAATGACTTAAACCTTTTATATGCGCGCCAATTTCGAATTGCTGAATTTGGTCGTACTGAGGCAGCATTAACCAAAGTATCGAATTAGCTTACCATCGATAGCATAATTGACTATCCCTACACCGATAGATCGATAGACCGCGGACTGTTGTCATCTGGCAGCACTGTTACTTCGGGAAAAAATAAACTACAACAAAACCATTAATTAAACTAGGAAGGCGCTGCGTTACATCAATTAAGGAAGCCGATCATCGACTAATCGCTGTACGTGTAAGACTCGAGAACCGGCGTCTGGAGACGGCGGAAGTGAAGGCGTTAAGTTAAAGCGCCGATTTTCTCCCACAGCCCTGAGAAATTGGTAAGAGCCAGGCACAAGGAAATGCTCTCCGCCTATCACTCTTCCCCCACCCCTCCCCTCCCCAGCTAGCATCCGCAGCAGTAAACCTGGCCATGCAGAGCACAACACACTGAAAACACTTAATTCATCGTGCGCACATTTCTTGCAGATGCCGCGGCAGAGGAATCTCCCCCAGAAACCGCTCGGCCCGAAATAAATCGCACAGTTATGGTTGCGGCTTGCAAATCGCCAGCGGAAGAGTGGCCACAGTGAGGCCTCCTAGCACGAACCTCGCAGGTGCGTAACATTCGCAAAGCGACCCCAGATGCAAATATGTAAGCAGGAAGTGCGGAGAACACGCCGCAATCACTCGCTGAAGTTGCGCGGGTGACGCAAAAAGAACGGCAAACGAAACACGCACGATTCCGTGACACTTTGCATTTGTTCATTGCCATTTGTCGAATTCGTCACATTCGGCACACTTCGGCGAGTCGGGCTGATATGGTTTAGCATATCGTGTTTGCTGTTTCGAAGTCTCTCCGATTTTATGGCTAAAATGTGTACTTGCTAACGAGATTGCAGGCCACACTCCATACGCTGCTATTCTTATAACTCACACCGTTAAAAAAAACACTTCATCCGTTTAAAATTGTGCATCTTGTAGAAGAAAGCGTTTCCAACCCATTCTTGTATTCCTGATCAGGATCACTAGCCTACATGTATCTTGTATCTAAGTATAGATTAGTTACTACACTCTACTATAGTTTCGCCTCTTGCTTATTACTCAAAATTACATGCTTTAATTGAAGAATATAAGGCAGATTCGTAATTTTTCTAGTTAATATGGCCTTTAAGATATGCTGTTTGCTTGTATTTTTAGAAACCCAAAAGTGTACACAAGGATACTGCACATTCAGTCTTCATAAAATGTATTTATACCACTAAAGCAGCATTAGCATTAAAATAGCTGTAGTTAACCTCACGAATTTTGACCGAAAAAATCTAAAAATAGGTTAATGGGCCAAAAAAAAACTATTTTTTTTAACATGTTCAATTGCCAGATTTTTCCATTAATTATACCCTTTTCAGTCTTTCTCACAGAGCATGGAAAGCACGGACAGCAGCGACAGCAGTGGGGATAGTTTAAAGTCCATTCCCCGGCCGGACTTCGAGGCCCTCTCCGCCATCGGCAGCCCACAGCCGCAGTTGCAGAGCTCCTCGCTTGATGGCCACATCGAGATGGAGCCGGTCATCATGCCCAGCAAGCGTCAAAAGTATATGGTCAGTGCGCTGCCTGGGTCGGCCAACTGCAGCAGCAACTCGTCCAGCTCGAGTCCCTCGAACATCAACGTGGGCTCCTCGCTTACCATGAAGTTGACGAAGGTGCAGCCACAGCAGCATCAAGCCAAGACCTCCACGCCAAACAACAAAGCCAAAGTAGCCAAGGAAATGCTTGCTCTGCAGCGCTCACACATCGAATCCGAGGTGCTCAGCAACTTTGTGACCGGGGTGTCCAAGCTGAAACGCCGAAAGTCGCGCAATGTGCCCGGGAATCTCGCCACGCAAGCAGCAGGTGGAGAGCTGACCCGCAGCTTAAATGCCTCCTCCAAAAACGAAAAAAAATCTCTAAAGGTTGCCCTTAAGCGGAGCAAAAGCATTCCTGCTCCCATCCTCGACTCCGATGACGACTGGCAGGACGAGGACATCGACAGGAGCATTAAGATCTGCAGGCCGAGAGGACGATCGATGGCCTTCGAAGATGGCGAGAGGCTGGCCGATCTAAATGTGGAGGACAGCAACATCGAGCCCGCATACGCAATGGCCACCCGCTGCCGGTCCCGAAGCAAAACTCTATCCTTGAGCAACAGCTGGAGCAATGATGACAAGGGCCCACGACGCAGCAATCTACGCAGCGAGAACGAGGAATTCGCGAAAAAACACAGTGCTTTTCTCGATCGCGTAATCCATGATGACCCGGAATCGGAACTGGTGTTGAACACATCCGGCGAAGGCGATAACTCGCTCTTCTCGGATGTCAGTGACACAAAGACGACCACGGCCAAAACCCAAGAGGAGGAGGCGGCCGAGCGGCTGGTTCTCATTTATGAGGAGCCACCAACGGTGAGTGGTGACAAAAGTTGGTAGAAATTACTTTGAATTAGTGGTACCTTGCCGTGTATTACAACTTAAAAATTGCTACGCTTGAAAAGTTAAACAAATAATGGGCCCATAATAATTTCTTGCAATCCTCTCCTGCAGCCCGGCTGGGACCCGTTCTGCTGGAAGTGCCGAGGGTGCGGCAAGCTGATGCCTTGCTCCAAGTGCCTGCGCTCCTTTCACACTCATTGCGTCCGACCCGCCACCACCAAGTTCGACTCCGCCTGGAAGTGCCCCGAGTGTCAGGTGATCGAGGCAGTTCCCAAGAGGTGACTATCTAGCATTTCCCTATAAGAGAAACCTATGTG
Organism: Drosophila santomea; assembly: GCF_016746245.2. Classification (NCBI taxonomy): domain Eukaryota; kingdom Metazoa; phylum Arthropoda; class Insecta; order Diptera; family Drosophilidae; genus Drosophila; species Drosophila santomea. The sequence goes on from NC_053019.2 coordinate 28,484,522, forward strand.
TATATTCATAATTTGCGTTTCCAGACTGCGGCGCAATGGAGTTTCAGTGGATCTACTAAGCCAGCTGCTTTCCTTCGCCCTGGACCGTATGAAGCATGTGCGCGGGGTGAGTGACTATGCTGAATTCGCAATTCATATTCCATCGGCTCTGTATGTAATGTAATTTGTTCCTTGACGAGATTTCATTATCATTCACCGCCGTTCGCCGTGTCTATTAAAATAATGTGCCTCACCAGAGACACGTAAACATGTACATATATATGGAATGTGTGGTTTTCAGCATCCATACTTGCTGATAACTCATAGGTAAATTGTATGTTTAACCCTTAAAATCAAGAACAAGACTTCCAATCAAGTTGAAGACATTCTGCGATATAGCATTTTAGGGGTGGCATTGATTGAAATATTACTGTGCCCGCAGCTGCTAATAATATGGGCTATAAATCTGTGATTTTTTCGCTCTTTGCCGCCTCCACTCGCTTCCACTGTAGACCCAGTTTCTCTCTTGTTTCAATGGACGAGCAGATAGACACCTGAAAAGTCTCGCTGGTCTGCCGGGGTATTGGGTTCTTGGGCAACAAGTATTTTGCGCTCCCTTGACCCTTGAGGCTAAAGCCCCACATATGCACATCCGGCATGGCTCCCCGCTCAAACACCAATTCCAACAGCAGATGTGGGCATTAGTCGGGGCTGTTTAACGACTCACGTGGTTACTTTTCTGCGCTTACTTATCTGCCAGTCGATTTCAATGGCCAAAGGCCTGCTGGTGTGGCTAATGGTTGGCTGTTATTGTGTTCGTGAGGGCCTCATGTACATGATAATGCGGTTTAATGGTCTGAGCTACGCAAATAGACTGTTCAATTCCATCTTACTTCGCCAGGCCCAACAACTGAGCCGAAGGGGAGACTGGGGAACCAAAGGAAACATTTTGTTTTCCACTATGAAGAACTGTAATATTACGAGAAAGAAGGCGGAGTTTAACTTGAATAACATTATACAAAAGTACAAGCAGTATGGATAAACATATACTAGTATAACAATTTATGTATACCAACAGTGCCATGGAAGGTAATAGAATTTTTCTGACTGACTTCCGGATGTTTTTCATCAACGTGAAGCGTGCCCTTCTATATTATTATTGTGTTTGGTCATTCTTCGGTAGCACTAATTTGCTATTACTCTAAGTCCATCTGTGGCTTTTCTCTGTACACAGTAGTCTATCTTTGGCCTCCATTTAATACCTTGGTCGCGTGTACATATATATTACATATATACTCCAGAAGACTTGCAAGGAACAACAGATAGCAGCAACTCATATTTGCTCAGCTCACCGTTCCCTCCTTTACCGCCAGACCCCTGTAGCCATCACCCTCCTGACATGGATACACATATACACACACACTTAATCGGCGTATCTGGGTAGAAGCGAAAACTTGTTCTCAAACGACAAAAGCTCGTTGAACGAACGATCTCTTCGCCGCGCGACGAATTCAGATCCGCCACTTATGCACCCTTTCCACATCCATCTCAATCTGCAGGCCCATAAGCTCCGGTCGCCGCAAGAGGTCTTTCCGCTGACTTACAAGAAGTACTTTGTGAACCCGGTGAGCTTCGAGATCCTGGCGCAGTGCATCCGCAATGGGGCCTACCAAAGCACTGAGGAGTTTCTCGGCGAAGTGAAGTGGATACAGCACAACGCTCTTATCCTGGATGCCGGCGGTGAGTGGATTTCGATTTAGTCGAATAAGCATGTCATTTTGTCATTTGTTAATGGCTTTGAATGAACTTTTTCTTGTAGATGCCAAAGTGGAACAGGCCGCAAAGGCTTTGGTGAAGGTGTGTCGACAGGAGGCCAACGAAATCGACACCTGCCCCGAATGCTATCTGAATGCCAATTCCAGCGACGAGTGGTTCGTGAAGGTGTGTCGGCATCCGCATCTCCTGCTCTGGGCGAAACTAAAGGGATTCCCCTATTGGCCCGCGAAAGCCATGGGCTCATCGAACACTACGCTAGTAAATGTGCGCTTCTTCGGCAAACACGACCGAGCTTTCGTGCCCGTTAAGGACTGCTTTCTTTATTCGGCTCAGAATCCAAACACGCAGACCAGCCGGAGATCAGCAAGGGATTTGGCGGAATGCATCAGGGAGGTTGAGGTTCACATCGACCAAATCAAGCGAAAGATTGGCGCGTTTAATTATGCTCCCTATCGCACCCCCTACGATCCTCTGGAGGAGCAACAACAACTGGAGCAGATGATGCCTGGCGTGTATGCGGCTATCGACAGGGAACTGGAGCCGGCTAATAAGACACCGCTGCAGTTTCTTATACGCAAGACCGCGGACGATAAGCTGTCCATAGTCAAGAAGACGAAGGCGACAGAATCAGGAAACGAATCGGATCAATCGCCAAGTCCTACGAAAAAGCTTTCGGAGGTGGATATTCTTCCTGTAACTGGGGCCGGATGCAGCGATCACTCAAAGGTGAAGAGCAACAACTATGAGGTTATATCCAGATCTGGTGAATCGTTGACCGACTCTCGTTGCAAGGTGTTGCTCAAAAGGAAATCTCTTGCTGCCAAAATAGTTTCAGAATCCGCGGAAACTTCAGAAGCGGTGGGATCAAAACGCAAACATTCTCTGAGTGATGCCAGTTACACCAGCGAATGCAGCGAGCACAAACGCAAGTCAAAGCATGCTAGGAAACAACAGGAACAGGACAATCAAATTGAAGGGCTAGAAAAAACTGGCGAAGATCCTTCAAGATCTCCTAAAATCGCGCCACAGGTTGAAAAACTACAAAATGCAGAGACTGTCATGGAAAATGCTGCCAATGAAACTTCCACTGCATCCCCGGTATCTGCGTCTGTTGTTTCTGTAGTGGAATTGGTCAGACGACGCCAGGGAGTGACCATCACAAAGATACCACGCGAGCAGCAGCAGACAGCAGAGGACTCAGCGGTTGCTCCCATTCCTCCTCCAACAGCGCCGCCTCCCAAACAAAACACCCCAAAAGGGAATGAAGCAGCGAACCCAAAACAATCCGATGTCGAGAGACAACAAGAACAGCTCATCAAAAAAGTTATTCCGTTTATAGAAATTAAAACAGAGGTGATGTCGGAGCCAGAAGACGAAGAAATTGAGGAAAGATCAATTGAGGTTAATCAAACTCCAACTACTGAAGTTCCCTTGCAACAGGAGGCAATCACAGCACAGCCGGAATCTCAAACGCCAGTTGCAGTGCCGGCTCCCCAACCCAAGCCAGTGGAAGTTGTACCTTGTGAAGAAGTCAGAATCAAAGAAGAGATTCTCAGCGAAGAAGAAATGGAAACAGAGCAGTCTAATGTGAGTCAGAGGTTTAAGTCTGTGCCACCGATGCCATTGCCTATGCCCCCGCCTCCTCCCTTACCGCCACGAGAGGAGACACCCGCAACGAATGACCTGGTTCGATTTGTGGGCGACACCACAATCCAAAGGGTAGGCCAGAAACAGGGAGTCAAGTCCACGGACTCGGCAGGAAAACGTAAAGGGATTCAGCAGGTTCCCATAACAGGTACACCCCAGGCACCCTCTCCAAGTCACTCGCCTGTCCAGTCAACTGCACCTTCACCTGCGGCATCACCAAAGCCCACTAGCACTCATGCTGTTAACAAGCCAACGCCGCCACCACCCAAAGGAAAGTCTCCGACACACCTTCAGTTTCGGGCGAAAAACGATCGTATCCCAACCTCCCCGCCGGGGACTGCTCCACCAGCCACCACCACGTCTTCTTTGCTCAGATCCAACATGGTAGTGATTCCAGTGGAGCAGGGCGGCAGCTGCACTTCACACAGTCCTATGACTTTCCCGGTTCCACCATTGAGGGCCGTTTCAAAGAACACGCTGCAGAATACCTCAACGCTACCAACTTCCTCTTGCGTTCCCAGCTCAGTATCTATGCCCCCACCACTAGCCGGTTTGACTATTCCTCCAATGGCCACGTCCACATCACAGGAAGACTCAATTCCCAACAGTGGACAACCCGGGTGTCTACTGGCCAGCGCCTTAAACGGAACGGCCAACGACACCTTGCCCAGTGACTCCATTCCTAATGATCCCATAACTCCGGGCTTGGCCACGGCATTAAGTGAAATGCTCCTGCACTCCGGTGCGCCAAAGCTGGTAGCTCGCCCACGCGGGCCTCTCCGATCGGATGGATCCCAAATCTATCCCTCGCAAGCCGGACCGGTCTCGCAAAAACTGAAGGAGAACGCACACAAGGTACGTATGCTTCTTAAATTGAGTTTGTTGATCTTTGTGTATATGGTACTTCACTAAAGCTGTCTTACCTTATCCCAAATTTCGCAGATTACCGACTATTTTATATCCGTCATCGAGGATACGCTCAGCGACATGGCTACTGGAGACCAAAGTGTCCTGCAGGCCCGGATTGCCGGTCTGTCGCTGGAGAACGAGCGTCTGAAGCAGCACTACGACCGCCAAATAAACGACTTGCATCGCACAAGCGAGCTGATGATTGCCGAGATGCGAAAGACGTTAGAGCAAGAGCACAAACGCGTGATCTGCGATCTGCGACAGCAGAACGCCATCGAGCAGATGCGGGCGGTCGAGGAGGCCAAGAGGCAGCAGTGGTGTGCGAATTGCATGCGTGAGGCACAGTTGTACTGCTGTTGGAATACCTCTTACTGTGACTATCCCTGCCAGCAGTTGCACTGGCCTAGACACTCTGCCTCTTGTGGTCAGTCTGTGCCATCGGCAATCACAGTTCCACCTACAGTTCCGGCTCCGGTTATAGAACCTGGCCGTTCCAAATCTAAAGTGGCCCCGCCAACGCCGACTCCATCGATTACAAGCCCAAGTCCCAGTTCGCAGATAATGCGAACAGTAGCGCCCTGTCCATCCGCACCACAAATTTCCAGCGCAGCAAGTTCCAAAAAGTGGCCACCTATGATGTCGTTGATGAACCAACCCAATCAGGAGGCCATGCTCAAGCTGCCCGCCACTACATACCTTCGGCCAGTGGTCAGCACGACGATGACAGCTCCTGTGACCGCCCCGCCACCAGCGAATAACAACAGCATGAACGTTATAATGGCACCCACACCACCGCCAGGAAATAATATGGCCACTATAATGTCCGCACAGCGGAATCCTCCCAACTACAATGCCAAGCACACCAATCAAGCGATGCCTGTGCAGCGTTTTAATATTCCTGTAAGTTAATAGCATCCTGATTAGCAGCCATTTCCTGAGGCTTACTTATTTTTTGAAACGTGTTTTAGTTGCCCATCACCGTAAATGCGAACGCACCCTTCATGATGGCAGAGCAGCATCAGAAGCAAGTACCAAAAGCTACTGGTCGCTCAGCAAAAAACAATAATCGAATGCGCCAAACCTACAGCAACAATATCAACAACAGCAACCCGCAAGTTATGCGCAGCAATAACAATCCGCAGGCTATCCGCCAAAATCAGATGAATCAACAGGTATTCCAGCCATAAATCGTAGACGACTAGCAAACTTTACGATAGATTTTCACCTGGAAAGACTGCTTGCAATTCAGATAATAATTTTCTTGATATTCCGGAGGAACTCGTTAAAACATCGATTTACTTGGCCCATTACACAAATGGTCATCGCATGTATTTGGGCTTTAATTCTTCAAATTTACCCGAGCGCAGCTATTGGCGATGGTTTTCTTTTAGATTAGGCTTAGAGACGAAAGTGTAAAATAATATTACCGTTCAATAATTACTTGTAAGACTCGATAAACTCTATTCTAGTATTGCTGGTTTTACTGTAACCTAACCGCCTAGTAAGTAAGACTCATTGCGAAGCCATCAGATGGACTTTGCCTAATCATAGCAACTAGTAGTCTGTAAGGGCATCCCATTTTTCATTTTAATCGTGCTGTAAATTGTTTTTCTCATTTGTTTTACATACCTTGTATGTATATTTAAAGCTAAGCTGCAAAGTAAATAAAGGACAATTAATTTTTTGGGTAATGACGTAAAGTTTGAAATAAAATAATTAATTCATTTAAAATTCCATACCACTCCGAGAATGAACCTTAAAAACCTCAATCTTAGAGGTCGTAAATAAAATCTGAAGGCAGTTACAGCCCAAAAGCATGCTGTGTAAAATAGAAACGTAAGGTAACCATGAGTAAAATTGCAAGATTCTTCTCCGGATTTAAAAGAGAACTTTTCGCTTTAATTATTTCATCAATCACCGAGGAAAACAAAAACAATTTTTCTAAATTAATGTGGGTCATTGACCTAATCAATATCCAGCTTCTTGAAGTTTCCCTCAATCCCGAACAAGTCGGAAGCATTTTTGGCTTTGCCGGGTCGCAGTTTCTCGTTCACCTGGTGGCGAGTCTCAAACTCGAGCATTTCCTTTCGATTGTTCAGCAACTTTTTATAGTAAATCTCTAAAAAATTGTTTAAATAATTTTGGAATATTTGGAGTACTATTTATGACCGACCTTTTCCCAAGTTCGTCTCCTCCAGTTGATGACCGCCGTACTCCTTGGGGAGCATTTCCTTGGGCACGAACTTGTAGAACTCCTTCAAGTCACTGTGCATGTGGAGCACAGAGGTCAGTTCCTTTTTCATAAACGGGGTCATCAGCGCGAGAATCTTGTCCATGAAGGGCACAATGTTGATGAAGTGAAAGCCTATCAAGCGGATGGCAGCCGCTTCCTGAAAATATCATCCTTTTTACCATACGTAACGAAGGGTTTAAGATTAGTTACCTGTAGGTAATAGAGGAACTTCTTCATTTGCAAAAGACCAATGCGGGCTACGTGGCCCAGGGAAGTGTTCTTCAGATCGATTACTATGACGTGACCCGGCTGAATGCCATCTTCATACATCCAAAAGTCGAACACCATGCAATACCTGGAAGTGAGGGGAAAGGTTTTCAAAATCCAACCCGAACTTTCGAAGTGTATCCACTGATACAACCCCTGATCTGCACCCTCGTCTGTCAAGCCTGCTTAATTGTTGGCTCTTAATTGCCTACCATTATGCAGCAGGTTATAATGATCGTTATTTGCGAAGTTAGTGAGCTGTACATTAAGGCGAAATAACCGAGTAACCCTAACCCAGTGTGTACTTAGGTGCTTTTGGGTGCATTTAGTTTGAGAGTTCAGCTCGGACCTTTAATCTTTTCATGCTCCGCATGCTTGTCATAATCACGCCACAAATGACGTGCAAATCACGCTCTGTCTCAGTACAACAATCACTGTCAGCCATTAGCAATAAAGTTGAATTGAGCAAATGTTTGCGAATTGTCCATATTTCACTTAAGGGTTTTATCAGGATTATCTCAGTTTGGTCTCTGGTCTTTTGGTACTCACAGCTTCATTACATCTGCGAAATTATAGTTTGAGGTGTTCAAGTCATCGAGCTTGGCGAGAATCACCCGGTATCCTTCGGGAGTGGCGCCTGGCAGGGGAACAATGGAGCTGTCCACACATAAAGAAATTATATGGTTATTAGGCACAAACGGCACTGAGAGAATTCCGAGTCAAGTTCAGTCGGAACACAACCCACACTGTTCGCATGGCGCGCCTGATCTCGGGCCGCTCGCAATCGAGGTTCACGAAGAACTCCTCCAGGTGGGTGCGGGCCGTGAGATTGGTGTCCAGGACCTGCTTGGCCACCTCCATGCTGCAGCGGCAGGCGTGGAAGAAGTGCAGGGCCTCGCCCTCGGAAAATCTGTCCGAGATGTGCGGCTGCGCGTGGATCCAGTCCAGAAACTTCAGCACCTCCGGCCGCTTGATCTCCGGAAAACTGGCATACTGATCCTCCAGGTTGGCCTCCTTCATCCTGTGGGCTGCTTTGGGATCTAGTGGGATTTACTTTTGATTGTTGCGCTAATTGGCCCGAAACGCGATTGAGCGCGGTCAACTCTCGAATGAAATGGAAATGGAAGCTGGTTGCTTTCGCAAGTGAAACTGGTTGGCTTCGCGAATTCGGCATGCAATTCCGTGTGTTCGGGATGGGATCGGGACTGGGAATGGGAATGGGGGCTTTTTGGGAGGGGAGTTGGAGCTGGGAGCATGTGTTCAGGAAAAACTGGCAGTGGCATTCGCTGGGCACACGGAAAAAAACTCTAGATTGAGTCCATGAAAGCTACACTTCTCACCATTCGGTGAACTAAAAGCCATAATTTGTAGTAACGACTATATTTACAATATCATAATTCCTTCCAGTGTATGTGTCTTCGGTTCATTTCACTCCGCTGCCATCAGGCTGCGTGAAAATGCATTTTTACTCGCCTGCCGCGCCGTTCGGTTATTATTATATATTTTTCTCTCTCTCGGGATTGCATAACATGTGATCAAGTGATTGGGCCGATCCATGACGAGGGGTCTGTTATTATTTCGCATGGCGTGTGCTGGGAAGATCGGGAGATTTCAGCTCCTTCATCAAAGCGCCGCTTGACTGGCGAAAGAAAATGATTTTTGCGTACAAGTATGTGTGAGGCTAAGTGAAGATTAAAGATTGGAGAATGATGTGGTTATGTAGTTGTGTTCATGGCGCATACGTAATATTGGGGAATCGAACCGCTTGTCAAATGAAAAGACTTTAAGGGCCAATTAAACTTTGAAACACCAGCTTAGTTAACTGGAACTTAACCTAGTTTCTAAATCAAAATGGGGTTATCTAATCTAGTTGCACAATAAATTGTTTGTTTAAAGAATCCTTCGCCAAATAAGATGTCAACTCATGCGAGTTCCTCGAGTTGCATTGCAAGTACGTGTGGCAACTTCGTCGTGGACTTTATCCGCGGAGTCTAGCTGCCACAACGGCCTCATTTCCGCGGCAGACACTTGACATTTTGCCAACAGCAGACACCAGGCATCCACTCAGCCGGCCAGAAATCCAAACTGGCTAGGCAGCCTGTGCCTGCAGCCTGATCCGTGCACTGGAAAAAACGATCACTACTGTTTGCTATATGTATGTAAAATCAGCAGAAACATATATTCCCATAAGCCCGACTTATTTATTACCAGAGTTTTAGAGGGCGATCTTTGAAAGTGTTTCGCTTTTCTCACAGTGTGGCTGTGGCATGCTTCGCTCAGTTAAAACAGCCGGTGCGCCACTTTGGCGTGTCTGAAATTCCAAACGGATTAGAAGCCGCGCGCAAAGAGCAAATGTTTGCTGTTTGCTGCCAATGGCAACCAGTTTGCGAGTCGGAGGAGTGGAAGCTGCGGGATCCCAAAGGGGATGGGGATCAAAGAAAGGAGGAGGAGGAGGTGCGGACTTCTGTTTTGTACATTTTGAACTGCTGGGGGCAGGTGTCGTGGTGTCAGCCTCGAGTGTCAAACTAGGTGCCAATTCCAAATTAATTATACAGCCCCAAGTGCGAGCTTGTATCGCAGCTCGACTTGCACGGAGGGGTCAGGTGCACCCAATGATCTGTGGCAAGGGCAACGTCATTAGCTTGGGCAGAGCTTGCGATGAATACTCGGTTGGTTCTTGGATTGTGGCTACTACAATGGAATATGTGTATTTATTATTATTAGTTGAATGTCAGAAAATCATCCTGAATCTGTATAGCAACTGGGTAACTGCAGTTTTCAGTTTGACAAACAGGCAAATGAACATCAGTTTTCGCAATGGTGACCCACAAAAATCAATCGCAGGAATGCCTGCATGCTAATCGCGGATCGGGTTTCTGAAGACCACGAAGACGGCGATGATCATGATGATCATGATGAATGCATGGTGGTGACAACATCGTTTGGCGACGTGCGCTCCTTTTAAGTTGCCGTCACGCACCGAGTCCTACGTGTAGGTCACCTCTCTGGGACTCCGGTGCCCAGTCCTTCCTGGAAACCCCCAACCAGTGGCTTCGCACTTTTGCCGGCTGCGATTGTTGCTGGTTCCATTTGGCCATTTTTCACGCATTTGACTGCATTACTTAACCTCAATTGGGCAGACGACGTGCATCAACTGGCCACACTCCCATTCCCACTCCCAATCCCGCTTCCATGCCAACCACCAACCACTCCCCAGTCCACTCGACGGCCCCCTTTTAGGCCAACGGTTGCATTTCCGTTGGCCACCAGAGCTCCGTTGAACAAATGAAGTTGTCGCGTCGACTTACAGCGATTTGCATGTGCATGTGCCCCTGCCACCCAGATCCCCTTTTCGGGGCCAGCGGATCCTGTCCAGCTCTGGTTGTCCATTTCAATTGTCGCTCGATCGCGCAGCCCTGACTCACTTCTACACTGGGAAAAGAGTGCTGTCATTTCATGTATAAAATATTTTTAAAATGATGCACAGTTGAACTTGCATAACTCAAGACAAAATTGAATTGGAACTCGACGTAAAATGGTCTTGAGTTTCCAAGGCTTACTACTTTTTTTGCAGTGTGCCGGCTGCCCTGGCACCTTGTGCTCCTATGTCTCCTCTAACAATTAACGGGCATTGGGCACTGGATGGGGGATTGGATGGATGGGTTGGGGCAACTCCTATCGCACCACGCTTTCGTCGCTCGCCGGCTGAAAAAGCTTCAATTGTTCTGCGAGTCGAAAACTCGTTTTGCGCATGCGCGCCTTTTTTGTGTGATTCGATTGTGTTTTATTCGGTGTGGCTCTTTTTGTGTTTTTTTAGCGGTTTTTGTTTTGATTTCTGATTGCCGTTCGAATGTCTTGTTTTTAGCCCCAAGTTGCTGTTGCGGTCGGCGGTGCGCTGCTGCCTTTTTGTGCTGCTGTTGGCCACTTTTATTTACGGTGGCAAGTGTCGCTTGACAAATTGATTTTGATTTGTTTGGTCTTTTTCGCGTTTCTGTTTTTCCTTGTCTTGAATTGTGTTAGCCGCATATGCAATGGGAAGTTTTGTTAGGGGCTTGGCAACCTTGAGTTAAGTGCAACTTCGCCCAGGGAAATGACTGTTTGAAAAGCCATTAAGTTGCCGTGGTTCCCAGCCGAACAGGAAGAGGAATCAACAGCAATATCCATCCAATTATCGCTTCCTTCGGAGCATTCAAATTGGAAAATGGGAATTGGAAATCAAGCAGCAACAGTTGAATGATTCGCGGGGGTGCAGGGTGCGGCCTTCGATGGGGTGGAGGATCGGGGCAACAGGGCATTACACGCTCGTTGGCATCCTGTTTCATGCAACAGCAAGCAACAGGATGCGGCACAAACACTCCGATAACCGGGGGTTGCTTTGCAGCCCAGCACTGAGCAAAATGGGTTTCCCAAAGTTTATGATTCATTCCTATTATCATTTTATTTTGTGTCAAGCGTTTTTGCCAGTGTGCTCGGCCCTAAATGGCCCTCGAAAAGCCAACCAAAGTCAGTTACAAGTGAATGCCAAACAAAGCCCGTCCCTCCAGCACCAGCGATCCATTCCAACCATCCAACCATCCAACCAACCATCCATCCACTCAGCGATCGCACAAAGGAACAGGCAGCACAATGCATTAGTACCCTCCGGAATAACAAAAAGCGAAAAAGGAGCTGGCACACCGAGCTCCGAACAAAGGAAGACCGGTCGTGCGTCTCGAGAATCCTTAAGCCGCAGCAGACGAACAAGGAACTCTCGTCTACACTACTCATCAACGGCCGAACACCTGATGATGACTTTGACTGCGACACCTGAACGTTAAAAAATGATAATTAGACGGCCTAGCAACCCTCGGCCAGACAGACGTTACATTCATCCGACCTGGCAAGCCAGCGGAGTAATGGTGGTTGAATCTCAGTGGACCGGCGTTTGGGTCTTCTTCCTTCTCGTGTGCGCCTAGTGTGAAGTGATCGTTTGACTACGTAAATGTTGTCATCCAGGGGTGGCTGGAGTTGCTATGCTGCTAGGATATTCGGAAGTCGGTAGACTTGGACATTCCTTCGAGACATTCCACCCTGCAACTCGCTGGACTCGCTTGAGAAGATGTGCCGCGCCCTAATTAGTGGCAGCGATCCATCCGAAAGCAACAGTGCATCGTAAAAATATGCGCATATCAAGAACTCCTATCTACATAATTATGAATTCAATATTTCCTGCCAGCGCTGCACCCCAGTACCTTCTCCTTCACCTTCACCTTCACCTTCTCCACTTGAAGACTTGCGACTTAAGAGAGCAAAACTCAGCAAAGGGAAAGGAAAGTAAAGTAAAGGAAACGAGCACTTGACTTTAAGGACCACAGACATTACGGAATGAAAGGGGAGTTGCACTCGTCAGCCGGATGGCGATCAAATGAGATCAGAAGAGAAAGCGCGCGAAAGGAAGTTCTGAATGCGACTGGGCCCTAAAGAAAGTCGTTTGGAATGGAATGGAATGGAGGGAAGTGCTAGGACTTTGATTGAATCTGGTTCTTCTGGACTGGGCTTGAAGCTATTATTGAAATTGGGAATTGTTTATCTGCAAAGTAGGCAGCTAGATGGCGAAAGTAGCCACCCCTTTGCTCGTACCGGACGCACATCATCTCACCGAACCTCCTCTGGAGCACTCTCCAACATGCAGCATTCCACGCTTTCGCCTTGACAAAGACGACTTTGTACCCCACACGAGAGATAGAGGGACGCGCAGATAGCGAGAGATTGGAAATTGAATCTGCTCCCGATGGGTCTGTGACCCCGCCTTCTGATGAGTTGCGCCTCGCTGGGATCAGGGGGTTACATCCAGTCTCTGCCCGGCAGAGGATGATAAATTTTGTGGCCGCTCTCCCCTCATTTCTCGGGTATTTTGCTCACAAATCTTTTAATCTCATAGCTGAAAGACATCCAGCCGGACATTTAATGGGGAGCTGAAGTTACATATGCTTGCAATTACGATTCAGATGACCTACTTCCTTCGTAGGCTTCTAACTCACACAAAGACTGCAGAGAGAAGATCATAACTATATTTTCGTTCAAAACTTCTTATATTTTCCCATTAAGAAAATGCATAAAACAGAACACTGCTTTCCCAGGAATAAGGAAGACCTTGCACCTGTTAATGAGAAACGCCATTTACCTGTAGCTACTTGCAGACTGCACCTAGACCATCCCGACTTTGCATAATTTCCACTAAATGGCAGCGTAGATACTTAAGAGGCGATAAGCATGATCTAGGGTTCCAAATTACGCGCTTCGAGCGCACTCAAGCAGTGCGATTTTCATTATTTTCATTAGTTTCACTATTTTCCTTGTTTTCCCTCTTCGCTGCCGTGGAAAACGCACGTGCAGAAGGCCAAGACAATTTTCTTACCCTCCCGCTGGGGATCTTCGTGCATACATACATATGTTACACGGAATGCTTCGATGGGTGAAGTTGCAAGATGAGCAACCCTCATGGGCGCACCTCCTTGGACATGCCCACTCAACTGTGAGGGGGGTGGCCTGGCCTCTCAAGGATCCGCTCCTAACCGACCCGACCCGATCCGACTCGGAGTCCCACATAATATTTGCATCTCATTTCCGGACACTTGGACGCGAGGGTCAGCGGTCCGATCCTCGGCGGCGAGGGTGAGCGTTTGACAATTGCCTTCTGGGTGCGGGACACGGAAGTGCCACTGGGACAAAGGCGAGCGGAAATGCCTTCACATGACTGCGACTGCGACTGCCACTGCGAGGGGTGAATAATTACAAATGTGTTTTCAGTGTCGGGGGAGGCTCTCACCATTCAGCACTTACCATTCACAGATCCCTATGGCGGATCTAGTGACCCATGGAAAATCTCGCAGCGAAAGCTTTCAGCACCGCTTTCCGGGAGTGGAAAAACAGCTAATCACAGAACTAGTTTATATAATAATCATATTTACAGTGATACTGGTTAGTGCTAGAAATAGTCGCAATCCTATGAGATAAGATGAGATATGTGGCTAATATTTTTCCACTGTGTAACGCAGGTGAGCTGAAAATCAAAATAGATTTTATGGCAATTTTCACATGGAATTTTAATGAGCTCTGCGTGGCAAGGGCGTTACGGTGGCTTATTTACGACACCCGCCTGGATTTGTGTGGTGCACTGTGCGTGAACCTGTTACAGTGAAGCCCACCACTCAACCCCCTGGGATTTCTCCCGCCGCCGTTGACATTTTCCCATGATTCGTCACCCAGGTGGTTGTGCTTTCCGAGCCTGTTGCATAATTTGTCAAGTGATTTTATTGGCCGGGTAGATGATTTTAATGGCAGGCTGCACTGCCTGCATGCTAATGAGTCGAAGTTATTTTCAGTGAATTTGTATCAAAATCATTTTCGATAGGGAATCCTGTATATGGTATATTAATAATATAAGAGTAGATTTCTATCAATTATAGAAAACACATTGAACGAACTGCTTGTTCTGCCAGTAAGAGTGATCTCCCTTGATCATTTTATAATTGATCTCCTGAGCGTTGAGGACTTTGGAACTCAGCGCAGAGCTTAGGAGCGAACGTAGATCATTAATCATATTATAGGAATCCCGCACAGTGCGTCTATCCCTTGGCCACTCTGCGAAGTCAATGACCGACGGACCCTCGCTCCCAGAAGAATCTAGGGGAACAACGCTCTCTGGACATTTTCGGCAACATATCGGCTCATTATTAATCCTCAGCAGCTTCAGCGGCGCATCGGCCGAAGATCGCTGATGTGTACCTCGGGTATGGAATGCGCGAGCGTGAGAGAGAAGGTCTAGCCACTTCCATCTCCGTTTCCATCTCGATCTCCGTTTCCATTCCCATACCCATACCCATACCCATACTCATTCCCAGCATTTCATAGGGTTAAAACCCACGAGCACTTTTTGTCTGTCTTTCTTTTTGGGCGATCATCAGACAATAGAAAGCTAGACGAACCAGCAGGCGAACCAGAAGAAAAGGCAGGGCAGTCAGGAAGAACCGCTCCGAAGAAGGGGTCTCCGGATTGTGAAGGGGGGCTCGGGGGGTCTGTCCGTTTTTCGGTCGTTGAACTGGGAGCGGAGCGGCGGAGAGGTGCGGGGAGGAGCGGCGATCTTCGCTTTCGAGAGTCGTAACAGTAAACAGTAAAAACGCTTCAAATGCGTACGACTGGCGGTGGAGCAGCGAGTCTGGATTTTTGAGACCGACTTGGACGATGGGCTTTCTTCTTGGGCTGTTTTGACGGCTCGTTGTTGTTGCCTTTAAGGCCGTAACCTGTTCAAGCACTGAACGAAATTAGTGAATACCAGGAAGATTTCGAAATGTTCCAGAAGTTGCTAATCCAAAGTAACCTAGCTCACAATAATGAAAAAGTATATATTTTATTCAGAATAATTTTGACTGGCACTTGTGTGTTATAGCACCCCTTTTCTCTGAGTGTGCGCCTGTGGATCGGTGCCCTGAAACCTGAGACGCGTTTAGGACTTTGGCCCAGAGCTACGCCCGCAACTTGATGGTTATTTACGAACCTGTTGCAGTTGCTGCAGGCAACATATAACGGTGGTGGTAAGGGGGTGAGGGGGGTGTTGGGTGGCATGGGGATTCCGACAAATGGGCACACGCCCAAAGCACCGAAAGCGTTGTCCGTTTGGCAGGCGGCGCACCTGACGCTTCGTCCAAAAGTGGAAAGTAAACTTTACATGGCCGGCAATTTACATGCGTCGCCTGGTCCCGCTCCCCCACCTTTCCCCCTCTCGCACTCACACTTGCTCCTCCCTTCGAAACCCCTTTCGTTCGTTCGGTATCTTTCTCTTTATGTTGAAAGCGTCGCACATTTGTATTTTTATTTATTTTTATGATACCCGTTGATTTGAAAGAAAACCCTTTCTCCGCCGCTCTTTCGCCGTATCTCTCGGATTTCTCTCCTTTCCGCTGCATTCTTGTCTTGGGATTGCGTAAAGTTACCGTTAGCTGCTGGATTTCGATACGTGCGCCTGTGTGAGTATGTAAATGGAGGCGTGGGACATGTGGGCCAACTCCAAGCCCCAACCCAATGCGGTTAACTCACGGCTCACGGTTGCTGTGGCCCATGCACAGGGAGAATAAAGGGTGCAGTTCCTTGTGGCCATCTGCTAAAACGTTGATCTAACTAGATACAAATCATAACTAGATACAAAGAGTTGTTTACACTCATTTTGAAGTATTGAAATGTATTGGGACACAGTTTATCTCGCAGTGTGCATTGCGCTGAAGTCGCTTGTATTTTGGGCCAGCTGAAGAGGCACAGCATCCGCTAGAGTTCCTCATTTGGCTTCTGGGTGCGCATCCGCCTTCGTCTAGTGGATTCGGATTTGGATTCGGATTCGGCTTTTGGACCTCGACTCCATCAACTCGTTTTCCGACACTGCGACGTTTCGATTGCTGATGCTGCTGCCGTGCGTTTGAGTTTGATGGCGCTGCCTCGGTGTTCTTCTCCTTGGTTGCTTCAGCGTCTGGTTTCCCACTCATTTGCTTAATTTCAATTTCGTTTCGTTTGCCATTTATGGCACAATGACCATGAACGGTTTTAGACAGCTTTTGGCGGTGTTGGTGTCTATTATCATTTGGCTTTTGCGCGGAGGATGTAACTGTTTATTCGAAACAGATACAACGCCAGTGGCTCACCGGGCTGGGCCCCAACATAGCCATTTATCCCCGTTGCAGTGAGATCACCAGGCGCAGACAACGCCCTTTGCCATCGCTTTCCCCAAAGCACTTGCTCCAAAGAGCTTTTTCTCCTGAGTGACTCATTCCCGACCGCAGTACCTGCGAGGGGCTACAGTGAAACCCCTTAACTGAACGCTGTTCGTTGAAAGATACGACGTGCTTGTTGGATGATAACTTTGAGTAGATTTATACCAATACATAGTTTTATTTGTTCAATATATTATCCTCTGGTCAATTTCTCTTTCTGATAACGTTGCGGATGATTAATTTCTGGTAGTACAAAAGATTTCATTTTGAGTTCAACTAGAGAAGTTACTTTGAATTAGTTGAATATCTTACAAAACCCCCAGTAGAAGTACAATTCTTTTTTCCACTGTAGTGAAAAGCTTTTCCTCGCGAGGAAAGGACGGAAGAGCTCCGCTTCAGTCGCCGCAATTGAGCCACGAGCTCGGCGCTTGACACATTGCATTTCATTAACCAATTAACATAATTAGCGTTCATCAATCAATTAATAATTCCGCTCAGTGCAGAGCGAACCGCTCGTTTCGAGAGCGGACTCCGCAGGCATAAATCAAAAGTCGAAATACACTTGTTGCGCCCAAGAAAAAAAAAACAACTTTGAAATCCCACCTCAAAACAATAACAATCCCTGCTCTCCAAGTCTCCACTGAGCTGAGCTTTCTGCTTGCGCTTGGAGAGCTGGCTCTCAGGCTCTCGTGCTCTCTCTGGGCTGTTGAGTTTCCTGGTATTGGTGGGTTGGAGCCCCAACTCTCCAACGATCGCTCAGTTGGCGTTGGAGAACGAGCGCGAGAGAGAGGGCGGCCCTGCGCATGTGTGCTGCGATGTTGTGAGGAAAAGGGTTCTTGAACTTAAAAGGGGTCAAAACATAAAATGAAACTCGAAGTGCCTTGGCACATAGGCAAACCGAGCTCTCCGCTCCTCTCCACACTGCTCGGGTGTGCCCATGTGTTGGTGGCTCCGCATCTGTGTGCGCTCGCCTGTCTAGGCTCGTGGTTGTGTGTGTGTGTGTTTGGGGGTATCTGTGTGAGCGCCTGCTGCTCGTCATGCTGCCGCTGCTCTGTCGCTGCGCTGCCCTCGCTATTTCCTCCGTTCGCCTTGTCTCTCGTCTATTCCGTTTTCTATTTGATTTCTACCTGTTGTTGTTTTGGCTTAAAGCCTGCTCCCCTTTTACAGCGCCTGTCCCCTCTCCGCCCCCCTTCAGTCCTCTCAGCCAGCTCTAAGGCACGCACTAGCCGCATGCCTACACTCGCCAAAAAAACACATTAGAATGCTAGAAATACATGTATTTGGGATTAAATTAATTCACCACCTGCTAGTATAATACAGTGGAGCTACTCTAACTAGGCATATAGCACCGCATTACTTTCCAGGAAAGTGTTAACTTCCTGTTTAATAATGGGGCTTAGAAATATACTGCAGAAAAGTAGTACTCTAAAAAGTAATTATCCTGAAGAACACACATTTTCTCGCTGTGAACATGCGTTAGGCTTAGCTGGAAGTCGGGTTCCTCCTCCTTGGCGAGCATGGAACTTTTTCGTGTTTACCACTTTTCTCGTAAACAAGACGACTTGAGCTCATCGGGGCTATTTTTAGCTGGGGTGCGTAGGATCGCATCGAAAGAGATCCGTTGACCCAAAATAAAGGCCCAAAAGACGTGGCGGGATGGGTCTTCGTTTTGGCCATCGCACAGGAGTCGCTCTCATCGCCGTGAACCATTTGTGTAAACAATATTATTTATGACGCTACCCTATTCCGATCCGGATCCCTAGCCGTGGCCCCGCGCACCCCTCGCCCGGTCTTCTGTACTTAATGCTATTTACAATTCCAACTCCATTCCCTGGGTTTCGTTTTACTTCGCTTCGTGCCTCCATTTGTCCATTTGTCCATTTGTCCGTAGGCTCCTTTCTCCCTCTCATTCTCTGCGGCTCTTCGGCAGCGATTCCTTACCTTTTCACGCTCCGCTGCTTCTCGCTCCGCAGATACAGATACAGATACATTAACGTTCCGTATCTGTGTGGCTTCGCGTTCGAGTGTGTGCATGTGTGCGATTCAATCTCGATTGTCAATCTAGGCGGTTAGAAAAGATGTTTGCCTTTGGCCTGGAACAGGAACGAGAACGGCCAGAGAATGGGAACGCGCTCGGTCAGCGACCTCCGGCGATTACACGTGTTGTAAATTAGTTTAGGATTCCCTCGTCCCATTTTGGGGAATATTAATGCTTGTTTGCTTGCCCAACGCTTGTCAGCTCTTCAGCAAGTGAGGTTTGGACAATCCGCGCTGAAGAGTCCCTGGTTTGGGATCCATCTTGGAAAAGATGGATTATCCCTGCGACACATCGATAATCCAAAGAAACTCCTCACTAAACATACAGCACCTTTTGTATGAAAAGGAGTAAAGGAATGTTAG
The DNA here is from genome assembly GCF_016746245.2 of Drosophila santomea. Classification (NCBI taxonomy): domain Eukaryota; kingdom Metazoa; phylum Arthropoda; class Insecta; order Diptera; family Drosophilidae; genus Drosophila; species Drosophila santomea. The sequence continues at coordinate 28,503,473 of NC_053019.2, forward strand.
TTCTTCACACCTGGACGAAATATGCTGCAGATAAAATAGTAGAAAGCTTTTCAAAAGGCATTTTCGAAACTGTTGTACCTTTGAGCCCAAGAATTGACGTATCGCAGCAATTTATTTAATAATCCAACCACTGATGCCCTCCATACCCACGATCACAAAGATAAGATCCCCAAGGAACCCATCTCGCAAGCATACAATGTTTTCCCTCATTAATTGATGTACAGGAAAAATGACTTTTCACACACAAGAAAAGCAAACACAAAAGAGCGTCTGAATAACGAAGAAAACTAAGCCACCACCACCACCACCTGATGATGACTGGTTACAAGGGATATGTATAGCTTTTCCCCAGGAAAATCCAGCCAGCACAGACGGCGGACAAAAGATTTCTAAATTATCGACTGGGACCGCTGATTTCTTCCCAGCTGGCTTGGGGAGGATCAATTGTGATCTCACGACGTCAAGCTGCGATGGCCACAGTGCCACCTGATCCAACACAGGTATCCAATCAAGAGCAACAACAATTTCACACCTTTGCACCGTTAGAGAGGGAAGCAAAAGGGCGTGGCACATAGATCCATAGATCCGGGCTGAGCTTATCTCCTCTGAGGACCCCTTTGCCAACCGGTTCCCAAAGATACTTTCTAGGCTGGCTCTGCTGCCTCTGCTATTTCTGCTGGCGACTGACTTGTGATTGCTAAATTAGCACTCTCCTGATTGTCTAACCCCCTGCCCCTTTTCTAATTGCCGTCGCCGGGCTGAAAGCCACAAAAAGCAGAGACATGAAGCCAAGAAATTCCTTTTTAATTAGCGTCCCATGCGAACGTCATCCCAAGTTTGAAAACGAACAGATCTGCGAAACGACTTCCAGCTCCAATCACCTGCAACTGTCCCAAAAATTGTGTTGCGTCATAATCAGCGACTGGTGGGAACTTCCGCACACAATCCACAATCAACGACGACCGTCCACAGATTCTAATGTCATTCGATGGCACTGAAAGAAATGGGCGCAAACTTTGGGAAATGTGTGTGTGTAACTTACACATGGAATTCGGTTTAATCACAATAGTTTGTTATCTATTTATAAGTTGGATCCTAAACAAGTTTAACACTTTAAAATATTTACATGGCATTAGATACCACAGTTTTTGTTCGAGTGCAACTCGCCTAATGACACTGTGGAGCTGGCCCTTTTGGGACCCTCAAATCCGGAAATGTCTCTCCATCTCTTTCGCCCTGGGATCGGATGTGACAACGCAGTTTGGGCCACTGCTGACCCCATGTGAACCGAGTGCGTTGCGTGAGTGTCCGGTGGCCAGGACCATGAGATCCGTGAAATTGCCGTGAAACGCCGACTCGGTTGCCCTGGTGAGCTGCTTCCCACAAAAGTTGCATAATTTACACGCTCTATAGCCGCAACTCCTACCCCTACTCCAACTCCAACCCCAAACGGCGTCTGGCAGGACCTTGCACCTGTGGCTGTTGGCCGCGCAGGATCCTGGCCATTATCCTGACCCTAAACTAGGACAGCCAACAAGTTGGCCGCTCAAGCGAGCCACTTTCACCCTCCCTCGAAACTTTGGGACTGAGCAATCACAGGGCTCAATCAACTGGTTTCTGGCCAGCAGAGAAGTATTTCCCATGATCTGTGGCTCGAGTTGGTGGAAAAAAGGGTTCCGCGGGGGAAACAAATTCGAAATTAAATTTTTATTTTGATTTCTTTGGCTGGCTCCCCGCTTAATGGCCCTTGACTTCGGCTCTCGCTTGGTTATCCTTGGGAATGCAACCATAAAATCATTCCCCTAAAAGGGTCCACTTCTCGTTACTCCATTCTTCCCACGTTCCGATTCGATCCTTTGCCCTGCAGCCAGGATCAATCGCAGACGTATTTAGATACAATTTGATGTTTTTCGAGGTCTCGAGGTATCGAGGGTTGCCGTTGCGTCCTCGCAGATCCTAGATCCTCTTCAAATAGACATGGACGTTGACACAAACACCTGGCCATCGGAGCGAGGATTACAAGCAAATAACTCAAGTCAAGCGGCGGGGTAATGTTTACTGAGGAGCGACTGTACCGTGGAAGGACTTGGGTGTAATTACGGGCGAATGGGAAAGCGGTGCAGATTGTAGGAAATTACAGGCAGGCACGAAGATGGTGCCCCATCCAGATCCACATCCTTCTCTGCCTGCCACCCCTCGGGACTCGGAGCACAAAGCCTGCTCTTTGTCTGCTATCTCTGGCCCCCTATGTATTTCGGTATTTACCAGCGGCACAGAAAACAGATCGCAGAGAAAGAGAAACTCGAAGAGGCATCAGTGACCAGGGGGGGTGTGAAGGGGAAGGGGAAAGGGAAGGGGAAGAGGAAGGGGAAGGTGAGCAAACAGCGTATCCTGTACCCTTGCGCAGACGTTGACTTTCATTATCTGTTGCGCCACTTTAAGCCACTCAGCCGGGCACTTGGCGATAGGGGGAGCTTCAAGGAGTGGGGTAGCTGCACTGCCAGAAATAAAGTGGTTCAAATCAATAAAGATAAATAAAGCGGTTCAAATGTATAAAGAATTATATAGAAGTGCTTACAAATTGTAACTATATAAATAGCAATAATGAGTATATAGCATCAACAAAGATGATTAATCATGTTAGCAAGCGTAAAAAGCGTAGGTGATTTTCTCAGTGCAGAAGGCCATTGCATGCACACATGAAATCTCAAGCACTTGCAGGAAGGGATCGGGCACAGGGCGAATAAAGAGTGCCAAGCAGGGAGTTCGGAGCAGGGTAGCAGGGAAGCAGGGTAGCATGGATGTCTGGATGGCAGGGATAGCAGGGAGCACACTACCCAGGCGAGGACGTGCCGCCTTAGCACAATTGGTCCGCCACAGGGTGCAGGGTACTTGGATCGAGATGGGATGGGACAGAGTCGGAGTCGAGGTAGGAGTCGGAGTCCAGACCTCGAGGATCGCTGTCAGAGTCAGCCGTGTGTATCCACTGCCGAATGCCGCGAAGGGGGAGCTCAACGAAGTTATTTATTCTCTGGCGTTGCTCTCCCCGCGAATAAGTGTGTGAGTGTGTATGTGGCGAGTGTGTGAGTGGCGAGTGTGCGAGTGTGTGTATCAGAGGATACTTTTATAGCCCTCACCATGCCCCTCTGATTTGCATTCCGATGTGTGTGCAGCGGGCCCAGCCCAGAAAAAGCAACTCGAGATGAAAGAAAACAATAAACGCGATCCCTTTCGCTCCGCCTGTGGGGCTAAGGGGGCTCAGGGGGTGCAGGGGGCAGAACTCGCGGAGAAAGAGGTAATTGTAACGTGCGAATTGCCAACTGAAAAATATTTTCAATTTGCTAAATAATATGTCATCCGACGGTCAATCCTTCGGAACGGGAGTTGAATTTCTGATGGCCGCTCTCTTTAATTTGCATACAGTGCGTTTCGCTGCCTTAAGGCGAAAAGGGGTCCCAAGATGGGTCTGGTTTCGAAAAGGATCGTATTGTGTCGAGTGGCGAATATATATATTTTCTGTAACTTTAATAATAAAGTTACAACTTGAGTACAGCTCCTCAGTGCTTTCGAAACGGCTGCCTGGATTGAACTTGAATGGAATTCCTTGAATCAATGAGAGGCATATTTGTTGGGGGTAACTCTTGGTCTCGCTCCTTCGTCATATTCCCTTATCTGCAGATCTTCAGATCGGTTCTAAAAACATTTTCCTTGAAATATTCGAGCAACAGCCACTCCGCCAAAGGTCCCTAGTCATTAACCCTTCGCAGTTTCCTCATACATAAAACATTTTCTGGACGAATTTTTTGTGGGAAAGCCATAAAACGATTGTTTCTTCATTTTTGATTGCATTTTATTACGCACTCCTTGTCTTCCGCTCGCCTCGAGATTCAGGAGCCCAGATACTCGGACTCGGCCTCGTTTCATTTTAATGGCTTTGACATGCATTTGACCTGGATGTGGCGCAGATTACAGAATGACCACCGCGGATGCGCCCGACTGGCAGGATCTCAAAGTTCCAAGTGTGTGGCGATCCCCAGAAAAACGACCGCATCTCTGGCCCTTTTCTGCAGGCGGCGTGTCAACGACTCTTTCGTTGGCCATTTGAATGCCCCATGTTTGCGGCCTTTGTCGCATTTCAGCATTTGAGCATTTGAGCATTTCATTTCATTGCGAGTTAATTTCGCAAGCAGCCAGCCACGACGGCGATCGACGACCAGACATGGCCATGACAAGAAATCCTTTCCGAGAAACATAACGCACTGAACATGAAATCCATTTGTAAAACATGCTTTCGGCTTTTGCAATTCGAGGCCAAACAGGGTATACCACTGGCATATCCAAGTCCTCTCTGGTTCTGCTACTGCTGCTGCTGGTGCTGGCATGTGGTGTGGTCATATCGAACTCTACCTCCCAGTTGCACATCAGCTCCAGCTCCAACTTCAGCAGCGCTGCCCACTGCAGTCAGCCAAGCAGCTAGAAGCCGAGCGGCTAAACAGAACCATCCGTCCATCCACACATCCCATCCAGCCATCCAGCCATTCAGCCATTCATCCGTCTATGCAGCCATAGCCATGGCTATCCCCAGCTGGAAGGCTCTCGTGTCTGTCGGGTTGAATGAACCAAAAGAGAGCAACTGTCGCTGCACATGGAGAAAGTAGTTGTTAACTAACGTATATGACTTCCTTTAAAAGCTTATTTAAAGTAAACAGTTTTTAAAAGTACTTACTAAATGATCTCATTTGTGAGATATTTTTGTGCGTTATATTCTGCTTTTAAATCAGATTTCACCAATGAATCCTCTTTTCTCGCTGTGTGCTTTTGCCAACTCTCTCCTGCGGCACTCGTGCGTTTCCTTCAGCAATTTGCAACAGCAACAGCAACTGCAACTGCAACAGATGCCTGACATTGCCTAGACCCACTCGCAAATGCGGTTTGATCGCGAGTTCCTTCTTGGTCGGGCGAATTACGTATACGGGCCAGGCCAAGATTGCGGTTGCTTCCATCTTCCAGCTTCCATCTTCCATCTTCCTGCAGCCAAACTGAGCCGAACTGAGAGGCCCGCGGAAAACCGCAATGGACAGATCGAGCGACAGAGACAATTTCCTTGGCCAGAGGAAAAGCTAAGCTGGGCATGAATAACCATTTAAGTGCTTTCCCAGGCGGCGGTCCTGAGAACTTGGCCTGCGCCGACAGGTGAGGTTTTCGTTTTGGCTTTGGCTTTGGCTTAGACTTCCCACTTACCAAAAACAGAGGAGTAGGAAAATGTAAAGGCTGGAAAACGGCGACCTCGCAAAACCCTTCATTAACCAAACGTCACCTCCTCGGGAACGCGAGTGGGGCATTCAACTCTCTGGCCATCCTCCATCCATCCACCTAACCATCTAACCATCTAACCACCCATCCGGACCGGACCGGACCGACTTTTCACACAATATTTTCCTACCTTTCTGTGCGGCCTTTTGCTCTGTTTTTCCTGCTGCGGTCGGTGGATTCGGTGGGGGGAAATTCCCCGCCCCTCACGTCTTGCTCTTGATCGCATTTGCGCATGCGCACAATTTTCCCGTAACAATGGAAAGGCCACAGAAGACTCGGGCCTGCAAAAAATGGGAATTGAAAGAAAAAGAGTGCAGTTCAAGTGCCTTTCTCCGTCGTCACTTGGGCTGAGGGTTGAGAGGGCCAGTCAAGAATGGACCACGTTCCAGTCCCAGTCCCAGTCCCAGTTCCACTCCCAGTCGCAGTCCCAGTAACAGACCGAAGCCAAGACCCCTTCCCAGGCCCAGAGCCACTTCACAAAAAGAGGAACTTTTTGTGCGCATTATAAAGTGAAGAAGTCTCATTTAACTTATTATGCACAGCACGCAGTCGCAATCCACAGAGTTGACAAATTCCTTTGGCTTAAGAGGAGGAAGGTAAACTCACATGCAGATAGCGGAGATCTCTGGCAATCCTTATCCAAACACTCCTTAAACACGCCTTGTAGAAAGCAGCCTTAAATGTTGCACTTTGCTATTTCCGCTGGTTTATTATACAGTAAAAGATATGTGCTCCTTTCATTCTCTGTTACCCAATAAACCCATAAGTCCCCGTCAGTCAGTCGCTTAGTTGGCATCATTCCTTGGCCCAATTTTAGGCCACTTTGGAGCCTCCAGGCTTCCACTCTTCCCTGGTAACTTTCGAAACTGTACGCAAACCCGAAACCCGCAAACACACAGCACAAAGATCCCAAGGAAAACAAAGCGAAACCCGAAAAGACCGATGAATCGAAAATGGAACCCCCATTTCAAGACGACACAAGTAACGAAGAAGCGATGGTGGCGAGGACGAAAGGATTGCGATTGCGTCAAAAGGCCAGCACACAGACACGATTGCTACGCACACATACGCACACCGGCTGGATAAACACATCTCTCAGATGCGATGTATCCCTTTTTTCGTGGGATCCGCGAGGCTCAACAGGTAGAGGAGTGCGAGACCGCAGCGCAGCAAACTGGTTTCACCAGATTCCAACTTCCAAGGAGCGGCTGAGGACTGAGGTCTGAGGACTGAGGACTGTTGACTTTTCAGTGAGGAGGACTGAATCCCAAACTCTGAATCTGAATCCGAAGACTGTGAGTGGCATACAAAGCGCCCGAGAACCAGTTTGATCCTCTGGCCGACCGATGAGTTGGCGTAAAAGCAATTTTAATGTCCTGTTCCCCGTCCACAGAGTCATGAATAATCGCCAATCGTGTACGTGTGTGTAGGATGGAGGACTCCTGTCCCCAGCAAACTGCCCCTCCTGCTCCTCACTTCCCCTGGCTTGGTGATTTGTTTATTCTCCTTCCATCACTAGTTGACTCACGTTCGTGTGTGTGTGTGTGTTGTGGACCCTGGTCGATCCTTTCGAAACACTGTTTGTGGTGACTGTACTTGGGGTGCTTTGGGACTGTTGTTTCCTTGGAGGATGGATCTTCTGGAATTCAGATAAAGGACGCAAGTTGAAGCGACGAACCTGTGAAGATTAAATTCTGAAGTCATTCCAATGTTATGTAACACATTTCTTCAAACGAATTTATGTTAAGCAATAATCAAACACCCTTTACTTGTACTGATAAATCTGAAAAGACTGAACCTTTAAGATACAAAATCCCAACCCTTTGCTTACTTGATTCGAGCGCAACTGTACGTGGGGATAATGTGATCCCCCAGCGCCAAGAAATGTCATCGAATCGGAATCAGCAAAAACGCTGGCTGCCCCTGGGTGATGATTCCTTGAAAATCCTTTACAGATAAACACAAGTGCACTTCAGTTTCGAAGGCAGCGGTGCAGAGGCGGAGAATTACCCCAGCTGAAGATCAAATATACATTTGAGTAAACAAGCGGGGCATTCCGACGAAAAAATGAGGAGCGAAAGGGATACATGCCCCCGCCCCCAGTGGCACCACCAACTAACAACTACCACCAGCACCACCAGCACCACCAGCACCACCAATGCAAGCAGCCTTGAGAGGCTGACAGCGATTATGATGACGGCGGTGTTTACATTTCCCCACACGAAGTGAAATCCAAAGCCCCCAGCCAAAACCGATCCGCATCGCACTGGAACCCTTGAGAACTCCTGCGCGGCTCCTTTGGGCAGGGCATCAGCAGCATCAGCATCGGCATCGGCATCGGCATCGAGGCAACATGAGGCAACCACGACCACATTCCGCATCCAGCTGGGCGTAGAGGCAGGCAGAGATCAGCAGAGATCAAGTGAAGGGTGCACCGAGAAAAGCCCAGAGAAAAAGGATTGTGAGGCGCTGCCTCCGTCACCGTTGCAGTTGCAGTTGCAGTTGTAGTTGTAGTTGCAGCTGCAGCCGACTGCGGCAGAGGCGGCGACTAGGCAATGCGCTGCCCCACGAGGTGACGGGGGTTCATTGAACTCAGCAGGCAACTCCTCACATAGAGGAGCAGGCAGCAGAGATGGCAGCCGTCTGCTTTCCACAGGATAAAGCGAGATGGAGTGGTGGAAATCTACTAACGTAATGGGAAAAGCAAATATATCTTTATCTCTTGTTGTTGCTATGTCTACAGCAAGGATAGATGAAATGTTATATGTCAATTGAGCATGTGAAAGAAACATTATTTTATAATCTAAATCTAATATAATATCTAAGTCTAAAACTATTTCAATCGTCTTAAACTGCTTTCCACAGGATAAAGCGAGATGGAGTGGTGGAAATCTACTAACGTAATGGGAAAAGCAAATATATCTTTATCTCTTGTTGTTGCTATGTCTAAAGCAAGGATAGATGAAATTTTATATGTCAATTGAGCATGTGAAAGAAACATTATTTTATAATATAAATCTAATATAATATATAAGTCTAAAACTATTTCAATCGTCTTAAACTTCACACACATCGCTTTAATTTTAAGCACAAAAACTCCATATATCATAAAACTTCATTTGAAATAAAACAATTTAGTTAAAAAACGTTGCAGATGTATATTTTCAGTAGTCGGAAAAGGACAGATCTGGCGGGAAAACCTCCAGCCCGACAACACTGACAGGGGGAGGGGACTGGGCGGAACGATCCCCGCTCTTTGGGATAGGACGACGACAACAACTGCGCCTGCAGTGACTGCAGTGTGTATCTGTGTGTTTGTGTTTCTGTGTATCTGTGTGAGCGGCCAAGGAGTTTTTCCTGCTTTTCTTGTCGCATCCTACAGAGAACTGAAAACAGGGACTGGGGACTGGGGACCGACTTTGTTATTACAGCTATTTGGGCGGCGGCAGCAGCAGGAAGGCAGGAAGGCTGGAACGCTGGAAGGCTGGAAGGCAGGAAGGAAGCGGCGCCGTCGATGATGGGCCTTATAATCCTCCGCGCGCTCAGCTGCATTCGCCGCGATGCTGGCACTTTCCAAGTAAAAATAGAAAATAGATAAAAATGCAATTTGCCTGCCTGTGAGTGTGAGTGAGTGTGCGTGTGTGTGTGTGTATCTGCCGGCAATTTGTGGATAGACAAAGGAACAGGAATTCGCTCTTATAGGAGCACTCTCCTTACCTGACCGACTGTTTAGCATAAAAATAGAGGCGGCACATATCGAAGTTCATTTCTATTTTCGGGCCACATCGATCGGGCGAGTGATTGGCATCCTAATGGTAAATTAATTGAAATTAAGGCAGAAAATCTTCGGTCCCTCCTTGAGTTTTTTTTGTTTTGCTTTCCAATCGATTAATCAGCGACGTTTCATTAAAAGTTGAGTGACTGCGGGGATCAATTCAGTTCAATTGATACTTTGCTACCCATGTGGGAAGTTTCAATCTCCGGCAATTGTCCTGGCAGAAGGAGCTACTGCAATCTGCGGGCTGCTCATGGAAATCGTAATGAAGAGTGACAATGCAGGAGCACACAAATAGCCGAAGTAGCGCCGAACTTACCCCCACAACAGGGGAAGGTCACCCAGCCATCGCAACCCCCGGGAAGGACCCACATAGAGCCTTAAGTGCCCCGATTCTGCGACCCAAAATAGACCGCCTGCATCCGACCAGAAGGAGCTACCGATCACGGATCACACCCCCGCGCTCCGGGGTTAAGTTATATCCACACTGGAAATAACAAAGTTTTCCAGCAAAGGATTATACTACCCATAGAATGTCTGTCATCTAAGCCATAGGCATCATCGCCATTCTGACGAATACACTTTTTAGATAGTTGTTTAATTATATTTTCACATTGCACATATATTCATCCATTATCCTTAATTCTTCTGCTAAAATGAGTAGGTTGTCTAATATGACGAATTCCTTTCTGACAGTGTAGTGATTATCGTTTCCACCCCGGACTCTGTTTATGTTTGGTAACCGCTTAACAGATTTTTATCTCAGCAGCGCACAAATTACTCAACAGCAACTAGCGCTCGTTTTGAGACTCCTGCGGGATCGAATTCCTTCTCAATTCCTTGACAAAGGCGTGGGCGTTGACGTAGGCGTGGTTGTGTCCTGTTTGCTATTCCTGGAACACACGCGTATCGCAGCACGCACATCTTGAGGATCAGCATTCGGTCCACGTGAGTGGCGAACGTCCTTTCATGCCTTTGCAGCCTCATTGTCTTGGCTATTCATATTCATTGACTTTCAGCCTTTTTGCTTTTCGCCTTTCAGTCTTTTTGCCTTTCTGCCCTTTTGCCTTTTCCCTTCCCTATCTACTGGCATTTTTCCATTTTCTTCTCCTTTGTCTGCCGAGTCATTCTTTGCCCTTTCTTCTTCGCTCTCTTCCACGTTTCCTTCAGGTTTTTCCTGGGATCATTGAACTTCGGTCGAGGATCCGCTCAGCTCGATGGCTGTTTATAATTAGATGAACAAATTGAGCAGCGATTTTTCGGGTTATTCGGGGTGTTTCTATGGTTGAACGAAAGTCAGAGGGCAATTAGGAAATAGGTCACCCATCAATAAAAAAATATTTAAACCAATGTCAGAAGTTAGATCAATTAAGCAAAACATTATCAGCTTAGGATTTAAATATATTTTATTGCTATTAAAATATTTCACATAAACTACTTCCTGCTGGGAAGGACTTCAATTGTAACTTCTCCGATTCACTTCGTTCCCAGGACTATTGATCCTGCCCTCATCGGGAAGTCAACTCCCTGATCGGCAGCATCCGCGGATCCTGCATAATTTCCGGAATCCGACATGCCGCCGGACGCGTGTTACCCAGTGATTCCTCCCTTTTCGGTGGCAGAACTTCTTGAATTGAATGTGCGGCGACCTCAATTAAGGCAATCAAGTCTGCTTTTCGGAGCGATCCTTTACCCGCAGAATTCACAAATTACAAAACAGCTTGTTCGAGTTTTTAATTGAACGTAATTGGGGGTTGATCCTGCCCAAAGGCATTTGCCCTACACTTTTCCCCCTTCCCCGTTCTCAGTTCAGAGTTTTCGCGGCTTTCCCATGGCAACCAAGCACTGCAGCTAGAAGAAATCGAGCATTGAACCCTTTCCACCAAAAGAAGAAGTGGCGAGGAGAATAGAGAAAGAGGAGTCGGGATGCACTTGGTTGCTACTTGGCGGACTCCACATGCACCCATTTCCATTCCCATTCACATGCACTTTTTGCCGCCTGCTTTTCCATTTTCCTATTTCCCCACTTCCCCACCCATCGGGAGTTTCCATCCACGCCGTTCCAAGCGACTGCTAATGGATTCTACGCGGCGCTCTTCTGCCTCCTCCTTGCTTTATCACTTGTCCACTTCAGCAGCTCCCAGTTCCCCTGGTCCTAGACACCCATGGCGCTCTACACTCGCAGAAAAAGTGCGATCCTTGGCTATAGGAGAAATATGATTTAGCTGCTTATTGGCAGGCTTTTCTGAAGCAGACTGCGCTGTGTTACGAGTTAGATTCTCAGTATTAATTTGTTTACACTGCGGAATTACCCTCTTGAAATATCGCCGAGTGTCCCCTACTCCTGGCATTGACTCCATTCCGTGGAGGGGCGAATGCACTTTGCCAGTACTCTGCCAGCGCCAAAGGTTTGCTTTTCCTCTGCGCTTTCCCTCAGCTCATTTGCCCCTTGGCCTATCGCACGTTTTTCTCCTGCTTTCCCGCGGCCGAGGAAAAACTCTGCCTCCTCGCTGCTTCGCTTTTCCTTCTGCCCTCCACATACATACATATGTATTATTTACCGCCCGGTCTTGTGATAAGCCTCTGCGGGTCTTCCGCCCCTCGAGCGTCCGGGAGGATTTTAAAGTCATCGCCGGACAATGTCCCAGACTTGCGGCTCTCCGTCTTCCTCCCCAGCGCCGCTGATAAGCGACCTCGGCACCGCGCGCCTGGTCAACGCCCCCAGAAGAGCCCACTGATAGTGGGCGATGTGCGGTCGTTCCTTTTAGGACCTAAATATTGATTTTTGTGTGATTTTATCGCGTCGTATCAGCGCATCGAGTCATGCCAGGATGTGTGGTGCCAGAAGACACATTTTTGGGCAGACACACTGAAAACAATAGCGTGGAATGGTTTATGGGAAGATGGAAGAGATTCGAAGAGGCGAGAAATGGTTATTGTCAGCTGCTTATGTGAATATACAGATTAAACGATACAAATTCATCAAAAACCAATCTAAAACATAGTTAGGATTCAACTTGAAGACAATCAAGTGTAACAGTTTGGCAAGAAGTCGCTTACCTTTCTGTGTAATGAATTACATTAAGATAGAGATCGAAAACTTCTCAGTGCAGATACCAGCACTTTGATAGCCCACAACTCCCATAACTCCTGGCGGTGATAAGGACGGCAATGGGCCTCGTCCCAGGACGCTTATCGAGTGTTGATTTGCCTTATCGATGTGGCAGGGCAGCGGCTAATCGGCAACAGGACTCATCCCCATCCTCCCTCCCTCTGCGGCGATAAGAGTCCACATGGGTATCGATCCCAGAGTTTCCTTCCCTTCGCTCTGGCGTGGCGTGGCACTGCGTTTTTTCCACATATGCCACTATCCGAGCTGTCTTTACCTTGGCCAAATGTGTTACCTTGCCCAAAACGTGAGCGTTGGCAAACTGCTCCAATTATTTGCGAAATTCGCTTCGCTCGATTTTGGATGGCCAAATGTATGTCTCATGAGTGCCCGAAGCGCTGTAGTTGCAACATTCGAAGCATTTCTTGCTAACTCAGTAAACGTGAACGGCGAAGCCAAGAACAGCCCAGAACTGCCAAGAACTGCCAAGAACAGGCCCCCAAGAATACCCCCGTATCTTGGATACTTGGGGCCCAAGAGCCCCCAGGTAATTAGGTCATCGCTTGTGGTTGTGACAATTTCGCGAAACGCATAAGAAACGAACTGCGACAGCAGAAAACTTCCATGAAAATGACGATGCGAAGAGAATGTACTTCCCCGCACTATGCACTTTCTCCCACCCTTTCCCCCGAGGAAATGGCTCACTTATGTGGCCGAAAGGAGGAAAACTAGTAAGTTTTTAGCTGATATATCTCATTCACAACTCCTACAAGGCGGCTAAGAATCAGGCTGATCGGGATGCCAACAAGCCAACTGGCGGTCAACTGGGCTTGCCCTCCCTGGGTTGTTGGTCCGTAACGGAGACCACCGCAATCTTGATCCTTGGTGTCGCTAAGGGAGCCCTTGAACACTATTTCCTCGCCATTGTCATCGAATTCCCGCCTGGATCGCACTACGATGCTCTGCTGCTCCAGCGGCTCTCCATGCCAACTCGCCAGCAAATCTGGCTCGGAAGCCAGGGATTCCTGATGGGGAGCGGGCAAGGGCTCCGCTGGAGCAACAGCCAATCCTTGAACCTGGATATGCAAACGGGAATGGAATAGTAACGGGAATGGGATCCGTCCGCAGGAAGAACTTACAATTACGAGGCAGCCGAAGATCCACCGTAATAGCAAATGTATTTCCATTGGGCCTAAATATCAATACAAATTTTGACAAGCAGAGAAAGGGTATAGTTTTCACATTGCATTCTTCAGTCCGCCAATGTATAAAACACAGTGCTGTTTATTTAATAGATAGTCATATTTATTCAATAGATAATACAAATTACAAAACAACCGGTTCTTAGGATTTAGGGGGCATCAAGCCAACTATCACATAAGCTGTAACATTTATATTTTGGCGTTTTCCTTTCCTAAGACATTGCTAACCAATCAATTATAAAAATCATTAATGCTGCTTTATTTCAAACAATTGCCATTCCTAGACAACAGATAAGTGTAGTTATAGTATAGTCGAATTAGAATGGCTGGAACATGTGGTAAGGGTGGTATGGGTGGTGTGAGTGGTGTGAGTGGCTCAACCCCGGGCCGCAATACTATCTAGTTTATTGTAATTGACTTTGTGGCTCGACTTTCAATGGCCAGTGCTGCGAAGAAAGACAAGGTGCTCCAACGAGAGGTGCCAAAAGTAACTGGAACTGGGTAACCGACCCAAGCTCGCTCACATGCTGGCAACTCAACTCAGCCACTTGGCCAACACACCGCACAGAGCCACTTGGCTAAAATGAGCGGCTCAAGGTCATCACGCCACACAAAAAGAAACGAAACGCAGACGGAGACTGAGATGGAGATGGAGATGGAGAAAAATGCTGCAAATCTCTCGACGACGTCTAACTGCAGCCAAAGTCGCACTTGCAGTCGTCTCTCGATGGCCTCGAATCTCGAATCCGCTGCAGCAGCAACAACCCAGTAACAACCCAGCAGCTCCAGCAGCTCCAACAGCTCCAGCAGCTCCATCAGCCCCCAGCGGGGCAACAACAAAAGCGGGCTTACGAAATCACGAGCCATTTGAATTGAATGAGCCACGCAGATCGTGGGCTTCGCAGGGGGAGGTGGCGAGGTGGGGAGCGGTGGCCGAGCAAGGCTCATACACGGAGAAAAAAGTCCACCAAAATTATCATAGCTTTGGGATATCATTCAGCCTGAGTACAAGCCAAAGCCAAACTGTAGATACTAGACATTAGAACGGCTGTGTGCGACTTGCAGATACTTTTCTCTCTCTGCATTAGATGGAGTTACAAGTCACAAGCACTCTCACACTCGCACACAAGCAGCCACATACATATACATAGGCAAACAAACAAAACACAGAGCTTGGCGCTTACAAAATTCACACAGTGTTTCAATTGCACTTCACAAGGGAACCTCTGTGTGTCGGGGAGCAGATCTCTCGATCGTTACAAAATTGTAAGACTTCCTCCTCCTTCCGCTCCCTTTCCGCCATCCTATATACAAATCGATGGAATGCTAGTCGAACTACGATCAGCGATCAACGATCACCGATCAAATAAACCGCAAGCTGCCCATGCCCAAAGCCAGCTAAGATCATCAACGGCATCAACGGCATCATCAACAACATCAACATCGTCAGCAGCGGGTAGAGAAGCCTAGCTTCTGAAACCGAGTTTGGAATCGGAACTTTGCATACCCTGCAAGCTAGATATGATCAAGAAAAAGTTAAATATATGCAACATAGTTTCCAGTTTGAATACTAAATGTTCATAACGCTGAATTCCAACCAGGTTACTATAGAGTAAAAAATGCCCTCTGTATCTCAAAGCGCTCACTAGATACAAAGATACTTAACGACGTCGTCCTAGGCAATGAAGCACATAATCAGTGCCCAGTAATGATAATGATACCCTTTGGCGAGGGTATGCAAGCTTTGTCGCTTGGTGGGCGGCATCAAAGTTGCCGTTCACTTGCAATTGCGATCCGATGGTGGGCGGCGTGGAGCGGCTCCTCTAGATTTCAGATGGTGGATGGGATGTGGATGGCGACTTGGCGACTTGGCGAGTTGGTGGACTGAGTGGTGGCGTGCCTCGGTGGCATTTGGTGTCATTCGAAGTTAATTGCTGGGAACGAGCGACAGAGGCCGCCGTACCTCGCTTTTGGCTCTGGCCCGGATTTGTGTCAACTCTTAAGGTTAACCTCGTAATTATGACTGCTGCTTGTGTCTTCGGTTCTTTTCCTCAGTTCTGTTCTCGACGCTTCCCGTGATTAGAGTGGCAAAGGGGCAGACGAAGGGTATTTGCACTCAATAATTCGATATCAAGCATACTCAAAGTTACTTTGTGTTTCAAAATAGATGCGCTTTCCATTTGGGCAACAGCAGAGCGACCGTTAGAAGCCAGTCAAGTTCATATACCGAAAATAGAAATCAAAACAAGTGAGAAAGCTTTAGTCGAGTTCCCCGACTATCTGATACCCGTTACTCAGCTAGTGGAAGTGCGGCAGAGAGTTTTCAACACTGACAGTTTTTGGCGGTTTGTGGGCGTGAGAGTGGGCGTGGCAACATGAATCCACAAACTTGCGCTCCGTTTATGTTACTGGAGTGTGCATGCTTAGGCTCAACTTTCTAGCTTTTATAGTTCCTGAGATCTTGACGTTCATACGAACAGACAGTCAGACAGTCAGACAGTCAGACAGACAGACGGGCAGACGGACGGACAGACGGACATGGTCATATCGACTCGACTATTGATCCTGATCAAGAATATATATAAACTTTATATGGTCGGAAACGCTTCCTTCTGCCTGTTATATACTTTTCAACGAATCTAGTATACCCTTTTACTCTACGAGTAACGAGTATAAAAAGTCGCTGAAGAAACCACACTCTGTCTTCCTACATTTCCTCTTTCCGTAGCTTTTGCCCCGCACCACCTCCCCACTCCCCCTCCTTCCTGCTCGTTTAGAGCACCCTTTTCCGAGTCAGCTTTTCTTTATGGTCCCAAGCCCGCTGGCGTTCCTCGTTCGGCGGCTCTGGAGTGTGAGAAAATGAGAAAATCAAGGCAGCTTCAGATGCACAGATACTCAAATTTAAACAGAGACAGAGGTTCCGTTAGAGCTGGAAAAAGGGCAAAGCCAGCCCAGATACATTTGTATCTGCGGAGTGAGGATCCCTAGGAAGACGCAAAGTTGGAAATCCGAGTAATGGATTTCGAAACATCGCCAGCTCGGCTTTCGTTTCGATTATGAAACCCAAACCCAAGCCGAAAGAGTGGGCGGAGGAAAAGGTTTCCTTTATTGCTCCGGAGATTTCCCTTTGAAGACTGACGAGGAATTCAGGTCAAGAAGCGAGCTTAGGAATTTCTGTGGCGAATCTTGGGAGAATCCCTGGCTCCCCGGGTAATCTGAAATTATATACACCAACACACCAAGACGACACTGAACAGAAACAGGCGAGAAAGGCAGTGCTTAATTATTCAAATGTTATGCGCAATTTAGCTCTTTGTTGTTATTGTTGTTATTGTGGTTTATGTTTTTGTTTTTGTCCGTATTATTCAACTGCCATTCGATTTCGTTTCGTGGCGACTCCTTGATGGGCAAGTTGGCCAAGTGGAAAACCAGTTTTAGAATCGGCCAAAACCCAAATAGCAGCCACCACCATCATCGCATTAGAGAATCCCACGCAGAACGCGTTTCACTCACTCACTCACTCACTCAGCTTTTGGCTTTTGGCTAACGAAGCGCACGACTTTGGTCTAATAAAAGCAAAACACACACGTCCATGGAGACGCACACAGGGGCAGAGGAAAACCCCCACGCACAGGCATCTCTGAAGGTTGGAAAGCCCAGAGAATACACCGTGCGAAACTCTGAGAACTAACCCCGTTTCAAAAGATCACACAACTTGGTGCTTTGGGGAACGGGAATGTTTGTGGTTTGTAAGTATAAGTACTTATAACTACCCAATATCCAAATGCAGTTTACTTACCATTTATTTAATAGTGCAATGCTTCTTACCGTGATACCAATAGTGCTGATAGAAAGATAGAAAGACTCGCCCTCGCCTGGTGGAGAGTCTTTAATTAAAAGCAAATTTCATCTCGAATAAGATGCCGCTAAGGCAGCAGCAACAATTAAGCAATTAATTTATTTCAGCTGTGTGGCACTTTGAATAGCGGGAGAAAATCCAAGCCGAGTAGTAAATGGCCTGGCAGGCGGCCAGATCAGATCAAACCTGTTGAATCGCGCGGGTCCCAGAACAGAACTCCGGGCAGTTCCCCCCAGCGAGAGTGCTTAGCCAAGCGGGTATACCAGATACATTTACAGATACACAGATACAGATACTCGTCCCCTGGCCGCGTTTCACGAGGCAATGCAAATTGTCTGGCTGCAGTGGGTGGTGGCTGAGAAGGGGTGGACCCTAGGCAGTCAGGGGATGCAGTTGGAGCGCCCTGCTGAATCACTGCGGCGGTGATTCATGGCGAGAATAAGCGTAATTGTCTATGGGTTCCATTGAAATTAGTTTCCGAGCTGATTAGTTTCCAAGCTTGCGAAACAATAAAAAGGTGTGCAAGGAAAGATCAATAGAGGGTATGCAGGGTTATGCAAGCCAATCAGTCAGTCGTATAACCTGCTAGAAGGGTATCTATACTTAACAGATATATCCTATCCTCAGGACATTTTGAAGTTAAATGTTCAAGTCCAAACCTCTACTAAAACACACCATCCGTTTGTACTTGAATGCGATTAAGGCTGTCATTATCAGCGCCTAAAGAGCGATAATGGCCTTCCTAGACAGCTCTTATCTGTCGCCCAAAGTCTGGTCCCTCAATCCTTTTCCGTTATCAGCGGTGCCAAAGTTAAAGAACTCCCATATCACCATGCCAGAAATACAATCTTCGGTGCGGGGAACCGTTCCCTTTTCCCAACAACACGCTTTGATTGACGGTCTTTCCCATGCATGCCTAATGATCCTTCAAATGGCCCCTAGTAACGATGCCAGCCCCCTTTGGGATCGGATCTGGTAACGCCCCGTCCCGGGGGTTACCCCAAAGTGCGACCCGCTCCCAAGACCCGTCCGGCAGTTGACCAGTGGGTTACGTGTGCCATGGTGCACTGAAAGAAAAGTTTAAGCTACCTAAAAAGCTAATTTAGTTCTTGGTCTACTCGGACATTTTATAGTACGGAGGCATTCAAGATTTGCAACATAATTTTCCATACCGCAAAGGAACAGCGAATTCCCAATTGCATACACACAATTTTCTCAGTGCAGGGCAACCCCAGCAACAATTATTCAACTTAAAGTCGGTGCAGCGGGGAAAACATCGAATCATTTCGGTTTCAGTTAGAAGTGCGCGCGAGCGTTCTGAAAAGGGGGCGCTGGGGGGCGGGGCAGGCGATGGGAGGTTGAGCGAATGGGAGAGTCGAGCATACGAGGCACGCTTTTCCGATCAAACCAGTTTTTCGTAATAGCTGGCATTTGGAATTAGTTACTGCCGATCTATTGCTGCACTTGGAATGCGCCCAGATAGAAATTCCCGCACCACGCCCCCCGCCCGTCGCCCTCCGCCCCTCTGAATGGAGAGTTGACTATTTTTAGCGGGCAACAGAACTTCATTAAAATACAATCAATTTGCAAGTGCAGCGCGGAGAAAATAACAAACAAACACCAGCCACCCACTCTCTCTTTCTCCCTCCCCCTCTCCCACTCCCACTCTGGCCGCAAAGAGAGCGGAGAGATGGCATTTATGCTGAGCAGGCAGAGGCAGAGAGCTGAAGATGGGACTGAAGAAGAAGAAGACGAAGAAGCCGCTGCGTCGGCAGAATGGAAACGAGGACGACCAAACTGCATTGTTGTCATATTTCGTAATACGCTGATGCAGCAGAGAAGAGAAGGGCGGTGGTGGGCGCAGAGGTGGAGCAGCAGGTCACGGCGGTGAGAGAGAGCGAGAGCGCAGGAGACTTGATTTCAACACCAGCTTATCAGCGGGAGAGCGGAAGAGCAGAAGAGTCGGAGACGAGAGAGCATAAGGGCAGAGCGCCAACGCAGCGGCGAAATGGAAATGTCAAGTTGGGGCTGCGCTCTCCCTCGCTCTCGCTGCCGGCGGCGACTGCGCTGCTCTCTTAACCATTTGGAGCCCCATTCAAACGTTCGCTTCTTGCCATTCCATTTCGTCCGCTCATCCGTCCACATCCACTTGCGTTTTTTGCGCCCTGCGAGCGGGAGAGCAGCAATGTGAAACGGGAGCACAACAAATACCGCCCACTACCACTACCAATTCCCATATTCCCATATTCCGTGCTACTCCCAGCTCAGTTCGTGTCGTGTGATCAAAGCTTTCGGTAAGGCTTCGGCTCCGCTTTGTGTATCCACCTTAGGGGCTCTCTGCGGCGCTCGTTCTGCCTCTCACTCTCTCCCTCTCTCTCGTTTTTGGGGCTCAGCTCAGGGACAACAAATGCGGTAAAATGGCTTCTGCGTCGACGTCGACATCCCTGCCGTTTCAGTTCTGATTGGAGGTTCGTGCGCGGCGTTTCCTCAGCTGATTTCGTTGCCTTTTGCCTTTTCGCAATCCGCTTTCGGCTCCGTGTTCGCCTCGGTTGCCAATTACGTGTAACCAACAACAACAACAGAAGAAACAGAAACAAAAACAACAAGTGCTCTCGAGTGTTGCAAGCCTTCTTCCGCCGAAGAAACCGCAAAACGGATTACCAAGAATCTACGTAGAATTGGTAAGTGGCGAAATTATCCACGAAATTGTCTTCGAAAAAGGTCAAAGCATCAAGTGCTTAAATATTAAGTACACGTATAAGTATTCCTATTCCCTTTTCAAGACTTCTCTTGAATCTCAGATAAGGATTTTATTGATTCAGATTCAAAAAGTTCCTAGGCTGTCCCTAGTGATTAGCTTCTGAGAATTAATTTTCAGATTTCACTTAAGTCTGAGTTAATTTGTTTCGTTCAAAAGAACTTGTTTTGGAATACTTTAAATGGGTCATCGCAGGAGTCGAAAACATTTATGACTAAATAGGCAACCGAAAACTAAAGCGATCTAAGCTAGACAAGGGTCGTCTTGGGAATCTACTATAGGAGAGTCTTAAAAGCCTCGCAGATACATTTTCTTCTAACAATCTCCCGCTCACACGCTCAGTACATGCACCAACACACGCAGAGTCTACGCCTATTGGAAAGACGCTTTTGTATCCAACTTGCACAGATAGTGGTACAGATACAGATACAACTGCACACATGCCGTATACGGCACATGGGGAGTAATGCCGCCACACTAGATACCAGATACTAGATACATAGATACGTCCGCCGCTTATTTGTCGGTCGTGCTTCAGTGATCTCTGTCATTTGCAGTTGCCCATTTCCTTTTTTATCCCCCACTTCCACATCCAGTCGTCGTTCGCCCGGCGCACCCCTTTTGATCAGTCTTCCAGTTCCAGTGCCTTCTGGTGGCTTCCAGTGGCTGCAATACATGCGGTGGCCTCAGTGATTTTCTGAATGAACCAATGGAGTGAATGTGTGAATGAGCAATCCATGTACGCAACATCTTTGCACTGCACAAATTATTTGGATTTAGTATATGGATTAGGTAATTCGGCTTTAGGTTTATTTGATCACTTTAACAAAAGAAAATGTTAGATCAAAGTGGGCTTGCATGTTCCTGAACTCTATACGTGGATTACTATTCTTGGGAGAACGGAAACGTGACAACCCTGGCCAAGGGGCAACTCTGCACTTGCACCTGTGCGCGACTCCAAGCCACAAAGACAATTATGCAAATCGAGATCACAGCCCAAAACCCAATCTCCATCTCCGATCAGCATTTGGCTTTGTTTGTTGTGTTTATTTGTTACTTCTGTCGTTGTTTTTAATTCGCTAACCCACTTCACACAGTGGCAGCAACAAAAACAACAAAAATCATGAATTATTATTTTGTATTGGGGCGAAAAGGAAACGAATGCCCAGTCTCTGATCACACATAAATTTTGCGGTTGTTTTGTTAATGAAACGACAAGAGCAGCGCTATTGCTCTCTTTACTATACATTTCCCGCTCTCCGCGAAAGCTCTTCAGTTTGTTTGCCCACACACAAACACACTGGTGAACACCTTGCGCTCACTTGAAATTATGCTCGAATTATAACTGTTGTTTAGCCGGCGATCGAAACGGTTAAAGCAGCAATGAAAGAGGGAAAAGAGAAAGAGGATGAAATGACTAATAGCGCCAAAGCGATCTAAGCATGTGCATTGTTGTTGTTGCTGGTAGAAACCCAGAAAAAATTGAAACCCAGAAAAGTCCAAGCGGCGTATACGCAATATCGGTGGGTGAATCGGAAAAGCGTAAGCTCTACTATCTATTCTTCTCTCAGTCTTCCTTAAATACACAGGGCGAAAAATATTAGCCTTGCACTACTAAAGTGAAGTCATAGTAGTCAACGCCATATGTTCCGAATAATAATTATGGGACGAAATGTACCAACTTTTTCCGGTGCATTGGCTTAGTGCGCGTGACTCTTTCACAAATTCTACTTAAATGTATCTGCCATTTTGCGTCAGTTTCCTGCCTGTTTTTCGTATTCAAAAATTCTTCGGAACCAAATTTGCACAATACATTCCTTGATTATTGTTATTTAAAATGATTTTATATTTATTTATTTCATTCGCAAGTGCCAGCTGCCATGCTAAGTAAATGTCTGTTCACCGTGTGTATTCATGTGGTTCTTATATCTTTTGATCCATACGATACTCCTTTTCATATTCGGGGGCTTGTGGCGTTAAATGAAATTTTCGTTGAATGCATTTCTGATTTGTATCCCCTTTTGCGGAGAACGCCAGGTATTTCGCTTTCGGGTATCTGCTGCTCCGATTGCCCATCCTGATAGTACACAAGTCGCGCGTGTAGCCCATATATCTCCTTTTTTAATTAGCAATCTGCACAAAAACTCCGACTACTGCAAAAACCTAAATTCAAAAGTGGAACACAAACAAAAACCGCTCAGAAGTCAGCAAAAAAATGAGGAATCAACGAAAAATACAAGAAACAGAAAAGGTCAGTGACCAAAATATGTTTTGTAACTCAGGCAGAAATCTTCGCGAAAAGAGAATGGGCCAAAAAAAGCTAAGCAAAAGGTGGAAACCAGAAGGCAGTGGTAACCCTTTGGACTCCGGATATACTTACCGTTGTCCAAAGATCATGCACTTTTAATTACATGCAATTTAAATTACAAATTTACAAGAGTATTAACCAAATAAAATCTTATTTTAATTGAGGATCAGCAAAGGAACAGCTAAGGAGTAGTGGAAGGAGTATCCTTAAGGACTTCTGGTAATTTTCCGACCTCAAACACGTGGTTAGGCTCATTTCACAATTTCCGCCTGCTGGCTGAAATTAAATATTTTTTTACCGTTTTAAGCCTTTTGCAGGCCTCACAAACATACATACGCATGCACTTTAATTCAATTAACGACGTCGACGTCGCTGCCGCTGTCGCAGCCGCTGCCGGCGCAGCTCAATGTCCGCGTCAAGTATACGCCCTGTGGTGCCTGAATAACTGAAGAGCTGAAAAATCACTCACCCACACAATCGGCGGTGGATGTGTTCATCTGCCAGCCGTTTCCTATTTTGCATTCTTCACCGAACGGCCAGCGCAAAAGCGAATTTCAAAAAGGAGAGCGGATGGCCGGCCAGGCATTCGACTAAAGGCTGCGGCGAACTTATAGTACGCCGATGTGTTTGTGCGGAAAAAGGCAACATCAGCGAAAAGAAATAAACACACAGAAGTAGACAGCACACTACGAACACAGAAATGCAAATGAAATGTAATTGAAAGCAGCGCTGCCGACGCCTCTGCTACCCTTAAGCTTTGCCAGGGGACGTTGTCCGTTCCGTTCGGTTCCGTTTGTCCGTTTGTGGGACAGCCGGAGGTTGGGGACAAAGGTTGGGGCACAGTGGAGCTGTGTTTGCACTCCCCATTACCCTTTCGGTTTTCATAAGTGTAATAACAATCAATCTCTATAGTCCTAATTTATAATATATATTTCCCTGACAGTCCTTCAAGTACTTCCGTTGAAATTCCATGTTGAGCTTAGCACTTAAATGCATTATAACTGTTATGCAGTCAGTCGACAATCCTTTTTACCCATAATCATCGAATGTGACCCACTGTAGCGCTCGCAGGGAAGCAAAGAGCACATGACAATAAGAAAAAAGCTGTGTGTATATTTTAATCCTCTCAAAGAGGATTTTTCGATTGCGGCCGCCGCTGTTGGGGCCATTTGCACACGACACCAGCAGCGCGCTTCCCAGGGCGAGGGAATGGGGGTGGGGCGGGGTGTGTGGGTGGTAGGAGGATGAGGATGAGGAGGAGGAGAGGCACAGGCAAACGGAAAGACAGAAAGCGAGAAGCGGGCAGAGATGTTTTCCTCGTAGCCTCCAAGGAGCGCAGACGAGGAAAGTCACCTCTAAAAGCAAGCAGCAAGCAGCACGCAGATATCCCCACAAAACGGCGCAGATACAAGGCACACACAGATAAAAAGCACACACAGATACTCACGCACACGGGCGGACAGTGCGCGATAAGCTTAATTGAGTGCGCAGCGGTGTGGTGGGTGATGGGTGATGGAAGGTGGGCGGAGGCGCAAGAGGCGCAAGAGGCGCAGGAGGAGGTGGAAGTGGAGACCATGGGGATGACACTCGCACACACACCACACTATCGACGCACGCACACACACACACTCGCACACACGGCAGGAGAGCAAGGAGAACGCTATAAAAAATATAAAAAATTAAAAAGTGAAATATACGACGACGCCGACCGCGACAGCGACAGCGCCTTGTGGCAGAGGCCCCCGAAACGCGCGAGGAGAAAGCAGCACACTGCGTGCTTTTTCTGGGCATACCCCTTAGTCAGCATCCTAGAAGGGGGATATGGGCACACTAGCCAGCGACGTCAAGGGCACAGTCTTTATAAATCAAATAACTTATCAGAGATTGTTGCCTTAGAAAATGGTGTAAGGCTTTAAATAAAACTTCATTATATCGGTACTATAAATAAAAAACCAACTTTGTTACCGCACATCCTAACAGTAATGGGAATAGTCCAGATGACTCCCCACTTACGTGTTTAGTGTTCTGTTGCTTCGGCCTTTGTGTATCGTTTCCTTTGTTTGTTGCTTTTTGCCCAGCCGATCAAGGCGATTTCAAACGTACGATCCTCGGGATCGCCCCCTCCCAGCCCCTGCCTCCCTCTCCGCTCCCCACTTGAGTCGCTCATTTAGCTTTTTGATTCGATGGGGGGAAGAAGGGGGCCTTCGAGGGGATATCGCCGCATGGCCGGCTGCAGCTGTTTTTCAAAAGTTTCGTCAGAGGATCGCTGGCTGGATCCCACAACTGGGTCGTTTATAAATATACGCAGCGAGTTTTCTAGCTGCGAGTTTTCTACCAACGACGGCAGGAAGAACATTTGGGGCGTAAATCAGCCAAAAAGTTGAGTTTTCGATGCCAGACCGAACGAAGGAGGCATCTGATTTGATTTCACTTGAGTTTTCTCTGCGGAGAAAGCCCCAAACAAACACATGATTCGTTGCTCTCGAAGAATGCCGGCATTCTTGTTTCGATTCT
This sequence comes from Drosophila santomea, assembly GCF_016746245.2. Taxonomy (NCBI): domain Eukaryota; kingdom Metazoa; phylum Arthropoda; class Insecta; order Diptera; family Drosophilidae; genus Drosophila; species Drosophila santomea. Next base: position 28,528,311 of record NC_053019.2, read on the forward strand.
CTCCTCTTCGCTTCTCCGCTGTTATCGCAGAAGAGCGAAGAAAGCTTTCTCAGCGGCCATGAGGCCGAAATTGTGGCAGCTCCTAGAAAAGGGCAGTCAATCAGGCGTGAATCATGGGGGACAAGGTCTCTGGAGCTGGTGCCTTTATCTGGCGTGTCCCAACGGACAAAGTACATGCATGTGTACACACTGCTATCGTGGAGGTACTTCCTTCGTCCGTCTTATCAGCACAGCGCGGTTGAGACAACTACAAACATACGCTACATACGGAAAGCACGCGAGCTGATGAACTGGCGTTCTCCAGAATTGGAGGGAATCGCAGGAACTCGGGAACAGGCCTGTTCTTGGATCTCTATCGCATATCCCTCAGTTTCCTAAAATTAAGCATACTAACACTGGAGTCCTCCTCGCAGCACCAACATTCGAAGTACTGTTTTAGAACAACACTATTAAGATTTCGCAATTATCAGCGAGTTTTGAGGGTTTCTGGTGGTTTGGTGATGTGGTGACCATGTGGATCGTCGTCGAGTGGCCAACCAAGTGTGTCAGTGCGAGCGCTGAGTGCTGAGTGCTGAGCTGCGGAACTTTCCCCGTCCGGCGGTGACCCGCATTTCGAATGTCTAAATTAAGGACACCGCCATAAAAAGCTCTGCGAACGCGAGGGCAAATGACTGTGTGGGTCGAGGCGTGAAGCGTTCGCAGCGAAACAAAAACGCAGGCATAGATCAATAATGCTGACAGCCAGGGGCTCTGGGGGGAGTGGTAACACAGGCAGGGGAGGGGGAGTGTTGCAAGACCGTCGAGGAGAGACGCCCTTCTATGGCGCTGCTGCGAGCAACTGCATTTTTGCCTGACAAATGACAGCCGAAAACGATTTGGTAATCCACGGCCCAAAACCAGTCATCCATTGGTGGTTAAGGCTTTTGCAGAAGAAAAAATAATGTACGGAGAAGCAAATACTGAGTGCCGAGAAAATAAAACACTAAAATTCCTGAGCCCACATGCTGAGCTGATGCCATCGAGTAACTCATATGTAGATAAACAATAAAGTTTTGGATAAAAAAGCAGTAACTTTTTCACATTCTGAAATGAATCAATATCCCTCTAACGATCCCCACAAATCAGTCAGTGGAAGTCGCCGTTTCCCAGCTTCCAGATCCCGCCGATCGACAGGGTGAGCTCACCCGACCGAGGGCAACTAGTTTTTCCCCGTCCTCCCCCAAAACCAGCCCCATCCCTTCCCTTCCCCTCCCTTCCCTGCCGCTGCCCTCCGGCAGCCGGGTCCCCAAACTCATTTCATTTCATAGTTGACTAGTTGACTAGCCGAAGAGCAGAGCGGTTCTTTGTTGTTTTCGTTGGCGTTCACTCCTCCGCAAATGTTTGCCTTATACGAGTATGATTGGAACCAGTACAGATATACACACGTCCACATATCGGATGTGTTACAGACATGTGGTTATGTCTTTGGGGACACGCTGTAGTTTTTGCTATTACACGCACAATGGGACAAACAGACTTTCGCTTCCATTTTTCCTGCCATAATTGTAGTTTTCTTTAGAAAATATGTTGTTACCACTACTTACTCCTGTTTAAACAGACTTAATATTAAAGTATTCCATTGTTAAAAGCTCTCTGAGTCTGGAAAGAGGAACCTTACTTAATCACCTTAATTTAAGGCAACCTATTAAATGCAAAATCGCCGGCCAAAATCAGGTTTCAAGAAATACATTAAAGTAAACAAATGTATTTTCGAAGTGTCAATAAATAAGTTTACGTAGCTATCGATCTACTGCTACTTGGATGAAGATAACGGAAAGTGGATCGATATATAATGAATTTATCATCATTCTCTAGATATTATTAGATAGTATTTATACATTTCGACGATTAAAACCGCACAAAAAGTATCTGTAAACTGAAATGTGAATTAATTGCAATTCCTGTGGCTGTCATAAATTGCGATAAAAAATCTCGAATGATCTCCATGGTGCTTCGCGGGGATTCCTCTATGGCGTGTCTATTATTAAATTTCTCTATGAATGAAATCATACACATACAATGTACATTCACATGTATGCATCTACTTACATCCCAGTACGTTGGTGGGTGGGTGTGGGTGTGTGAGTGTGTGTTGAAACCTCGGTTACACTTGAATGACAATTTTGAAACCCATGGGGGAGAGACTTGGTCCGAAAGCCAGAGTCCTACGGTGCGAGTGTTGGTGTGGCATTGACAACGGCCCCTCGAAAGCCCCTTCTCTTGGGGGGCTTACGTGCTTGGCTGCTAACCTTTTTCCAGTCTGCGTTTGCGTTTTCATTTTTTCCGTTTCTGTTTTTGTTATGCTTTAAGCCAAGCTTTTTCTTTTGGGTGCCTACGTGCAAAGGAATTTTACACTTGGCGAACAAAGGCGCAGAAAGCGCTAGAAACCGCCGCAGCTACAAAAACAACAACGGGACTTTATGACAGCGACAGCGACTGCCAAGCGTCGTCGCTAGAAAACGAAGCGGGGAGAATCGCTGGGAAGAGCGAAGACGGTGCGCAAAGACCGAAGACCGAAGAGCGTAGAGTGGGGGAGCAAGGGTGCAGGGGAGCGGGGGGCAGGAGAGTTATGAATGTAACCAAAGTACAAAAAGCCGAGCTTCCAGCGGCGACAATTTGTAAGCCAAGGAGGAGTGGTGAGGGGAGGGGGTGAGCAGGGGCATTAGAAGAATCATACACTGGAAATAATCAGAGTAACTTCTATGTACAGCAAAGAAATGTCAAAAAGTGGGACGCAATGACCAAATACAATTAGATATTTCTTAATTACATTTAATAAATTCTGACGAAATGCAGACCTAGGACCCTATTTTTTTCTGTGCAGAAGGAGGGACTTGGGAGGTTTTAGGCTCCAGACGCGGCGATCGGCGGCAGGAAGGCGTCAAAGCAGGAGGTTGGCTGGGAGGGGGGCAAGGGGACCAGGCGGTCGGCACATGTGTTTGGTGCCAACCTGCGATACCTGTTCCGCCGTTGGCGTCGACGGAACACCAGAATCCGGCCACATAGCCAGCAGCCAGCAGCTAGCAGCTAGCAGCAGTTACTCAGTTAGTCAGTCATCAACACAGATACGCTGGCACCACTACCCACACACGCCTTGGCGTTAGGAGAGCTAATGTGGCTCTCTTTCTCTCTCTGGGCCAACTCGGTGGCTTTGCTGTTTACACGGCACAAATAGCGCTAGAGGAAACCAAAAAAACCAAAGGCCCCTTCGGTCTTGCATCCCCCTCGATCTCACGCACTTTGTTGCCAGAGGGTGGGGCAGGGTGAGGGGGATGAGGAGGGGGAGCACACACGCATGTAGAAATCACAGGCTCTGGTGGTTTTCGGTTGACTCGGCGGCGGCTCAGTTTGCTGGATTTTCACATAGTTCGATATGCTGCGGGGGCGACTGTTGCGATTGTGTGTGGGCCACATGTGCCAAGTGTCACGCACACACACACTCGCTTAAGTAGTGGATATATAGATATATAGATATATAGAAGGTCCCCCGCCAGACGAGACTTCGACCACAACAACAGACCCAGAGCCAACAACCCACTTGGAAGAACCGAAGATATTGGGTAACAATTGGCAGCCTCCGAGGCCCAAAGGGTCTATAACGCCCATAAATAAACAGGTTCACTAAAAGATAGACAATCGAAAACCTTGTGCCGCTGCTAGAGACTCAGCATGAATGTCAAAATATATTCATTTCTATTATTTGAATTTCTCCAGATATCTTCTCTATATCTTCCTAACTCTCACATCACAAGGACTTAAGACCCTTAGTCGCGATAATTTGAAAGTCAAGGAAAGGCTTTAAATGGTTATCCAAGGACCTTCCAGGGAAGAATATTATATAAAAAGCAAGCTGTCATGGGATATGCAAGGTACCAGATCTCAAACCCTCACTGGCTGTGAAAATCCCACATTGGGAAACTCATTCGTTATAATTGCCCATTGCCCATCCTCACTGCCACATTTCAAACGGGTCTTCCTCCGAGCAATGTACAAATTCCGTTTTCACTCCCAGCCGAATTTGAAATTTCAACATCATCATCGTGGTCTGTGGGAGAAGAAGAGGAAGCATCGTTAATTTGTGAGCCCTGTCACCGATTATACTTCCAACCTCCGCTCTCACACACACACACACGCATACACACATGCATCTACCGCCCCATGGAACTCATTGTTGTAGCTTTTTAGCTGATAAAATTCAAGCAGGAGAGCACTCCCCGCAGCCAACTCCCCCCCACCCCACTCCCCTTTCTGTGGGGAGTGGGGAGAGGAAGTCATGGAGCGTAGATAGAGCGGTTTATACGTACTAGACTAGAGCAGCGACTAAGTAGAACGGCAACAACAATGGCAAAGGCAAAGGCACAGCCCCACTGCACAGGGAAAAAAGGGAGTGAGTGAGGATCAACCAGATCGCATATCTATATGCATATGTATGATTTCATTTGCTTAAAGGAAGTGGGAATGTCCTAAATGATATGATGATGTATTCTATATTCTAAGCTAATGGGATGCAGGTTCCAAAAGTATCTAAAGCTGCGCCCTAATGGCCTTTGATCCTATTTCTCACCGTGCAGCCATGCCCATACAATGGACCCATAGACCCCAGAGTCGGAGTCAGAGTCAGAGTCAGAGTTCCAATCCCAGGCAAAGCTCCACAAAAGCCACTCAAAAGTAGAAAAAACTACACAGTCTGAAAAAATGAAATAAAAAACACCACCAACAACACGCAATAGGGCAAGGCAAACAACAACAGCGGCAGCGGCAGCGGCGGCGGCAGCGACGTCGACTGAGAAACAGCAACAGGAATTTACGATTCAGTGACTACCTTATTGTTGTTGTAGTTGTCTAGCCTGGGTGTGTGTGTGTGTGAGTGTGCATTTGTTGCTATTTCACCTGGGCTGGGGAGCTCCATCGTTGTGTGTGTGTGTGTGAGAGCCTATTAGGCGAAACGATCGTTTCCGTTGCAAGGGGCTAAGGGGTGGGGATGTAGCTGTACTGGGTTGTTGTTGCTGCCGTTACGCCTTCAGCCAGTTAATAATAGACAACAACAACAAACACAACAACATCAACAACAAAATACCCACCAAGGTGTGTAGGATAAAAACACACGAACAAATTATAAAAGAGCGAGGGAACTGCGCTCAAAGCTCGTTGCTTAGGACCCGATCCCCAATGGCTGTTGAGTCAATCCACTTGTAGAATTTACAGCCCGCTTACGTAATCCCTCGCCTAAAAAAACATCAGCAAAACGCTCCTGCCAACCAGCACAAAGGCATGCAGTGGAACACCCCTAACTAGAAAAGGGATTGGGAAATAAGTAGTTCCAAAGTCACTTACAGATTGTAGGCCCTGGAATAAACTTAAAAATGTATCTTGATGAATAATTAACTTTTCATGCGATCCTCATCACACTTTTTGGAACAATCTTCATTATTTAATGTTTTTATGTTTTTGTTCAAGGCTTTCAACAAAAAGATTCAAAGTTTGAGGCTCGTCAATTTATATGAGTATCCACTGTACGTCCACCACGCCTTCTTTGCTGGCTCTCGCTTTTCCACATGCTTTCCGATATTTCGGAGGCCTGGAAAACCCCAGCAAAGCTGCAGCCCAACCCCAAATGGCTTCCATAAAGTGCCCAGCCCAGAAAGTTGCCCTTACAACAACAAAACCTACAATGCACTTCTACAGCGGCGGGAAAAGGCGGGGAATACAACAACTCATCAACTGTTGCACACCCGAAACGTTGCTGCTGCTTTTATTGTTGTTGTTGTTGTCGGCGGTTTCCTAGCTTTTTTCCAGCGTGTTTTTCTTTTTAACCCCGTTTTGCTGGAAATTAAAAATTCAAAAAGTCAAAGGCGCAAACAAGAGAGCAAGAGCAGCTCTCTCGCTCTAGCGTTCGTGCTCTCTCATGTTTGGAGACTCGGGGACCAAGCGAAAAGTCTCCACGAACCAACCGCAGCCCTATTGCCTGTTTGTGCGCGTGTGTGTGTGAGCAAGAGCGTTCCTTTCGAGAGAGGAGGATTTGCCGAGTTGTGTGTGTGCACAAAGTAGAAGAAGCAGCGCTGGCAGCGACGCCGACCGCGCTGCCTTGGCGCTCGGGAACTTGGAGCCCAGTTGCCGATCGGATCGCCAGAGGATCGCCGCTCACTCAGTGTATTGGTGTCAAGCAAGACGGACGAAAAATTGCCGACGACGCGCCGCTGCCAGAAAGAGAGTTTTTTCCGCTCCGCTCACGCGCGCCCCCTCTATATGTTTCTTGCTCTCGCGCCGAGTTGTGAAAATTTCCACAAGTTAAAATTAAATGAAAAAAGTGCAAAGGAAGCAGGCGAAAGAAATAGCGAATAGTAATTTCGGTTTAACAACTGCGGGCAGTGCACTAGTAACCCTTTAAATGTGATGAACAAGTGAAGAAACTTATGAGTGTATTCAAAGAATAAGTTCAAACTTCTAATAAGGTGCTTATAATGTTTTTTTAACATACATACATAGTGTTATTTTTCTAAGAACAAAATTTAAACTTGAAATCTGAAAACTTGCATATACATATGTACATATGTAGTCGTATACAAAGCAGTGACGAGGAACAAAAATGGAAGGCTGTATAGCTATTTAGGACCTTGTACATGCGATATCTGCGATATAATCCCCCCAGCCGAAGAAACCGCCCTTTCTCGCTCGCTCAGTATCTCCGTCTCCTTTTGAAGGCGTACACGTATCCAAAGGGGGTGTAAAGCAGAGCGAATGTGTGCGTGTCCCCTGTAAAGTGATCTCCTCTCCGCAGGCAACGGCCCACCCCTAAAACATCCGCTCTTATCAGGCGCAGTGTGCGTGCGTGTGTGTGTGTGTGCGCGCGCCTGGGGAGGGGGGTGAGTGAGCAGCGAATGTCGGCAGCGCAGTCGGCTTCCTGCGTCGAGGACTTTGACTTATTCAGTCTCTCGCTAGTCTTTCCCGAGTGAGGACGTGTCAACTGGAATTGATCCTCTCTGCTGCACTCGCTCTTACTTTACTTCACACCAACGGTAAACGAAATAATAAAAACTCAGCAACTTGTGGCAGAAAAACAATATAATTCCATTTGAAAGCCAGCCATTAGTAAGAAATACACTTACATATTTGTGCGATCGCGCAGGCGAAAAAAGCTTTTCCCGCTAAGCTTTTCTAGTAACTGTTTGGCGGTTTCAGTGTGTGTTTGTGTGCGTGCAGATCTCTCCCGCTCTCTCCCCACATTGAATGGTTTCTCAATTGATTTGAACAAGTGCATAAAAACAATAACAATTGCAAACAAACGAAGAGTGCAAAGCATAGACAGCAAAATAGAAGCGTGGAAAACATAAAGCAAACTAAAGAAACCACATTCATGTGCATGTGTGCCAGGAAGACGACATGGGAATTTCGTGGGCGAGTGGGAATGATTTTCAATTAAGTGTACAAAGCAACTGAAACTGCTGCGGCGATAAGATAAGAACGGCAGCGGCAAATATTTAGCAAGTGGAGGAAGCAAGAGGAAGCGTGGTTTCAAGACAAGGATTTTTTTGTTGGAATTGCGATCGCCGAAAGTGAGATAACGGGGACTCGGAAAAAACGTGCCACGAATATTCCATTTTCGTGACTTTCCTCTGATGGAATTAAGGCTAGTGCGTGTGTGTGTGTTTGTGTCGTGTTCGTTCCAGTTTCCAGTTGGCAGGCCTGTAAAGTTTTCCAGTCAGCCTGTTCCATTTGTTGCTCTCCTAATTCCACACCCTTTGGCAAGATTCCAAGTCATTCACGCTGTTGCTGTCATTTCCAGTCGCGGGCTCTCTTTCCCACACGCATACACGCATGTACGCACACAGCCGTTGCAGTGCTTGTGGCGTGGCTTTGTTGTTGTTGCTCTTGCCTGCCTGCCTGCCCATTTGAAACACATTTGAAATTTCCTCATTTACTTTTCCTCATCGGGGCCTGCATAATGTGCTCGTCTCTGACCCTTTGGGGTCGACTCTTAAATTAAACTCAATTGGAAGTCGACAGCGCGCCAGCAGAGCATTTTCCAGCTGCAGGACTCTACACAGTTTGGGTTTTGAGAAGGCGAATGTACAGTGGAGCTTGGGTAGATAGTAATATAATGACGACAGATAGAATTTCATTTACTTGGATAAGAAGCTTAGTTCCCGCGTTTTTAAACCACAGTTCTTTTATTTTGGAACCTTTTCCTGCAAGTATAAAACAGTAAATTTTTCTAACTGAATATACCAACAAAATAGTTAACATACGAGAACCTTTTTATAATGCCCAGAAATACACGAAAAATACTGATGATATACATAAACATATGTACATTTTGTTGTACATTGTTGTTTTGTACACATTGTTGTTTTATGCTTAAAGGCCCACTTACTAAATTCCTAGAACTAACCTTTAGATTTCTCTTGATTGCAGCACGCTCTGGAATATATGTTATAGCAGCTGTCAGGCCCCAAGGAGTAAGAATCCCAGCCCAGGACAACGAAAGGACCTTTGATGCACACAGGGCAACCGAACCGCCCCACTTGCATGAGGACATAGACCGCGATCGCACACTCACTCGCACATCGCATAGTGACGCAACCACAGCCTCCCAATGAAGATGGCATCTCAACGCTTCTGCCTGCGGTGGAACAACCACCAGAGCAACCTCCTCTCCGTCTTCGACCAGCTGTTGCACGCAGAAACCTTCACAGATGTGACGCTGGCCGTCGAGGGGCAATACCTGAAGGCACACAAGGTGGGTGGTTAAGAATGTGTAATTTATAGTCATCAAAATCAGAAAAAGACCGTTAATTTTGACTTTTCAATTTAAATTCATTTGTTCTTTAATTTTCATAAAGCAACGTAATGTTTTGAGGATAAGAACATTTTTAGTTTACATTCCATGACTTTAACTAAGCTAATTGATTCTCCACAGATGGTGCTATCCGCCTGCAGTCCCTACTTCAATGCGCTCTTTGTAAATCACCCGGAAAAGCACCCGATTGTCATACTTAAGGATGTGCCCTACTCGGACATGAAGTCGTTGCTAGACTTCATGTACAGGGGCGAGGTCTCAGTGGACCAGGAGCGACTCACTGCATTCCTGCGCGTGGCCGAGAGCCTGCGCATCAAGGGCCTCACCGAGGTCAACGACGATAAGCCCTCGCCGGCAGCAGCAGCTACAGGAGCGGGCGCGGCGGGCTCTGAGAGCACACCCACTCCTCCCCAGCTGCAGCGCATCCAGCCGTATTTGGTGCCCCAGCGGAATCGCTCGCAGGCCGGCGGTCTGCTGGCCAGTGCCGCCAACGCCGGAAACACGCCCACCCTGCCGGTGCAGCCATCGCTACTCAGCTCGGCCCTGATGCCCAAGCGAAAGAGGGGCAGACCACGGAAGCTATCTGGCAGCTCGAACGGCACGGGGAACGACTACGACGACTTCGATCGCGAGAACATGATGAACGACTCCTCCGATCTGGGCAATGGTAAACTGGGCAACGAGTCCTACTCTGGCAATGACGATGGATCCGACGACAATCAGCCGACTGCAGGACACACGGATGATCTAAATGTAAGTGTGCTAATCCCTTTCTTCACTGCAACTTCATTTAAAACAATAATATTCCTTGTAACTAATTCATTTTCGTTTATTTCCATCCACAGGAAAGTCGCGATTCTCTGCCCTCGAAACGATCAAAGAACTCCAAGGATCACCGCGTAGTGAGCCAGCATGAAGACAACAGCACTTCCGGTGAGTCCTCTTTACCAATACATTCCCGCATAGATAGAGCTATGCATTACCTTCATAGTCGTAAGATCATTTGCCTAGCCCTAAGACAATGCACCATCAACCATTATTAAGCCGACTCTCATGTGCACCCTGCAAAGACATATACCGAAATCCAACTCAATCCAATACAGAGCCAGGCTGAAGTCACATAACCACATTCGACCAATCTCATCTGCGAATATCGGAAAAGCTAAAAGGGATTTTACGCATTTCAAGTAGTAGAAATCTAATAGCAATAACTCGCGTCGGTTTCTCCTCTCCCCCGCTCAGTGAAAAATGAAAAAGAAAATGTTCAAAATATAAAAGAAAATGTGAGAAAATAATTCGAAAATTGTTAAGTGAATTTGAATAAGCAACGTTCGAGGCATCTTCCGTCCGTCGGCAGGTGAGTGTCCCAAACAACCAGCTAATGCAGTTGATGCCCAAGAAATGCAAATCCACCAGCTGACGAAGAGATTATTGTGAAGTTGAGAATCGGGTTGAGCTCACAGGGATTCATGGCCGACGTGATAAGAATGATCAAGAAATACATACAAGTAGCTAAAAAACTTTGTCCAAATTTACCGCGCCTCAAAAAGTCAAAAGTAGCAAGATAACTCCAGAAACTGAAACAAATTCGCCACCTCTCATGACCATCACTCACAACGAAATGCTGATCTCTGTTGTCCATTTCCGATCATCTCCTCGAAACAATGCAAAAATTAACAAAAAAACAACAACAGGAAAATCAGTTGATCAACTGAAAACTGTCAATGAAAGCAGCAAAAGAAAAACTTTCGAACTCGCAACGCGTTGAAAATGGCTTGAAATCCCTATAGCTTTTCCGATCCGATTTGAAACTCTTTCTCTCACTCGCTCGCGTCATGTGTTTTGCCTTTCTCTCGCATACATCCTGCACACTCAAATCTACACCCATATCACATCATACTATACTATACTTATACGCCAAATATTTGTAAACTAAAGCCTAAGCTTTTATGAATTTCAAATAGATTGATGCAAGTCTATATCTATAATCCAAATATTACCTTTAAATAATAATATTAATAACTATCAAAAACTCATTTTGAGAAGTTGCTTTTGCTAAACTTTAAATTTCAATTCCAAAAAAAATTGCAGATGATTGTGGCGTATAAAAGTAGTATTGGCCAGTGAAAGCACAGAGTTAACCTATTTATTTACAATTTTTAGACGGAAACGACAGCGACGGCGAAGGTCTGGACACATCATATATGGAACCCCAACTTATGCTGGACGAATATGACGAGCCCGTAGAGTTCAAGTACAACCCGCTCACCGACAACAGCTCACCCACGCAGGACCAAACGGATGGCAGCCACCTCAACGAGCAGGCGCGCCAACAAGCCTTCCTCATCGCTGCCCAACGGAAGCACCAGGCGGATACAGCAGCAGCGGCGGCGGCGGGCGGCGGACTCAAGCTTAATATTATCGGAATGGCGGCTGGTGGGGCGCAGGTTAAAAGCATGGTCAGCATACCCAAACTGACGCCCATTGGCAAGGTCAACGCCGCCTCCACGCCACTGGTCTCGCCTGCCGGCTCATTTTCCACGGCCTCGGTCAAGCCGCGCGTCCAAAAACGGCCAAAACTGGCCAAACAGAACGGCGATGTAAAGCCGGCTGTGTTCTCCAGCCAGGAATACCTCGACATTTACAACAGCAACGACGGATTCAAGTTAAAGGCCGCTGGTTTGAGCGGAAGCACGCCGAACCTGAGTGCTGGACTGGGAACTCCCTCCGTGAAGACCAAGCTGAATCTGAGCAGCAATGTGGGCGAGGGCGAGGCGGAGGGCTCAGTGAGGGACTACTGCACCAAAGAGGGCGAGCATACGTACCGCTGCAAAGTCTGCTCCCGCGTCTACACGCACATCAGCAACTTCTGCCGGCACTATGTTACCTCCCACAAGCGAAATGTGAAAGTGTACCCGTGTCCCTTCTGCTTTAAGGAGTTTACGCGCAAGGACAACATGACGGCGCACGTGAAGATCATCCACAAAATCGAGAATCCCTCGACGGCGTTGGCCACAGTGGCGGCAGCGAATTTAGCAGGCCAGCCACTGGGAATTTCGGGTGCCTCGACGCCTCCGCCGCCGGATCTGAGTGGTCAGAACTCAAATCAGTCGCTGCCAGCCACCAGCAATGCGCTATCCACCTCCTCCTCCTCGTCGACGTCCTCGTCCAGCGGATCCCTGGGTCCGATGACGGCCTCCTCAGCACCGCCAGCACCAGCAGCTGCGGCGCAGTAATCTCTAGACACCTCACACCAAGCCCAAAAAAGCACACACTCAAAGAAATAGTGAAGGTTGAGGCACCCGCTAACGATTGGATGAAGCATGTTGCAGCGCCAGGCGCTCGGATTTTTTCGGGATTTTGTTGTTGTTGGGGGGAGGGAAGTTAAAGTAGATTTTTGTTGATTTTGTTTTTAGTTTTTTACTTGGCTTCGATGGAGCTGCAGAAATCTCCAAGCCAGCAGACGTTTTTATGTTGTGCAATTTACCTTTTCAGTTACAATTACAATTACACTTATTTTCTAAAGCCCTTTTCAAAGACCCGATGAGAACACAATGCTAATTTAATCCTACCAACTACCCTTAAGATTTACGATTATTATTTATCCCCGATCGCCGACCACTTGTCGATCGTTTTTTATTAGCGCGTAGTCAAAGGCTAACACTTTTCAAACCCATCCATTAGGGGTTGCCTTTTTATTGGACACCAGAGCGGCCTTATATGAGTGTATCCGGGCAAGAGTTACACTAAAAACCGAAACTAAACCTGCACTTTTAGATAATTAAACTATATATACACACACGGATATGTTATACATAATTATATAAATAATATATATAAACATTGAATGGTATGTCTAGCTGTAGTTCTATTAATTAATTTATCAATATCACTATGTTCGATATGCTAATGTTAATGCTATACAATTATTACAAGCCGAAATCTGAGAAACGGAAACAGAAGCAGGAGAATCAATGTAATGTTAATCATGCGAGAGGGAGCGCAGATCTACCTTGTTGCCTTCAAATGAAGCTAGTTAAAAGTTAATCCCGGGTCTGGGTCAAGGTCGTTGGGCCCCCAGCACCCGTACACACCCTCACCCACACCGTTACCCCCCCCGTAACATCCGAAACCCGGCGAAAGATTGAAAATGTTTCGCCGGGGTCGTCGATAAAGTGTAACTACAGATAGTAACAGCAACCATAGTTGTAATGATAACGCTAATATTAATGAGCATAAAGTAAACCTAATTTATCTATCAAACGATTTATGTTGTATATCGGAGGCTTAAATTATCGCCAAAGAAAATGAAAATCAAAAACAAAACAAAACAAAAAGCAGTTGAATTCCAACAGTAACAACACAGAGCAGTCGCAGCAGACCACAGAAAACAGAGTGTAAAATTGCAAGATATTGTTGTTAATGCGAAACGATCTCCAAACAAAATAAAGAACTTGAAAAGTAGACAACACGTAATTCCTCAGTCAAGTAAAACGTTCAAATTTGTTGCAATTCGAGAACTAAGAGACATGAGAAACATTCAAAAAATTATTATAATATTAACTGCAAGCAACTGACAGGAACAGAAACAGAAAAAGAAAACAAATTGAAACAAAATTAAGCGCAATCAAATAATAAACAAGCTGCGTACGCTAACTTATTAAATAATTTTGTTTTTAATTCTTTATTTAGTGGTAGCTAGTGCAATTTAGTTAGTAAGCCGCCGTCTCCCAAACACAGACTAACATCAAATATCGCAAATATCGCAAATATATTTCCACCCAAAACGATCCAATCTTCCAAACTTCTCTTTTGGCGTTAATTTTAAACAATCAATCAAACAGGTCATGCATATTTATTTGTATGTGTATTGTTTGTACTATATTTTACTTTATTTTTAGTCTACTTTTTTATATGAATATATATTTACATATATTTTTGCATTCAACAACTATAAACCTTCAGCAATTTTCTCGCTTTCAAACAAAAATGTCCAAACTCGAAACCTGAACGAGGAATATAGCTACATATATAGAGTCATGCTTTGATGCCCAAAGAAAATGAAAGATAAGAATGAGAATGAGAATGAGAGAATCGTAATGCAAGGCAAAACTTCCATGTGAAAATGAGAAAATTGTCTGGAAATTGTTGGTAAACATGGTTTCCGTTTAAATTAGCTAATTACGAAACACACACTTTACGATATATCATACGATACGATACGTTAAACATAATTACTAAATAGTGAAATAGTGAATCACACGCAATATTAATCAAGCAGATCATTTATATTATCGTTTAAAACTGACCAACAGAAGAAAAATAAAATACACAATGCAAAAAACACTCGAAACAAAATCAGTTCTGAAACACAAAATTGATTGTTTTAATTCAATTTTTGGGATCTGGGAATGAACAATTCAATTTAACACATATGAATGAATAAATTGTTTTTATTGGGTCTGGACTAAATAATATAACAAAATAACTAATATACATGTAACATCTTAATTGCAGTTACTCCAACCAAGGCCACTCCAGAGCTCTCCCAGCGGCTCTTCGGCTCCTCTTCGACGACCATTTCAGCAGCGGCTTCAGGCGGCGGTGGAACTTCCCTTTCGGAACCCATTTCCCTGCTGGAGATCAGCGACGAGCGTGACTCCGCTCCGGTTCACCTGCCCACTATTTTGGGCCTGAAGATACGCGCCGTTAACACCACAACGCCCACGCAGCAGGGATCTCCTCAGACGCCCTCGAAGTCCAAGCCGAAGATGAAGCAGGTGACGGGAGGCATGAACAGCAACTCGCTGCTCAAGCAGCAGCTGCGAGGTGGAGCCAAGGATCCCGAGGTGCCCGCCGGCCCCAGGCTCACGGTGGCAGTGGCCCCCAATGCCATCCTAAATGTCGAGGATCAGTCCGCGGAGATCCCGAAGAAGAACCAGGACGAGGTGAACGCCTGCCTTGGTCTGCACTCGCTGGCCAATGCCGCCGAGCAGCAGGCCGCTCAGGTGGCCAGCAGCGGGAACCTGCACCACCAGCTACTGCTCCACATGGCGGCAAACAACTCCATGCTGAACACCACCGACTACTACCAGCAGCAGCAGCAGGAATCTCCCTCGAGTGCTGGCCAGTTTATGGATGACGATATGGACCTGCTGTCCCTGAATGAGCAACAGATCAAAAGCGATGAGCCCGATCATGAAATGGTAACCCTGGCTGATGAGAACGCTGGTTTGCCTGGCTATCAGGGACACGAAGCGGAAGCCACACCTAAGCAGGAAGGTTCGCCTGCCCCGGAGACACCAACGGCGCCACCACCCACACCCAGAAGTGGAAAGAAGGGCGCCAAGCGACCCATTCAGCGGCGGAGAGTTCGGCGCAAGGCGCAGTCGACGCTGGATGACCAAGCGGAACACCTGACGGAGATGTCCGTGCGGGGACTGGACCTCTTCCGGTATGCGAGTGTCGTGGAGGGCGTCTACCGCTGCACCGAGTGCGCCAAGGAGAACATGCAGAAGACATTCAAGAACAAGTACAGCTTCCAGCGACACGCCTTTCTCTACCACGAGGGCAAGCATCGCAAGGTGTTCCCCTGCCCCGTGTGCTCCAAAGAGTTCTCGCGACCAGACAAAATGAAGAACCACCTCAAGATGACCCACGAGAACTTTACGCCGCCGAAGGACATCGGAGCCTTCAGCCCCCTAAAGTACTTGATCAGTGCAGCGGCTGCTGGGGACATGCACGCCACGATCTATCAGCAGCAGCAAGATCATTACCATCGGCAGTTGGCCGAGCAACTGGAGCAGCAAAACGCCTCCTTTGACAGCCGGGACAGTTCGCTTATCCTGCCTGACGTGAAGATGGAGCATGCGGAAGACCAGGATGCGGATCAGGAGGCGGAACTGAGCGATGGTGGCTACGATGCCTCCAACCCGGCAGCAGCTGCAGCCGCCATGCTGAGCCTCCAACACGATGTAATCATCAAGGATGAGATACAAATCTCGCCGTCGCCCTCGCCCACACCGCCCGCCTCCTGCGCTGTGGCAGAGGGCAAGTCCTTGGCTTTGGCCTCCACCGCACAAACTGCAACGTAAAGACTTTGAAGGACTTTGAAGAGTTGCGGAAGGACTACGAACGCACAACAACGTTTTACCTTAAGCAGCGAGCTCTGAACTCTGAACTGTAGAATACTTCATAGCAACATAAGCAACATAGCAATCGTGGCACTCAAACACAACTCCAGACTCAAAACGATTTTTAGTTAAATGCTGTAGTCTAGTTAATGTAAACCCGTAAGCAATATTATTTCTAACACTTGCTCCGTCCAGAACGCCTCTTTTTTAAACAAAACTAGTGTGTAATTTTACCTAGGCTAGGACATAAGTTTTGCCCAATCAAGCAACGCACACAGTTCAGTGAACTTTAATGACTTTCGGCTTTAGTTATAAACAATTCGACTGGCCGCTTACTGGATCCGCATGCGATCCGTAAGGCAAGCAACTTTAGAACTTTTCATTTCTCTTTGTGATTTTGTTGAACCTTTTTATATAGACCTTTGTTTTTTTATTTTTTGTTGTACATAGCTATATTTTGTTTAATACTCAAAGTCCGTAGTATAATTTTGTTCATTTCCTTGGCAACAAGTTGGAATCAAATGTATTGGCTAATTGTGCAATCTTCAAAACGAGTTGGTGGCCACTGAGGAACCCGACAGCGCGGTTCTGCGGCCCCACGAAATGTTGTAAACTTAATTAACTGCTAAGGCCACTTAACTAGGATCTAGGCGTAGTCATAAGGCATTGGATCAATGTTCCAACGTACAACAAAACGGACTTCCAGTGAAGAAATTAACTGATATTTATACGGAATCCCAATCTGGTATTATGTATTATGATTCTTACAGTTTACTTAACGCAACAAATACGACTTAAACTTGTGCGCTCAATCACTAGAAATTATAGTTGCGATTTTAGGATAACTTTTCATGCAGAAACCATAAACGAGTTTTCAATAAAGAACATTTTGCTGACAAGTGACTTCTGAAAGTGTTTCAAACATATTCAATTCTGATGAAACCCCGAAAGACAATCGCAATAATGAATACTGAAAATATAATTAATTCCTTAAAAGTTTATTCGACTTATGAAGCTTTATCCGTTTACTGATTATTGGCCCTTCGGTACCAGAAACGTGCGCGAAAGTCGTCGGAGCAGGTGAGGAAAGCAGGAGCGTTGGGCGAGTGCGTGATGTAGCGCACAGGTCCGTTGTGTCCAAGAGAGTTGAGGGTCAGACGACATCCGTTACGTGAGTTCCACGAGCAAAGCGAGGTGGTGGCCTCATCGGGAAACAGCACGTAGTCCTCCGTGTGGTTGAAAACAGCCTCCGTCTGGTGCTCCTGCTTGCCGGTGGTTCCAGCACCCGTGTACGTCTGAATGGGACGACTGGTGCACAACTCCCACAGATAAACCAGGGAATCCATACCGGAAGATAAGAGGTACTAAAAAGAATAGGTGAAAATCTTGCACAGCCACTACCCATAATCATTCCTTACCTTCCCGTTTCTGGTAAACTCCAGTGAGCAAATTGCCGCTCCGCCATGCGCCTCGGCAATCGTGTTGATGCAGCGCCCGCTGATCCCATCCCATATTTTTATGTCACCATCATAACTGCCGGTGGCGTAGAGTTTTCCCGTAGGCGAATATTTCACGCAAGTGACTCCAGCCTTGTGCTGCTGCGAGGGAATGGCACTCACAAAGCATTGGGTGGTGGCCACATCGTAGACCCGTAAGACGTTGTGTTCCGTTCCGATGGCTACGTAGTCACCAGTAGGGTGAAAAGACAGGCACAGCACCGGCTCGCAGTCGGTGAACACCTTGTGGGCCTTCTTTACCGAGGGCTTGGCAATGTCAAACAATTTGACAGTGCCATCGCGGGAGGCGGAGGCCAGGATGTGCTCCTTGGGGTGGAACTCCAGGTAGGACACTTCATCAGTGTGGTCATAGAGCGTGCGAATCACTGGATGGCCTTGTTGCTCCCTGCCCGGCTCGATGTCTTCGGGCGCAGACTTGGCCAGCATCCGCTCCACGTCCAGAATCTTGATGCTGGCATCTACACTCCCGGTGGCCACCAGCGAACCATCGCAGCTGAAGGCGCCGGCGCGACATGCCTGTTTGTGCGAGGTCACGTACGCAGTTTCGTAGGAATGTGGTTCCGGGGCCAAAGCCGAAGCCTCCGGCTCGAACTCCAAGTCTATGCCGGGCAACACATCATCCGAGGGCGTCTTGTCCTTGTCGCTCAGCGTCTGCATCCCTGCAATCATTACGTGCAGCAGGCGTTCACTCGGAGCGCACTGGTCCGCCTTCACCAGCATGGACAGCTCCATGGCGAACTTCTCCAGCCCGTCGTACATTAGCTGGCTGATCATCAGGCGGTAGAGTATCTCCCGGTTCTTCACCAGGTTATTGGGGTCCAAAATCTCATCGCGCATGGTAGTAAAATTATATATTGTTTTCCGCGGATATAAACAAAATCTACAATTGTAGATAACGTCGTGGCAATCGTTATCGAAACAATTTATCTTGCCGGTATGCCATCTCTAGCTCTGCTGTAGTGAAATACTGGAATTGGGGTTTTGGTATTTTGCGTACTACGGTCACTCCTAACAGCTGCAACACGTGCGGTTTTAAAATTGTTTTGGTCCCTTCACTTAAATAAAACATCGTTGGAAATCATTAACTAAACCTCACAACAATGAAGATCCGCAAGAATCATGCTCGCAAGCGTTACCGCTACAACGTAAACCGCAAGACGATGAATAAAACCCGGAGTTCCACCGGAAAAATTAAGGAGTAAGTTGGACCTTTATGTGCTTACGAACAATTAAGTCAATAATAAGTTTACTAACTTCCTTATTATGATCTCATTAGCCCCAGAATGAAGAAGATGTGGATGGAGGACCAGCGTGTGGGCACGAACTTCAGTGAAATGGGATTGGCCCAGGACGTCAACAAGGCCATAGCGATTCCCAGCTACAAGAAGGATCGTCTCCTGGCGGCTCGAGTTGTGAATGGGTTTCTGGAGGAGGAGCTGGACGAGGATGAGCGCCGTGCACTTGGTCTCAAGAAACCAGTCGTGGAGGAGGGTCCAAAACGAGGATACGTGGTCCAGGAACTAGAACAACTTGCTAGCGAGCGTGCCGACCCAGAATTCAGGTAAGCGAATGCTTCTGCAATAGCCAACCGTCAAATTACAGGTTTTGTATTTGTATAGATTGCCCAAGGGCGTGGTCAAGGAACTGTCCTACTTCCTTAACAAGCATAAGTTTAACTACAAGGCGATGGTTGCGGACCGGAAAAACTTTGGCCAATTGACGTGGCGGCAGTTTCGCTTGAAGATTCGCAGGTTTATGTCGATTCCAGAGCAGTTCAACGTTTACCTGGAGCAGAAGAAGTTGCCCGTGGGCGTGAAACCGGACTGGGAGGAATACGAGTCGGACAGTGAATGGAAATAATGCACATTATAATAGTTTTGGGGTTCTAATGCTATTACTTGTAATGTTTAGACTTACTATAATTCTTTAAATACAATAAAATAGGCAAGTAAAGACGAACGCATTGTGTGATTTTTTCTTTCTCTTGAGAAAGCTAAATAGTCAAAGTAACGGTATTTTTCGAATTCATTGCTGTCGAACTTAACTCTGTCGTACGACAGGGTGAGAGGAAAGACCTTGCGGTCTCATTTCAACGCACATGCGAATAGTGCGCAAAACGTCCATTGCAATTAGAGGTGAGTGCATAATTTTACTGGCAGCCCTTGTAAGTACAAAAGTTAAAAAAAATTGCAAGTTATCTGCAATAGGCTCTCCGTTTAAGAGAGCTAAGAGTAATGCAACGCCGCCAGTGCGTCCAATAATCCTTATAATGCAATAGAACTCACCAAAGCCCTTTCCACACAGTGAATCCTGTGCCATCTCTAGGTCGGAATCAGTTCAGTTCCGTTTAGCTCAGCATCGTTCGCTTTTTCGGTCTTTCCGTTTTGTGATTTCGAGGTAAGTGCACGCAGAGCTCCGTAAAAATTCGAAAATTGGCAATATTAATAGGCATTGATTGGTTGTGCAAAAGTGAAATGGGTAATCCCCCGAATTCCCCACCCTTCGTAACTGCCCGGATTTTTACTCGATTTTTCGGCCCAAAAGAAAGTTTTCCGAAAAGTGAGAGAGAGAGTGTAAGTGATCTGCGCTGCCGGCCGGTTTCCTCAGTCTTTTTGCATAATAGCCGCTTGGGAATAACGGTGTCCGGGCTGCGTAAATCGATTCGAATTGGAAATTGGGTTTCCAGCGACCTCAAAATGCAAGTAAATTAATAAAGTCGCGTAGACTTTCGAATTCCAACATGGCGGCCGGCTGCATGTGTGTGCGCGTTCGATTTCGCCTGGATTGTTCATGTTTCGGATTCCCGTTCCCACGTCGTTTATTCCCGAGTTTCTATTGGAATTCGCATGCAGAAAACGAAATCTGCGGCATGACACATGGTGGGCAGATTATTTCCCTGCCCTGCATCTCTGTCGAAGTATTTTTGCATATTCCTCCCTTCTGTCCCCTTTGCTTTCTTGCAATTTGCACTTCGATGCAAATACAGAGATTTAAAAATAACATGCAGGAAAATCGGCAAGTGAAACTGTCACTAGGGTAGAAAATAAATCACAACGCCCTGCAGTTCTCGCCGTCTCTTTCCCTCCCCTCTCCGCCTGAGCAGCAAGTGCACTGCGCCCGTTCGCCGTCCCTTTCGCTCCCACTCTCTCTCCGTCTCCGTCTGCAGTTTTTCACCCTTTGGAATCGCGCAATTTTCGCCGCACGACCGCCGCCGAATGCCGATGCTTTTGGCCATTTCCCGTTGAATTTCTATTTCACCTTACTGCGAAAGCTGCCAAATTTCGCCATATCGACATTTGGCTTGAATGAAATCGGTTTGTGTGTGATTTCCGTTGGTTTTCCCACTCAAGAAGCCGGCCGGCACATTTTCGTCTTGGACTGCCGCAATGTTTGTCGCACTTCCCGGCTTTCTGGCGAGGTCTTCTCTTCGGCCTAATCCTCTCCAGCCGAGGAGAGTGCATTTCCCCAGTACGCACACTTCGGCTCGAAGTTCGTTTCTGTCTGGGGCTCGGTATCGATTTTTCGCCCGGTGCACTTCGGCAGAGGGATATACACGGCAGTCTTTAACCAACAGACACTTGGATTGGTCGTGGTCCGGCTGCAGAGTACGGAAACTCCGTATTGAAGTCATAAACTGTCTTTATCATCTCATCGTTTTCCTTCTTATTCCAGGATATTGCGTCCAGTGGATTTGTGGTCAGTTTTTGATAGCACAGCGTTGCCCAGTAATAAGCAGCTCAAGAAAGTCCCGTGAAAACAGGTGAGTTTTTCTAAAGGCTTGCCGGAAATGCTGCAGACATTTGTGGGCTCAAAAGCTGGGAAATGAGTGTAATTCTTAAACGCAAAAAAAAAGGTTTTTCCTTTTTTGCACACTTTAAAAAAATGTACAAAAAATACATAAATTTTCGCATTATTCAATTTAATTTAATTTGTAAATTGATTCTCTGACTTTTTTTTTGAAATGTTTTAAAATTCGCATTTTCGAAGAAAAGTTATATATTTTTCCCCTGGTGTACATTTGTGCATGTCTGTGTGAACTGTGCTTTTGGTGTCTACACCACGATGACACGACCCACAGCATACAGACGTCACTCGTCTGCACCACCCATTAAGTTCAGACCCACATTGGCATGCTGCCTCCCTGCGACCGGAAACCACCCACTTTGCTCATCCATTTTCTTTCTGCATCCCTTCTTTTTCCCGGCAGCTCTAAACGATAGCTTAATCTGAAAGGATGGGCAAGGAGAAGATCCATATTAACATTGTGGTCATTGGCCATGTGGACTCCGGCAAGTCGACGACCACCGGCCACCTGATCTACAAATGCGGCGGCATCGACAAGCGTACGATCGAGAAGTTCGAGAAGGAGGCCCAGGAAATGGGAAAGGGCTCCTTCAAGTACGCTTGGGTGCTGGACAAGCTGAAGGCGGAGCGCGAGCGCGGCATCACCATCGACATTGCCCTGTGGAAGTTCGAGACGTCCAAGTACTATGTGACCATTATCGATGCCCCTGGTCATAGGGATTTCATCAAGAACATGATTACCGGTACCTCTCAGGCCGATTGTGCGGTGCTTATAGTCGCCGCCGGAACTGGTGAGTTCGAGGCCGGGATCTCCAAGAACGGGCAGACCCGCGAGCACGCCCTTTTGGCCTTCACGCTGGGCGTGAAGCAGCTCATTGTGGGCGTCAACAAGATGGACTCCACTGAGCCCCCGTACAGCGAGGCCCGCTACGAGGAGATCAAGAAGGAGGTGTCCTCGTACATCAAGAAGATTGGCTACAATCCGGCCTCCGTGGCCTTCGTCCCCATCTCCGGATGGCACGGCGACAATATGCTGGAGCCCTCCGAGAAGATGCCCTGGTTCAAGGGATGGTCCGTGGAGCGCAAGGAAGGCAAGGCAGAAGGCAAGTGCTTGATCGACGCGCTGGACGCGATCCTGCCACCCCAGCGTCCCACCGACAAGCCGCTGCGTCTGCCCCTCCAGGATGTCTACAAGATCGGAGGCATCGGAACCGTACCAGTGGGTCGTGTGGAGACTGGTCTCCTCAAGCCAGGTAAAGCTCAACTTCCTTGTCTTTCGGGTTGATAATGGGGGGTGTAGGCACTCCTTTCTCTTCGGGTAATTCACACATGTATTCTGTGGAATTTGGGTCGACAGTGGGCTGCGACTCCAACTCCCACCGCCTCCAAGCGAAGCTCGCGACGAAGTCTTGCGCATGTATGCATTATTGAGCGAACGTCTTCGTCGAGAGCGAGACCCTCCACCTCCTGCACTTGGGGAAATATTGGATCCCCCTCCGAAGAAATGACATTTTCTATATGAAAGTGAAAAGCGATTAACATAAAAGAACCTTAAACATTTAAACTTTTGGTTCTAGTTTTATGGTGACAAGATTATAATAATATATGTTAAATACCCTGATACCCTCGATTCACGTTTCTCTCTGTGTATGCTGTATGCACCCACCCCCAACCAAAAGTCCATGCATAACGTACGGATATGTAACTCAACTCGGTCGCTTCGTTTCCGGTTTCGTTTCAGGCATGGTCGTCAACTTTGCGCCGGTCAACCTGGTCACCGAAGTAAAGTCGGTGGAGATGCACCACGAGGCTCTCACCGAGGCGATGCCCGGCGACAACGTCGGCTTCAACGTGAAGAACGTGTCCGTGAAGGAGCTCCGTCGTGGCTACGTGGCCGGCGATTCCAAGAACAATCCTCCTAGGGGAGCAGCCGATTTTACCGCTCAGGTAGAGTAAAGAACATTCAAAATCTCTAATAGGTGGGCTCATCTCTGCTTGCTTTTCCATAGGTGATTGTGCTCAACCATCCGGGTCAGATTGCCAATGGCTACACTCCCGTTTTGGATTGCCACACGGCGCACATTGCCTGCAAGTTTTCCGAGATCAAGGAGAAGTGCGACCGTCGTACGGGCAAGACCACCGAGACGGAGCCGAAGGCTATCAAGTCCGGGGATGCGGCCATCATTGTGCTGGTGCCCAGCAAGCCGCTGTGCGTAGAGAGCTTCCAGGAGTTCCCACCGCTGGGACGGTTCGCTGTGCGCGATATGAGGCAGACCGTGGCCGTGGGCGTCATCAAGTCGGTCAACTTTAAAGAGACGACCTCGGGCAAGGTGACAAAAGCCGCTGAGAAGGCACAGAAGAAGAAATAACTAGGGTGCCAGCAGAACAACGTCATCACTCGAACCCAACAACAACAAGAACAGACGGCTAGAGCAACAGCAACAACACACAACAACAATACACATCTCAAAATTATAATACCCACTCGACGATCAAAATCACACCTTAGCTCCATGGAAACCGAGACACCAATTACTACTATTACTAGCTGCAGGCAGAGGCAGATATTAACCGAAATCGAGCAGATTATACCCTATATAATAACCACACGTACGATTAGCGAGGAGAGAGGCATCAGCTGCAGCGAGGATGCGAAGGAGGAGTCCTTCCAGCTGGCCGGATCTGTTTTGGTCGCCTCCGCCGTGGTGGTGGTCTACTGCAGCTATCTGAACATGTATCGTCACCGCAAGTCCTTTCGCAGGAAACCAACCACTGACCACTCCGTAGAGTGGATTGGGACCTTCGGAGCACTGCTGTAGCCTGCCCCTTCGATATATACTCATCTCTACAACTAACCTTACATTTGATTAGCAGCCATACATCCGGTCGCATCCACCTGTTTCGAATGGATTTTAAACACTTTTTATACTTTTGATAAGTCAAGTCGGAGGCATTCGATTTAAAATCTATTAAAATATGTAATTTCCGAATTTAGTTGTAAACCACTTCCAAAAACCACGCTCCCAAAGATCCCCTGAACCAAAAAGACTACATTCGCAATGAATTCAAAATTTTCTCTTGAAACCAAAAGACAAATGCTTAAGAAGTATTACAAAAAAGAAATCAACATTACACACATAATCATGCGGTTTTGAAAACATTCTAAATGTTTTATCGAGCCTCATTTGCATTTGCATTTGCATACTACATAATATACGTTAACCACATGTCATTTCATTGCCCATAATAACCTGCATATTATACACGTTAATCTCACACTCTGAATTTATACAAATCGAAAACAATTGTAACCGACACCAGAACAATTCTTGGATACAGAACATGTTGCTTGATACAAGATCTTTTAAATGATGAGAAAAATAAAGGAAGCTTAACCGTAAATACCACACACGCACATCTTTTAATTTAAAAGCTAAAATAATAATTTCTTGATAAAGTGAATTAAGCTTAAGATGAAATTCAAATTTGGCGGTTCGGAGTGGTTCATTTAACTGGTTCCGCCGATGAAGCAGGGGTGACAACCCTAGCTCTGACTCACTACGCGTTCCGTACAAAAACAACAAAGAAAGCGTTGCTAACCACACCGAATCTCAGCCGGCTGTTCGAAGTTTAGTCGAATTAACTGCGATTCAGGCCAGGAACTCCTCGTCGAGCTCCACTAACTTCAGTTCGTAGTAGAACGCAGCGGAGACCGCACAAAGATGACAGACCCTCGCATCCGGCAGCTGGTAATTAAGTCCGGAGTGGTCAGGCGGTTGACCAGGGAGAAGTACTGCTACGCCAAGGAAGTGGTGACCGAGCAGGCCAGGATGGAGAAGCTCAGGGGCGACGGAGCCGACGACCACGTACTGCGCAAGCAGGAGGAGGTCATCCAGGAGTGCATCATGATGGTGCCTGACTCCAAGAGAAGGTATGTACAAATGCGTATTTCAATTTCTCTCTTCGAAAGTCTAATGGGATGTTCCTTTCACAGACTGCAAAAGGAGTATGAGGTTCTGGAGAAGTACCTCGCCGATGAGCAGGACCTTCAGGAGACAGAGGCGTATACGAAGGCAGCGGAGATCCTCAAAGCAGCCAAAGCTGAGCTGGAGGCCTAAGACTACCCCAACACCTTAATGTCAGCATTATTGCAAATTCGTGAAGGCAATTCCATTATTAAGTTCTGAGCTGCAGTGCGGCTCGGATCCCTATTATTATTATTAAGCTAATACTCCCCTCTCTGGTTTTGATTTAAAATAAATAACATTATATTTTTTGTATATTTATTACAAGCGCCACCAGCCTTCTTTTAATTACCTGAAAATGTCGAGTTTCACTAAATAAAGATAATTTATATTCAGATATTTCAAAACCACCCCCAATCTGCGCTTTCAGACGTTTACCAACACAGCAACAAAAAACCAAAATAAAATGAAACCGCCGCATAAAAAGCATAGATTGAGTGAAATTAAAGCCAATATTCAGCAGATTATATCGAGTTTGGGGCAACTGGAGCAACAGAGCAGCGGGTCAGGGCGCGCTTTCGATGTGCACCGGGCGGAGGAACTGCAGCGGTGCACGGCAACCCTGCTGGATGAACTTGATCAAGTGCCGGCCCAACAAGTAGTCGACGAACAAAAACAAAGAAAACGCCGGCGACGCTTAGACAGACGAAGCAAACGGCGGGTGAAACTTGCATCCATCAAATCAGAGCCCACAGAACAGAAGTACTCAATAGAACCGCCCCGGAATCCCGCACTGAAACAGGCGGAGCACATATCCCTGCGCAAGCAACGGGATGCCGCCTCCATTTTGGAGACCTTCGACCTTCTGGAGAAACTATGCGAATCTCGTGGGGGAGACAAAGCTGCCCTTAGCCAAAAACTAACCCACATGCGTCGTGTTTGGCGAAGAGTCCAAGAGGAGACTCAAGCTGGCAATGTCAAGGAGTCCAAGAAAGTGGCTTCACTCGAATCTCAATGGAAGGCTGTGTTCTTCGGCCCATCTATGCCAGCGACTAAAGTGAATAAGGGGAAATTTCTTGAAATTCGGTAGGACTAGGAAAACATTATCCAGGAGCATCTCTTTACTTATTCGATTCTTGCAGCTCCACATGGGATTCTTACATAAGCTACTGCGGCAGGGGCTCCTGTATACCCAGAGGATGGGTGCTGCCGTCAACAAAGCCCACAGCTCAGTGGGCGGCCTACCGATGTACCACTTAGAACACTTTGACTTTTACTACCTTATGGAGACCGTGAAAAGCATACCAAACCCCACATCCCACATAAAAAAGCAAGATTATCTACTAATTATCGTGGAATTTTATTTCTTTAGAAGAATCAATCTGTATTCAGCTTAGATAAGGGCAAGCAATTGCAGCAGCCGCCTATTCGTAGATCCAGTCCTTGGCGGCCGGGGTCCAGGTGACCAGCTCCTTCTCGTTGAACCACAGGGCGATCTCCTTCTCGGCAGACTCGACGGCATCGGAGCCGTGGATGATGTTGCGTCCGACCTGGATGCAGAAGTCACCGCGGATGGTGCCGGGCAGGGAGTCGGCGGGGTTGGTGGCGCCGAGCATCTGGCGACCGGTCTTGACCACATTCAGACCCTCCCACACCATGGGCACCACGGGGCCGGAGTTCATGTAGTTGACGAGTCCGGGGAAGAAGGGACGGGCAGACAGATCGGCGTAGTGCTTCTCCAGCAGCTCCTTGGGGGCCTGGTTACAAAACGGTTCGTTATCAGTTAATTGCAGTTCTGACCTCTAGACACATGTCATTGCGATGATGACGCCTGCACCCAGCCTTTGAGGTTAGGTCCGATGGCAACCCCGCGTGGGGCAACCCTTTCCCTTCCCACGTATGTACGTGCATATATCTATTGATTGCTTTCTAATTGAATTAGCCGCTTACCCAGGTGAACTTCAGGGCGACCAGCTTGAAGCCCTTCTGTTCGAAGCGCTCGATGATCTTGCCGACGAGTCCGCGCTGGACGCCATCGGGCTTGACCATGATGAAAGTCCTCTCCTTGTTAGCCGCCATTGTCGCCGAGATTACAGAAAAGAATGCCAAAATCGTGCCGAGCATCAGGAGCTTCATGTGTTCGCCGTTGCAAAAAAATCCCGAATACGAAATGCCGGCCAAGTGAATTTGCGGGCAATCGTCAGGTGGTCACACTGGGCAGCCGCGTTCTAAAGCTTTCATTTTTCGGGGGATTTTTAGAATCAATTTTAGATCAACTAAATTTTTAATTTATATATTTTATATTTATAGCTGTTATAGTGGGACTGTCTACTTGTGTAAATATTTTAAGGCTACAATATTATAAACTCAATTAATGATAAAATAGGTAGTTTAACTTCAAATTGCCAGAAACATTTAAAAACAAAAGACTGACAAGTTTTTTATTATAGATGATGAAATCCTTGGAATACTAGCCACCCATCAGCATCACCATTCCCATCAGTTGAATCATCCCTCCAGCAGGTTAATCGAAAACAACAGGGAAGTCACGTTTAAGTTTCGTTTAACGACTCGATAAGATTAGGTCCATGTAATCACAGTAGTGATAAAACAATACAAGTTTACAAATAATATATACAGCTGGTAGATGCAAATGTCGGGCGCAACTCACTTGGTGGCGTCTAGTTTGGCCAGGCCGTCGGCGTACTGGAACTCCGGACTGTTCTCGTACTCGCACATGTCCAGGGCGATGACGCAGCTCTCCTTGACCACGCGCTTGTCGTCCTCGGCGTAGCGGTTCAAGATCTGAATGCAATCCTCCGTGGCGATGGCGCCGAGGGCCTCGGCGCACTCGTGGCGCACCATTTCGTTTTCCAGGCGATCCTCCAGATTCTCTTGAAGGAAGGGAATGCTACAGGGTTCCTGCAGCTGGCCCAGGACGAAGGCCACCTCGTGGCGGAAGAGGGCGGAGGAGTCCTTCAGTCCCTCGGCAATGGCCAAAACGCTCTCTTCGGTGCGCAGGTTGCGCAGGCTGAACATGGCCCTATAACGATCGAACAGGGTCTGCTGGGGGTCCAGATAAATGGTCTTCAGCTCGGTGACGCTCTTGTCGCCCGCAGTTGGTGGTGAGGGATCAACGGAGGCGTAGGGGTTGCTGTCATCGACCTTTTGACCACTCTGCAGCCAGCGGACGCGGTCCAGAGCAATGGCACATGTTTCGGCCACCTCCACCACTGGATCTTGTTTGTACTCCTCCAGAATTGGCAGCACATCTGGGTGCCCGATGGCTCCCATGGCCTCCGCAGCCTCGTGGCGCACCATCGGCTCCTGGGCAGTGTCCTTCAGCACCTTGGTGAGGATGTCCAGCGCCTGGGCGTCCTGCATCTGACCCAAGCAGTAGGCCAGCTCATGTTTGAGTAGGGCGGAATCATCGTCGAAGGCTTTGCTGATCGCCTCGATGGCCGTGCCTCCGCCGATGTTCTTCAGCGTGAAGAGAGCTCGAAAGCGCTCCTTAAGCGGGCGGTCCTTGTTGTTCAGGACGCCTCCAATGGCCTCGATTTGCTGCTGCGAAACCATTTTGATGCGGTGTGGATTTATAAATAAAAATATCTACGAAAGGCCGCGTGTGGTGTAACAGTGTGCCCATATACTCAGTACTTAAAAATACCAAAACAATATTCCGACTATCGCCAGGTAATCGATATGTCAGTGTAATCGATTAATTAAAAATCGATAGAACGGCGCTGCCAACTCCCATCAATTACAAATAGTGCATCACTAGCAAGAAGCAGTTTAGTTACGTTTACTCCGTGCGAGCGCGATACTAAAAGTCAGTAAAAAGTGGAAAAGCGAACGTTTTATGCACAGAAAATATACGAATGTACTGACTCAGTCCTTGCGCAGCATCGGTTACCAAAAAAACGGATCTTCACGGTGTAAAGTTCCCGCAAAATCGGCATTTCTGAAAGTTGCGCGTTCACGGTATGCGAAGCGTGGCGTGTGTGTCGAGTTGAGTTACCTGTAATTGTGTGCGCCTGCGAGAGTGGAAGTGGAGTAAACCTCGCCACCGTTTCAAAGTTTTGGAAACATATAGGAATTGCGAAACCATCAGTACCGCTAAGCTTTTAATCTGAACCTGAACCATGTCGGAGGCAACTGTGGCCCAAAAGCCGGAGGCGGTGGAAGTTGTGGAGGCGGCAACGGGTGACGAGAAGAAGACTCCCGTAAGTAGCCGCACATACACATATTTAGCGACAATTAACATAGCACGGCGATAACGCACACCAGCATGGGTTCTGCTTTGCTTTGCCCGAATTATCTGCGGTATTTTTCCAAAATAACTGTGTGTGTATATGGGCACTCGGATGTGGTGCATTTTCACCATTTCCCTTTGTGCGATGTGTTCGTTTTCTATTTACGTTTCTTTTTTCAACGTCTACCCTCGTGTGCGCGCGCTTTTCGCTTTTTCCTGTCCACTTTCCAACTCCCCCTCCCCTGCTATTGAAGCCAGCAGCATGTGTGCGTGTGTGTATACGTGTGTAGCTACTCGCCGAAGAAGAAGAGACGATGAGATGACGAGAGAAGCAGAGGCAATCGGCGATTCCCTTTCAGGCTCACGTTTTGCCGCTGCCGCCGCGTCTCGTTTGTTTTTATTTTTGCTTGTTCCCTTTTCGACTTTTTGTTGTTTGCTGTACTTTGTCATACACAGCGGCACGAACACTTGCATCCGCTCCGCGGTGTTGTGTATGTGTATGTATGCGCAACGTAGCGCTCTAGATTCGGTTCCATTTTTTAGCGGCGACTATACTAATAGATATTCAACGAACATATGTACATATCGATGCCTAGCTCAACTCCCCCGATCGACAGCTATTAGTGTGGTGGGGTTAGTTTGGGGTCTGTACTGTGAACTCAGCTGCAAGCGGGACTGTGCGGGTGCAACTGTTGCGGTCACTTGGCCATGTCAACAATAGTACAGTGCGCACTGGGATTAAAATATTAAGATACTGCCGATAAGAGTTTAAATACGTGAACTGAACGATACCCTTTCCTCATAATTGCATTTTGGAGTCACTAGCAAAGCATCGTGCATTCGCATAAACAGAAGCCGTTTTGTACATGTTTTGGTTTTTATGCATTGCACTTTTGACTGAAATATAATAACTACAGAATTATGGATTATGGTATATTATACAGACTAGGCGTGAAATGGCATCTGTATTCCATCAAGTTTTTAGTTTTGGCGGGAAATCAAAAAATATATACTATACTAAAATATAACCGAAACCGATCTTTTCTCTATTGCAGAAACGCACTCCCAAACGCCGCTCGTTCATTGAGCGGGCGCAGCAGGAAAGCGAGGAGCTTGTGCGAACGATGGGAGGCAGCCTGGAGCTGGCGGGCGGGCGGCGGACGCGGTCTAGCACTCGAGGAACGCCGACGCGAGCCTCCGAGACAGTGACGCCGCCTCCCAGCAAAAAGGCGCGCACATCTCCGGCCTCGGCCACCAAGGCCAGCGCGGCAAAGGGACGCGGAGCACGTAAGCTAGACGTTGGCGGTGATGAGCCCGAGCAAGAGCTGGAGAAGGTACAAACACCGGTCAAAGGAAAGGTAAGCAAATTATCTGGTCTTATTATCATTGCAAGCTAACGAATAAGCTTCTTTTAGGGAGCTGCCAAGAAGGACAAGAAAGAGGTCAAAAAGCCGGAGAAGGCAACCGAGGAAGAGGCGCCGGAGGAGGCGAAGGAAGATGTAGTTGAGCCTAAAGAGAAAGACGGCAGTCCAGCCGAGGTCGAGGACCAAGCGGATGGAGTGGAGAATCTGCCTGCAGTGGCGGAGGAGAAGCCGAACCATGTTGATGAAGTCAAACCAGCATCAGAAGACCCCAAGAATTCAACCGAAGAGGTGCCAAAAGTCGAAGAGCCATTGAAGTCAAGCGGGAAAACCTCGGAGAATGGAGCCGCTACAGACACTGCCGCTGCACCTGAAGAACCTGCTTCTGTTATGGATGTGGACGAAGATGAGACGGCCGTCGAAAGCACACCTTCCGCAGATAAAGAAAAGGTATCAGCCGAAGAAAAAGAACCTGAACAGAAGTCAGAGGAAAGTGCAGCAGAAGTTGTGGAGTCCAAGGAGCAAAGTGAGCCAGCCAAGGAACCCACACCAGAACCAATGGAAGTGGACGCGAGTTCGAAGGGTAGTTCCGACACCGCACAAGTAGACACACCAGCCACCGAGAAAGTTTCCGCCGCTCCAGAAACAGAAGCAGACGCAAAGGCAACAGAGTCTAGCAGTGATGTGGTGGAAGAGGCCACAGAGGTCAAAGAAACAGTTCCAGAAGTGCCTGTTGCCGAGCCCAAGGAAGCAGAAAGCACTGTGGAGTCTGCGGAAGAGGTTACGGAAACCAGCACCACAGTGGTGACAGAGCCCAAGGAAACCGCCGACAGCGAAGAGCCCATCAAGGCTGTGGACTCTGCGGAAGCCAAGGAGGCCGTGAGCAATACGGACGAGAGTGCCGCGCCTGTTTCTGTTGAGGTTTCTGCCGCCCCCGCCTCCAATGATGTCAGCAAGCCCTCGGAAGCCGATGCAACCGTGGTCAAGACTGTCGACAGTCCTGCAAAGGAACCACTGGAGATCAGCGAGGTCAAGAAGGCCGAAATTAATGTTAATGGTGAGTTAGAAAAGTCTTTTAAATCATGGACCCAACTAATGACAAGTTTCATTCCAAGGTGAGCCCAAGATCGTCAACAGTTCCGCCGAGGTGGCCGAGAATGCTGCGCCAAAAGTGTGTAACTAGACAAATCCCACCGATGGACAATCAACAACTTTAGTGCGTTGCGGATGTGTAGAAAAGCATCTTCAGCTCGCCCGCCGAGTGGGTCTGATGTCGCCAACTACATGCAATCATTTAAGAGTTTCCCCAAACACAGCTACGATTTTCTTTTTCAATTGATCACTTGATTTCGTACTCAGAAATCCCTTCACTTTCATGATAGTTTCGCGTCCTCCAGTATTTGGTTGACGCGAGGGACGCCATAGGCTGCAATCGATGCTGGACTTTCAATGCTGCAGTGTGTGCGTCAGCTGGACAGACAACAAAAACAATTAGGCAGTAGTACCAGTCCCCAAAACCCTCCCACCCACTTCCCGGAATTGCACAGACAGATTGTAAAATGCATCTTAATATAATATGTATGTGGATAATTAATCAAATTGGAATCAAACAAATTATACATTAACGGAAATGTATGTAAAATAGATGTTTTTAAATTGTAAGACATTAATATCCTTAATTATAAAACCAATTGGACAACACTCAACAAATAAGCAAACGGATCGCGGACATATTTTTACTATTGTAACGCAATACAAATAGACTGCGGCTTTAAAATACGTCTATGCATACTTTCACCCTTTTTGGAATTTTTTTTTAAGTATTTCAAGCCCGTTTCATATGAAGCATTTACGTTTTTTAAAAGAGCCGACTTGCAATCGGTGACTACGATGAGCTCATTGGAAACTGTTGTGTTAGGTAAAGATCGCATCCTTGGGCGATCTCTCCTAACCTAATTCGTAAATACAGGCTAGAGTAAAGAGAAAACTTTTTCAATGAAAAAAGATAAACACAAATTCTAATAGTAATACTAATGATAAATAATATATAAACACAGCAAGAGCGTAAATTAGTTTTGGAAGCCGTTGCAACTGAAATGATCAGTCAGACCGTTTTTGTATGTAGCATATCTTCTGTATAAGGCATTCTTCATTTGAATATTCTTTTGTAAATAAATCTTAAATATATACAAGAGAAATGAAACTTGTTTGCCCGTTCTCAAAATGGAATTGATATCATCTTGTCGTATGCAAATATATTTGTTTTGCTTTTGGAGAAGTTTAGTTCTTCTTAAATATCTTTTTTGATTAGTTACAGTTTAATTCCAGCCCACAAATGGTTTCACAGAATATGTAAATAACATGTCATTTTATTTCGGAAATATTCGTTAGCTAAATATGAAGGCAATCTCATTAGAGCTGTAGGCCTTTGCTTAAGTGATCCACTGATATGATCGTGTATTACACCAATTCTTATTCATCCTTAAAAATTCTAATGCAAATGTACAGATGTGGTAATACTAAGCTTCTGCTATGCTGCCGTTTTCCTTTTCCTTGATTTGCTCCTCGGAAAGTGGCGTCTTCAGAGGCAACTCTTCCAGCTCCAAAACCGGACTTAGCTTGTTCAACAAGTTGCGGACGATTGGTGAGTACAGCTTGGGGTTCTGCTTTTCGTCCTTGTCCAAGGGCCACACATAGCTCATGGGAATGGCCCAAGCGAAGACTAGAAGAGCACCCATCACCTTGTACCAGTAAAAGGATATGTCGTAGATGGAAAAGTCGCGATTGCTGCCGAATGCGGTTGTAAGCTCCTTGGGAGCTTCCAGCGAGGGAATCGCAGTAGTGACTACGCTGGTAGCATTATTGTTTCTGGTGAATATGGTTACACAAAGTTAATATTCAGATTCACACTACAGATTTACACTACACTACTTACATAGCATTCAAGATCACCTCGAAACCGTGGGCCTCACACTTGTCCAGGCCATTGGGCAAGGTATCGTACCTAATCAGTCCAGCCTTGAAGTTCATCTGGCCATTGATGATGATCCACAGCATCACCACACAGCTAAAGGCGATCCCACTCACCGCCACCTTGGCATTGCAACGCGGCACAAACATGCCCAGGCAAAACACTCCCACGACAGCGCCCATATTGATGCCGGTTATCGTCCACATTGTCTGGATAATGGAGTTGAAGTTCTGCACGACGAAGCCGCCCACGATGCAGTACGCTCCCATGAACATGATCACCACTTTCATGGTTGCATTGGCTTTGGCTTCAGTGTGATTGATGCGCGGCTTGATGTAGTCGAAGTAAACCACTCCGGCAAAGGAATTGAGACTGGCGGAAAGGGAACTCAGCGAGGCACTGAAAACGCAGGAGATGAAGATGCCAGGCATGCCCATTATGTGCCCCATTATGTCCTGGATGAAGAACGGCATCAACTTGTCGGGTTTGCTGACCAGCTGAACGAAGAGAATATTAAGTGGGAATTCATGTACAGCAACGGATCAGAAATCTCACCCCAGCCTGAATGGGATCGCATCCGTAGTAGTAGGCAAACATGATGATGCCGATGAAGCAGGTGAAGGACATGATGAGTATGAAGCCAAAACCAGCCATAAGAAGGCACCTCTTGGCATGGGCATAAGAGGGCATCGACACAATCCTCTGCACGCAGCTCTGGTCCATGCCTAGCTTGCTTGTCCACATCAGAAGTCCGCTGGCCATTCCACTAAAGAAGGTGGCGCGCAGGCGGGGATCGATGCCAAAACTAAAGAAATCCCACACGAAATTAAGCAATTCCTAATGAAATGTTAGGCCACCCATTTACTTACTCATAGTTAAAACGGCCACCCTCAGTGGCGCTTTCCAAAACACTGGCCAAGCCTCCTGAGTTCGAGGTACCCAAAATGGCCACCAGAATAACCGAGAGCAACATGACGCCTCCCTGAACCACATCTGTCCAGACCACCGCTTTGATCCCGCCGAGCATCGTGTAGAAAACGCAGACGGATGAGACCACAGTGTTGATCAGATGAATGTTGTATCCGGTGACTGCAAATGAAAATGAATTTTAATTCA
Organism: Drosophila santomea; assembly: GCF_016746245.2. Lineage (NCBI taxonomy): Eukaryota > Metazoa > Arthropoda > Insecta > Diptera > Drosophilidae > Drosophila > Drosophila santomea. The sequence goes on from NC_053019.2 coordinate 28,563,266, forward strand.
ACCACTGACGCGCCGCCGATTAAAATCTATTTCCATTATACCTTGGGAAAAGGCCAGCGAGGGCACAAACATGTACACGGGTAGCATTAGGAATTGGTTGAGGACGAAGGTAACCGTCACCAGTTGTCGTGTACGCTTGCTGAATCGCATCTCTAAATACTGTGGAAGAAAATCAAATCGAGATTGTTTATGAAATATGTAATGAATTGTAATCAAAACAACAAGAAGGACTTGAAAAGCACAAACTTTAAGGTCTGGTGTTACCTCGTTTTTCAAAAGGTTTGAGTATCTTCACCTACCTCGTAGCAGTTGGAGACATTGTTATCGTAGAAAACGGGCACAATGATATATATAAGGGTGGGCACCGCCAAGACCATGGCCCAGACCACGAAGATCATATTGAATCCGAAGGAGTATGTCTCCGCCGGAACCGACATCATGGCAACTCCAGACAGCTGACTGAAAAGGATCGAGAAATTAGTGGTAGATATAAGTAGATATATCCCTTCCTAAGGTCACTTCAAATAGCAATCCATTCTACCATTCTAAAATTAATCTAGAGCCCACTGGTAACGGCTCCCGGAAAAAGGGGGCTCGAACCTAAGTGGATCTATTTCACAAGATTCGCGGTAATAGTGCAATTCATCTAAGCTTTATGTCCGTAATAACTGGCATGCGCATTTGGATAAGATATACGGATATACGTACGAGAATTGAATAAATGGCTTAGAGGATGGAGGCCCGATACAGGGATGCTATCTTTATGGCCCGTGGTGTGTCTGGTGTGCCTTCACTGGTACTATGACGCGTGACGACATGGAAATTTATGGGAAAAAGCGTGCGGGACACTCACCTCGAGACAAGGGAAATGGCTACAGGGAGCGTTGGCATCTTCTTTCCGCCCTGCAGGTACTCCTCGGTGGTGTTCTTGGCCTTCGAGAAGAATCCGAAGTAAACTCCAATTCCTGCCGAGGCGCTCAGCATCAGGACGAAGACTATGTAATCCGTCAAGCTGAAGCGGAGGTCCTCCATGACAGCAGCCGTGGCAGTGGCCACTGTGCTGGCCAATTCGCTAGCACTGCTAGTCATCCTTGGAATCGCGAAATGGGGTAGACCGAACCGAAAACTCCTCGGTGCTTAAGTTCTGGATGCTGCCAGCACACTCGTGGAGATTGGATCTTGGACGCCCTTCTTAAGTAGCTCCTCGAGCTGGACGACCACCCTTATCTCGCCACGGTATCTATTCATGTGAGTCGTAATCGGAGCAAATCGTAAATCAGGAGCGCTTCTTATCTGGCTAACTAAGAGCCGCCCGATGTTACCGGTTCGCATCTGGAATTCCTGAGACATATTCCCTCCTTAGAGTTCCAACTTGTCTATCATCCCTTAATGCAGATTTTCCCTATCACCAGTTGCAGAATCCAAGAGCCTTGGTCGTCATCCTTGACTTTGATAATGGGGAATCTGTCTCTGAACTGGATTCACCAGACGACGGTATTTAAGTCTTTACACATTTGCGAGGGAAGTGGGGACCTTGAAGTGCCCTCTGGGTCAATGGACCCTAAAAAAGTATATTCGTTGATATATGTATTTCATATAATTTTTTAAAAAATCTGATGGGGTTGCTTTAACTTATACAATGATCTTTCTCAGATCGCGTGGGCTGCAATTATAGCTTGAGATACTTGATTACTAGATTTCTCTAAATTAAAAAACAATTTATTATTTCTTTCCATATTATTTTTATTTAGCATTCTAAATCGTCTTCCTCATATTCCTCGTAGCCTATGAATAAACTAAACTTTTAAAAGGAATTAGTGTTCAGCGCCTGCCTGTTTTTCCTTATCGGTAGCATCTATGCGGAGTTCGGGAATTTCGCCGACTTTTGCTCCTCGCAGAGGCACCTCCTCCAGTTCCTGATCCGCATCAGGCAGAGAGAGGAACTTCCTCACGAAGGGCGAGAACAGCTTTGGATTCTGTTTCTCGTCCTTGTCTGGTGGCCAGACGTAGCTCATCGGGATCGCACATAGAAAGACCAGAAGGGCACCCAACACCTTGTACCAATAGAACGAGATGTCGTACAGGGAAAAGTCCCGATCGCTGTGGAAGGCGGTGGTCACAGGTGCGCCGGAAGGAGGTTTCATCGTGACAGGGGTGAAGTCGGTCTTGTTGCTGGAATGGAGCATCTACCAAGTGAGCCACACCTCGGATAAACATCCCAATAGTCTACTTACATCACGTCCGCAATCATGTGAAGGCCTCTGGCCTCGCACTGATCCAGTGAGTTGGGCAGCACCTCGTACTTAATCAGTCCGGACTTGAAGTTCATCTGGCCATTGACGATGATCCACACCATGGCGACCACACTGACAATAATACTTGTGACCGCCGTTTTGGCATTGCAGCGGGGCACAAACATTCCCAGGAGAAACACGCCCACCACTGCGCCCGTATTTATGCCCGTGATGGTGACCACCGTCTGCAGGATCGAGTTGAAGTTCTGCACCATGAAGCCGCCCAGGATGCAGTAGCCCCCCATTACCACCACGATCAGCTTCATGGCCCAGTTGGCCCTGGCCTCCGTGTGCCGAATATGGGGCTTTATGTAGTCGAAGTAAACCACTCCGGCCAGCGAGTTCAGTGTGGCAGAGAGCGAGCTGAGGGCGGCACTGAACACACAGGAGATGAATACGCCGGGCATTCCGGCCAGATGTCCCATGATGTCCTGCACGAAGAACGGCATCATCTTGTCCGGCTTGCTCACCAGCTGAGGAAGCAACAAAAGGGTATATTTAATAATTTAGTAATAATATTTTCTATACTAAGATCGAACTTACACCAGCTAGCATTGGATCGCATCCATAGTAGCGGGCGAACATAATGATTCCGGAGACGGTGTTGAAGAAACTTATGATAAGGAACCCTAGACCAGAAACAATCAGTGATCTGAAATTAGCATATTAAAATATAGTAAATGTTTTTCTAGTGAATTATGCCTTACTTCTTAGCATGGGAGTACGAGGGCAGGGAGACGATGCGCTGCACGCAGCTCTGGTTAAGGCCTATGTGACCTGTCCACATGAAGATGCCTCCCATGGTGGCACCCCAGAAAGTCATCCGTACGCGAGGATCCAATCCAAAGCTAATTGATTGAGGTATTAACACCTGACATACGGAACAGATCAAATAGCTCACTCAAAGTTGAATCTTCCGCCTTCAGAGGCGCGTTCAATAACGGTGGCAACGCCTCCCGATCGCATTGTGCCCAAAACTCCGACGGCAACCACAGAGAGTAGCATGATGCCACCCTGGACCACATCGGTCCAGACCACCGCCTTGATCCCACCCAGCATCGTGTAGAAGATGCAGATGGAGGACACCATCACGTTGATCAAGTGGATGTTCATGCCGGTGACTGAAAGAAGGGACTTGGTTTAGACGGATGTCGACCGAGTTAGCTATACTACTTACCCTGGGCAAAAGCGAGCGATGGGATAAACATATAGACGGGTAACATCAGGAACGAGTTGGTCACGAAGAAAAAGGTGACCAACTGCCGCGTCCGCTTATTGAATCTCATCTCGAGGTACTGAGGTGAGAGAAAGTATTATTATTCCAAAATTATTCTTGTTCTCATCGTTCAGCTCACCTCATAACAATTAGAGACATTGTTTTCATAAAAGACAGGAACAATTACGTATATTAAAATTGGAATCACAACCACCATGGCTAGGACCACGAATATATAGTTGAATCCATAGGTATAACTCTCCGCCGGAATGGACATGATGGCAATGCCGGACAACTGGCTGAAATGGGTGCATGTTAGTTATTGATTGGATTCAAAGCCGAGTATACCCTTCTTAGTGAAAGGTACTCGGTAGAATTACGATTTACGACTAACGCCCAAACAGATTCCCCAGTTCCGTGTGGGTTACACAATCGTTTTAATGGGCGGCAAGTTAATGAGGCAAATCCGGAGAACTTCTTAAAACACGTAGAGAAATTGACGCAGCTACTTTTTACGGCCGTCATAAAACGAAGATAACTTATGACGGAATCGGGAGCAATCCGGCTGAAACTGCCGGACACTTCTACACTCTCACCTCGCCACCAGGGATATCGCTATGGGCAGGGTCTGCATCTTCTTCCCGCCGCGCAGATACTCCTCCGTGGTGTTCTTGGACTTGGAGAAGAATCCGAAGTACACCCCAATGCCCGCTGACGCTCCCAGCATTATGACAAAGACGAGGTAGTCCGTGAGTCCGAATCGCAGGTCCCGCGAAGCGCCGGACACAGCACTGGCCATGGTGGAGGTAGTGGACATCTTGTCCGTAAGGACGGGGATCTTGCAGTATCGACTGTTATGCGCTTTGTGGGTGCTTCGACTTTCGACCGATCCAACCGGTTCACATTTCACGGATGCTGGTGGCAAACTTGCGGGCCCTGGCCTGGATTGTACTTAAATATAGCTCCCGTCCGGGGCGTCTCCTTATCTGAACTTGACGTTGCCCCGTAAATCAACCGGGGCTTAGTGCTCCACTTATCTGTCCGGCATGCCGCTCTTATATTGTTCTATTGTTGCGCCTGGCCGCCGAGGCCATCTTCTTCACTTACCAGGTGGCGGGGCACGTGGAATCCCGGCCTACACTTGGACGTAGAACTCAAACATGAGCATAGGACAGGGGCAGCATCTTGGCAATGCGTTTGTGCTGGGATCTGTTTGCTCTCGAAGTTTGCTGAAGGTGCTTTGAATAGATAGTATAGATGACTGGTATTGCTTTTGCATCGATTTCGTTCACTTGGGGGTGATGCTATAATGTTAAATCCACCTGTTGTTTCACTGCTATAACTATAAATAGATTTGTTAATTGCTCTCCCTGGCTTCCAATACTCTGTAACTGCTCAGCTGTGGCAGAGTTTTAGTATTTTATTGCGGGGGTCAGTATAACCAAATTTAGGGTTTTATAATGTCCTATAAAGTGGATTTGTGGATTTGGTTAAGCTGAATGTTATATATATATTATCCACATGGATTTCTGTACTTAACAGGGCTTAAATAGGAGCAAGCCTTAGATAAATATGAATCATAAAGGCCAAAGTGCATCCGTGGCCGTTCAAGCCATTGCCGATACCCTGCAATCGCGCACAGAAGTCAAATCATCCCATCCATCACATGGATGGCTTTCTTCGGAATTGGTCTGTTTACTCTTCTCACGTCGTTTGAAACTTTCCATGTTCGCTGTTTGTCTTTGCATAATTCTATTTTTTTGACAGTGGTAAATAGTCGCGGTGGGGCTGCAGGGGGCGTGGCCCCTGGTATACGACCCTTCGCCGGAGTGTGTACGGCTTAACACCGTTGGCCCACCGATTACGGCCCAAATATTTGCCAGTGCCAGCGATAAGAATTACGACTCTGACTGGGAGATTTTGCACTTTTTAATACGGCACATCATTCGCATCGCGGCTTCTTTGGACTCGCACGACTGCACGGAGAAGTTCGGGTTTATCTTCCGGCTATATTTAGATCGTGTGGCTATAGTGACATCGCAGTCTGCAGGAGGATTCAAACCAATCCGGATCGCTAAACTGAGCTCTTTTACAACGAAATGGAAAGACATATAGACATATGTAATCTTCTCTAAATAATCTCACACTCAATTACCTTTGAACACGACGATCGCGAACTGTACGACAGAGAAGACAGTCAAAATAACATTTTAGAAACACAGAGCTTTATAACATATCTTGATATATTCATATTCCTACTGTATAACACATCTATGCTTATAAAGCATATATTATTCCTAAGTTCCCATTCGAATCTCAGACCTTTTCGGGTTTCTCCAGCTTGAACTGCTCGGGTTCCTCAGACGGCGTCAGTTTGTAGTGGACGAAAGGCTGCACCACCGGGGACAGGAACTTGGGGTCCAGTTTGTAATCGGTCCCAGCCTTCAGGATGAAACTCATCGCAATACCCAAAATCCAGGTGATGACGAAGCCCGCGACCGTGTACCAGTTAAAGGAGAGGTCCAGGAGGCTGAATCCCTTGTCCACCACAGGGGCTTCTGTGGTGGAGCCAAGGATCAGAGGTGAAGCTGTGCTGAAGTCCGTTGTGGTGACGTTCAGGGAAGCTGGACAAGCGGATGTGCTCATGGGCAGAGGGTCATAGTGATTTCGGCGCCAGCTCAAAGTGACAATGGTGGCCATGCAGGCAATGCTGCCAAGAACTCCAATTAGGGCAGCCTGAGTGAAGAGAATGGTTAGGACAACATGCAACATTCGGAAATCCTTAAAACTTACCTTGCCATGGGCTTTTGGAACAAGCATTCCCAGCATAAAAACGCCACACGTCGAGCCGTAGCTTATGCCTCCAATGGAATAGATCACCTGCAGAATGGAGTTGAAGTTCTCCACGACCAATCCTCCCAAGATGCAGTAGATTCCGGAGAAGAAAACGAATGATTTCATTATCACGTTGGCCCGGTGCTCCGTGTGGCGAATATAGGGCTTGATGTAGTCGAAGTAGACAACTCCTCCCAAGGAGTTAATGCTGGCGGAGAGTGTGCTGAGGGCGGCACTGAACACGCAGGAGATGAAGACGCCTGGCATGCCCCACAGATTGCCCACGGTGTCCTGCACAAAATACGGAACCATCTTGTCCACCTTGGAGACGTGTCCCGATTCGAGGGGATCGCAGTCGTGGAAGCGGGAGTACATCACAATGCCAGTGAAGCAGTTGAAGAACATGATCAGGATGAACCCGAAGCCAAAGAGCACCAGGGATCTTCTGGCGTGAGCTAGTGAAGGCAGGGACACGATTCGCTGCACGCAGCTCTGGTTCAGGCCCACGTATCCCGACCACATCATTGTCGCCGATATGAACGTGTTCCAGATGGTGGAGCGCGTGGTCAGGTCAAAGGTGTAGTTGATATCCAGGCGTCCACCTTCCCCGGCGATGCGCAGCACTTCGAAGAAGCCCCCCACCCGTTGGACGCCCATCACGCCCACTAGGACCACGGAGGCAACCATGATGGCTGCCTGGATAACATCGGTCCAGACCACAGCCTTGATACCTCCGAACATGGTGTAGAAGACGCAGATGCCGCACACCACACTGTTGATCAGGTGCACATTGAAGCCAGTCACTAGCAGTTGAGGAGAATTAGCATTAGCAACAAGCTAGTTAACTCAAGTAAGTTACTTACCCTGTGCAAAGGCCAGGGAGGGCAGGAAGATGAAGATCGGGAGCATGAAGAACATCGTCATAATGAAGATGAAGGTCTGCAGCACTCGCACCTTCCTACTGAAGCGCATCTCCAAGTACTGCGAATATGCAATATGAAACACAATGTTCCTTTGGAAAATCGCACTCTTAGTCAGTCACCTCATAGCAGTTGGTGATGTTGTTGTTGTAGAAAACCGGGATCACCACGTAATTGAGCAGTGGCACCACAACCACCATGCACACCACGTTGAAGAACCAGTTGATGCCGTACGCGTACATCTCCGCCGGAATGGTCATTATGGAGATCGCGGACAGCTGACTGGCCACCAGCGAAATGGCGATGGGAATCGTTTTCATCCGCTTGCCACCCATCAGGTACTCCTCGGTGGTGTCCTCCCCCTTGGCAAAGAATCCGAAGTAAACTCCAATGGCGGCAGAGATGCTCAGCACCAGGGCGAACACGCCGTAATCCGTGCCGTTGAAAACGAACTGTGAGTCGGGAACCACGGTGGCAGCGGTTGCCAGGACGGTAGCGTTCGAAAGGGACGACATTTCGGAAGGATTCGCTCGAGAATGCACAGTCTCGACTCACTGGAGCACTAATCACTAATCACTTCCCGGCTCCGATTACGGAGAATCACGATTAAACGCATCACGGCGGCCGCCTCGTCTTTATATATGCCGTGGTACCGTGCCCAGCCTGCTCTAAATATTATCTATCGACGGCGCTCTCGCGTACGATCTTATCTAGATGGTGCTATTATCCACTAGGATCTGAGATCCCCTCAGTCAATTCCCCGCCCGGCCTGCCTCACCCACAGTGTGTGTCCGATAAGAGCTTCGGAGCTGACCGAGATTACGTAATCCGGCACCCATCCATTCATTGTGTCCGCTGTCATACATCCCGTGTTGAATGTTTACCCCTAAATCTGCACTATAATCCTGCTGAGAACCTCCAGTCATTCGCGGCTTGCCAGTCACCCTAGGAGATCTTCTTCGCAGATGGTGATCTCTCTCGGAGATCGTACTCCGCATTCGGCCCCAGACAAGGCCACTCCAATTGTTGACGCTTATCGAGAGCCTGGGGATAGAGTTTTATGGGCCCTTAGTGAGTTTTCAAAAGTAACAGAGATAACTTTGATTGCTGCTAATTCTTATCAAGCGATTTACTCAAGATCATTAACATAACATAAGGCCTTGTTTAACTATTGTAATCAGCTTTCTTGTACTATGTGTACACTTTTACAGCTGCCTAAGCTTTTGAAAGCCATATCAACTCAAACCTAATGAGGTCAATTTCTACCAGAACATCAAATGAATCTTTTGCTAGAAGGCTTGGAGTATACGTAATATGGCTACATGTTCATTTGCTAGGACGCTTGCATGATGGCATCTGCAGTTTCATCTTGGGGCGGCTGCGATGTCGTAATCGGGATTCCACTGCCACCACAGCTTCCACTGGTGCCACATTTGGCGCCTCATCTGCCAGTGCAGCTTTTTGGGTGCACTTGCATATAAGTAGATGTGTATGTGTTCATTTGAGGACGGCCACCTCGCCACGCATTCAATTGGGAAATCTAATGACGCCGAATGTTGTTGGTTAAGTGGCTGCAGCTTCGAATTCAGCGTCCACTTCATTTATGGCTCTGGGCCACAACTCCAACTTCGGTTCGGTGGTAATTGTTGATGTCCATCGACTCATCATCCCCCCACTCCCTCTCCCGCCACCTGCTGCAGTTGGCGCAGAGTCTCGGCTGCATATGTCGCAATATTCGCGTAATGAGCGCCCCTCCGTCACCCTCTGCCACCAGCCATCCACATCCACATCCCCATCTTCATCCAATCCACATCTTCCATTTTAAGCACTTGCACGACAGCCATCGTAGCTGAGAGTACCTCGTACACAGCAAAAAAGGGGATAGCACTCTGCTTTGAATGAGCAGTTAAAGACATGAATCATAAGTATATGATTCTGGCAGGTATTTTACCAAGTAGAAAGTTATTTCACAGATCATTCATAACAGCTTATCACTTGAATCATTTATATAAATATAGGTTTGTCATTTGATTTGGCTCAGTGTAGGAGGAGATAGGGCAGGGGTCACAGCTACCTTATTACCGAGCGTAATAGTGAAAGGATTGCTGGCGATGTTTGGCTTGGTATTTAAAAACTCACATGGGCCAGTGACAACTCGATCAATTGGAATGGGTCTATGTGAATGGATTGTCGGAGTGTCATTACGAGATCATCGAGTGTTTTGGAGGTAAGCGAGGAGGCAATGCGAAACGAGGTCAGTTTGTTGTAGTCATCAGAGGTGATGATGTTTGGCAAGATAGCAATTGCGGCGTAAACTCCCCGTTGTAGTGAAATTAAAACAATGTGATCGTTTAACGGTGACAAAATTTACTATTTTTTTTATTGTTTTCATATTTTTTTGTTGTTTCTTTGTTTGTTTCATATAAAATAAAAACACTTACGAGCTAGTAATGCGTTATAACACTGTCTGGGGTGTTCTCCATCTTGGTGTTTTGGGTGTTTCGGGTGTTGTGGGTGTTGTTGTGTGGCTTTCGTTTGCGGGTTTTCTTGTATTCGTGTAGTGTGAGAAACTATTTACAAGGGTTACAAAAAAGCCCAAAACGAAGTCCCGAATTGGTTGGGGGTTTCTGGGGAACGGGCCTTAGAGAGTTTTGGGGTACAGTCGCTGAGTTTGGGAAGAGGTCTTGAGAAGGGGAAGCGATCACCAGTTCTCTCGGGATCAGAGCGGATCGGTAGTTCCTTTTTTTTAGGTCCAGGTTGCCCAAATTGGTAAAGTGTTGGTGTCGTCTTTGTCGGTTTCGTGTCCGTCGGTATTCATTTTTGGCAGAGGTGTGTCTTTCGGATGTGAGACCTGTTCAACGATCTAGAAGGGCACTCCATAGCTGCCGCTGGGAGGCCTTGAAGGGGCGCCATAGGATCCGGATGGGGCACTGGGGTATCCACCGCCACCTCCCTGCTGAGAGCTCTGCTGGGCGAACTGGGCCACCTGGATGGCCTGGCGGACGCCTTCCAGATCGATGCCCACGACACGGCCGCCGCCTCCGATTCCGGGGGCTCCGTAGCTGGTGGAAGGTGGACCGTAGCTGGAGGATGGGCCACTAGGATAGCCACCGCCGCCGCCGCCGCCGCCTCCTCCGCCACCGCCGCCCTGCTTGCTCTCCTCGTTCAGCAGGATCTGACGGACCTGCTCCAGAAGCTGGGGATCCACGTTCTGGCCCTCGGAGGTCTGGAAGCCACCGCTCACAGCCTGGTAGCCGCCGCCGCCACCGCCACCGCCGCCACCTCCGAATCCGCCGCCGAAGCCACCTCCAAAGCCGCCGCCGCCACCACCGCCTCCGCCGCGAGGATAGTTATATCCGGATGGTGGCTCTGCTGCAGCCAGAGCGGCCAGCGCGAACACTAAGAACTGAAAGGAGAAAGTGGAGGTTAGTGCACATTCCATATGGGCCACCAAACTGGTGATCTTGTCAATTGAATAAAGAACTGGTACTGCATCTTTGAAGGCACAAGGAGAGTCTTTGAACCTTTTCAGTTAATTTCAAATCCAATTGCAGCGATTGGAGTCCGAAAGATTAACTCTTTCTAAATTCCTTTAAAATCCGTAATCCGTTTGAGTCCCAATTTGGTCAGCTGGCTGATCGTCGGGATCGTATGGTACTTACCACTGAGAAGGAGTTCATAGCGACGATTCGGGTGAGTGTGTTTGTTGGGGGGAAGAGTTGAGTAGAGTAGAGTGGAGTGAATTTGGTTGCTTCCGAGTGGGGAACCAGCGACTGAATGCATCTCCACCGCCAGCAGAGCCACTCTTTATACCCGCTGGTGCTCAGCTCTTTGGCTTTCGGGCCAACTCGTCCACTCGGCAACGTCATTATCGCCAAACTTCGTCTGCAACTTGTTTTTGTTGCTGTGCTGTTGCTGTTGCTGCTGGGCGCTTCTCACAATAAAACAAAATTTCCAATTGGAAAACAACGGAGAGACAGAAGAAAAAGAAAAGAAAAGGCCGAAAAAAATAAAATGTCGCTAACGATTTTGGTATTTGAAATTTTCTTTGGCACTTTCCTTCGATTCGCGCGGACCAGGAAGTGATTTTTCCCACCACCGCGATCGAATCCGCCAAAGGTAAGTAACCCAGCCGCAGCCACTGAGATTTTTTGACAGCCCACGAGGATCATGGCAACCAAAGGCAACCAAAGGCATCCAAAGCATATTTCTCTTGGCCATGAGGGATGGCTCCACTGCACTGACGAAACTGCAATTCGCATTTCCCGTTGCCCAACTGCAGTTGCATTTCAATTGTGGGTAAGTCGCAACCTGGGCCCGTCATCCATCAGCATCAGCGTCACATGGGCACGAAGATTACGAAATGGGCTGGGAAATGCGAATTCGTACGCTCTCGATGTGGAGCAGTAGGGCCCTGGCACCACGGGGCGTATAATTAATGTTTCCCAAGGAGCCAAATTATATGTGCATTTACAGATGGGTGCTGCAATAGCCAGAGCCCGAAAATATGCACTTTACGCTTTGAAATGTATGAAGTTATGTCTTAAAACGAGAGAAACTAGGGAAACTCCCAATAACTTACACTATATGGAGTTGAGTTAAACGTTGCTGGCAACACTTGTCAAGTGACCTCGAAATGAGACCGAAAACCACATATCTGCGCTCGTTCTGCCAGAAGTGAAAGAAGTCCCCAATGTGCCCATTATGTCATGTCGTTGGATGAACACCTGTGGAGTGGAGTCGCAGATGGCAACCAGAAGGTGCAGTAAAAAACACAATGAAAGGGAAGACGCCTGCATTGGATCGGACAACTGGAAGTGAACCTGGCCGTAAATTGGACTAAATGAGGTTTATTTACATCTCGACACTCACTTTCGCAAACGCCGAAAACCGGCAATGACTTTGGCTCTGCTCCATACAGAGAAATCATTTCCCCCAACAACTTCATGTACTTCAAAAGTCTTAAGAAAAGTAAGGAGCTATCTACATTGCATTATTCTGCGATCGTAGGAGTGTTTGATTTGATATAATGCAGTAGTGCTTTCGTTTCTTCACTATTATGTTTGAATCATCAGAGTCAGCTTTTCTCTGAGTGTACCGAGGGCTCTTCTGAAACCTTCACGCTCCAAAGTGAAGGACTCTCTGCGTTGCGTGTCGCCCTGCGTTGGGGCACGATCTGCAATTGGTGGCTGGCGCTTTGGATGGGGATCGGGTTCGACTTGGGCATGGGATTGGGTTCGGGGGCAACAATGAGATGAAAGTCAACACTTCACACTCGATGGCGGAGGCAGCAGCGGCAGCGGAGGCAGCGGACCCAATGACAGTGCGCTAAATCATTTTCGTGGCTCGGAACTGTTTAGATCTGCTGTGTCTGCCACCACTGTCGTTAATTCGGTTTATTGTGGTCGAGAGATTCCGGCGAAGGTCTCTTACCCATCGATGGCGTAATTCCATCTTTGTGGGACTTCGCTTTCGGCCGAGTAATTGGAGCACCGGGAAAAGGTCACATGCCGCAGCTGCTTTGCCAGAAAAATGCCAAAGCACTAAGCTCTTGCTTATTAAATGTGTAATCTATTATTTCTATCTGCGGATCATCATCTCCAAAGCGATGGTCCTTTAAATAGCATTTGGTCATTATTGAGATGGTTGTGGGAGTTTAAAAATAACTTCTTTTCCATTAGTATTGCCTTTGTTTTGGCTTCGCTTGTTTTAGTTTTTGCCTCGGTTTTTTGCAACTTTAATGAACGCTTTTTATACGTCGTGGCCTATCTGAACATATCCATTATTAACACGTCTTCCACTAGGTCAGCTTTGGACAGTGATGGCGATGGCGATGGCTTTGGCTCTTGGCTCTTGGCTCTTGGTTTTCGCCGCTCGCTCCGTGTCCCAGTCTTTTTCTCAGTCGGCTTAGCCAGGCCCGAACCAAAACTGATTATGCCTCCGTGTGAGCGTGCGTAATTGTTATGACACTATAATTGGGCCAGCAATAGCAAAACAAAGCCGAAACACAAACAAAATCCCCTCAAATGCAAAGGCTGCCAACTGACAGACGCGCCTAAATTATCAAAACGAATTCGCCTCGTTTGCTTTCCAGATTTCGGTTGCTATTCGTCTTTTGCAGAGGGACATCGCCCCCTCATCACTCATCCATTTCCAAGTTAAAGCCATTTTAGTGTAACTTATTATCTTTAATGTTATCCAAGATTTATATTCTAGAAATAGATACAATTGCTCTTGGCAAATAGCCGTCCATGTTCCTACTTAAGAGCCATCATGGCGTATGCGCAACCTCGCAACCAGCACCGTTCTGGTTTTCGCTGATCAACTCAGGTGCATCATTTCGGCTTGGAAAACGCTAATCGACGGACAGGTGGACAAAAACCGCCTAATTAATTGACTATAGGAGGGGTCATTTGTCACAGTCGCAGACGAGGCTGATGAGCGACAAAAAACCAACTATTCCGGCCTATTGATGACAGGGGGAGAATGGCCGTGCGACAAAGTTGTAACCGCGATGCTGATGAAGATGAGTCCGCGAATTGTTTGCCCATCCGACGGTCTTTGGTGGCTCATTCTCTGTCTCTGCAGGTCCCTCCAAGCCGATGAACCCCTGGACAGGCTGCACAGGTTACATAAGCCAGCGAGCCCCCAGCAGCGGCAGCAGTTTGTTACACAGGAAAAATATACTGATATGCTCACATATCCTCAAGTGTGCAGCTCCAAAAGATCTAAGATTATCCCAATGCGATTGCATTGAAGTAATTTATTTGATAAAAGCTGCGCAGATTGTTAACTGTAGAGATTTTGAATTATTGTTGCCGCACGCCGTACAGTTAAAGAATTTAAGTTTAAGTTGTCTTACTCAAATGGCAATACATTTTAAATAGTTATAAAGTATCGAAAAAATAAAGAATTCGTTTAAATCTAGATTTAGTATCGTAACACCAAGTATTCAAAATGTAAAAATATGTTCTCTAGGCATTAGGATTGGACTTCAATAACTGTGTAGCCGCACTATGGCCAAACATGCAGCTCTTGGAGGTGAGTGGTCTCCGCTCCTCCTCCACCTCCACCTCCTCCTCCACTCCATCGCATCTCCACTTCACCTGGGCCAAGTGACGCTTCTGTCGTTTCCTCGTCGCGGGCCGAAACGGGTTTTGGATTTGGCATGCGAGGTGCTCCCCGCTTTATGTAAGTCAAGCGCGGCGACCAACGACGCAGTCATGGAGTTGGAGCATGGGCACGGAGCAGGGAACTTGGAGCGCGGAGCATGGAGCCGGCTGGCGGGCAGATGCGCAGACTAGGTGGAGGTGGAGGTGGGAGGTGGTGGAGCAAATGCAGTGTCTGTGCAATGCGAAAAGGCAAAACGGGCAGCAGCAACAGGAGACACTCAAAGAAAATATTAAGTACTTTTAACCGTACCAGATATTTAATGGTAACTTATTGGTGAGCTATAATAAACCAATGCCAGTATCCACTCATTAACAGTCAGAAACACAGAGAACTCATTTTTGGGAAGAAAAGTCGTAATGTTTTTCCAGAAACCGGGAAAAGATGGCACGGTGTGCATGGAAAAGCGGCCGCTGAATGGGAAATTGCTGCGACACGTTTTTGCCTTGGTCCGCTGGGATGGGATGGGATGGGATCTGTGACCGGTCTGAGTCGGCGGTGGTCTGGTGTCCATGTCTCAGCGCCACGTTTGTTTTCCGCATAAAAAGACACATTCATGCTGGCATTCTGCAGCCAACTTTAGCCTTTGGGTGCTAACCACTCGGCTGGCTTATGCAAAACTCCACATCCTCAGCCAGTTCGCGATGATGTGCCTTGTGCAACACCCCAGACACTGGAGAGTCTGACCGGTTGATCCACCCGCCATGTGGTCATCTAGGTGCATCATTCTCGAGGCGGAGTAAAAGTAAAAGTCAAACTGCGTAGCCAACGGGAGAGGAATGGCAATCACAGATCGAAGATCGCCTAGCTCATTTAGCCTTCTTAATTATGGCACAAATTCGTTCAGCCAACTCATCTGCTTTTTGGCCATGGAGGTGCCCCATTGCGCGCCTCATTTTGCTATTTTGTGTTTCTCTGGCCAAAACGCGAGAAGTGGCAAGGTATGAAACATAAATGGTTTTACGAGGGGGTCTAAATGAGTTAATTAGGTTTGCCGTCGAGAGGTCTTAACCAACACGAGTTGGCCATGGCAAAGCCAATGAAGATATCAGAGATGGGGTAATATGTAGGTGGATGGATACATTTTGTACTACATGAACCGTGCAACCTTAAAGGTTTTGAGTTATTTTGGCAATCATTTTATTCATCATTAGCTAAGACTCCGTGTTTAAAAGAGAGTAGTCATATTTCACCATTGCAATGAAAATATAAAGTAGATATTTATATTGTGGAAAATATCACTTATGGAGTTGTAAAAATTGATAAGAAATCGCGATTTAATAGGAATAGATAAATACTAATTTTGATAACTTGTTGCACAAATCATCATACATTTAAATCATACAAACATGATCTTCATGAGAACACTTTGTGCGATACTGGCTGTACGAACAATATCTTTAAAGCTCGTTATGGATATGCTTGGAAATGTAAACAGTGAGATCCTCAGGCAACTCAGACATATCCAACTCGTTGGCTAGAGCGAAGTACCGCTGCCTAAGAATGTAAGCCACTTCTTTGGGTTGCCGGTTCCTTGTAAAGACTCCCTTTTTGTTACCGCCCACGCGTGTAATGGCTGCAGTAAATTATTTTAATTAGTTGTAACGTTTGTGCAAAAACTTTCGAAATACATACTCTGCGCGGTCCGAAAATCGGCGAAGTTCCAAACAAACTCTCCAATAAACCATCCTCTCCCACGTAGCTCGTCGAAAGCCTGGAAGTGGCGGGAAAAGAGCTCAACCTGGTATTCCTCCGACCAAATGAAGGCGGGAAGCTGCAAGGAAAGATCGAATTAGCATCCATTAAAAACCCGGACGGGGTACCCTACTGAATGCATGCCCTCCATAGTGTCGCCGCCGTACTCAAATTGGATGACAGGCTTTCCAAACTTATCCCGCCAACTCTGGGCCTCTGTCGTCAACAAGTTGATTATCATGTCAGTACGGCCCGCGTTCTGATACCAAGAGTTATAGCGATTGAAGCCCACGATGTCCAGAAACTGCGCCAAATGGCAAGTGGAAGAGTTGGCATTTATAGCCGCGGTTAGAGGGCGTCCGTGTGCAATGCCTCTTGTATAGTTTACCAGGGATCTAAGAGGACCTGCGTTAATTTTGTTTTATGAGTTTTACGTTCTACTGACTGAAAGTATTTAAGCGCTCCCTGCTTGTTCGATCTCGGTTCATTGGCTACCGACCATGCAATAACACTTGGATGGTTCCTGTCCCGGTGGATCAGTTGCTCCAACGAGGACATGTGGTGCTCCAGTAGCTGCGGCTCGAAGATGTCTATATTAACAGCAGGGCACTCGTCAATGATCATGATCCCATGCTGATCGGCAAACTGCATCGACTCTTCGGAATATGGATAGTGAGAGGTGCGATACGCATTGGCTCCAATCCACTTCAGCAGATTGAAGTCTCGAGCAAGAAGCGCATTATCCAATCCTTTTCCACGGATCTAAAATAAGGATTTTGACTGAGTAAATGACCTGATTTTCCTAGCAATCAAGCGTACATCGGAGTCCTCGTGCCGTCCAAATCCCCGCAGATAGAGGAGTTTGCCATTCAGAAGCAGGCTGTCGTTGCTCCAACTTAAACTGCGTATGCCCACTGGGAGGCGGTAGGTATCCTGCAGAGCTCCCGACTCCTCCTCGTTGCTGGCCACAAATAGCTCAAATTGGAGATTATATAGGTAGCCGGGATCGGAATGCATTAGGTAGGGCCACCAGGGATTTGCATTGGGCACCAGCAGAGTACCATGGTAGACCGCTTTGTTGATCTGCTGAGCGGCCACATGACCATCTTTGTCTTTTAGTTGCACCAGTAGATGGCTGGGCTGGATGTGGAGGCCCTCCTTGCTCCCATCTAACCACACACGGTAGTCTATGCGGCCCAATCCTTCGTTAGTTAGTTGGGTGCTGACCTCCAAGTCAATGATGTGGAGCAGAGGGGTCGTGTACAAGTGAACACTCCTGTGAATTCCCGCGTAGTTAAAAAAATCGAAGGTGTAACTCTGGACAGGCACATAGCCGTTGTCCGTAGCCGCGTTGTAAACGGAACCCTGAGGAATGGTGCGGTTGCTCAAGCGATTGTCACACATCACCGTGATCCTGTTATTACCGCCGAAAGTTAGCAGTCCCGAGATCTCCGACTCAAAGGGTAGGTGGCCAATGGAGTGACTTGTGGCGTTCTTTCCGTTGATCCAAACTACGGCCGAATAGTGAACGCTGCTGAATCGCAGCCAAGTGCGTTGCGTAGTCTTCCAGGAGCGTGGTGCGAAAAAAGTACGCTCATACCACACGGTACCAACGTGATCCCGTAAGCTATCCGTGGTAATGTCGTTATAGGAGGCAGGCACAGGCATCGAAATAATCTCCCTTCCGGTCTTCCTGAGGGCATCCATAAACCACTTGTCCCTGATTCCCTGCAAGGGGTCAGATGGGTCACTCCTCACTAGCTGCCACATTCCATCCAAACTCCGCACTTCACGGGTCTCCGATTCCCTGGGATACAATAAACCCTTGGTTGGTGTGGGTTTTCTGACATCACCATACTCAAACAGGGAATCAGTTGGTTCTTCGGGATGGTCGATTACGAAGAATTCGTCTTCGGTGGCACCCAAAAGAAGCTGGAGACTGCTAAGCAGTAAAAAGATGACGGGGATCCAAAGCCTCCCCATCGCAAATCGGAATATTTCGGTCCAATTACAATATAACAACTACTACATAAACATTTGAGAACCGTCTTCTTCTTTTTCGCCCGGCTTTTGATAAGAGCGGCTGAAGTGTGACCAGCGCAAAGAAAATAAACTTAAAGCCATACCCGTTAATTTTTATATATGAAATTGTTTACACAAACTTGAAATTGTAATCGAAGAGTTTATAGTAAGGTTTAGCCTTCCGTTCTTAATAAAAAAAATGTGTTTCCATAAAACATCATATTTCTAAAACTTCGTTTAACCGATCTGCTTAAGAGGTTGTAATAATTAGCAGATAGCTTTGTATATACCAAGCCTAATATTTTTTGTGACATTGAAATCCGTGAAAGCAATCGATTGTTTCGAGAAAGAAATCGGTGCTGTCATATAATATCGATAAGATATTTCACCATCTGGTAGCACGACTAAGTTCATACGTGTAATTATCGGTAGTTAAAAATAAAAATATTAATACGCCTTAATAGCGACAACCCCCAATTTCAGAGTTGGAAATCTCGATGGCAATGCAAACAACTTCGTTCGGCTAACAAAACCCGACTAAATTCCAACGTCAACGAGAGCATAGACGATATTTTCGGTTTCTCCCCAAGTGATACCGATTCCGAGAGCTACAGCCTTATATGTAGAGTGGGGGCAGGCAGAGATCCCGGCCAAAATTAACATATTCCTGGAGTCCATCAGCCAGCTGGCGGCCCTGGCGACCTCGAGCGGCATCATGCAGCTGCTGCTATCGTCCGTTTGCATGGCGCTGACCAGCGCGGTGATTGGATTTGCCTACTACCAAAAACAGCAGTTCTATCCTGCGGTGGTCTACATCACCAAGTCGAACGCCTCCATGGGGGTGAGTAAATCCTATCAAACAATCCAGTCCCAAGCCCAAACTTACCTTTCATTTGCTTCCAGGTCATCTACATACAGTTTTTTGTGATTGTCTTCATGTTCGGCAAGCTGATAAGCAAGGTGACATACCAATAAGACTCCCTTGCAAACCCGCACTAACAATGTTATTCCCTCAGATCTTCCTGGGCACGCTACGTGCCGCAGAGTTTGAGCATCTGCTGGAGCGCTTTTGGTACGCCCTTACGGAGACCTGCTTGGCGTTTACCGTGTTCCGGGATGACTTTAATCCGCGCTTTGTGGCCTTGTTTACAGTTCTTCTATTTCTCAAATCATTCCATTGGCTGGCTGAGGAGCGGGTGGACTTTGTAAGTTAAGCCTCACGAAAATAGCCAATTTCTTGTAATCCTTAATCTACCGTAGATGGAGCGTTCCCCTGTGCTCGGCTGGCTCTTTCACATTCGCGTGGGCAGCTTGCTCACAGTGCTGGGCATCCTAGATTACGTTCTCCTAATCCATGCCTACAACTCAACCTTAGTGCGTGGACCTACCGTGCAGATGGTCTTCGGCTTCGAGTACGCCATCCTTCTGACCGTAATCGCCAGCACGGCCATCAAGTACGTTCTTCACGCCGCGGAAATGCGCACGGACACGCCCTGGGAGAACAAGGCAGTGTTCCTGCTCTACACTGAGCTGGTTATTGGACTTATTAAGGTGGTGCTGTATCTCCTGTTTGTGGTGATAATGGCTAAGATATACGCGCTGCCCATGTTCGTATTCAGGCCTATGTTCTTTACCTTACGCAACTTCCGTAAGGCCCTGAATGACGTGATTATGTCCCGGCGGGCCATACGCAACATGAATACTCTGTATCCCGACGCCACGCCTGAGGAGTTGCGGCAGTCAGACAACATATGCATCATCTGTCGCGAGGACATGGTTAATCACTCAAAGAAACTGCCCTGCGGCCACATCTTCCACACTACATGCCTGCGCTCGTGGTTCCAGCGCCAGCAGACCTGTCCAACCTGCCGTCTGAACATCCTTCGAACTCCAACCGTCAACTCCACAGCGATGCCACGTCAAGCCGATGAGGCTGCGGCCGCAGCTGCTGGGAATCCCATTCCGGCTGCAGCAGGTGCCCAACCTGCTGGTGGCGTGCCTCCTCCAGCCCCAGTGGCCGTAGACGGCAACCAGGCACGGGCCAATGGCAATCTAGCCGGAGGTCAAGCCTTGCCTCCAAACTTTGCGGATCTATTCGGCGATGCCAGTGAGTTTCGAAGTTTATACCTTAAGACACTATCATAATCGTCGCCTTTCACTTTTAGCCGGTTTGCCCAATGGATTGCCTAACCTGGCTGGTTTGCAGATTCCTCCGCCGCCAGTTATGCCCATGCTCTCGCCTTTTATGATGCCTCCCCACTTTGGCTACCTCACGCCCCTGCCGCCGCCGCCGATGCCACAGGACCTGACCAATTTTACCGACGAAGAACTGCGGGCCATGGAGGGTCATCAACGTGATCATATTGTGCAGCGTCTAAAGGTGCGTTATAGACTATCTCCTTATTGTACATTTTTCATTCAAATATCCATCTCCTTTCAGTTGCTGCAAAACATAAACCTTATGCTGGATTCCGCGGGGATAATGATGTCCCAGTACCAAAGTTTAGCAGCACGCTTGCAGCTCACTGCAGCGACGCCAGCATCCGCGGCAAATGGATCTGCTGGTTCTAGCGTATACGACATGCCCAGTACCTCGGCCACGGCCATGGCTCAGATGGAGGCTCACCAGGTTACTCCCACAGCAGCCACAAGCGCACCGTCTCCAACGATGCCTATAGAAAAGGTAACCATTGAGGATTTGGGAGCGGACGCTGACGAGGATGATATACCATCGACAGCCACGGAGGCAGTGAGCATTCCCAACTCCGATGCTGACTTCGAAGAGAACTCCTCGGAGCTGGGTGAACTAAGGAAACGCCGTTTGAAGTTCCTTGAGGAGCGGAACAAGCCTGTTGCCGCTAATGAGCGCACGTCAGCGGAATAGGCGCCTTAAAAACTGAAGTCAACACTCCCAGAAACGGCAGCGACAACTCACATCCCACAAAAAAAAAACATAAACAGGACGTGCTTGCGTTTATCACATTTTTAATTCTCTTGGCTAGTATTGATTTTATTTATACTCCGACGTTCATCCGCTGCATCCTGACTTCTGTTTTTTCTACGACTTGCGATATGGGAATATTACGACGAAGACGACAATGACGACTACGATGCCCCCGACTTCACACACTGAAACACGACCGCGAAAAATCGGCATGTGGAACGAAGGATCTGAACGTGAAACGCGAAATGCGGCATCAAAATCCAATATGTAGCAATATGTATTGTGTAAAAACTATTTTAGAGATGGGAAACTGATGATTTGTATTTAATATTACTATATGTGTATAATTAATATGAAATATAATTAAAACAAAAAGAACGATGAATGGATTAAGATTATGCGACGATACACTTAAGAGGACCTGCTCCTGACTTATCTTTGAAAAGATTTTTGATTGCATTGTTATGGTTCGAATTATCAATTGAAGTGTTTTACAGAGCTGCACTGATAGATGCCTTATATTCGGAACAGGTCCGAGTCTGAGCTACGCACTAAATGTAAATAAATTAAAAGACGCGTACACTACACATAGATAACAACAGTCGATCGACGAGTTTCCCGGGCGTGGAAAATTTGCATCTGCAAGTCGCCGCATCAAATTCTCGACTCCAACTCCCGGAACTCCGCCGGATCCGTGAAACGTACGGTCAAAATGTAGAACAGTGTGGGAAAGGGCACCAAGCACATAAAGGCATAGTGGTAATTCAGGGAGGTGAGGCCGTAGGCCAGCAACATCCAGTGCACAGCTGGGAAAGTAAGCTGCTGGTATAGTTTATGTATGGTGAATATGGACTTTTCTTACCTATAATGACCACGTTTTTCAACTCCCACACCGAGGAGTGAACCAATGCCTTCAGGGTTTGATCCAGCTTGAGGGAATAGTGGATGGCATTGGCTACCATGGATATGGCCACGCTAAGGTAGGGAAATGAGTAATCTGAAAAGGAATACATGTCAACACCACTATATTAACAAGTTATTAAGTACTCACAGATCAACCCACATCCCAACGCATGGATAAAGGTGAGCAGGGGCAGGAAGTAAAGAGCCGAGTAAATAGGCGCCTTGCTTCTGCCCCCCACATCCATAACTTTGCTGACCAGCGGTCGTATAAGAAACATGTTTACCAGACACAAAAAGTAGAAAACCAGCACAATGGTTTGCCTAGGAAACCAACAATAAAATTAGTTCTACAAAGAACTGAAAGCTTGGACGGGAGGGTCTTACAATGGGTAAACAGCCTCCTGGGTGCAGTAGACTCGTGCCTCATAATTTGGGCTGGGATTGTAGAACAATGTGTACCAGTCAGTAAGTTTCCGAACATCACAGGCGTAGAGTCGCAGCTCCCACATGGGCTCCATCAACAAAGTGGCTAGGATAGCAGATATGGCCACCTCAACGAAAGCGCTGGCCGTCAGGATCAGTTGCTTGCGGGAAAACCTATGTGGAATCACCAAGTAAGTTCTCCTTCTAGTTGGTTTAGTTTATTTCTGCTCACTTGCGATCCTTGGCGTCCATGTCTATAAAAAAGCAGTGCATCATCAGCGGCAGCATGGTCATGAATCCCAGGTATAGCCAGGAGTATGTGGTTAACTCGTCGCGGCATGGAGAGCAGGCGAAGCTTTGGTTCACCTGAACAATATACAAATAAACTATATTCCAGAAGCCGTTTTAAAGGATGCTGGAGCACCAACCCGTGATCCCCGGGGACAGACCCCGCAGCTGCTCCAGCTGTTATTTCCAAGCGGTGATCGTCCGCAGTAGGCTCCTGGGCAGCGTTCCAACGCGTCGTACATTCTCATGCAATCAAAACAATTACTTTGTATTGTATATTACATTAAACAAATGAAAACAAGTCTCCTATCGTTATCGGTCCTATCGTTATCAGTAAGACCATTGAAATCGAATACGAAATCGAAAATGCTAATAAATCAGAAGTACTTCCTAAACTTACCACGTTATTTGTAATACAAATTTGAATTATAATTTATAAAATGATAAGAAATCAGAAGAATTTAAAAAATCATCACATTATTTATAATAAAAATAAAACTTATCTAAATATTTGAGTGGCCCTCAAGAGTGCTTCCTTATTCCATCAATTTAATAAGCAAATCTACTTTTTTTTTTAGATTTTTATAATTACAATTAAACATTAACTGCACATTGAAATTTTTTTTGTACAGTAAATTTTAATAGTATAATTTAATTTAAAATCCACAAGTACAAAAAATTTAAATTAAACTCTACTCTGAACGGCTCCCTGAACCAGTTCGATAGGCCAGATTTTTCCATGGCCTGGTAACTCTGGCAAAAAGCACCAGATGAACCGCGCGAACCGGTTCAGTTCAAAACTAGTTCGCCCGAACTGCACAACCCTAGCAAAAGAAATAGCTTAAATATAATTTATTTAACGCGAATTGGACAGCGAGCGGGTAAAAAAAAACGCTGTGGCAGTCGCAACCGCCGCCCTCGCAGGATACGCAGTTCTTTGCCGTCGGGCAGGCAGGTAAAAACCAATCGGAATTGGAGTTGACCGCAGAACAACAGCAACGGCAGACGCCATTTTGTCTATTGGCCGGCTGATTTGTAAGCTCAATATTCGCGAAATAGTTACCGCGACTAGTTTAGAGTGCGCAGCCAACTAAGGGCTCCCCGTTGTCCAGAGCAGAAGCGAAAGGAAGAGCAATCACCAGTTTTGGGGTCTGCGAAAAGTTGGGACTCGGTCGTTAGTTCGTTCAATTCCATTTGCGAAAAATAAATGTACGTGCGCGTGAGGAAGTGTGTGTGCGTGTGTGTGTGAGTCAGGGGCCAGTGAAAAAGTGAAAAATAATAAAAAGCCGCACTGGCTGCCGTCCTTGGGTGACTTCCGTTAATCTCTCACAACTCTCAAAGTGATAGAAAGAAAGTGAGAGATATACCGCCCCCGACACACCCTTTGAACCGCTAATTTCGGCATCTTTTTAAGACTTTATGCGTAGTTATTTTCACCACCCTTCGCTCACACCCTTTCCCCGCCCCTTTTTCCTCAAGTTGCTCCCACCCACCGACCGACATTCCGCTTAAGGATGAAGCCGGGCGGAGAGGAGTAGAGAGCGAGTGGAAAATCCGTAGACGGGGACGTGATGTAATTTTCGGCAGCAAAATGTTCTTTGTTTGCCCAAAAAATAACAATAAATAAATAAGAATAAAGAGCGAGGCGTAAAACAAAAACAAATTTAAATTAAATTCAAACGCACACATGAAAAGAGAGCGTTCTGTGGGTGAGCGTGCGAGTGTGTGTGGGTGGGTGAGAGCGTAATTTGTGTGCTTTTGGAGCATTATTTGGCGCTTGCTGCCCCGTCTATTAAATAATATTGATTTTTCATATTCCAACCCAGCGCTCTCTTACACACACGCAGGACCACTCACACACCCAAGCTCTTGTTCATCCGTGTGTGTTCCGTTTCGGTCTCTCTTTTTGCACTGTATTTATCCGCCTCTCCTTGCCTCTTTCGCTTCGTTGCAGTTTATAGATTTTTGCAAATTGTGGCCGCTGACCAGGAATATGTAAACGCAACGAAGGAGTCAGTTCTTATTGGGAAAAAGGACAATAAGAGAGAGCCCAGAGCAAGAAGTCCAACCGACCAACTGTGCCTCAAGAAACAGCAAATCAACGGGGAAACTCCCAAACTGGACAAGCGGAAACCCGGATACCTCACAACTGCCATAAGACACCAGCCAAAAACGCCGCCCAGTGCAGACTGCATTAGGATTAGCCAGGCACTAGAGCTCGTGCATTAACATCCGCTTCCGGTGCTCCGCAGAACGAGTTGGCTGGAGAGGATACCCCGCCACCATGACGTTCGACACGCGTAGGCACACCACCGGACAGCCGGGAAGCACAGCGACCAGCTCAAGCAGCAGCACCACCAGCACAGCAACCACCACAACGAGTCCGGCGCAGAGTGCCGGATCAGGATCGGGAACAGGAACAGTCTCCACCTCGAGTCTGCCAGGAGGAGGGTCAGGTAGCTTGGACGGCAACCAGGAGCAACAGCCGGCGACAGGCAGTCAGAGCTCTGATGACGTAGCCGCTTCCTTGTCAGCGAATAGCGTGGACAGCACCATCACAATAGTGTAAGTGGACTTGCATGACTCCGCCCAATTAGCCGGGTTTTGTGCGTAGCTCCAGTAGACCGCCACCCCTAAAGATCCCCAACCTCGGATGTTCGTGTGTTTACTTTTGCGCAGTAATTCCTCCACCTGCATTCTTTGTTTGTCTAGGGTTGGGCCTGCACAATAGCCGTAATTCATTCAACTGTGTTTCAGCTGATTTTGGCCAAGCTATTTCGAACGAATTCTAATGTATTCACCACAGCTTAAGAAAACTAGTATTACTCAGTTCTATTGCAGCCAAAAAGCTGAATTAAGCGTTTTACGTATGTGTAGAAACGTTATATCTGCCAACAATGCGGCAATAAATGTTATCTTTCATCTTCTTCGATAGGTGCACTTGGTTGCTTTCCACTTTAACCAATGAACTTACCAAGCTTTGTTAATGTTACCTTACCAGGCTATTATTATCTCATTTGGATTGCCCGTCCACGCCTTATCTTATCGGTTGTCCATCAAGATTAGCTGACACTGAAAATGCTCCGAAAATAAAATTATCTATGGTTTTTGGCATTTATTTTCTTAGAAATTACTAGTTTAATTAATTAATTTAATAATGATTTGTTTTATGCTAAAGGATGTGCATCCCTTAAAAACGTTTTATTTATGGCTTGTAAAATGTACCTTTAAATTGATATAGAAACGGTCTTAACTTTTCCTAATTCATGATATTGATTAAAATTAATTAATTTTTAATTTTATCCGGCAGGCCTCCAGAGAAGCTTATATCCTCGTTTCCCACAACGAAACTGAGATCACTGACCCAAAAGATATCCAATCCACGTTGGGTGGTGCCCGTGCTGCCTGAGCAGGAATTGGAGGTTCTTTTGAATGCAGCCATTGAGCTGACCCAGGCTGGTAAGTGTGTCCAAGTGTTTATTTTGATACCATCTAAAGCCAATCCATTTGCAGGTGTGGATCACGACTGCGAGCCATGTGTGGAGTTTTATCGCAATGGACTGAGCACTTCATTTGCCAAGATTTTAACCGACGAGGCGGTGAATTCGTGGAAGAATAACATCCACCACTGTATCCTTGTGTCTTGCGGCAAGCTTCTGCATCTAATCGCCATCCACATGCAGCGAGACAATCCCTACCTGCTTGACTTGCTGGCTATTGTTTTTGATCCGGAGAACAAGTTCAACACATTCAACGCAGCCCGTCAGCCGGAGTGCTTTGCAGCACCGGATTGCATCTGGGGTCAGTTGGACAGCAACAAAATGTACGCCCGTCCGCCGGCGGAGCCCAAGAATGCGCGCGGCTGGCTTGTGGATCTCATTAACCGCTTCGGACAGTTGGGAGGCTTTGACAATCTACTGGAACGGTTTAACAGCGGACTGGAACTGCTGAAGCGCAACCAAAACAAGTGCACTGGCAAGAATGTTGGTGTCGAGGGTAGTGTTGAAAATGGGGCTCAGGATAATCGCCTCACCCTTGCCCTCATTCACAGCCTCTTGCGTCCATTTGGTCAATGCTATGAGCTCCTAACGCCCGCCACTATCGCCAAGTACTTTATGCCCACCTGGAACGTTGTGCTAGACCTTCTGGACAGCTTCACAGACGAAGAGTTGAAGCGAGAAGTGAAACCCGAGGGACGCAATGACTACATCAATGGGATTGTGAAGTCAGCCCGCTTTCTGGCCAGTCGATTGTCTGGCCAGGAGGAGCTGATCCGGGATCTTGAGATGTTTCGCCTGAAGATGATATTGCGTCTGCTGCAAGTGTCCAGTTTCAACGGCAAGATGAACGCCCTCAATGAGATCAACAAGGTGCTCTCCTCGGTGGCATATTACTCCCATCGATCCCAACCCTTGCCCCACTGTATGCCCGAGGACGAAATGGACTGGCTGACGGCGGAGCGCATGGCGCAATGGATAAAGTCGTCAGATGTCTTGGGCATCGTACTCAAGGACTCGCTTCACCAACCGCAGTATGTGGAAAAATTGGAGAAGATCATCCGCTTTCTCATAAAGGAGCAGGCACTAACGTTGGATGATTTGGATGCAGTTTGGAGAGCGCAGGCCGGCAAGCACGAGGCCATCGTGAAGAACGTGCACGACCTACTGGCCAAACTTGCGTGGGACTTTACCCCCGAGCAACTGGACCACCTCTTCGAGGCGTTCCAGGTGAGTTTTCTGCTATTAAAATGTATAAAGTACATATAGTTTTCAATTTTGATTCTTACATTTTCTATGAACCGACCATACCCATACCATTTTCATTGTAATTTCAGGCCAGCATGACCACGGCCAATAAGCGGCAACGGGAAAGACTTCTTGAGCTGATACGCCGCTTGGCTGAGGATGACAAGAATGGTGTGATGGCCCAAAAGGTGCTCAAGCTGTTTTGGACGCTGGCCCACAGTCAGGAGGTGCCGCCAGAGGTGCTCGATCAGGCGCTGGGCGCACACGTTAAAATCTTGGACTACAGCTGCTCGCAGGAGCGGGATGCCCAAAAGACCATTTGGTTGGATAAGTGCGTTGGCGAACTCAAGTCAGGTGATGGATGGGTTCTGCCCGCCTTGCGTCTAATCCGGGATATCTGTTGCCTATATGATACCACGCCGAATCATGCCCCGCGCACTCAAACGGGTACGAATCGTCAGCAGGTGATTGAACGACTACAGAATGATTATTCACTGGTCATTCTGGTCACCAATAGTTTGACTGCATACATGGAAAGGGTGCGCCAAATGGTAACCGATTCACCGGGCTTGGAAGCAACGAAAATCCTAATAGACGGAAGATTTCCGCACCACGCGCAAATAGCAGAGCGGCTGGAGTTTCTTAAGTTCCTGCTGAAAGACGGACAGCTATGGCTGTGCGCAGATCAAGCGAAGCAGATTTGGCATTGCCTGGCGGTAAATGCCGTCTTTCCGGCAGATCGTGAGGAGTGCTTTAGATGGTTTGGCAAGTTAATGGGTGAGGAGCCTGACTTGGATCCTGGCATCAACAAAGACTTCTTTGAAAACAACATTCTGCAACTTGATCCGCATCTGCTTACCGAAAGTGGAATCAAGTGCTTTGAGCGCTTCTTCAAGGCGGTCAACTCCAAAGAGGACAAGCTGAAGGCGATACATAGAGGTTACATACTGGACAACGAGGATCTTATAGGCAAGGACTACTTGTGGCGAGTCATCACAACGGGAGGCGAGGAAATCGCCAGCAAGGCCATTGATCTGTTTAAGGAAGTGTCCACGGCATTGGGTCCACGTCTGCAGGAGAATATCGCTGAGTTTCACGAGATGTTCATTGGTGAGTGCTGCTCCCGCCTGCGCACACACTATGGAAACATCGTTATTTTGGGCAAGACGCAGTTGCAGGAGGAGTTGGATGCACCCGATCAGTCGGATAATGCCAACGACGAATCGAAAGACTCAAAAATGCGTTTCATCGAGGCGGAGAAGATGTGCCGAATTTTAAAGGTGCTGCAAGAATATGTGAAGGAGTGCGATCGATCCTTCAGCGGCGATCGTGTTCACCTGCCACTCAGCCGGGTTACACGGGGCAAAAACACCAGCTTGTATATCCGCTTCCAGAACCCCGGCAGACCCATCGACGACATGGAGATCGTCACACACAGCAACGAGACGATGGCCGCTTTTAAGAGAAGTCTACTTAAGCGAATCAAGGGCACTTCGACGACCAACATTAAGGTTGATCTCTTCTACACTAATGGCGAGATGATCGAAGTATCCGATGAAATTAACCCACTCTATCAGTACACAATCCGGGATAAGATGATTCTTACAGCAAAACTCACGCCCGTGGGCACAGGTCTAGCCAGCAGTCCCGACTCCTCGAGCGACTCGAGCACAGGATCTCCTCCCCGTCCCTGCCCTGACATGCAGCGCGTGGAGTCAGAGAGCACACTGCCTGGCGTGATCATCTCGCAAAACTACCAGTACACAGAGTTCTTTTTAAAACTGTACCAGCTGGGCAGTGATCTCGAGCACGGTCGCCTTCGAGACAGTGCAAAAGTGTTACTGCACTTGCTCCCCTGCGACCGCCAGACGATGCGCCAGCTGCAGATGATGTGCAAGGTGCCGAAGGCTGCCTTAACGGTGGCTGTGGCTGGCGAGAAGATCGCCAAGGATGAGGAGGAGAAACCTAACCCCACTGAGCAGACGGGTACTGAAACTGAAGAGGTAAGATTACAGTCGAAACATTCATTCTGGAAATTTAAACTTGCATTTTGTCATGTGCACCGCCTACATTAATTTCATATTGACTCTTTCTTTTAGGAGCACTGCACGCCGGAGCAGATGTTTTTGCACCCCACACCTGCTCAAGTGCTGTACAACCTTAGTGTGCTGCACGGACTGCTGATTCCCGCGCTGGATCCACTAGGAGAAAGTGCCCTACTAGTGCAGTCTGCATGGATGCATTCAGGCTGCGCTCATTTCGTGCTGGAACTGTTGACCAAAAACAATTTTCTGCCCAGCGCCGATATGCACACAAAGCGTGCGTCCTTCCAGTGCGTGTTGAG
This sequence comes from Drosophila santomea, assembly GCF_016746245.2. Taxonomy (NCBI): domain Eukaryota; kingdom Metazoa; phylum Arthropoda; class Insecta; order Diptera; family Drosophilidae; genus Drosophila; species Drosophila santomea. The sequence goes on from NC_053019.2 coordinate 28,593,065, forward strand.
GTTGGCAAAGCTGTTCCTGTACATAGTTGGCAGTGTATTGTCTCGTGTAGGCGATGAGCCCATGATCTGCGACCTTGACAACGGATCCCGCTCCCAGGTTGATATCCTGAAGCAGAACTTTTCGACGATGCCGAATAGCTCGCAGGGAACATTGCGGGCGATCTCCGCGAAACTGGCTGTGATGCTTGCCCGCGAGATGCTTTCAGCCAGCCAAGAAGGTGATCGGTGCCGAACGCTATTTAGCTCCACACTGCAGTGGTCATGTCCCGACATTTCAACCATTAAGGCGGTGGTGCAATTGGCCTGGGCCTCGTCTTGCGGTAATCTTCAGGCTCTAGGCAGCAGTAGCGGCGACTTTGAGGACGAGGTGATCGTGCCGGACGGGCAAGACTTTAGCATGTGCAAGGAGGCGCTAGAGGTTCTCACCATTTCGTTTATTCTCAATCCGAGTGCCAACGAGGCGTTGACCAGCGATCCAAACTGGCCAAAGTTCATCACCTCCATTGTTCTGAAGAACCCTCTTCGCCACGTGCGGCAGGTGGCCTCTGAGCAGTTGTTTCTGGCTTCTACCTACTGCGCCGGTGATCGGCGACCGTTCGTCTACATGGTTAACTTGCTGGTTGGCGCTTTGAAGACGCTGGTTCCCCAGTACGAGGCTACTTGCGCTGAGTTCTTTTCGGTGCTGTGTCGGACTCTTTCTTATGGATGCATCTACAACTGGCCGCTGCAGATTAGCGAGGGATTGTTAGGCGATGAGATAAAGTGGCTGCAACGCATTCGGGAAAACGTCCATGCCACCGGCGACACACAAGTGCATGAGGAGCTCCTTGAGGGCCACCTCTGCCTAGCCAAAGAGCTAATGTTTTTCCTTGCCGCCGATTCAAAGGCGCAGCTTAACGAGCTCATCCACGAACTGATCGACGACTTCCTCTTCACGGCCTCTCGCGAATTTCTGCATTTACGGCGTCACGGCAGTCTACGGCAGGACACCGTCCCGCCGCCAGTTTGTCGCAGTCCGCACACAATCGCCGCTGCTTGCGATCTCCTCATTGCCTTGTGCCAGCTCTGTGTTCCTAATATGAAGCTACTCACCAATACACTCATAGACTTCGTCTGCACGGGTAAGGACTCAACTCGCTTAATCCTCGCCTAATTTAATGTTCCCTCAATTTTTGGCAGATACTGATCCGTTGCGCGAATGGGATTACCTGCCGCCGGTGGGCGCCAGGCCAACCAAAGGTTTCTGCGGACTAAAGAACGCCGGTGCCACTTGCTACATGAATTCGGTGTTGCAACAGCTTTACATGGTGCCAGCGGTCCGCGTGGGTATCCTGCGAGCCCATGGCGCTGCAACCACCGATGGCGAGGATTTCAGTGGCGATTCCGATTTGACGGGAGGCGGTCTTGGACCGGCCCTATTTTCGGGTCCCGCTTCTGCCCTAGTCACCCTCTCCTCGTCGTCGGCAACTGTCGAAGACGGATCGCAAGATGTGCGAAAGAACTATCACGTTGTGATCCTGAAGCACGTGCAGGCCATATTCGCCCACCTGGGCCACAGTGCATTGCAGTTTTACGTTCCCCGTGGCCTCTGGACGCATTTCAAGTGAGTACAACTTTTTTTTGGTAGTTCTCAATCATATTAATTTATTATGATTTTTTTTTTTTGCTAGACTGCAGGGAGAGCCCGTAAATCTTCGGGAGCAACAAGATGCCGTGGAGTTCTTTATGTCCTTGTTTGAAAGTCTCGATGAGGGACTCAAAGCGCTTGGCCAGCCACAGCTTATGAATGCCACTCTGGGTGGCTCGTTCAGCGATCAGAAAATCTGCCAAGAGTGTCCCCATCGCTACTCCAAAGAGGAACCATTTAGTGTATTTAGTGTCGATATTAGGAATCATAGCTCATTAACCGAATCTCTGGAGCAGTATGTCAAGGGAGAGCTGCTCGAGGGAGCCGATGCATACCATTGTGATAAATGTGATAAAAAAGTAATGTATTGTAATGTAATGTATACTTAAGTTTTTATTAATAAAATTTTTTGTGTCCAACAGGTAGTTACCGTTAAGCGACTGTGCGTTAAGAAGCTGCCACCCGTGTTAGCCATTCAACTAAAGCGCTTCGAATACGACTACGAACGCGTCTGTGCGATTAAATTTAATGATTATTTTGAATTTCCACGTATCTTGGATATGGAACCATACACAGGTGAGTTCAACCGTATTCCATACCTATATATTTCCTAATTGTGTCTTCTTCTCTATGTTCAGTGTCTGGCCTAGCTAAGCTAGAGGGCGAGGTGGTGGAAGTGGGTGATAATTGTCAAACAAACGTTGAGATGACAAAGTACGAACTGACCGGCATTGTGGTGCACAGCGGACAGGCCTCCGGCGGTCACTACTTCAGTTACATACTCTCCAAGTGAGTTCCATAAGAATATTGCGACTTCCTGTAGACTAATTCAATATAATTTCTCCTTCAGAAACCCAGCGAACGGCAAGTGTCAGTGGTATAAATTTGACGACGGTGAAGTCACCGAGTGCAAAATGCACGAGGATGAGGAAATGAAGGCGCAGTGCTTCGGCGGCGACTACATGGGCGAAATCTACGACAACAATCTTAAGCGCATGCAGTACCGTCGGCAGAAGCGCTGGTGGAATGCCTACATGTTGTTCTACACCCGCTGTGATCAAACTCCCGTGCAGTATGAGCCCAGCGTGGAGCAGTTGTCGCTCACAGAAAGTCGAAACATGGTTTTACCCTTGCCAAAGCCCATTGAGCGCAGCGTGCGGTGAGTCGAAATATTGATTGAACTCTCTACCGGTGCTTTATAATTATTTTGTCCGATTACAGCCACCAGAACATTCGGTTTCTACACTCTCGAAGCACTTTCTCCGTGGAGTTCTTCAACTTCATCAAAAAGTTGGTCAGCTGCAATATACCCTCTGCACGGAGCGATAAGATCGTAAGTTCGTATTTAGGTGATTTTATTTCACGGTTTTCTAACGTATTTTGTAATAGACTCCTGCTGCTGAGGAGCTTTCACTGCTGGGCGTGCAATTAGCATCGCAGTTTCTTTTCCACACCGGCTTCCGCACGAAAAAGTCTCTGCGTGGCCCCGTCATTGAATGGTGAGTAGCTTAAGAGGTATTGACCCGAATATGACCCGGATACGTTTTCTGATTGATAGGTATGACGCGCTCTCACACCACATACGTTCCTCGGCACTAGTTCGCAAGTGGTTCGCCAATCATGCGCTCCTCTCGCCGCCATCGCGCTTGGGCGAGTACATTCTGATGGCTCCGTCTCCGGAGGTGCGTACCGTCTTTGTCAAGTTGGTGGTTTTCTTCTGCCATTTCGCCATCAACGATGAGCCTCTGACTGGCTACGACGGAGCTAATCTTTGCGAGCAGGTTCTCATCAGCGTGCTGCGCCTCTTGAAATCCGAGGCAGCCGACTATGGCAAACACCTGCCCCACTATTTTAGCCTTTTCAGTATGTACGTGGGACTGGGAACACGGGAAAAGCAGCAACTGCTTAGGGTGAGATCCATTTACAATAATATTGCTTACCATTATAAACGATTTTGTTCGTTTGCAGCTCAATGTGCCGCTGCAGTTTATTCAGGTGGCGTTGGACGATGGCCCCGGTCCGGCAATAAAATACCAGTACCCGGAGTTCAGCAAGCTACACCAAGTGGTTTCGCACCTAATACGCTGCAGCGATGTAAGCGAAAAATGCCAGAGCTCCAACCAGAACGCCCGTCCACTGCCGAATCCGTTCAAAGATCCGACCGTAGCGCACGAGGAGCTGACGCCCCTGTCTACGGAGTGCATGGACTTGCTCTTTAACCGCACTGGGTAAGGTGTAGGCATTTTACTGATAATTGTTATCCGTTTAGAGACAATTTCATGCCAGTTTTTTATGAAAGAAACTTCCAGTGATTGCTTATGGTATCGTCTTTTTTATGTTTAAAGCTACATCAAGAAGGTGATCGAAGACACAAACGTGGGTGACGAGGGTCTGAAGCTGTTGCAATACTGCAGCTGGGAGAATCCACATTTCTCACGCGCAGTACTAACTGAATTGTTGTGGCAGTGTGGTTTTGCTTATTGCCACGACATGCGGCACCACACTGACCTGCTCCTGAACATCCTGCTGATCGACGACTCATGGCAGCACCATCGCATACACAATGCTCTCAACGGAGTGGCTGAGGAGCGCGAGGGTCTGCTAGAGACGATACAGCGGGCGAAGACGCACTACCAGAAGAGGGCGTACCAAATAATCAAGTGCCTGACGCAGCTGTTCCACAAGTCGCCAATTGCGCTGCAGATGCTCCACACAAACCCGAACATAACCCGGCACTGGAGCATTGCAGTCGAGTGGCTGCAAGACGAACTGGAACGGCAGCGGGGCATCGGTTGCCAGTACAATTCATACTCGTGGTCGCCTCCGGCGCAGAGCAACGACAACACCAATGGCTACATGCTAGAGCGATCGCAGTCTGCCAAGAACACGTGGACCATGGCTTTTGAGCTTTGTCCAGATGAGGTCAGCGAAAAAACGGTACCTAAAACTCAACAATTATATTTAGGAATACATTATTCTAATGAACGTTCTTACTTGAATAGGATGAAAACAATGAGTCGGATTTGGAGGCGAACCTGGATGAAAACAAATCTGAACCGGTGGCTCAGCCGGGAGCCGTGCATGAGGGATCTACCGGCGGCACGGAGCAGTTGGCCGAAAACAAGACGCCTACCACAAGCAGTCCGTCTACCGCCGCCTGGCCAGTGCGCGTGGACAGCAACGCCATTCCACGGCTTTCGCGTCAGCTCTTTGGGGCTTACACGTCAACTGGCAGTGGCTCCACTAGTGGAACTACCGCGCCCACTTCCGCCTTGGCGACAACGGCGGGTAGTGGGGCTAACAGCGAAACAGAAAGCAGCGCCCAGGAGACAACTGGCGAGACGACCATTAACGGTCTGACAAACAGCCTGGACCAAATGGAGATAACGGCCAAAAAGGTAACTGGGGCGAACGATGTCTAGGACAATAGTCCCTTTATAAAGTGTGTCCGTTGCCGCAAAGGAAGTCTTCGAGACGCCTTAAAAACAGTCCCAGAAAACTAGTACACACAATAAACACATTTTACACTGGAACTCCAATCTGTATCTTTCTATCTGTCTCCTTTAACACGTGGTTACTAGATATATAGTCGAACAAAACATGTCCTCCCGACCGTTCCTAACCATTTATCTTTATGTTTACGGAAATGGAAATTAACTATGCCCTTAACGAGAACGGTGACTAAAAAAAATCTATAAGTCCGCAAGGACTATGCGCCCTTCGGTTTTCGAAGATCGACCACCTCTCCTCTTTATTTAACTCTACTTTAATATTTCTACCCTGCTACACCAACACCCTCGGTTACACTTGCTGCGTTTCGGTGTTTAATCCTTTGTCGTATGCAAATCGTAACCATAAAGGGTGTGCGAAGTCGCTCCAAAGGAGGCAAGCTCCCGCCGGTGCTGTTTCACCATCACCAGTTGCCGTCCGAGCAACAACTTAAGCTGAAGCAGCAACAACAGCAGCAGCAACAGCAGCAGCAGCAGCAACTACGTGGTGATATAAGCAAGATTTCCTCAAGCCGCTTAATTTGATTTGCCGCCAAGTTAGTTAGAGTTGTTGTTTCGTTTGAGCTCAAAACGCCCGCCTTACTTTGTGTTTGTTGTTTTCACGGTCCCGGCACAAATGAGATGCACTTGCCATCCCCGGATCTGTCTACCCTTTGGCTTTTCATTTTCTTTTTCTGCAAGTTTCCTCTACTCACCCATGCCAAACCACGCACGCCACAATCAATCTACACACACAAGATCACAGGGGTCCAACAAATTTGAATTTGAACTTTGAATGCCAATGAAATAATCAAAAGCTAGTTAAAATGCTATCGCTCAGCTTCTTAATTCGGACTTGTATATTAAAAGTTTTTTAAAATAAAAACTAAGAGTGATTTCTAATGTAATGCAACTTAAAAATCATTGTTTTAGTGGATGTTTATTGAAAAGTTACAAAGGCATAATACTGCTGTTATTGGTCATCGAATTATTTCAAAGAAAATATACAATGAAAAAGTCAGTATATGTATTTAATTTAAGATGTCCCGGATAAAGGATCTTTAAAAATTGTAATGAAAGTCTGAGATAACAAGATATGAGGGCATTTTTAGGCGTGAATAAACCCGAAAACACTCGAAGCAAGATTGCATTACTGCTTAGCTGGCACCCGTAGCACTGGTCCATCGATTGTCAACCTCCACTAACAGATATCTTTTTGTTGACCATTCGCAGAAGTGCCGCAGGGTGATAATAAGAAAGCTAGTGGAAAGTAAGGACGAAGAAGACGCGACTACTGCTACCACGGCGGCCACCACAGAGGTCACAACATCGCCAGCGACTGCCGTAATGGCAGCAACTTCAACACCTGCCACAACAGCAGTTATAGCAACGGGAACAGGATCGGAATCCGGAACGAGTGAGCTCCCGACGATGACAGAGAAAAACTTAATATAAAGCCGAGAAAAATCCACAAACGAAAAGTTCTTTGCAATAAAATGTATTCGCAACCTAACACGAGTGACAGCTGATGATGAGTATCCATATTGTAAAAGTAACCAAAGCATCCTGACAATGAGAACGGTGTGGACAGGTGTTTACTAGTGGGGTTCCCGCCGTCGAAAACGAGACTTAATGGGTAAATATGCGAAGTAGAGCAGAATCCGTAGATATTAACAAATGATACTTGGTTGGAGCGATGCGAGTCAAAGAACGAATGTCTGTATGGCAGATAATGAGGGCATAACCAGCAGAGGTGTTTAGTAGCTATCGAACTTTATAATTACCTTAAATAATAAACAAATACACCAGTTTTTTGTTTTGTTTTCTGTTTTGTTAATCATTAAAAGTGATATGTTTAATTCTCCTCATTGTAAACGTATCCCTTTTAATGTCGAAATCTAAAATAAAATAAAAAGGACACCTTAAACAAACTCCCCACAACACTACACAGAAACGGACGCAGACAAAGAAACACACTCATAATCTATAAGAAGCGTTAAGTTGCACGTTTACAGTACCATATAATTGTATTTATATAGTATATAAATGATGTATTACGTATTGAAGCCGAGCAACACTTACTATACTAACCGAAAAAAAATCAAAATGATGGAAGCATAGATACGATACTAGGAAAAACTAATCGAAACGAATCGGCTGATTGTAAGAATTAGGGCAAGAAACCAAATTGCATCTTTAGTACTCAGTACTCGCCTCTGAAACTGTTTCCATAATCATATTTCAACAGCATAAACCAAGTTAATGGCATGCTAAATCAAAACAAAACAAAACAGTATAAACTCAAGAGCAGAATGGACTAAAGCAACACGAGCATAAAGAAAACTTGATTATGGTTATAAGTACATATATTTTAAATGATTAGTGTTTTGTATTAAGTGAAATTTGTTAAACATTTATTAAATTATTATGTTCTAAGTTGCGAAATAAATGCGAAGTGTAAGCAAAGTACGCAATGTCATTCATGCCTTCTCTCAGTTTCTGTTTTCGTTTCCGTTCACCGACAGCAACCAACTCAAAGTCAAACTTATATGTCGCAAGATTTTGTACGGAACTCAATTTTAAATTATGTATTCATAATGATTTATCACATTTGGGAAATGAATGTTTGAGAAACTGAATAATCCGTATACATCCATTAAAATTCAGCGAAAATGAAACAAATAAATCACTTTTTAAAACCATTACCCTTGGCTATCTCACTCGCCTGTAAAAAGAATTCTTGGTTAACAGTTTTAAGACGTTTAATGGGTCAAAGATAACGAAATTCCATTAGATGGACACTTTTTACTTAACGATAATAAATGCACTTCGTGATCCCTGAAGCAAAAGCAGGCTCTTCAATATTTAGAATATAATCTTGTTTATAAATGCAACAACTCTCTGGTACGTTTCGAATCAAATCCTTTTACTCGGCAACACTCTCGTCGACGAATGTAATCACGGCCGCTCCCTTAGCCACGTTGTCGCCCTCGGCTCCACCGATAGACTTGATAGTGGCGTCCCTGGGAGCTTTAAGAATGTGTTCCATTTTCATGGCTAAAATGAAACAAAATTAAACAAAAAGAAAAAGTATAATCTCAAGCTATATTTTCTCACCAATAAGCACTGCCAAATTTTCTCCTTTCTTGACCTGGTCACCGGGCTTCACCAGCACCTTCTCTAAAATCCCGGGCATGGGCGCCACTACGCGGGAACCAGCTGCACCAAGTTGATCGGCCTGTGCACTTAAGAATTTCGGCTGTGCCAGCTCAAAGTCGACCTTGCCAGTCTGTAAAAGGGAATTTATCAAATACAAAATACTTTTAATTGAAACGTCGATTCATACTTCCAAAAACAAACAGACACCAGTGCCATCAATACTGGCATTGTATGTGGTGATGTTGCTATTGATATTGGCACGAATTTTTAGGCGACTTTCATCCTGCACTCTTTCGGCCTTTACCACCTGCCAGTCGCCATTATCCACCTGGATTTGTATATCTTCGCCATCGAACTTAACAGCCACAGAATAGACTGAAAGATTGGATCATCTCACAAATTTGATTTTAAGTTTGTAAATATGTTTTTACCCTTCTCATTGGCTTTCAACTGATATCTGCGAACCAAAGAGTAATTAAGACGAGCGTTAGGGGTGGCGACAAATGGATCCTGATCTTTGTTTCCATTTCTGAAGGCTGCCTGCAACTCGTTGAAGACCAGCGCCAATGCAGCTTGGCTGACTTGCTGCGGACTGATGACAATTGGCGGAAATAGCGTATCAAACTGCTCATCGATAAAGCCAGTGTGCACATTGGCCAGCTGGAACTCAGGGTGCGATGCAAGGTCGATGAGGAATTTGATGTTGGTGTCCAGACCAGATATCTAAAATTGGTTTAACTTTAGAGAAATGTTTTTGAAATTTCACTATGTACTCACATGATATTCACCCAGGCGGGCAACCAAGGAGTTTAGCGCTTGCGTGCGGTTTTCCCCCCAAACAACTAGCTTGGCAATCATGGGGTCGTAGTGCACAGACACCTCATCACCTTCCCGAACACCTGTCTCCACGCGAACGTTGTCTGATGGTTGAGGAGTAGACAAGTAACGAAGCGGTCCGGCTCCGGGAAGGAAGCCTCCGCGAGGATTTTCCGCATAGATTCGAGCTTCAAATGCGTGGCCACGCCGTGTGATTTCAGATTGCGTCAGCGGTAACGGCTCACCCGCGGCAATGCGAATCTGCCATTCAACCAAATCGGTGCCCGTGATCATTTCAGTAATGGGATGCTCCACCTGCAGGCGGGTATTCATTTCCATGAAGTGAAACGAGAGGTCCTCTTTGTCTAGAATGAACTCCACAGTGCCGGCTCCAACGTAACCCACAGCTTTCGCTGCACGAACAGCAGCCTCGCCCAGCTCACGACGCAAATCTTCCGACAAACCTGGCTGTTGGATACATAAGCATTACTTTATAATCTAGCCGAAGCTATAGCGCACTTACAGCTGGCGCCTCTTCAATAATCTTTTGATGACGTCTTTGCACGGAGCAGTCTCTCTCCCACAGATATACAGCATCGCCATACTGATCCGCAAATACTTGAACCTCCACGTGGCGTGGAGATCGGACGTACCGCTCAAGTAGCACGGAGCTGTCGCCAAACGACTTCTCGGACTCGGTGCGAGCTGAGTTGAGAGCGGTGAGGAAGTCGTCCCGCTTTTCTGCGATTCTCATGCCCTTGCCTCCGCCACCGCGGACGGCCTTAATCATCAAGGGAAATCCAATTATGTCGGCTTCTCGCTGCAAGCACTCATCTGACTGATCCTCGCCATGGTATCCATTGATGATCGGTACTCCTGCAGCAGCCATTATGGCCTTGCTGGTGCTCTTAATGCCCATGTCCCGAATGGCGGAACTGGGCGGTCCCATGAAGATGATGCCCTCACGCTGGCACAACTCGGCGAACTCGACGGACTCAGAGAGGAAGCCATAGCCCGGATGGATGGCCTGGGCTCCCGACCGCTTGGCTATGTCCAGGATTCGTTCACCGCGAAGATAAGAAGCGGAGGAGGGAGCTTCTCCCACGCGATACGCCTCGTCCGCCAGCTGCGTGTGCAGGCTCTCCTCGTCCGGATCCGAGAACACGGCCACGGTACGAACTCCCAGCTTGCGTGCGGTTCGAATCACCCTGCATGCGATCTCACCACGATTTGAAATGAGGATCTTGCTGATTGGCCGAACTTTTGGACTGGCTTCTGTTGCGAAGCACCTGCGTCAAGCCAAAACAAATTAGCAAGGTTTATGTAATCGTCGGGTACGAAAACAAGTCTATTGATCTAGCGACATTAACAACCACTGTCGATCATTTCCCTCACCTGGCATTAGCGCCCAAGTTTCGCAGCAGTCTCGCGTACATTTTTACTATATTTAAATGCAAGAGTAAATAAAAAATATAGTTTATTTAGAGCAAGTGGCCGATCGTCGCTTATCACAGCTGGAAACACACGCAAACACACTCACACAAGCGCGCAATTGAGATGGGCGATTCACAGCATTGCCGGCCAATAAAATTTTATTTATTTGTCTTCATTTCATCATAAATTTGTATAAAATTTAAATTATTTCGAGTGTGCTTCTGGTAAAAAGTCCTAACCCTTTGAAATATTACCGTTATTTTATTTTCCACTAATTATCGAACTATCGGCATCCATACGACCGCGTCCTTACGGTTTTTTGCGCTCGTCAAGTGCGGTAACATCGTTCGCAAAAACTCGATAGCCGATAGTTTAGTGTCGAAGAGCGATAGGCCCCAAAATATGCGCGTGAAAATAGTTTGTGCGCTGGAAAATAAACGGATTTAAAGAGTCGATGTTGAGGAAGCCAGTCACAAACATAGTGGATATTGCCGGAGTAGTGTTGTTCGCCGACAGTTTGTAAAATTGCGTCGGAACTCAACGCGGGTGTCGCCGGAAAACTGTTTGCATCAAAAGCCCCTCGAGAAAGGCGTGAAAATTTGGGCGCCTTTTGCGCTTGTCGCTTGGCGTTGTAAAATTTATCAGTCGCGCCGCGGTTATTTTTTGTTGTGAAGTGTTAAGCGTGTGCTTCCAAGGACTGTCATTAAAAATTTGGGACATTCAACAGCAAAAAATCAGCAAACATGCCCATTTGCAAGCGGGAAGGATTCGACCTGAATCAAAAGGAGGGCAAGAACGAAACATTCCACGACAACGACCAGGTCTTCTGCTGCTACATTACTAAGCGCATTTTTCGCGACTATGAGTAAGTGCATCCTGCTACCATTCCTGCAACTTCCCCTCCCCTCTTCCTGCCTTTCGGGGGACGCTGCGCTAAAGTATACAACAAAAGCGACGCTGCAAAAGCATTTGCACGTGATGTACCGTACATCAGCATTCAGCGTGTGTGTGTGTCCGCAGGGGTGCATTAGTGTGCGAGTCTCGTGGGCCAAAGGCAAAAAACGCTGTTTGGTGGCGGGAAGAAATTACAGCTGCCGCCGCACAGCTGCTCGCCGCGGAGTTGCCACCTGGTGCCAAAAAAAAGCGCGCCCTCTCGAATTTAAAATTTGTTGACCCAATTCGATCCATGCAATCCTTTTAGACCTTGTTAAGATCAAAAGTTTTTAAAGGCGCTGGGTAACTCGATTCTATTATAAAATAGAACTAAAACCAACATGCTTCATAAGTTTTAATTTGTTGAATTCCGTCTTCTAAGCTTCATAAGCTTTTTTTTCAAAATAAACAAAAAATAAAAACACTTATCAATCACACTGATCGACTAATTTTATTTATCCAGGAACTACTTCCGGCACGTAATGGTGATCAACTCGACGGTGTGGCAGTGCGAGGCCACCGGCAAGGAGAACCTCACCTTCGAGGAGGCCGTCAAAAGTGAGCTGGCGGCCCGCAAGAAGATGGAGCAGTTCAAACAGAGCCTTCGGGCACCCGTCCTCCTGGTTGTGGAGCACGCCCACCAGTCGGCGCTCAACACCTTGAACATGATAGTGGCAAAATTCCTGCGCAAGCGCTACTTCATCGGCGAGGAGGTGTCGGTGCAGGCGAAGAAGAACGCCACCTACACGGTGGTGGGTGTCAAGTTGGACAAAAATATGCCGGAACCAGGCAACGGTATCTACGAGGACACGGACAACCTGCTCTACAGACTTCGACCGAACAAGGGCGATCCCAGTGCGGAGCTGGAGCTGCCTTTTAAGCAGTTGCGCCGCTCGCGCCTTGAGTTCAACCTGGAAAACCTGAATATGTTCATCAAAAGCAATGTATCGCGGGTGGATGGACTTCTGCGGCCCAAGCCAGAGGCATACAAGCAGTACGTGACGGATCCTGGCGTAAGCTTCTCCACCATTTTCATTGGCAAAATGCCGCGCTACTCACCCGCTAAGATTAAAAAGCCGGATGCCAAAGACGCGAAGAAGCAATCCACTCTAAACAAGTATATTGTCGCCGATGAAGCCACGGCTGCCAAGTCCAAGGCGAAGGCCAAGTCTGATGCCAAAGCTCTGGCCGAGGAAATGGAGCGAGTTAAGCGAGAAAAAGAGGCCAAGCTTGTTGAGCTGGAGAAGCAAAAGGCGGAGAAGAAGGCACAGTTGATGGAACGCGTTGAAAACGAATGTAATTTGCTGCTTCAAAAGACGGACGATCTAGAACGAACCGACCAGAAAGTCCTGCCCCGCTACAAACAGATCGTCACTCTTCTGCCCGAGCACCTCCTGGGTGATGCCTTCATGATGCGCGAGTTTATGCACACGTACACAGGATTGCTGTCCGGCATCGAGGTGTTCCGTCAGAACCTTAGCTTCTACGAGATGACACGAGCGCTGACTGCCCGTGAGATTGCGGGTCCACTATCGGACATCTTCCTCGTGCTACTTGGCACTGTTTTCGATCTGCAAAAGGAAGAGGAGGAGGAATGTGCAGTGTCCTACCTCGCCCGGGTTGCCCAAACACATGAGCCCTTTTTGAGTATGGCGCAGGCCGCCAAAAGTCACCAATACGCCAAGAGGCACTTTTCATTCAAGGTTAGTTCTTTGTTTGCACAAACGTGTGTAATTTGAAATAATTGTACTCTCCCAATAGGTAAATCAACTACCACTAGATGCACTGACCCTGAGTGAAGTGCTACGTCTGCATCTACTTGGATCCGGAGCTATTGTAAATGAAAAGGCGGAGCGCTGGAGGGTCATGTACCGGAATGGCTACTCGTCAAAAGAAGATCCTGGTCTGGAACTACGTCTGCAACACTCGCACATCCTGCGCATTCTTAAAAAGCATTCCGTATACCAGCTAAAGTTTAAGGATATAATGATCCTGATTCGCTGCCTAATGTCCCAAATTCTGACCTACTCGGGCACGATTAACTTGATTGAGGAGCGCATGGAGCAAACAGCAAAGGCCAAGCAAGATCTGCGAGCTCTAGTTGTCGGAGAGAATAAGCGCTTAGCCGCCGTAGAGATAAACAGGAAGAAACTAACCCACACGCACCACCTCGAGCTGAATGGCGTTGAGCCTGAGAAGAGGGAGGCGTTAGTCGAGAAATTGAACAAGAGTATCGCCGAGCTGCACGCCCAGTCCGATCAGCAACATCGCAAGCACGAGTTGCAGATGCTGAAGTTGCATTCGCAACTGTTCAACTTCTTGGTTTACTTGGGCATGGATAGGTGCTACAGAAAATATTATGTTTTGGAGTCCATGCCTGGAATCTTTGTCGAGCACTCGCCGGACAGCCTTGACACTTGTTTGGAGCAACCACCAACGAACAAGTCCCAAATGGAAATTCGTCAGCAGGCTGCATTGCCAAAGAATCGCAAGGACTTAAGGGTGTATCTACTCAAACTCTATGGAGACGACGATAAGAAGACCAAGAAAAAGGCCAAGCACTCTCTGGAGAACAAGGAGAACCAGGAGCATCGGCTTAACGGCAGTGCAGAACCCATGGATGTCGAGTCTGATCCTCCAGAGGCTCCCACTCACTTCGAGCTTTTGATGTGCAGTGGTGACAAACGAACTTGTATTGTGCATGATTCAAGAAATGGGCAAAGGCAGCGTTGGACATATATTTACAAACCCGAGGAGATCGATGAATTAATTAAGACTCTCAATCCCAATGGTCTTCGTGAATTTGAACTCCTTCAAGAGCTTTCTGTTCTGCGTTCCTTAATCGAACAGCATGTTAAGACCTGCCCAGTAGACTTGCTTAGCCTGGAAAACGAAGCAATGCGCAAGAAGTTTATCGCGACGATGGAATCCGAAACTCACCGTAAATACGGAGAAGCCAACTTTGGGCTACCAAATGGTACCGATTTAAACGAAGTGATGCGCTTGCATTTGGTGGATCGCATTATTCAATTCGAAAATGACATTTACACTGGTGATCTCGGACGCCTAAAAGTCAAGGATATGGAAAAGTGGCGAGATGACTTGCTTGGAGGCAATTACGAGGCTCAGTGCAAGTTGCAGTGGGGTCCGGGCGGCAAAATGGAAGATGAGACGGGTTCTGACAACGAATCCCATGAAAGTCACGAGGAGGATGATGGTGCTCTGCTAGGTCAATATGCCAGGAAACCGTATCGCGATCCTGAGTGGTATTTGGCAGCTCCTGCAGACACGGAATCCCTACCAGAAAGCGGGGATGAGGAAGGTCAGCCTACAAATGCCGTCTCGATTCCCATCGCCGTGCATAACATGGCCTCGGCCCTTCTGCAAGTGGAGCAGGCTATTGGGAAGCGGTTCCTAAAGGAACCCTATGGAATGAAGAAGTGGGACCCCAAGCAGGAGGCTTTAAAGCTTGCCTGCGACTCGCGTTTGCATCAGTGGGAAGTCTCGCTAATGGAAAGTACAAGCTTTGCTCAAGTCTTTCTGCACCTAAACATCTTGCACGACTGCATTCAGTGGAGGCGTTCTACCAATAAGTCATTATGCAAGGTCTGCCGGCGTGGCAGCGATCCGGAGAAGATGCTGCTCTGCGACGAATGCAACGCTGGCACGCACATGTTCTGCCTGAAGCCTAAACTGAGGTCAGTACCCCAGGGCAACTGGTATTGCAATGATTGCGTGAAGAGTCTAGGTCTCAACAATGGTCAAAACGAAAAGGATAAAAAGCAGACGGCAAAGAAGAAACGCCGGTTTATTGTGGAAGAGGAGGAGGAAAATGAAGCTACAGACGAAGAAGAGGAGGAAAACGAGGATGGCAATATGACGGATGAGGATGCGGAGCAGGAGAACGATGAGGACGTTGAGGAGGACGAAAGTGTGGCTTCTACCCCCTCATCTGCTAAAGCCAATGGTCGAACTTTACGGCGATCCCGCACACGGCCAGCAGGCAGGAGACTTACATCGAAAGAGATTGAAGAACAGGTTCAGGAAGACGTTGAAAGCGGGGGAGTCAGCGATGACGCTTCCTTAACTGCCGATGAAGATACGGTCGAAGACGAGTCGTAAGTTCAAACTGGCTATATAATTTAAATTAGGTAATGAATCTATTGCAAATCCACAGCGATGAGGAGAAGGTGTGTCAGAAGTGTTTCTACGACGGCGGTGAGATCAAATGCGTGCAATGCCGTCTATTCTTCCACCTGGAATGCGTCCACCTGAAGCGGCCGCCGCGCACAGATTACGTTTGCAAGACATGCAAGCCGATGCCACAACGACCCAGGCGCCGGCACAGCAACAGTGAGTCCACAAAAATATGCTTAATGACTAGCTCACTTATAGTGCGATTTCTATCCCCCAAGTGAATGGTGATGATGACCGCGATGAGGAGGAGCCAAAAGCCAAGCGACCCCGTAACTCTTTGCGCCTATCCATCGACAAGTCCGCCCGCGCGAGCAACGGCAACAACAACAATAACAACAGCAGCGTCAATAACAACAACCATCGCAGAAGCGGGCGTCGGACGAACGAGAACCTGCCGTTGAACAGTGCCGCCTTGTACGATCTGCTAGAGCAGATCATGAAGCACAAAGCCGCTTGGCCGTTTCTGCGACCAGTGCTGACGTCGGAGGTTCCCGACTACCATCAGATCATCAAGACGCCCATGGATCTAGCTAAGATCAAGTCCAAGCTGAACATGGGCGCCTACCAGCTGAACGAGGAGCTGCTCAGCGATATTCAGCTGGTGTTTAGAAACTGCGATTTGTACAACGTGGAAGGCAACGAAATATACGAGTGAGTAAATCAGGATAATACGTAAGTGGTCTGGCCTTAACCCTTATTTCTTTAATCCATTCCAGCGCTGGTTGTCAACTTGAGCGATTCGTGATCGATCGATGTAAGAACATGCAGCTGCCGTTTAGGCCTAGCGATATGAACGGGGAAGTCGAAGCTTGCTGAGCCGGACGCTGATCTCCACCAGCTATCGTGTAAATTAGTTAGCCTACTCTAAGCCTCTAAGCCGTATTTGGAAACAATCTATATTTAAGCACAAATATTAAGTCTATTTAAACATCTTTTGTTTCCGTGCATGCCAGTTCTAAGTTCAGCACACGCATATGCAAAAATCCTTATCTGTTGGTTTATGAGACATTATGTATTTATAAATTATTGTAGCCATTACGCAAATTCCACAATCAATAAATGAAGTGAGCGATCTTAAATAAGTAAATTAAATTTTATTTAATAAATCAATGTTGGGTGAAAACCATTTAAGAACTCCAAGTTTCAGAATAGTTGAGCTTCTTATAAGCGCAGAAAAAATGGTTTAATGGACTTATCCAGATTTTAAAACAGATGATTCGATTGCTTTATAAAAACCTTATTTTCTCTCTAAATCAAGTAACAAAGTGGTGGATGCTGCATTGTGATTATTACTTTCTATGAAAGCTAAGCTACACATTAGTACGTGTTTCAGTGGACATTAAAAGTAAGAGTGAATAGTGTTTTCTCTTATAAAAACATATTTAAGCTTAGTAAGATGTTTAAAACAGGAATCTTCGCTTCAATATGGGCCAACCTACATGGACGATGAAGTGGATGCTGTTGACTCAGTATTACAAATATCCGGAATTAGTCCATTCACTGCCTTGTGATTTTGGTTGGACGTCAGCTGGCTGTTGTTGTTGGTCTCCAGTTGGTGAAAAAGAAAAGAACTGGCGGTGCTGGGAGCCTCAGAAAACTGGGCCTCCATTGAGGTTAGCGAAGTGGTGGAGGAATTGTCTCCATCATCGTCGGTTCGGAGGTTTTCCCGTTCCCTTTCATTGGCATTGTTATTGTTATTGTCCCCTGACGAGGGCTCCTCTTCATCGGAGTCGTAGTTGAGCTCGGTGTCATTGGAAGCGCTGCTCTCGTCCATCTCGGTGGTGCGTGGTCGACCAGTCGCTCTCCTAAGTTTTGAGGCTTGAAAAGGCTGCCTCTTTGATTTTCGCTTTCGCTTTCTTTGACCGATTCTGGATTTTGGTGTTTCAACTAAAAAAGGGAAATATTTTTTTCTTATTTCAAATGTTCAAAGGGTTTACCCGAATAATTTACATATCAATACATCCCGAGAGGTTGCAGTAGCAGAGGAGAATTTCATTGTCCACACATAAATGGACAAGTCATGGGGCCAAGTCAAGTTGTGTCAACAAACCCCATGAACTTGCCAATAATTGTGGGTAGCAGTCCGCCCACAGGTGTCAATGGCGCTGACACTATGCAAACACTTGTCCAACAGGATGTCAGTCGACCTGCACCCTTGTATCCCGAACCTATGCTATTGTACTCCACAATCTCAGTCGACGGTTCAGTAACTCCCGACATGGCGACGACTTTGCAGCTAATTATGCTGGCTCTAGTGGGTGGAACCCTCGTTCAAGCCAATGACACGGACTACAAGCTGCTCCTGACCTCAATTGTGGAAGAGCTTAAGGGCGGCCTTAAACTGCATCTAAGGAGTTCCGAAGACGGAGGCAACGATCTTGTTCAGTTTTTGATGGTGCAGGAAAAGAGCTCTCTTCAAATAAGTGTAGAACAAGAGGAAATACCGACAGGAGCCGAGATGATGAGGCATAATTTTTTCATTTTTGAAGACGTACATCAAATGCAGGAAATCCTGACCAGCCTGGTCAACACAGATGGCTTCTACATATTGGCTTTAGAGAAGAACTCAGCTGAGGATCATGTAACTCTAAAGGATTTCGGGGCCGATGTTTGGCTTCAGCATGGACATAGTCGGATTTACTACGTTCAAATAAGCAAGGAAAGCGTACTGCTCTATAATCCATTTACGCAGAGTTTAGTGGTGGTTCGAGATTCCAAAACCTATGCCAGAATCTACAAGGATCTGGAGGGGTACCCTTTGAGAATATACATTTTCGATTCAGTTTATTCGAGTGTGATTGGAGACGGCGAAAATAACAAGGTTCTAAGTGTAACAGGAGCGGATGCGAAATTGGCCAAAACAGTGGCCAGGCAACTGAACTTCACAGCTGATTTTCTGTGGCCGGATGACGAGTTTTTTGGAGGGCGCCTGCCAAATGGAGAATACAGTGGCGGCGTAGGCCGCGCTCACCGCGGAGAGGTGGACATCATCTTCGCCGGATTCTTCATCAAGGACTATCTCACTACACACATACAGTTCAGTGCGGCCGTCTACATGGATGACCTCTGCTTGTACGTGAAAAAAGCCCAGAGAATTCCGCAATCCATTCTGCCCCTCTTCGCTGTCCATACGGACGTGTGGCTATGCTTTCTGCTGGTGGGCTTGCTGGGAACCCTCGTCTGGCTTATCCTGAGAGCTGTAAATCTAGTTCTATGCATTGAACGCATACCGGATGGTTCACGGACTACGGGGATCAGTTACTTCGGAGCAGCGCTACGCATTTTCATCGACACATGGGTCGTTTGGGTGCGGGTGAATGTGGGTCGTTTTCCCCCCTTTCACTCGGAACGCATCTTTGTGGCTTCTCTTTGCCTGGTGAGCGTGATTTTCGGAGCCCTGCTTGAGTCCAGCTTGGCCACAGTTTACATAAGACCTCTTTACTACCGAGATGCTAATACTTTGAGGGAATTGGACGAGTCCGGCCAGCCCATTTACATAAAACATCCCGCCTTCAAGGATGATCTCTTCTATGGTCACGACTCCCAGGTCTATCGCCGATTGGATGCCAAGATGAAGCTGGTGGCTGAGGGCGAGGAGCGCCTCATTGAGATGGTGTCCAAGAGGGGAGGATTCGCGGGCGTCACCCGATCCGCCAGCTTGCAGCTGAGTGACATTCGATACATGATGACTAAGAAAGTGCACAAAATCCCCGAGTGCCCCAAGAACTATCACATTGCCTATGTCCTGCCGCGTCCCTCGCCTTATTTGGAGGAGGTCAACCGGATCGTGCTGCGCCTCGTTGCCGGCGGCATCGTTAATTTATGGACGGGGGAGGCGAAGGAGCGCGCCAAGTGGAGCATCCAGCGCTTCCCCGAATACTTGGCCGAGCTGGACGTAGGCCGGTGGAAGGTGCTCACTCTGTCCGACGTCCAGCTGGCCTTTTACGCCCTCTCTATTGGATGTCTACTCTCAGCTGTTGTTTGCATGTCGGAGATTTTGTTGGGACGCAAACGAACAGCATTAAACAAGATTAAATAACCCCATTAAATAAAAATAATTCTATTACAGTCTACTCATAGTAACCCGCTCCCGGACTCACCTATTTTAAGTTCTTGTGTCCTGCGGTTTCGACAGAGCAGAACGCCATCTCGTCGTCGCTGCTCCCGGGCTGCGGCCTCCGCTGATGTGGTGGGTAGCTCGTCGTCGCCAAAGAGACGGTGCGTCTCCTCAAGCCAGTCGCTGATCCGCGCCTGCGTGGCAGCCTGCTTTTGTTCGCCAAGGAGCCTCTGGAGCAACTGGTCCACGTTGCGCGGATGTCGAGTGGTGCCCCTAACCGCTAGCTGAAGTAAGGCGCGGCGCTTCTTGGCGATTAGGTAGAAGATTCGGTTCGGATAAGTCTGCCAGCTCAGTTCGCTGACGTTGGGCGTGTCGAGGTCCTGGTCTTGCACATTTTCCTCGTTTTGGTCCCGGTCAGTCTGAGGGTCCTGATCCCAGTCGCGCTCCTCGTCGCTGGGTTGCTCCTCAGTTGGCGAGCTGACCTCGCTACACGTGGATGTGTCTGTGCTGCTTTTGGAGCTGTTCTGATTGTCCATAGTGCTCCACGACTCAAGCTCGTGCTGCACCAAAGTGTCGAAGAAGGCCAGCATCACCTGGTCCTCGTCGGTGTTGCGGGCACTGAAGTCCTGGGACACATGATCCGATGACTCGCGATGCAGTGCGCGCGTGCAGTAGGGCAGTGCTTCGGCTTGGGTGAGGGATCCTTCCCAGCCCTGCTGGGCAAAAGGACTCCACAACTATGTTTTCGATTATAATATTATTAAGAGTTATACAGGCGTAGCCAACCTACCTTAATGATCTTCTCCACGCCAGAGGAGGCGAGTAAGCAGCGCTCGCGATTGTATCGCACCTGGTTTACGATGGAGCGGTGACCAGCGAGGATTATGGGCGTTGTCTCCATCCACTGGTTCTTTTCATCCACTGTTAAATTAAAAAATAAACTTAGGAGGGCAATGTGCAAGCTGAATCGCCTAGCTAACTCACAGTCCACTCCTTCCAGTCGCCAGATAAACATGTTGAAGTTGTCCGAGCCCGAGACCACCAGCTCGTCCTGCGGCCCCGCAAACGTGCAGCTCTTCATGGTGCAGGAGTTGAAGTATTCGTCGTGGTAGAAAGTGGCCACCGGCTCCGGGGATCCCGGACTGTACAGGATCGGCGGTAGCCGGCGGTGCAAGGTGAGCAGAAGGGTGCCGTTGCAATTGAAGCGCACGCTCATGCAGCTCGGTGATTCCGGGATGTAGTTGTACTGACACAGCGGCCTGGTTCACAGGGAGATAGTGAATACGGTAATAAGATATGATATATTACGATAAACTCACTGCTGGTGGTGTCTTAGATCCCAGAGCATGGCTCCCCTTTTCGCGTTGGCGGTGGCCAGAAAATGGCCATTCAGTGGGTGAAACTCCACGGCGTTGAAGGGCGTCTTGAATTTGGCGAGGGCCAGCGGTTCGGACTTCCCTGCCCTTAGGTCGTACACTAGGATCTCGCCGTGCTCCGTGGCCACGCTTAGGAGGTGGCCACTGATCCTGTCCACACTCAGACCATAAACAGGTCCATCGTGCGAAAAGTGGTTGAGGATTTTCCCTCTATACAAAGAAAGGATATAACCAGTTAGCCAGGAACAGCATAAATTATTCATGCGGGGTGCGGGGTGCATATGATTATTTTCAACGAATCTAGTATACCCTATTACTATACGAGTAACGGGTACAAAAATGTTTGGAATTTATGGAACTCACGTTTCTAGGTCATGCTGGATGACCAAGTCATCGTTTCCCCCGGAGAAGATGTAGGAGTTTTGGGTGTCAAATCCCAGGCAGAAGATGTTGCTGGCATGCTTCTCGTTCATAGAGCGGGGTTTCCCGAGCTTGGACACAACCTCGCGGTCAATATTCCACAGCAGAACCCTCTTGTCGTCGCCTCCTGGTGGTCGAGGAAGGCACTGATTAGCTTGCAGGGCCGGAGGCTATCAACAGGTTTCACCACTCACCTGAAGCCAGGAACTGACCACCCGAGCTGAACTCCAGGGCATTCACACATCCGTAGTGACCGGTTAGGTTGCGCTGGTAGAGATTCTGCGCCGCACTCAGGCGCTCGCGGAAAATGGCCGAGGGCAGGTGGCCAGCCACCAATTGGTTTTCCCGCTGGCTGAGGGCCAGGTCCAGATTTCGGGTCTCCAGGGAGCGCAGGTTCCGCCACAGGCTCATATTACAGGCTCTGCCAACTGGGCTTCTTCACACGGAGGTCGAGAGGCTGCACTCGCACTCACAGTGGCTGGGACTGGGATTCAGGTTCTGATGTGGTCTCCAGCGGGGCAGCGGTCTAGGTCCACGCATATCGCTCTCGCTGCGGTGGTGTCGTTCTTTTTTCTTTGGTAAAAAATGGGGCTTCGAACTGGAACCGCAGTGCGCTATTTCACAGCGAAACAATCCCTCAATTGCGCACTTTTAAAGACCAGAGAAGCACGTTAAAACCATTTAGTTGCAGTTTGTAAAATTCAGCCAGAAAAGCGAACACATAAATGTATTTTATGGAGAGCTGCGACTACTCGTTTTGACGGGTTTATCATCACTTCGCATCGCTCCCTAATCAAAACTAAGGCAGAAAGTATACAAACCGAGAAACCACCGAACAGCTGTTCGCCCAGTCAGCCACAGTGGGACCAAGGCGCTCGAAAACGGGTGCAAAAGCGCACCGGCGGCTCAAGACGATTCACATCTCCAAATCATTTCACCTTAGAGATTTACTTAGGTATAGGAATGAACTAAAGTCACTCGAAATACTAAAGTTTCAGATCAAGTTTTGTAAGAATTTTTCAAAATTTATAGTAATTTTTGAAATACCCTAGGTGACTTGAGCGTTTTGCAATGGCCGACAATAATTCAGCACCAGAGACCGAAAATATAATACCTGGTAAGGTCTTTGACTCAGAATGTGGTTTCTGATAAAAAATCAACCCCCAAGGTTTGCCTATTAGAATTTAAATATTATTAAATTGAAGCTACTTAACATGTACTTGCAATATAAGAGTATTCTTAAAGGTAGATTTACTCCATTTTGATTTCCTCGCAGTCCTTCTGCATAATGCCGATGAAAAGGAGCAGGTGCGTCAACTCGGCCTGTACCTTCGCAACCTGCAGGACCGCTTGCGACTGGGCATTCAGGAGCACCAGAAGGTTCTACAGTCGTCGGTGCAGCTGCTCAAGGAGGTGGGCGATGTGAACAACATGGTGCAGCTCGTCGTATGTGGCCACCCGGAACAGGCCACCAAGATACAGCGCCTGATCGTGGGCTTCGAGACGGTTAATGCGGTGAACGCCCCGCAGACCTCCGCCGTGGCGGGCATAGGTTTGCCTTCGGACATGACTGAGATTCATGGTCTGTTGGGGGAGTTCGAGCACCTCAACGAGAGCCAAGTTCTGCGGGAGAGCCTCGTGAACTTCAAACGTGCCCGAGAGTCTCTGGAGAAGGTTCTCGGCGCCCTAGAGAAGATTGGCAACGAGTCCCCACGGTCGTCTCCACCAGGAAGTCAGCTCTTTGGGTGTCCCAGTGCCAGCCGCAGCCTGCGCGAGAAGATCGAGGCCTTCAACAAGGTCCTGGAGGACGCCCCCGAGAGGCTGGGGGACACCTGCCGTCATTTCAAAGAGTGCTTCTGTAGCTGCTGCAGTCTGGAGGAGTCCTTCGAGTCCAGCGGGCACAAGCCGCTCCCTGTTGCCTCGAAAACCAATTCGGGCTACGAGGGGGACATAGACAGCGAGGTGGAGCAGGTGGAAGTGGATATGAAGGTGGATTAATAAAAAAAGTACTGGTAAAAAGAAAGTTGAAAAAACAAGAAGTGCAAACGACTTGAATTTTCTTTTGATGCTCATGAGTATGATGAATTTTTATATTAAAAGAAAAGATGAAATTAGATCCACACGTATTCTGTTTAAAATGCTTTAATTCATTAAAACTTTAGCTTCCCAAAGCTAGCTTAGTTCCACCATTCGTCTTCTTCTCGTTTTATACATTGTGTTGGCATCCACTTTGTGCTTAAAACTACGAACTGTTGCAAGTCAACCTCAAATGGTTGTACAAAATAAGCGCGAGTTCAGGTAATTAGGTATTGTCTTCATTGTGACTGGAGGTGCACGTACACATTAAAATATCACACTAAACTAACATTTATAAAATCACGATATCCCTGGATATTCTGGCTCCGTCGAGTTTCCGGCGAGGTTAGCAGTTCGACTGCGCGGCCTGGAAAAGGTCCGAGTAGTTGATAGCAAAGAAGATGGCCACTGCTCCAATAGCGGATCCCAGCTGCGTGATGGCGCCGACCCAGACCAGCGATTGACCACCCTGCGCCCGCATGACCGTGGTGATTCCCAGTTTCGTGTAGCTCACAATCCCGACCAGCAAAGTCCAGGCGGTGACCACGAGTACGGCACCCACGGTCTGATCGTGAAGAGGAGGTAGGGGACTCAGGGCCGCCGTGGTAAAAACATAGCTGGTCAGCAGACCCGCAAGGATAGAGAGCACCGTGATAATCCGCAGGGAGGTGAAATGCAGGAACATGGCCATGAAGCAGGCCACCGGATTGGCTATCACACTGAGGGTGGCTGACAGGTGGTACGCTTGGCTCCCGTACGGGGCACTGGAGTAGGACTGTATGCTGCCGAACATTCCGTTGCTGAACAGCGAAATTGCACCGATTAGCAGGAGCAGGTAGGTGTACTGTCCTTTACTCAGCTTCTCCGCTTTTGGCTGGTTATCCGCCTCTCCGTAAACGTACTTGTTGCCCTCACTGACGGTCACCTGGGCGTACTCCTTCCTGGCCAAGGGGAGAGAGTTCAGAAGTGTATACCCCACATAGGCTAGCACCATGAGCGCGAAAAGGATGAGGAAGAAGACTCGGGTATCGAACCTCGGAGGTGTCTTCTGCAGCTCGTAGACCCCCTCTCCGCTCTCGGTTACGTTGACCAGTACACAGTCGCCACTCTCGCCGATGCCCTGGATCAAAGCTGTCACGCTGGGCAGCAGACCACTCAGGCCCTCGCCAATGAAGTAGGTGACCATGTACTGCTCCTTGAAGCGTCCCATGTAGGGCATAAAAAGCACCGAGCTCGTGCAGGCATTCAGCGCCGTGAAGCAGGTTAGCAAAAAGAGTGCTAAGCTGTGATCCGTGCCAGCCACCGAAGCGGTTTTGTTGTAGAAGAACGCCGTCAGCAAGCAGGATATGGCTCCCACCAGGAGCACTCCGTGAATGGTCCAACCATCGTTTAGTTTCTTCGGCGAGTACTTCTGGATGGCCGTGTAGAGCAGTGGGCCCAAGTTGCCGATCTGGACCATAACGCTAAGGTAGGAGGGCAGACTCCAGCCCTCCGGTGCCTCGTCCACCAGCAGGGGCAGCTGAATGAAGGTGCCATTGACGCCCAGCCAGGTGCCTATGCCGAAGAAGATGGCCAGCACGTCGACGATCCAGCTGCGGTTTCTTGGCTTGGGGTTTATCTCCATATTTTTGTGGGGGCCTCCCCAGTTAAGGAACAAGCTCAGCTCACTTTTCTTGGCCTCGGGAGAGGAGCATCTGTAAAAAGAATGGGAGATTAGATACTATAGTATACATCTGAGACCTAAATCTGGCGATAAACTTCTAGCAATAATTCAAAAATCAGTTACCTTTCATTTTCTGATAAGATTATTTGGAATGCCTAAATGTAATCAAACACTCAATGTTCTTAAGAATAATTAATAAATAAATCTTATAACACGCTACATTGTACGCTGCTATTTGCTAGGTTTATGGCACCCAAGTCTGAATTACGGGTTTATTTTGCTCAATGGTTCAGATAAGCCTTAAAAAGTCATTATCAAGCATATGGTATCTACAGTTCATTATGTTTGTCTTTTGGACATAACCAAGTGAATGCGATTACACTGGTTCAGTGGCTTTACGTTACGTTCCACACGACTGAATGTACATATGTGTATATAAACATTTTAAACCACACAGTGTATAAGATCATCCGAAAGCGCCAGCATTTTAAAAGTTAGAATAAGCTCATATTGTACATCCATCAATACATGCATTGCATCTACAAGGTTCATCTTATTCTGTGCACAAAATGGACCAAAGGTGAACAAAATTTAAATGTGCCAAGTTATACTTTGATTTGTTTTGGATCTACCAAAATGGATATATCTCTGCGCTAATCTTACTTCCAGGTGATATTAATTGTGTGCCGTCGGTCACATACGATCCCCATCTAATCTGCTAATTCAATTAATTTGTGACCATTCGAGTGGAGTGCCGATGTCTGCACGTATCTGGCTGAAGACGATAAGAATCACAATCGAAACTCAGCTGGCATTAATTTCATCTTTAACCAGATTTCTCAAGTTTAGAAGGAGTATATCAAAACAAATGAATTGAACACTTTTAGTGGATCCCAACAAGTTGTTTTCGCTACAGATCGTTTTGTTTACAAGTTCATACAATTTGAAAACTCCAAGTTTCAATTTACTTACATTTACAGTGCTTGCTAGTGAAAGCGATAACAACAATAATGAAATAAGAACGAAAAATTTGAAATTGGAGTAACCACAGTTTTTCAAAGTTAAACTTGCTGTGTCACGATGCGGTCGTAGAACATAATGCCAGCCAAATTGGAGAGAGAGATGGAATGAAAGCCCGCCCGCAGCATTTTAGCCCGATTCCAAACTGGTTTTTGCCCTTCAGGCGAAAGAGACGTAAACAAAACCCGATTAGTCGCTTACCTGGCGAAATCCGCGGGACTCGGAGATGCGTCGTCCAACGTCGAGATCACGCCGTAGACTGGCCCCGCTGTATTCGTGGGGCTGCCAGCTCCACGGTTCCGTTGGTACCTGCTCATATTCGGAGTCGGAGTGTGCTCTGCGAATGGTTTTATGGTCCCTGCGACGACGATTAGATTTCCCGATCCGGGCCACTGTGGTCAAAAGCGCCTTGGTTAGTTATTAAAAATCAACGGCTCAATTGGCGTAATGCGGAATATCGAAGGCAATTGGCAGGTTAATTTTCGTGCGAGCCGTCAATTAATTGAAAGTCGAAGTTCCAATTTGAAGGCCCGGGAAGTCTCAATTATGCAATATTCCGGGAAGTTCCATTGACGGCGCGACAGGACGTGAAATGCAAGAGTGTCCAGGAGCAGGAGTCGACTGGAGGTGAGCACGACCAGCTTTCGCCAATTTTGTCAGCCATTTGAGCACTCAAAAGTCGAATTTGATTTAATAAACATCGGGTCGGGAGGCTAGAATAAAACTGACAGTCGAACAGCTGTTCGTCCGGCGAAAAAATACCGCAGCCATCGCACGTGCGACAAAGAGAGCGTTACTAAGATAAGAGAACATTTGAAAATACTGCTCTCTTTATATAGCGTAACTGTTTAGTTATGGGTTTCTCATAAACTGAGTTCCTAGAAGGGTGTATTGGTTGCGGGCTCGTTTGGCATTCGCCATCTAAAAGATACATTTTAACATTCCAGATGTATTTAACTCAGCTAATGCTCCAAAGCCAACTGCGTTATGTTTTTACTGTTCAACAGTGTCTTTAATTAAAGCGGAAAGTAATGAACACCAGTACGTGAAAACCAATCCCCCAGAAACCCAAATGAATGAATAAATGTTCTCTTCCAGCTGCAGCACTTGAAACGCTTGTCACGCAGTGCTTCCCAGTCCGGCAAGTTGCCTTGGTGGCTTAGTTTGAGCAGAGCTGCCGGTACCAGCTTTTGCTCTCCCTGCACTTTGGATTGGAGCACATAGGACAACGCATGAGGAACTTGGGGTTGACCGACTGCTGGGACTTCAGATGGTCGGCCACAACGTTTGTCAGAGCGTCGATGAACAGCGGGTGATCGTTGGGGGCTGCAGCTCGACGGATTTCCTCCACGCCGACCTCCTTGGCCAATTCGTCGCAGTACTCGATGTCGAGCTCGTGCAGCGTCTCGATGTGCTCGTTCACGAAGGCAATGGGCACAAGGATGAAGTTCTTCAGGCCTTGCTTAACATAGCCCTGCAAAGATGGGCTTGATTTAGTGGAGGGACATTGAAATCCCGTATTGAAGTCACACCTTAATGGCATCATCGGTAGCGGGCGCCAGCCAGGGTAGCGGGCCCACCTTGGATTGCCAAGCCAGGCTGTAGGGATTCGTCTGGCCGAGTTCCTGCATCACCATGTGCACGCTAGCACCAATCTCCGAGGGATACGCGTCGCCCCGGTTCACAGCTTTAAGGGGAAGGGAGTGGGCAGTGAAAAGTATGACTACGTCGTTACGTTTCGTTTCCACAAACTTGGCCAGTTCGTCACGAATTCGCTGGGCAAACGTTTTGATTAGAAGTGGATGGGTGCCCCACCTGTCGATAATGCTCCATTTGATATCCGAGGGCAGATTACTAAAGTAAAGAAGGGATCAAATATACAGCTGTACTTGTGCATTCCTAACTCACTTGTTCCGGTAGTGGGTGAATATGGAGTTAAAGCTGGATCCTGAGGTGGCGCAGCTGTACTGTGGATACTGTGAGAAGAGAACTACGCGCTCTGGCTTGTCGCTGTAATTAAGTTAAAAGTTTCAATATAAATATCAAAAAGTTGTATTCTTCAAGGAGCCCAAATAGTCACTAGTTTCCAGCTATAGTCTACACAAACTTATTTACTACAACGAACATATGTTAAAGTCCAATATCAAGACCCCCGGGATATTTACATCACTCTTATTCTACTTCCCGACCCCACTCACTTTTCGATCTCGGCCAGCGTGTTCTCGGTGAGGGGATTCACGTAGCGGAAACCGACGTAGTGCTTGTGAGGTGCTGTCTCCGGCGAGATGCTGTCCAGCTGCTCGCACATGAGCTGGCCCTGCAGCTCGGTCCACTTAAGGATCGGGGAGCCACCGCCGATCTCCTTGTACTTCTTCTGCACCTCGGGGGTCCTGCGCTGGGCGATCCACGGACCCAGACGGCTCTGCACCGGCAGCTGGATCATGTCCCGGTCGGTCATGATACGAAGTAGGTAGTCATGCACCTGGTCCGTGTGCGTTGGGCCGCCCATGTTCAGCATTAGGATCGCGGTCTTCGGTTTCTGGCCGCTGAGGTGGCGCACGCCCCCTGCCAGACCACCTGTGCGGGAATATGTAGATTGGGTGTATAAACAGTATCCACTCATATACTCACTTGCCAGTCGGCACAGCTTTGTGTTATGCAAAAACATAGTTTCTTTTAAAATGACCCAAATTGATTGCACCGGTGACGAACAGTGTTACCAGTTGGTAATATATTATTTATACCAACAGAGCACGTAACAGAGCTCTGTAAAGAAATAACGGTCACGCCATCTATGTAGAAAAGATAACCGCTATTACTCAGCAGTAATACAAGTATTATCATTGTGTCGTAGTGATTACTTTTTAAATATTTTCTTTCCTTACACACTTTCTGATTTAATTGTACTTATTGAAACCAAAACCGATGTTTAGTATATACTGTTTTTAAACGGCACAACTGGAATTTCTCGCGCCTGCGTCCTTGTTCCTTTCGCTCGTCATCAACGCTGTGTGCAACGGTAAAGCTAACTGTCGTGCAGTCTCGCTCACGCACGCTGCATTTCGCTCTCGTCGCTTGCTGCGAGTGTTTCGTTTCCTCCGATCAAAGAATATTTTGTAGTTTTTCCACCGAATGCAGGCTCAATTGCTGCGCAAAAACACAAAAAAACTAGCGACCAAGGGTCCCAAAAGTTAAAAAAGCTCCAAAAACACCGGAAAGTGTCGTTTAGCATCGGTGATTAGCAAAAGGACAAGCGCCGCAGCAAAGTGAAAAAAAAAGTAGGGAGTTCTGGAGTGAGTGGGAGTGAGAGGGAAGGAGCGCCATCGCGGTGGTGGGTGTACGTGCGCGAGTATTGGTGCTGTGTCCACGTCCGTGTTATCGCCAGCAGCATTAAACTGCTCCAATTCGTGGCGCACGCGCAGGATAACTCGCGCTCTCTTGCTCTCTTTCTCGACTTAGAAGAGGAACAGGATATTTTATTATACTGAAATTCGTACGCAGCAAATTCGCATAGTTGCGAAAGCTTCGCGCTGCCACACGGACGCATTCCGCTACGGGCTCCCCGCACACCCACACACTCTCACACCCGCCCGCCGCGAACCCACACACACGCGCCCGCAAGCACCCTCGCGCACAGATCAATGAAAAGGCAAAAAAGTAAATTGCACTTTTTCCGGGAACCAAAAACATGTTGAAATTATCTCACAAGTTGCGCAAAAAATGCCGCAGCAAAAAAGTTGCATGGAAAGCCGTGAAAGACGTGAAAGCGACGAAACTGTGAAACGAAACGAAAGGCAACGAATAACGGCGGAGAAAGGAGCTAAGAGAGGCTGCAAGGATGTACTGCTTCTCGGAATCGCAAGATATTGACCACCGAACCAGCGATACGTCTCTGATATCCAAAACCAGCACCTAGCCAATTGCATTTCGCAGTTTGCATTTTGCATTCTCACTGCCCCCGGAAGTAAAAGCAGCTTCAGCGGAAATTAAAACAAATCGAAGCCGAAATAAAAGCCAGAGCTAGCGAGCGAACGAGATAGAAATAGATAGAGAGGAAGAGAGATAAAGAGAAAGAGAGAGCTACCAGAGAGAGCAAGTGCATCCTTTTCACAACGCGGCACACATTCACGACCGGTGACTGCAACTAGCCCACTCCCACACCTCCGCCCCCCTTCACCCCGGCCCCAGTTGTCCCTTGCAATTTGTGATCTCATGTTTTCATAACTTGGGCAGCAGCCGTTGGCACGGATTAGACGGAAAACGTCAAGCATCAGGACGTGAGGAGGTGTACCCAGATCCAAAGTGCAGGTGAGTGTGCCAAAAGGGGGCCTATCCGGACAACCATTCAACGGGCGTGCAACGTGCACTGACGGGCGGCGATGAAGTCGACAGCTCTCAGTTAATTAAAAACCTAATTGATAAGGGACAAGTCCATCAATGGAAATGACCTTGTCGCTGTCTGAATAATGCTGCCACAACTCGAATAAGTGATTACTTCTGGCAAATGTCCTGTTTTCTGACTAAGCTTCAGCGAGCTCCAACTTCTTTTTAGCGTTTTGAACTTCTAATGCTTGGACTAACCTAGTTTGCATTTATTATGGAATGAATAATAAATCCAATCATTGGAAAGTGGCATTTCGTCAAAACCATACAATCAAATGAGAAGTGTGATTTCCAGCGGAGGCTATTATTTTAAGCACTTTAATATCACAACAGAGGGAAAAACTTTAGCCGCCGTTTACAGAAGTTAATATTCTAATACAATTTCACGTGACTCTTTTATTTTGATCTGTCCTTTAGCTTGGTTCAACAGCGACTGACTGCCGTGCTCTCTGCAGAGTGGCGAGTCGATTAGTCGATAAGTTTCTCGATAATATTGGTATGTTAAGGATGGGTGTATGAGTGTATAAGCTTATGACTAGATTGGCTATGTATAATTAGGTATGTATGACTAAGAGTAACGGAAGAGGGTAGAAGGAGCAGCCTACTACAACTCGGCCGTCCTGACAACTAGATCTCCCGATCGTAGGATTTTATAACAATTAACGTTTCTTAAAGCTAAGGGTCCTGTTTCTTATTTTATTCTTCTCAGTGGAGATACTTTTGAACGGTCTTAAACATTTTTTTGGTTTTCTTTTCTTCTTGTTTGTTTTCTTTGTTTTACAATTGCTTCTTAAATTATACATTCGATTTCGTACAGAGTTTCTTAAATTATACTTTCTATTTTGTAGACTCTTAATTTTTCTTTGCCAGTGTTTTATATTCTGTATGCTCCATACACCCCGGTAAGGATTGCGAGAAATTTGAAATCCATCAACATCTTCCAGAAGGAAGCGATCATTTTTGAGAACTTTGCTTATGACATAGGGTCCTTTATGCTTTGGAATTAACTTCTTAGCTATGCCTGTTGTTGAGTCAAAATTTTTAACCATGACGTAGTCGCCTTTTGTGAACACTCCTGATCGTTTTCGTTTTTTGTCAACATATTCTTTATTGTATGCTTGTGCTATTTTCTGACTTGCCTCGCCTTTATTTCTAATACTTTCTAAATCTCTTTCTTCAATCGTTTCTCCAATTTCCTCAATTTTTTCTTTTAACTCATCCATAATTTGTCCTTTTTGTTGTAACCCAAATAACATTATGCTAGGATACTGTTTAATGCTGCGGTGTTGTGTATTGTTCAGGGTATATTCGACCTTTTCTAAGACTAAGTCCCAGTGTAGACCTTGATCAGGTTCAATTAACTTGCTAATCATTGGACCAAGACTTCGGTTTATACGTTCAACTTGACCGTTGGCCTGTGGTGATCCTGTTGCAATTTTTATGTGTTTAACATTGCATTCTTTCAAAAATGAGTCAAAATCGCCAGACGTGAAACATGCTCCTCTATCTGATATGATACACTTAGGCCTACTGTATGCTCTGAAGTAGTCGTTTAACGATTGTATGACTTCTTTTGTGTTCGTAGTTTTTGTTGCGTATAGTCTGACAAACTTTGTGAATGCATCTACTATCACTAGAATATGTTTCTTCGGTCTAGCCAAGTCTACTGGACCATAATGGTCAATATGGATTA
The DNA here is from genome assembly GCF_016746245.2 of Drosophila santomea. Taxonomy (NCBI): domain Eukaryota; kingdom Metazoa; phylum Arthropoda; class Insecta; order Diptera; family Drosophilidae; genus Drosophila; species Drosophila santomea. The sequence goes on from NC_053019.2 coordinate 28,625,407, forward strand.
TTTCAAAAGGTTTGTTTCCCTTAGGTATGTTGTGTAGAAATCCTTCTGTTTTTCCTGTTTTGGGACTGAATGAAATACATTTTAAACAGTTGCTGATATGTGTGCTACACTTCTGTTTTAAATTTGGAAACCAATAGTTCTTCATTATAGCTTCTATCATTTTGTCTCTTCCTACGTGTCCAAGTTCGTTGTGATATTTGTATAACACTTGTTCTTCCATTTCTATCGGAACGTAGAACAGCAATCTATTTTCATTTGTCTTTTTGTAAACTATACCATTTCTCATCTCATACAATTTATTTTCTGTGTTTTCTAACAATTGCCTGATTTCTTTTAATTTTGTATCTTTCCCTTGACATATAACTAGATTATCTTCGAAACTGTTTGTTTGTATTACCATAATATTTGTACACCTACTCAGTGCGTCAACATGTTGCATGCGGCTACCTGCCCTATGCACAATTTCAAAATCATAACCTTGGAATTCTAAAGCCCACCTGGCTATCCTAGGGTTTAGCTCTTTTTTGCTTAGGGTCAAAATTAATGAGTTGCAGTCGGTGACTATTTTAAATGTCCTCCAATGAAGATAAACTCTAAATCTACGTAACGAATAAACAATGGCTAAAGTTTCTAACTCGAAACTGTGGTATTTTGATTCAATATCTGTTGTCCGTTTTGAAAAGAATGAAACTGGGTGCCATTTCTGGTCCTCCTTCTTTTGCATAAGTACAGCACCGAATCCAGAAGAACTTGCATCACAATGCAATTCTGTTTCGTGTTTGTGGTTGTATATAGCTAAGACCGGTGATTGTATTAATTTATCTTTTAACATATTAAAACAAGACATTTCTTCACTACCAAATTTGAACGGTTTATCTTTTTTTAGAATGTCATGCAATGGTTTAGCTAGTCTAGAAAAATCTTTTATGAACCGTCGAAAATATGAGCATAATCCCAAAAAACTTTGTACTGTATGAACATTGTTAGGTATTGGGAAATTTTTTATTGCCTCGATTCCTTTGTCATTGGGCATTATGCCGTCTTTATTTATTATGAACCCAAGATATTTTATACTCGATTGCATAAACTCACATTTGTCTATTCTTAATTCAAGTTTATTTTCAACTAATCTTTTAAAAATTTCTTTCAACGTTTCTAAGTGTTCGTTTATATTTTCGGTTGCCAATAGAATGTCGTCCATATATATTACTACTTTGTTTTCTCTAATCATATCAGCAAAAATTTTGTTAACAAATCTTTGGAACACAGACGGGGCGTTTTTGAGGCCAAATGGCATTCGCAGCCACTCGTATTGGCCTAATGGTGTAACGAAAGAGGTGTATTTTATTGATTCTTTTTAACATGCACGTGGAAAAAACCGTTTTTAAGATCGAGTTTGGTGAAAACAGTTTTCTCATTCATTCTATCTAACAAGTCATCTATAAGAGGTAGAGGATAGTTGTCTTTCATTGTCATTTTATTAAGTTTTCTAAAGTCGACGCACATACGTAAGTCTCCAGTTTTCTTTTTCACTAAAACAATAGGCGATGCATATTCCGAGTCGCTTGGTCGTATAAATCCGTTTTCCAAATATTCGTCTAATAGTTTTTGTAACTTGTCTTTTTCTGTGTATGAAAGCCTCCTAGGAGAACAGCTAAACGGTTTCGGGTTTTTCAAACACAATTGTATTTCACTTCTAACTGTCGGTTCATTCGGCCTTTTTGCATTTATATAAAAATTTCTAAACAACCTATCGAATTCTAGTTGTAACCTATTGCTAACATTTTCTCCTATTTTGTATTCTAACTCACTTTCAGTTACATGACATATTCTTAGTACTTCCTTATCAAAGTTGTGATTTAATTGTTCGTAAACGTTTTTATCTTTTGGCAATTTAAAACTAACGATTTCTTTTGAAGTGTTAACAATTTCATCTTCTGATAATTTTGATTTACTGACATTCTTTTGTTGATTATCTATTTCATCTCTTAACGATATTGGACCAGTTTCTTTATGCTGTTGATTAACGATTTTATTTTCTAACGATTTCGGACTAATAATTGCATTTTTAGACGATTTTGGACTAACAATTTCATTTTCTAACGATTGTGAACTAACAATTTCATTTTCTAACGATTGTGAACTAACAATTTCATTTTCAGTAAACATTGATCTTTTGTTTATTTCCATGGGTTTTCTCAACGCAATCATTCCCAAGGTGTAGGGGTCTAAATTTAAATTGCATGCAGTTAAAAAATCTCTGCCGAGAATAACATTATACCTCATAGACTGGTCGCAAACAATGATTAAACGAAAATATATTTTTATTGATCCTTTCAATACATAACATGTGGTTTGTCCATGTGTTTTGAGAATACAGTTGTTTAAACCAAAATAGCAAGTATTAACTAGGGCTAACTTCATTGTCTCGTTAATAAGTGACTTTTTAATGATAGATATAGGACTGCCAGAGTCTATGAGGCATTCTGAAATTATAGGCTTATAAGCATTTTCAAAAAAATTAATTTTAAACCATCTTACATAATTATTAGTTGAAACGCTCTTCCTTGTGGGACATTGTGCCACCAGGTGTCCAAGTTGTCCACAGGAGTAGCACGAACCTGGTTCACGTTTGGGCTTCTTGCAGATGTCAGCTTTGTGTCCTCTTGAATTACAGTTTGCGCATCGTATGGCATCTTTGTAGTCGGTTGGCTGTACAGGTGGCTCCCTCCGAGCTGGCAAACGGATGTTCGAAAATGCGCGTAGCATCTCCGACGGAGTAGAGAAGCATTGAATCCGTGCTTGGGTACGGAAATTTTGCAGCGGTATGCCCTCTATCATCTGGTCCAGTAGTTCGTCGTCGTCGATGTTTATCCCGTTTGAGAGAGCCATCTTCTCGTCGTAATAACTGCAGAAATTCTCCTCGGTTTTCCACTTGCGACTCTCGAATTTTCGCCGGATCTCAGCCTTGGATGATTGCTCGCCAAAAGTCAATGACAGTTGATCAAGCAAATTGTCAATTGGTTCGATCAATCGAGCAGGGTGCGCATGTAACCAGACTTGCGCGTTTCCTTTAAGTTTAGTGATGAGTAAGATGCGTAAATGGTTGTCATCGATGTTGAAAGTGCGTGCGATATTTTTGACCACTGTTATCCAGGCACGCGCGCAAGTTTTCCCATCGTAATCGGTTATCGTCTCTTTGGCGAGAGCGAGAGCATCAACTGGAAAACGCTGGCTCTCCGCTCTCTCGTTGGATCGCTGCGGCGAGTGAAATGTTGTGTTCTCTTTTGTGGCGCCAGCCTGCGTAAACTGCGCCGTCTGGATAACGGAACTAACTGTAGCCTTGCTTTGCTCTGGTTGTTGTTGTTCTTGGAACTGCGAGCTCGATCGTGTTCCGTTAAGCATTGCCTTCGCTTCTGCTAGCTCTGCGCGTAGTTGCTGTAGCTCGAACATGTTTGTCTCCCTCTCACTGCCAGTTTCGGTTGATTCTTTTCTGTTCATTGCATTCACACTTACGTGATCGGTGTTAATTTCACAATTCTGAAAATCCAGTGAAGAAAAAATGTCGTTTCCTGGTGGAGCGTTTTTCTGGGGGTGCTCCGGTGGACAATCGCCCCGAACTGCCGTTGGGATGTCTTGCAGCCTCGCGATTAATTCGGTTTTTGTGCCCTCCGTATTTTGGCCCAGAATACGTAGCCAATCTTTTAGGGTTGTCAGCGAAAAGTCGTTCAGGATGATTTTATCGTCCATTTTGGATTATTAATCCCACTTCTGAGATTTTAGCCGCCGTTTACAGAAGTTAATATTCTAATACAATTTCACGTGACTCTTTTATTTTGATCTGTCCTTTAGCTTGGTTCAACAGCGACTGACTGCCGTGCTCTCTGCAGAGTGGCGAGTCGATTAGTCGATAAGTTTCTCGATAATATTGGTATGTTAAGGATGGGTGTATGAGTGTATAAGCTTATGACTAGATTGGCTATGTATAATTAGGTATGTATGACTAAGAGTAACGGAAGAGGGTAGAAGGAGCAGCCTACTACAAAACATAAAAAAAAGTACAACAAATATTAAAAGTACAAAAAGAAAAAACTCCAAGGTATATAGCACTTTAATATCACAACAGAGGGAAAAACATAAAAAAAGTACAACAAATATTAAAATACAAAAAGAAAAAACTCCAAGGTATATACGACGCGGATTGAGGATACAGAAAGCAAAACATTTACCGCGACATTAACAATCAAAAATCTTTTTTGTCCGCTTTTTTATGCTCAAAGCCACCATTTCTCCCACCCCCCGAATTGCCCCTTCAGTCCAGCAAACTACCCCCCAGTTAAAAGCTTTGGTCCAATTTACCAGCAAACAGAGAACTTTGTGTGGAGCCCCATTCCATAAACATAATTTTAAAAAACGAATTCAAGCCGAGCCACACAACTATCTTAATTTTATGTCAGAACTTTAAAAACCCCTTGTATAAGAATAATGCTAGCAAGATTTCTACGTTAGCCAAAAATGCACTTTTTCTAGAGACCATTAAAATTGCTTTGCCCTTTTTGTTTTATTCAATTTACCTCGCTTGATTTATTTTCTCTTTGAAAAAGGACGTTAATTTTAATGCAGTATAGTTCAGTTGTAGAAAATCTTTAAAGATTAAGTTTACCCTCGAAATTTCATACTATTTCGAGTGGTCCGCTTATGTGGCATAAAGCCGAGTTCTAATGTAATGTGGGGATAGTGGCTCCCATGCTGAGCAGCCATAATTCCGTCCTTTTGATTCTGCACTCACTAATTAGATAAAACCCAGGGTTTCCCCGCAACTTTGCTAGTTTCTATGGTTTCGAGCATATTTTTGGCATTTTAACGCGACTTCTATCTGTCAAAGACATTAGAATAACAAGATGCGTAACGCCATACGATTTTTTTGCACACGATTTTTTCGTGGTGGCTTTTCAAGTGGCTTTTCGCTCTCTCGAAATTGTATTCAAAAGCCAGAGAGCGGAGAGCTCTAGAGCCACCAGCTCTCTTGTACGCATACAGCGACAGCTGACCACTGTATTGGTGCACACGTATGCACATGCATTGTAAAAACGACAAAATATGCCCTTCATCTTAGAAGTTCTTAGACTTTAAATCTATATTATTTTTTATAAATTGACACCACTTAAAAACTCTAGTCTTCCATTGCCTTAACATAACAATTATTCAAATTTAACACAGAAATAATAATAGCACAATCTATGTACAAAAAAATGCATAATAATTTTAAAAGATGACTTTATATTAGAATAATTGTCATTAGAGTATTCAGCGTGCGACGTGTGAAAAATATAAGAAGACAATGATTCTTCGGTGCTTATGTCCGCACTTCGTGCTTCAAGAAATCAATTTTGCAATAAACAGATTCCATATTTTTATTTATTTTATAAATAATATTTTACTTTATGAATTATTTTTATGAAATATTTATATTTTATATGTAATTTCTTTTTTTTTCTTTCTTTTAAATTCTTTGTTTTAAATTACAGTAGTTTTTAAAATTTACTTTGTATATGTTTTTATTATTTATTATAGTTATTTAGTCAAATTACTAGTATAAAAATTACCAATTTTCAATATTTAAAATGAAAATAAGATTCAGATAAATTATTTTTTTTTATTTTGTTTTGATGTTTTTAAAAAAGCGCGCAATTATGGGTGGGAAGAAAAGCGCGCCAATTTTTTTGTTTTTCCTTTTAATACGTTTTCTTTTTCTCTTAATACGTTTGCTTAAAGCTGACTATACGTAGAGCTCCTCGATTTTTTTTAAATTTCGCTTTAAAATTGTGTTTACAATCAATTAAAGTTGTTTGGTTGCATTGCTAAAGTACGGAAATATATGTGCATTAAAAAATTACAGCCGGGAGACAACGAATGTTTGTACTCAGCCCTTAGAGAAACCATTAAGGAAATGAATGAATCGGATAAAGAATGCATATTAACTTGTGATGAAGTAGCAATAAAAAAAAACTTAACATATAATGTATCAGTTGATATAATAGATGGACTAGAGCATTTAATTGATCGCTCTAATAAAATGGGAAGCCACATTTGCGTATTTGTGATTCGGGGTATTTTAAAGAAATGGAAATTTATATTGAACTATTTCGTGCCGGAAACAAATATAAAAGGCGATTGCTTAAAAAAGCTTATTTATAAAAACATTAATATTGCTGAAAATATTGGGTTCAAAGTAAGGGGTGTTGTTTATGATCAAGGAGGTAACAACAGAAAATGTACCTCATTACTTGAAGTCACCAATGAGAAACCTTACTTTACCTTAAATAGTAAGAAATATTATATGTTTTATGACATTCCGCATCTTTTCAAATCTATTAGAAATAATTTTCTAAAAGCTAATTTTGAAACCCCTGACGGACGAGTTGACTTTGATGTCATCCGAGAGGTTTATGAATTAGATCAGGGATCAGTAACGAGAATGACTAAATTAACAAGGAGTCACGTTAATCCAACTAGATTTGAGCTAATGCGGGTATGTTTGGCAACTCAGACACTTAGTCACACAGTTGCAGCGGCAATTAAAGCTTGTAACCAAAACAAGCAATTTAATCGAAATAGTCCCGAAGTTGCAGCTTCTACTGCTGCATTTGTCCAAAAAGTTAATGATTACTTTGATTGCCTGAATAGCAGAGTATTAACTGACAAAAACCCCATGAAATGCGCACTTCAAGTAAACAATACTGTTTGGCATAAACTGAAGGAAATGCAGGAATACCTAAGGAGCGTGAAATATCACGGTAATAATATATATTGTCTTGATGGCTTGATCCAAACTACTGAAGCTATATTTGGACTCGTCAAAGATATATTTAAGGACCACACGGACCACTTTTTCTTTTTAACAAGTAGAGTTAACCAGGATCCCCTTGAAAATATATTTGCGTGCGTTCGAGCAAAAGGTGGTAACTGCAGAAATCCTTCAGTTAATGAATTTAATGTAATAATTGCCAAGCTTATATCCCTACACATTTTTAAATTTTCCCAAAACTCTAATTGCGAATCAGATGATGATGTAATGTTGCCAATAGAGTTCGATTCGATTATATATCAGCCTTGCATTGAAAAAAAAGAAATACAGCAGCAAGAATACTCTGTATCATTTTCTGAAATTGTAGAAGGCAATGAGAGGTACTTTGACCAAAATATAGATAATTTTTTGTGCAATGATATACCCATTGAATTAACTTCGAGTAGATATTTTGTTGGATATATTGCAAAGGGATCCAGTTGCGATAAATGCAGATCGGTAATTTTAAAAGAAACCGAGCATTTAACAGCTCCATCAGAGCTTTTTATACATGAGAAAAACTACTCGACAGAATCGGACTTTGGAAAACTAAAGGCACCATCTGATCTATTTTTTAATATTTGTAAAATACACATTAAAGTTTTTGAAAATATTTTTAAAAATAATAAAAAACAAATGTGTATACAAAAATTTATTGTAGACCAATGCATTAAGTGCACAAATGAGAGTAGTGATTTCTCATTATGGTTTCATGTAGAAAATGAATGTTATGAGCATAAAATAGATCTTTTAAAAAAACTTATAAAAGTTTTGCTTTTTAAGCATTGCAAGTGGACTGTTATTGCTAATAGACAAAAAAGTCAAGCTAAACTCACCATTTTATCTCATAAGTGAAAAAAATATAAACATTCAAATAATTGACGACTTTAAAAATTAAATTATATAATTAAAAAAAGAGGCGATATATAATAAAAAGCAATAGTTAGAAAACTAGCTTAGTTGGGGAACATGGAAATGTTTTAATGTTGAACATTTAAACATTTCAAGTCGACTCGAAGGTCATATATGTAAATATAATATAAGACCCCATTACAATTGTAATGGCCTCCCCGTGGTGTTCCCTGGGTACCGATTATAAGATATATTACATATTATTAATTAACAATATAAATATAAATATGTGAACGGTAGCTAATTCGAGCGGCGCTTTTATCAAACGAATATTAAAAAAAATTCTTTCAAACCATAATAGTTACGAATCGAAATTGACCAAAACATTAATCAAATTTGTTTCTTAGATCAAAATTGATTTCGGCCCGAAAATCGTCTTCTAGCACAAGCACGCACACATACACACTATCTCCTTTATTGTTTTTACTCACACAAGCAAGTCAATTCTATTTTTAGATTTTTACGCTCTCAATTTTTGGCGAGCGAAAAGAGAGCAATTTCGGCCGTCACCAAAAAAGTGGCTGCATAGTGCAAAACCAATGTATGGCCGTTACGCATCTTGTTATTATAATGTCTTTGTATCTGTCGTCCAAGTGGCGAGCTGTGAGCTCCAAATTCGGAGTTGCGAGTTCCAGTTGCGGGTTGCGGGTTGCTGGTGGCATGTTGCACGGTCGCCTGGCGAGGCAGCTGAGCACCGGCGGAGAGGACCACATGGCGCGACGCGACTGCACTGCAAATAATGCTTTTTCATATTAATGATGACCGATCGGAAAAGTAAGTGATCATAATATGAATTGTCAAAGGCTGCGATTCAGTTATTGGCTTCTCCATCTAACAATCATACCGATACAATGAACCGATAAAAATTATGATAATTTCTAGAGGGAAGTATCCTTTTTTTGCCTCAGTGGGTGTGCAGTCGCATGAGCGTGCGGCAAAGCCCAGTGGGTGTGATGGTGGGTGTGTGGATATGGGGGTAAGGTGAGGGTGCGACGGTCCCCAGTGGTGGGTCGCTGTTTCGCTGTATGTTCCTTTGTCGGGTGCTACTAACCAGTCAATGTGTGGACAGGGGACTGATGGGGGAGGGCGTTGTGGATAAACTTGAACGCAGCAATAACAATACCAAATATTGCCATGATAGGGTTAAAACTGAGCCCAAAACGGGAAATCGATAAATCTGTCTTTCGTCATTGTGGCACTGCCTTAAGCAAAAGTACTCGTAAAGTGTAAAATATCGTATTATTTTTAAATTTCTACTAGATATCTTTTTAGATGAAGTTTTTATTATTTATGACCATTTCGTTATAAATTTGGCTTTTTGCAGGGAAGCTAAAACCCAACAGTTTTCCTTAGCATTGCCAATCCGTTTTTGTACTTGTGCTTTGTACAGTTTGCTGCAAGAATTCTACGTTTTTTGTTATTTGATAAATGATTTGCCATTTCTGCCGCTGGAGCGGAGTACGGGCATGCTATGTCACTCATTTATGCACACACATAGCGAGCGCAATTTATGATGTCATTATAATACATTTTATGCGTGCCTAGACAACATTCCCGGCGACTGGCGACTGCTGACTGGTGACTGGTAAAGTTGTTCTCGATGTGGTAATGGGTGTAGCTGCTGCTGGTGAACACCCGGGCAACATCTCTCCTGTCTGACTGCTGTACTCTGTCGCTGCTGCCAGTGTGACACAAAGTATCTTGTATCTGCATGTTTCAGCTCATGCAGCTCCCCCGCACGGATGCAGTGCACCCGCCTCGAAAGGAATTATGAATAGACTTTTTCCGTTCCGTACCTAGTACTCCCGGCAGAGATGCCGTTAAGGCTTTGTTAGCTAAATATCTGGTTCCTGCCAGAATTGCTCGTTCAATATGTTTTATATTGTATTTAAAAATAAATACGTAGAATGTGGATAAGAAGTGAAACACCATTCATATATATGAGATTTTTCGAAATTTCGGAATACAATTTCTTGACCTTAAAAGCTGTATACTCTGCGTAAGTTCTTTGACATCACTGCAACCAGCGTTGAAAACTGGCAAGGAAATCAGTTGTCAGTGACGCAGCTGGACCCCCGACATGTTCCTGAGGACATAGCTCCACATTCTTCTTTGTACATTGGAATGTCCTGTGCACGACTGTTACATCTTTCATTGCAATTACGGCGGGTGCAAGGAAGGAGTTCGCAGGAGGCAAGCTGCTTTATGGAACAAAATCTAGAGTGGTGGCAATGTGCCAGCCAAGGCTTTACTGGTGGTTTTCCCTTACGTCTCACTTTAATGTCGATGACAATGATCATCCTGATGATGACGATGATTAATCTATCTGAAAATGGTATTCTCAATGTTAAGTCCTTGGGTATTGATCGTTAATGAAAGAGTGAATTGAAATAAATGTTCAGATAAGAGTTACATTACTCTTGAAAGAAAAAACATAACTTTCATTTTTACTATGCCTTTATCGCAATATAATGTTGACGTATAAAAGCTTTTCCAGTGCTGTTAAGGATCCGAATGGAAATGTTCCTCGCAAGAGCCTAGCAAAAAGCAAGTTCAGCTTCCTAACGAAAACTGGGCCAACACAATTAGCCCAAAGGCCAGGCTGGTCCGCTTCATTACCATAAATATACAGCTATGCGAACGAGCGCGCATTTTGTCAAGTTGCCAAGGATGTACCAGCACCAGAAGTGGCCCACATTCGTTAAAATATCCTCAATGCGAGAAATGTGTCCTTGGTTAGATTTAATTGATGTTTTAAGCTTTAGCATAAGCATTTTTTTCTTTATTTAGTTTTATTAAAGCGACGAATCCGTTCATGCAGTACTAGTATCATAACATTGCAATTAAACGTTTAATTAATATAACCAAACCTCTCACTTATCGCGGCAGATTTAAAAAGGGAAAACGATTTTTAGCAAAAATGCAATATTTACGATTGATATTTTTGGTATAACTTGACTAAAAATGGTCAGAAAGATCAAAGAATTACATTTTTGTACTCCTAATTACCAATACTAACCAACCAAATCACTTTTTGAACGACTATGTTAAAAAAAATTTTTGGCCAAATTTTCGCTTTTTTGTAACATCATCAAAAATTACAACAAATTGGAAAAAAAATAAATTTTTTTTTGAAAACACAGTTTAATTGGAAATTTAATTACGAACTCAACGAGGTATGGCATTCAATATTCGGACCAATATTTCGAATGTTATGATCAAAATACTGATATTTATAGTCGCAAAAAACAGGAAAACGATTTTCAGCCCATATTCAAAAATCATCATCAAAAATAACAAAAAATGTGAAAAAAAATGTATTTTTTTTTTTAAACACAGTTTGATTGGAAATTTAATTACGAACTCAGCGAGGTATGCCATTCAATATTCGGACCAATATTTCGAATGTTATGATCAAAATACTGATATTTATAGTCGCAAAAAACAGGAAAACGATTTTCAGCCAATATTCAAAAATCATCATCAAATATTACAAAAATGTGTGTGTGTGGTTAGATGTAATTGATGTTTAAAGCTTTAGCATGCCATGCGGACAGTGACCCCGCTGCTCTCTTTCCCTTTGTACCATTATCCTTAGTCCCACTGCTTAGCGAACAGTTTTATTTATTATTTATGGAGGACGAAAGCCAAGGATTGCAATATCAGCGCTATAAAATCAGGGACAGACAGCTGCCCGATATATGCATAATACGGTGGAGCAGGCGGGAGGAGAGCTCTCCAAGTGCTCGAATGCCTTTCAAGCAAATGCATATGACACATGTCAGGCTCGTGGCTTCAGACCCGCGAAGTGTGAAGCTTCATTAAGTTAGGCATTACGAGATACACTGTCAAACACACAAAGCGGTGCACAGTGTAACGCTTGTTAGAGAACGATGCAATAATATACTTTTGTTGACTTCTCCAGTAACTAAGTATTCTTATTCCTATTTTATAACGAAGGATTGTCCGATTGTCTTTTAAGAAATTTTGAGTTGCACCAGTTAATCTATAAATGTCGGGACCCACTGTACCTCGAGCCATCAGGCGTCCTAGTGGCGAGTAGATGTGCCAGCTTGTTGACAGTCATATGACAGTAAATACTTGTTTGCGGCTCTGAGCTCGTTCTTTAACTCATTACTGCCTCCGCTTTCCGATTGCAGGAACACTCCACTCGCAACGAAACCGGAACTGGCATTTTTATATCGCATTTTTGTAAGGAACCAAGAGGAACGTGTTCAGCATTGACCAAATGCCATCGCTAGCAGCTCTAGTTGGACGAGCAAGCAAATACGGCAATTAACAGAAGTTGCCTTCAAACGAAACCCCACCCAAGGCGAAGGAAGAGGAAGGACAGGAACGAAGGACGATATTCCCAATCGGATCCCCACTAATAAATGCAGTGGAAGAAGAAGTTTACTCGATTGAAAGCAGCTACTGGAAATTCGCGTGTGCGAAGAATGCTTTGTTGTGGACGCAGAAAGGTGAGTCAAATGAGCTTCTTTTTAATGCCATTAACTATGAACTATATATGGGTATTTCACTAGTAACATGAATAATTATAAAAAGTGCTTTAGAAGTTCCTAGATTGCGACAGAGCACAGCTACACATATTCGTCCTTTGAAGCGCGATAAGTGGGGAAAGTGGCACAACCTGCCAGTCAACTGAGGGGTAGACCACGGTTCACTTATTATCATCGTGGCTGCCATAATAAATTTTCAGTTTACGCCTGAATTTCAATGAAGACTTAATTGCAAAATCTGATTTATATGCTGCTGGCGGCGCCGCAGACGATGCGAGGACATGTGGATGGTTGCATGCCACTTTTGGGGGGCTGTTCACCTTTCAGGGTGGTGTTTGCACACAAAGTGCGAACATGTTTCTCTCCCTCCTTAATGCAAGCGATACACAGATACACAGATGGCGACAAATTCAATTACAAGCCACACGTGTGCCGTCTATCGGACTTTAATCAAAGTTACCGCACTGTTTAATGCAATTTTTGAAATGAACTCCCGATTGAATGCCGAGTAATTGGGCTGAACAAAGGGGTTTAATCTGCTGGCCGACAGCACTTAATTTGATTGCGATTCGTGCTTAGTGGAATGGATAAGAGTGTTTACTCGACTGCTCCCACCTGCTCAAGCCCGGCACCACCTCATCCTCCTGCGGCTTGCCCGTACATTAGGCACCTAACTGAGCAAGGTGCTCCGCTCCAGTTTGACTTGCATGGAGAAGCGGGAGAAAGTGGCAAAGAAATTGAAATGTCTAGCAACCTGAAAGGGTGCTACTTTTGCATTAGTTTTAATCAATAATTCGAACTTGTGAATTCATACAGGTTTCTTGGCTATGTTCACTCTAATCCTTATAAATCGTCTCGTCAACCTGAACAGCTAATATTTTAGGGTTCTTTTCGTAGCAAGGTTGCCATCACTGGTCGCCTTCTAGGAACTTTGCCAGCCACCAGGAGAAACTTTATGATAAAGTCCTTGCGGATAAGTCCTTGAAGATGCGGTTGCCGACGCATTTGGAACGCAGCCACGCCCTGCATTCACTCTGCCGGCTGTTTGTTTTAGTTATAGTTGATTATTTTTCTTTTCGCCGCGCTGCAAACTTTGACTTTGGCTCCCTGACATCGCAAAGTTTAACAAATAAATTAATTTACCCTCTGCACTCGCGCCGAAGCCGCCTTCTTAATCGTCCCGCGGGGCTGGCGAGGAATTCAATTTGCAGTGGGAGCCCTTATCCCGTTCAGAAATGTGCATCTGGGCCGAGAAATCTGTGATCTGCGAACTGACGAGGGCCAGAAAGGGTATTCCGGGCGCGGTGCGGCCTGGCGCCACTTTTAAATTGCATTTCTTGGCTTCTATGGCTGCCGTTGCTTTAATCAGTTTTGCGCCAGGCGCAGTAAATTGATTTGTTAAACAATTTTTAATTGAAATAAGACGCTGCCGGGCGGAATGTCAAACTTGTATGCCAATACTGCTCGGCTTCCGTTTGCCTGGCACTTGAGGAGCGGCAAACAGCTGCAAAGTTGGTCAAGTGAGACGCATTGGCATTTCTATTGGCACACGAGTGTTGACTGGCAGCCAAACAGGCAACCAGGGATTGCAGGGATTGGAGGCGTGTCGAGGGGGGAGAAATCAGCATATTGCATTACAAATTGGAAGGCGAGCCCGGCTAGGATCGAAACCAGTCAATGGGATTGTTTTGCCCTCTGAAATGGAGCAGCATCCAGTTGGAAGTGCAGCACTTTTTGGCGGAATTTCAACGAATTCCGCTGCCAACGAGGCAGTAAATTATTTTGATTTATTCGCAACGACGCATGAGTGATGTGAAGTGGCAGCCGTAAATGTGCATTGGCTGCATTTGAAACCTAATTGAAAATCTGACTGACAAACGCCGACATGGCGATTGATTATTTCGCTACCCAATCCGTTTGCAACAAAATACGTTTGCTACTGGGGCTTATTTCGTATAATTATAATCGTAATATCATAGTTTATATTAACTAGGCAAAGCATGCTTTAACTTGCTCTAGGGCCTTTAAGTGAGTTTGAGTGATTAGATGCCTGCTGAATGAGAGTTTATGAAAATAGTTGCGGCTGTGGCCGGCGCCCCTTAATGTATAAGGAGCCTGCTGGAGGCTTTGTGGAAAACTTCTCCAACTGGTTTGCCATGCAGCAGCACGTTTGGAGCTTTGAAATGGCGCAGAACGATGGCGTTCCCTCCTGGCAACTGGGCCTCCTGTCTTCGAAGGCCTGGAGTTTGTGGAGTGCCATTCACAAATAAATGGCGGGCATTTAGGCAGCCGCAGTCTGGAGTCTTTCTTCGGCTGTTTGAGTTCCTTCCGAGTTGGCAACAACAATTGGAAGACGCAGCCAGGAAACTGGGAGCGACGACTAACACAGAGTTTTGCCTCAATGCAGATAAGACTATTGCCTCAGCTGGAATTGCAGATGGAGATGGTGTTGCTGGTTCTATACACACACACACTGCGAAAAGTGTCCAACTGAATGGTTTTGTTTTTTCAATAATTGTAAGGAGTTTTCAGAAACTACTTTGGGTTCTGAAGTGAAATCTGTTCCTTGCTCTCACAGTGCCGCCATCGTCACAGATACACAGATGCACAGATACACAGATACACAGATACTTCTCAGAGGTAGAAAGTTTTGCCCAAGACAAACACTGCCACAGCATTTCTCTCCCCATTGTCTTCCGGCCAACTGCTCCCGATATTTCTGCGATTTCTTTTGCTTTTTCGCTGCTGTTGGCTTGCTCGACTACTGCGACCAGAAAAATCGTTTCAGCCCTGCTGCACCTCCTGGAATCCCTCATTGCTTTCTATTGTTTTTGTTGTTGGATGATTTTGAAAAAAGAACAAGCTGAAACTATTAATTGGCAACGCAGGTGTAGCGGTTTTCTAATTGCTGCCAACGCAGCGCAAAAAGTTTTCCTCTCTCGGAGCTAATAATCTTAATTTTGGGTGCATTGACTTGGAAAGAGCTCTGATAGAGTAAAATGGCTCGGGAGCTCGGCTCCTTTCTCTGGTGCCACACGATCATAGCAGCTTACAGAGGCAAATGGTATTTACCAACAATCAATTAACTAATTGATTAATCAGTGAGCTGAGCTGCAGCCGCGTTCAAGGGAGAACGAGCTAAGTTTTCTTCCGCTTTTGACCCGCTGCACAACGCCTGCCAACTGGATCAAGGACGGGTTCCTGTTCCTGGGTTCGCATGGCGGCACTTTACTTACCTTGTTAGGGATGCTTACGTGCCTCGAAATCCAGTTCGTCCTTCTTCTGCTCGACTCACTTCAGCTACGTGCCCTCCATTTGCGCAACTAATTGCAAAAGTCTTACGCAACTGCGGGAGACAGTCGTCAGTAGTGAGTGTCGACGGGCGACGTATTGAAATGTTGCCGTCTTCATCGAAGAGTCGACTTTGCTCGACTTTGTTGCGTGCACGTAAAATATTTGCCTGTCACTGGTCGCTCTTTCCCTTCGGGGGACTGTCGAACGTGTTTATGTTTTGCAGCTGGCCGAGCGGTGTTCCCTCCTCTTGACAGTTGACTTATGGCCGGGATCGAAGGAGCAAGGACCAAGGACCCGGGGGTCATACCTTCGCTTGGCTCTTAACTAATTTTTAATTATTTCCGTCAGCCGGGCGGCCCATTAAAATGATGAGCGGGAATTAGCCCAGCCTCCTGCAGGAGCTAATGATAATGGGCTGCCCGTCGGCTGAGCCGAGTTGAGCTGAGCTGAGCTGAGCTCCGCTCTGCTTTTTGTGTTGTCTGCTCTTGGCCTGGCTGGCTGACTTTCTGGCTTTTAACTGGCAACACTGCGTATGACACAATTTATTTTTGCACCATGAAAACATCAGCTTCTCGCCGAACTACGGTCCTCTGTGTGTGCGGGGTAGTGAAAGGTATTGAGGGCACTTTTTTGCAAGTAAACACAGTTGCCAAAGAGTGATGGATGCACTAAGAAAACATTTGGATGCCCAAAACTGAAAATATGTTAACTCACTCCCAGTGCAGCTGAGCTGGAATATTTAAGGTAAACTAACATTTGGTTTAATTTGTTGGTATGCAAAAGGTACTTATTCTGAAGTCGAGCTGAACAAAGGATACAACTTGATATGCCAAAATTCAATAGATTTGAATATTTTCATAGTCTGAGATCGAATCGTGACAGGTGCAGAAATGGCAGTGCTAAAACGAAATTAACCCACGACCTGCAGTCCCACAAAAGGCAGCATCCACGCACACACACATTCACATCTCGACGCCGGTGCGCTAGTGTGCGTGGATATCTGTGTGCGCACTAAAAGCGGTTTATGCCACTCACATGTAAACCCAGTTGCCTGCCAAGTGTTTGGCTGTTTGGATTCAACACCCACACACGATTGTTGTGTGGATAGGTCGTGGCTTTGCGTGTTCCAAGTAACTCAACCACCCAGCCGCCCAACCGCCCCACTTTCCCCACTTTCCCCACCTTCCCCCGCGCTGCTCAAATTTTCTGTTTGCTTTGCTGTGGATTTCGCTACGTTTCGGCGGAATTCCCCCCCTTTTACTTTTCGTACCTTAAACGTATTCGTATTTTGCATTTGTTGGCACAGATCCGAAGAGGGGTTGGTGGGTTAAGGTTGGCGGGTGGGCTTTGCCATTTCTCCTTTCTCTCCGTTCGCTCTTCTATCCCAGTTCTCTTTCGCCGAATTTCTCTCTGGCGAACGCAGAGCTTTTGTAGTAGAGAAATAAGAACCATTTCGTTGTTGTTTATTCCCCCTGTTTTATTTTCTTTTTCTGATAGATTCCGTGGGTCTTGCGGCTGAGCTTCCTCAGAGTGGCCAGAGTAAAGGAAAGTTTGTGGAACATTTTTCAGATTGGCGAGTTTTTCACGTGTAGTTCGACATTAAGTATGCAATGACTTTAAGGGGTAAATAAAAAGCACAGATTAAGCCCTTAATGTGAAGATCGAAATACATTTGGATACATTAAAATATAATGTTTTTTGGGGCCTATTAAGAAAGTCTTAAGATTGCTCTTCTGTCAAAGGACTTTACCTACATAATTCCAAATAAATATCCATACCACGTCAAAAGCTTCATCTTGTAAATAAATAAAAGGGCTTACAAGTTTCTTGCAATAGCAGCATTAGATTACCAAATGCTTGTGGATGACAGTGATTGTGCTCCTTGATATTTAGTATTCAAATCTGAAGATGATATTCCAGTGCGGACATTTCAAAGCTAAGTAGTTATGCGGAGGTCCAACACCGAACCAGAGACAGCAAACGACATCAATTAGCCAGGCGAGAACAAAGCCGGACCTTGGGCCATGACATGTAACTGGCGGATTCAGGCGAAGACCAGGCGATGGCCAGAATTGTGCCAAGGCTCTGCAGGCAGTTGTGTTTCGAATGTGATTGATAAGGAGTGGTAGAAGCGGACTCGATAGGGCATGAAACGTTTGCATAGTTGATGTGGCATTTTTACGCCAATTGCGATTAGTTGTTAACGCCGACTGCAATTAGTCTAGTGCCAAGGCAAACGGCAAACGCCGGCGGCATTAATTGCCAATGAAGGCACTTAAAGGGCAATTTAGCGTGGGCCTCCACCGCCGCTCCACTCCCCGCTTTCGACCGCGTAACTGGAACTTACCTTTGAACCCGAATCGCAGTCTCTAAGCGGATTATGCCTCACGAAAGGGCGGCGCAAAAACTTTGCATAAATCACTGGAGGGCAACAGCATCAAAGCCGCATCAAACTTGGACTCTCAGCCCACCTTTTTCGTCCTTCCCTGACCACTCTAACTTCTGAGAAGGCTTACTCCAACTTTGGAGCTCTGAAAAAATGCAAGAAGTGGAGGATCAATGTGTGTGTTGCCCATGGACTTGCTAAGAGGTTAAAGGATGGGTGAAGGAGGCAGACTCTAAGACTCTAGTGTTGCCTGCGCATATTATAGGATATTCATTTCATAAGTTATGGTTAAGGACAAAGTATGGTCAATGTGGTGAGCGCTAATCACATACTATTTAGATATATGTTCTTAGTTTGTTGAATTCTTGCAGTGCATTTGTTACATGGATGGCTATAGATATTTTTGAATTCGATTTCGTTTTAAGCGGCGAGAAGCAGCGCTCGACAAATCTCAATGACAAAGAATTTTTCCTCTCCGGAAGTTTGTTATTAGCCGTTCGCATCCGGCTGCCAGAGTCGCTGGATAGATTCAATGACCCAGCACAGTGGCTAGCGAAGTGCCGAGTGGAGCCCACTGTTTGCGCATCTTATCCGCGCAGGCGTCTACGGTGCGTATACGTAACGTGTTGTATTTCGGGGAAATATCCTCCTCGTGTGTGTTTGCCCATCTGCGAATGCCCGGGGTCGCCTGCGCCTTGGAAAACACTTTTCGTAGTGCAGTCACTTTGCATGTCCGCCCGGCCTGACAGTTGATTGCCTGTCAGCGGTGGGCTGTCGGATTGGCGGACCAAACTGACCCACATTAGAGTGGTGGTGTCGATTGTGTGTGCGAGAGTGTGGGAGCGAAGCAGCTTTTGTGAATGATGTGGCCACCACACTCACACACACACTCACACTCACACACGCTAGCCCCAATCTCTGCACTCGTTCCCCTATCAATTGTAATGCGTTTTTAATGGCAACATCTTATCTGCTTGTGTCATCGGCACGGGCCTATTAAACATATTCATAATGCCGACCCGCCCCGCCCCGTCCCGTCCCGCCTCCCAACCAATTGGCTTTGTTTCGTTGCGTTGATTCGAACGGCTTGATATGCAAACATTTAGACAACAGCCATTGTGTTGGACCTTTATCATTCATAATGTTTGACTGTCATGCAGCAGGTCCCGCAGCGCCTTTGAGTTGGGTTCACTGCCCACCGATTTCCTATGATTGGCACTTTGTTGGCATGGCCTTTCGCCTGGCACTCGCTTTCCTTAAATAGTCCTGTGCCTGTAATTGTTATCTACGCCGGGATTAGGGGCACTTTCGTACAAGTGTGCATGGTAGTCAATCGAAGGCTTAAGTGGTGGAGTGGAAAGGATTTGAGTGGGATTCACTTAGCCTTCTCCCCGAAAGACCCTCAACAGGATGATGCTCAGTTATCAAAGCTTGTGAATCGATACCAAACAAGCTTTGCAAATCGTTGTGATTTGACTAGAGTCCTGGGTAAGGAAATCGGGAGTACAAGATCTGGTGAATATTCCCCACATTCTTTTTTTTAACTAGACCAGAAATCTTATCATCGCCCAAATAAACACCAAAAATATTAGTAATTTGGAAAAATTGCAGTCATGTTCGACGTATTAGAATCCATTATGCAAGACCCAAGTCCTGGGCATTCTGGACAAGTTCAAGAGGGGTTCTGCCGTCCGTCCGGTTGCAAGCAGGAGTTACTGGCAGCCCGTCATCCTGGCGCGTAGCAAACTCAATGCCCGAAATCCCGAAATCCCGACTGCCGATTTTTCCGTGTTGAATAATTCAAATACATACACACACAGAGCGCAAACGCACACCAGTGTCCAAGTTTTCCGAAGTTTTCCGAGCAGGAGCACGAGAACGAGCTTTCGCTCCCGTTACACAAGAAAGTTTTCCAACTGCGGGAGAGAGTGTGGGTGGGAGTGCGTGTGTTGTGTGTGTGTTGTGTGTGTGTGCTGCTTTTCCTGCCTGTGAATGTATTTTGCTCCAATTTCGCCGCAACTTCGGCTCGCGTTTTCCCGTTTCCCGACTTCGGAGTGCGCTCGCCGGGTCAGCGTGTTCAATACGCAAGGTTCAGTTGAGCGCGCCGGACGTTTGACTCGTGGTCGTGGTCCGTTCGTCGAGACACCGTTACAGCAGCAGCGTCGTGCGTGCGTAGTAGTAACCGACCACATACACACACACACACAGACGCAGAGTTCGTGGCGTGTAGTAAAACTCATTAAACAGCAACTTATTCAATACTATTTCACGCACGCGGCCAACGGCGGTGGAAAAACGCGCGCTTAACAGAGGTCCTCGAAAGCGAGTCGAACGGCATTTTCGCCATCGCCGCGGGCGGACTCTGAAAAGTATTGCACAAAAGGAAACGAAGCGCGGCGATAAAAGTTAAATGTCGCGGTAAATTGCCTCGTTCGCCCGATCAATACCAAAAAGGCAAGAACGAGAAAGTCACAGAGAAACGTCAGTCAATTAAAGCGCTCTTATGGAATACACACATATTATTTTTCAAGGCGAAAGCAAATCTACACTGGGTAAACAAGCACCATCAAGTGTGGCAGAGCCCAGTGCACGTGTCCCTGTGTCCCAGTGTCCCTGTGTGGAATGTGTGTTTGTCAAGCGAATAGTAATTTATTAAGCCCAGACAACGCTGCGTATACACAACGCAATTTCTTCAACGACTCATTCATTTATGTGTGCCTTCACTGCCGTTTCTTTCGTTTTTTCCGTTCACTGTCCCATATACAGACAACATTTTTGTTGCCAAATGCGTTCGCTCACGCCCCCTCACACACACAGAAAGGCAGATACATCCCCACCACCCCACCACCTCTCCCGCGCATAGAGACAAATGGGCACATGGCCTGGCTCTGGAGCAGACGCACACACTTAAGGTTCAACAGCCCGACGATTGCCTGCCAAGGATAACGGAGCGGGAAGACAGAGGCGGGGAGCGGGGAGCAGGGAGCTGGGAGCAGGGATGAAGCAGCCATTATGTTCGACAACGCTAACCCACGTAGCTTGGCCCGCGTTGCGTATACGCCGCGTTGCCTGCTGCCAGTTGCCAAACTCTCGGGATTTTTGGAGCTTTCATCTTTTGTCTGCAAAAGTGGCAGAATGTAATTTTTGGCATTTACTTGCCGCCCTTGGTCTTAGCACGTCTGCAGAGTAAGCCCATCGCCATCGCCATCGCCACCAGTACTACACCCACACACCACGCCTTGCCCGGTTTATGTGGCCAAAGCAGCCGCGCGGGAAATGAAACTGGAGCTGGTGGCATTGCCTTTATCTACACTGAGAGAAACTCCCACTTGAAAAACCCTTTTACATATGAATGGGATAGAATTCCTCTATAAATTGGATCATGTTTTAAATCTCTTCGTGCCACTAAAATTCCAAATAAAATTTCTTATCTCAGTTTTTACTTAGCTAAGGTCTCTTTTTATTTTGTTAGACTGTACAAATCTTTTTAATAACTAGCTTTTCCCGATTTTAAATCCTTCTTGGATATTCCGTCTTATGACTAAAATCTTTATTAGGAGTTAGCAAAGCAATAACTTAAATTCAAAGAAGAAACACTTGTCGTGGCCACATTCTTGCCGTGTTGTCTGCAAGTTAGAGGCGGAGCTTTTGCTTGGAGCTGTTGGTCTCCTGCCTGTGTATCGTTTTAATTTAGTATGTCTGAAATTAATGAAATTTTTGCACGGCCCGACGAAATTATTCTTCCCTTGCTCGAGGCGTAAAGTGAAATACGCGATGTCCGATTGCACCGCATCCTTTTTTGGCTGGCATTCTGCCCGATGGAATTTAGTAGTGGGTGTGGAAACCGCACTTAAAGATACATTTAAATCAATCGAGTAGAAATTTTAAAACTGTTTTGGCAGCGAAGGGTGAAGATGGAGTGGCGTGCTTCGAAATTTGCCATTGGAGGAGCAGCGTGAAAGGCAAGCATAAATATTTCGCTTGGCAACAAAAAGCTGCCTAAACGGCACCACACACACACACACGCACACACTGGCACGAGGGTCAGGGGTCAGGGGTCAGAGGGCCCTCTTATAGATATAGTTATCATGGCTCTTGTGTGCTTAGAAAATGGAAAGCGGATAAGGCCATAAGCGAGGGAAGCAAAACGAACGAATTCATGATACAAACGGAACAAAGCCTTAGTACGTGTGAGGGAGCAACAAAATACGTATCAAATTATAGCCTAAGTAGCAGTTACGAAACCACCGAACCACGAGCAAGGATAACGCATACAGCGAACTAGGTTTACAGAGAGCACAACTCGAATCGAACCCAGTCGAACCCAACTATCGATTAAGGAACCAACATATCAGCATATCCTCTCGATTGTCCACGCAAATTGGACCAACGATTCCAAAGCCATATCCACATCCCTCATTGGGAGCGAAACAAGCAAGGTGGCTGCAACAAAATTAATGTGTGATAGCGCAACCACGGGATGTTTCCTGACCAGAAGCAGCCATCGCAAGGTGAGTGTGTCCCGTGTCCTTTGAATGTTGTGGGTGGCTTATTGATTGACCTGTTCAGTTTCTCTTAGTTTCTCATTAACAATTCCACTCACTCTTATTTTAATATTTATTTTTTGCCGAAAAGCATTTTTTCTTGTGTGCGTACATTTATGCGGATGGATGAATAAATAAATACGCGTTAAGCTTATAATATTCCATATTTAATGGATGCTTGCAGCAGAGGCCAACGAACCTCTCGAATCGGTTAGTTCAAGCGACGCTACGAAGAAACAAAAACCACGGATAAATAAACCAACTTTGAACTTGTGTTGATGTTGATAGGTCGGCGCAACCCGGCCGTTGCCCCTGGGCAATCCGCCAGCCCATGGGAACCCACTTGAAGTCATAATCGCTTTTTGTTTATTTACACACGCGTACATTCGGGCAGCCACAGATTGCAACTTTCAACTACTTTGGCCGACGGCGAAGGGTGCTTGAAATATTGAAATAAAATGCTATCAAGTGTGCGGTCCTTGGAGCGGGTGCTAAAAATATTTGCATAGATAATGGCGGGCACGAAACTGTTTGCGCCACTCTACCACTCGGCTGGGTAATTAAATTTTTTGGGGAACTTAAAGCAAAAGAGTGGGAACTCCTGCAATCGTAGACAGTATGTACATATGTATACCAAAGAAGCTCTCAGGGCGTACACTATTTTTCAAATTCGCTTACTCTTGTTTAATCCTTCCTAAGTTAATAACACAAGGTATAGATGGAGAATGTATAAGGAAGGATCAAGGAGTAAAAAGCATATGTAGACTTTTCTCTCTCGCAAGTTTCAATCGGCCCTCCTTCATCTCGCACTCTTTTCCCACTTACATCCTGGTGTCCTGGTGCCTCTGGATGATGGGAGCGCAAGAAGCCAGTGAAAGGTTCGTGCTGCACTCCTTGTCACTCAGCTTTTCGGGCTGGAATTCCACACGCTTCATCCTGCAGCGACACTTCTGAATGTTAGGAAGCCTAAGGACCTCGATGGCATGATATCCCGATATCCTGGCACTCGCCTTAGCTGCAAGTGTGCGCGTGTGGGTGAGCGTCCTGGATATAATTGCATAATGCGGTGCTGGGAACGCCTTCGCCGCCATCTTAATATGCTCCATTGTTTGCGAGCTTGCACATTTAAATTTAATCAATAAATCACGTATACGCCGGGTGTGCACTCTCATTCCCATTCCCATTCTCGTTCCCGCACCATGACCCTCAGCCGTCTCCTGGGCTGTCGGAGTCACCGCCACAATGCGGCTTGTGTCACTTGTGTTGTCCTCGTGGTTGTTGCCTTGTTGTTTGCCTTAATTTGCGGTTATCTCGACTGGCGCCCCTGCACCAGCCAAATCCAAAGCAATCCAATCTGATTGGAGTCAAGCCACAGCTCCTGCCCCGCTGCCCCTCTGCCACTGGGGGAATGTGAATGTGCCCCACTCTCTGTTCTTGTGCCACATATTTTGACATTAGCGCAGCTGCAACTGACAACTATTATTAACATGGGAGCGGAACGCTGTGCATTTGGCATTTAATTGTAATTGTTGTCAGTGGGTTCGGTGAATTCCAGAGTTCCTGAATTCCGGACGATAGCCGGGTGACTGGTAATTGGCGTGGAGGCGCTGCCGGGCAATTTAGTGTGGATTTAAATTTATAATTATTCGGTCTTTGTTTTCGGCTCAGGTGGAATTTGGTTACGGTTTCGGTTTCGGTATTCGTTCGGTTTGCTTCACTCTGCTTCCAAATGTAATTTCCCGGAATAGTTTAGTCCAGGGAAATGGCTTTGTGTAAAGAACGTTATGAATGCGAATGCCCAACAAATGTATGTTACGAATGTAAGTTCGAGCTAACGGAGCAGAAATCCTTCCTTCACTTGCTGGCCGGAACACAATTTGTTTACGAGACCAATTTATGCCACGAACAGTTTACAGAAGTACTTCTGTGCTTCGTGGTGAATTTTCTGAAAATGATTTCTCGTGAATTTAACAATGATGTTGTGTGGAAACTTAGTGGTGAAGTTGGATGCACGAAAAGGTCGGCTAAATCGTTTGGGTGAAACCAATTTTCCGAGGGTGGTGGCCTTATTTT
Source organism: Drosophila santomea (assembly GCF_016746245.2). Taxonomy (NCBI): domain Eukaryota; kingdom Metazoa; phylum Arthropoda; class Insecta; order Diptera; family Drosophilidae; genus Drosophila; species Drosophila santomea. The sequence goes on from NC_053019.2 coordinate 28,649,983, forward strand.
GGCTTACCCCCTGCTGGGCACGTAATTCGATCAGTTTGAGCACCATAAGACAAATAACATGACTTGCTATTTCGCATCGAGTTATTAATTACTCGGCGTTGGCAAAACAAAATCAATTTCATTAATTCAAATATGGCCAAGGCAATAATTCTCCTTTTGGCTCGGGCAATCTGGGCATCGTCTGCATGAATTGACAAAGGGATCGAGGCGAGCACATCAAGCCAAATCACACGCTCTGTCAATCAATCAATGCGTCGGCCAATCCATCACCCGATGGCAGATGGAGGGCGGGGGTCAAACAGATGGCAGACACAAGAATACGAGCCCGGAAAACTTCGGGGGAAAATTCTGTTCTTGCCGGAATCGCACTGAGGCTCAGTCATTACAATTATGGCTAGTCAATTATTAACCTGGCCGGGAAATGACGCACTGCCCCGCTTTCGGTGGAGCAGAACCCTCCGGAGTGATTAGTCCTAGCCCCATCGCGTACACTGAGGAAAAACTTGTTACCTTGTTTTATAAATGTTTCCAGTTCACCATCTCTATAGCGTTTCTATCAGAGGGATAGGTTCCGACAGTTAATGGCGTCTGCGCTGGCATAATTACAATTTTAGTCAGTTTCCGTTTGCGGGTGTTTATTTTTTATTTGGCTGTAGAGGCACTAAAATGGTTTTATTGATTTGTGTTGTCACGCAACTTCCTCTAATGGCTCCTGCCTCTCGCTCGCTCCTCTGCCGCAGGTCCAGTCCAAATTAGTTTTCCCCCCAACAGAAACTGCCAGCCTGGAGATTCATCCATAATTAAAAAAGCCTGCCAAAGTCAGTTCTGAGTTCTCAATATGTGATGTCTTGAGGATTTTCAATTAGTTGTCGTCACCCGGCGGGAAGCCGAATGAAAGAAGTGGGTTGTGGGTGGTGGATGGTGGGTGGCAGGGTGGTTTCCGTAGGCTCTCTGCTTAGTCAGCCAGCTACAGCAACTACATAATGAAGGTGAAATGAGTTTAAACCGGCAGCCCCGGAGGGTTCAGCCTTCGTTCTGCCATGAGTCACATGTGCGCCAGACGTTCACCAAAGACGCTTAATGTAAACCCGCCCTGGTAATTTGCATTTGCCGCAGCAGCACTCCTCGGCTTTGGAGGCCAATTTCCCCACTTCCCCCTAACTTATTGGATTTGCCGGCAGGTTAATAAGGTATGCACTTACTAATTAAGTGCGCGCCTCGATGTAAATAACTTATGACCGCAAACAGAGTGAAAAGCGCCTCCAGCTATACAGCCAAGTGGTATAGGAGAAGGAAACGACACATGTCTCACATGCCACAGCTTTAATAAGTTACCGAAGTGAAGATCAATCAACGAGGTAGCTACTAGGAATGACCACCACCAGGAGAATGAATGTTACGCATGGAGCCAACTGAATTCTGTGAACTTCATTTCAATATTACTTGTGTTGGGGGCACTTATTCCCCGCTGACATCCTCGGACGGAGGGTGTTTCGTTGCTTTGCCACTTGGCACTGCATGTGTCCATTTAGAGCCCGCTCTCCTTGCCAGCTCCTCTGGCCCAGGCAGACCTGCACGCGATGCACACCATCTATATTTATGGTTTTTAGTGCAGCAGTCGGTGGGGCCTTTCTCGTTAGCGAGCAGCTCCAACGCGGTGGAGCCATCAACAATGCGCCGCCTACTTGTGCTTTGTGACGCCTGGCAAGTCCTCTTTATTGAATACTGTTGTTCGGCCAAGACCACGCCCACTTCTTCCACACTCAAAAGGCTGCGCACAAGCGGTCATTTTCAAAGAAGAGGAGTTCACAAATTGAATTTGTGTGCCTCGCGGTTGAGCGTTAATGGTGGCTCGCTATTTCCCCTGAATTATTTATTTGCTCGTGCATTTGCGGCTGGTGAACTACAAACAAACACTAAAATTCCATTATAGTAAACACACTTTAATAGTTTAATGCCAGTGGGCCAGCAAATGCCCAAAAGGCACTCGATTTAGGCGGAGATGCAGCCAAATAGGCTAAAGTTTGGCACGAGATGGCGAAATTCCTATTTTTGACGAACATAATAATGCCCATTTGACTAACAGCAAATGGACGGAGCAGATTCGAGGGGCCAAACTTTTCCCTAACGACATCTGCTCGTGTTGCAAGTTGGGCGAAGTTATCCGGCAGCAACAAGAATCCGGAATCAGGCTGGGATCGGAGTGAGGAAACTGGGGACAGACAGTCACCGACACATGTCAAAGTTTCGCAATTTCAAAGATTCTTCATTCGCAATGTTTTTGTCCGCTGCGAAGATGATTTCCAGCAACCACAGAGTCGGGCACAGTGCCACTTAAGATGTTGCCGTTGCGAGGCAAGTGCAACATTGCTGCTGACCGCTCTTTGTGCACCCGCACCCGCACTTTCCTTTCCTTCGTAGTAATCCATTAATAACTTCCCTTAGCTTGCGGCAGGCACTTCATTTTAAAGCAATTTCATGGCCGACCCCCACACGACCCACTATTTACATTGTTGCTCTAGCCTCTGGGCTTCTCCGCCGGAAGAGGAAGTGGAGGGCAGGGCCATTTTTCTCATCAACTGCTGACCGAGTGACATCATCGGCAAACGTCAACGTCACGTGCGGGCTACGGTCTTGGTAGTCCCGTAAAGGACTTGGAATCTTTATGTCCTGGAGTTTTGCATGACGCTGCAGCCGATTGAAAAGGCGATGACTGAAATGACAAAGAGAATGGCAAATTCATTATTGCATACTTTCTGGGGCGAGCGTGGGAATGGAGGTCCTAGAGATTGGCAGCACATAGAGGTCGTTAGAATTACGTCAGCATTACAATGTTGTAACAAATTTCGTTGGTAACTGGGAGCATGGCCATACTTATGTAATGCATGGCATTTGGTTTTTAAAACAACAATTTCCTAATTAAAAACTCAGACGATATTTTAAATACTAAGTGCGAAAAGTTTAGTACTTTATGCAGCTTTATGCCAAGGAACCGTTTACAAAGCTGAACTGCGCCAAATTAGCCTAATTTATGCAAAGCTAAATCTTTTAGCAAAGCAAAAGTGCAGAGGCAGAAGCAGAAGCAGCCGGAATTGCAGGAGCTGCTGCAGCTGGTCCAACAATTAGCTTAAATTATGCAGCAGCGCGAAGCACTTGATATTTGCATTTGGCGAGGATGACTATGACAAATACATTTACCATTATTTTCTGCAGGAGAATGGAAGATCAGTTCCTGATGTCACCGCAAGCCCGGGTCGGGCCCCGCCCGGACCGCTGCCCGCCAACCAGCTGCCTTCGATGGGCAACCAGCAGCACCATGGCAACCAGCAACATCATGGAAACCAGCAGCAACACCATGGCAATCAGCACGGCAACCATCGAGGTCAGAGCGGAAGTCTGTCGAACGCCGCCGGGGTCAAGGACCCGGTGATGCTCCAGGGCGATTTCCGGAAAGTCAGCGGCATCAGCTCGGAGATCTTCCGGCAGATAGAGGCCGTCGAGAATGACCACGACCCGAACACGGCCGCGGCCTTGGAGGCGGTGGAGCGACGCGGTGAGATGATCGTGCGCGTCCTGGAGCCACGTTGCATGGGCAGCAAACAGGCGGTGGACGCAGCCCACAAGCTGATGAACAAGGCGGACGCACGGCACACCGTGCAGCTGGTGGAGATTGTCAAGCGGCCGGGTCAGACGCTGGGCTTGTACATCCGCGAGGGAAATGGGGCCGACCGCACCGATGGCGTGTTCATCTCGCGGATTGCCCTGGAGTCGGCTGTCTACAACAGCGGCTGCTTGCGGGTGAGTAAATTCAAAAACTCATAGGAAGACATCAAACTAATGCCATATACTTTTAGGTGGGCGATGAAATCCTTGCGGTGAATCTGGTGGACGTGACCCACATGTCCCTGGACGATGTCGTCATTATTATGTCAATTCCGCGCCGCTTGGTGCTGGCGATACGTCAGCGGCGAGGCAACAGAGGCACAGGATCTCCTGGACCGCCGACGCTCTCCCGACCAGAACAGAAGCCCCCACCGGTTGTGGTCATCAAGCGAGATTTGCGGGACGAGGATCTGGACGAGACGGACCGGATGCCGAGGCCGCGCTCATCACGTGACAGACGTACAGGTAGTTTGAAATGGGCGCCATGTTCACCTGTCTAATCGCTTGCTTCTCTTCTATTTCTTCCAGGAGACGGTCGCGAGATGACGGAATCTCGATCTCGGCTAGGTCTGGGCCTCAACAACTACAGTCCGCAGTCCGAGCAGCTGGACATGTACTACAATACCCGCGGCGGAGGTGGTGGACCCATGGGCGAGCCGCCCAACTGGGGCTATAAGCCACCACCGCCACCGTCATCCGTGATTACGGAGCAACCCACAAAGGCACATGCTTTTGCGCCGTCGCATGCCTACTACCAAAATGCGGGCACTCTTGAAAGCCTGGCGGAGAAGGTACATGCATTCTATCCTGGACAGCCTGGTGCTCCGCCCGTGGGTCCCTCGAGAAGAATGTCCACGGGCACTGGGAACGTTGGCCTCGCTCAGCAACATGCCAGATTTCCGCGGTCTGGCTCAGATCAGCATTTACCTCGCGTAGAATATGCGGACTATTCCAATTCCCTGGGACGCCATTCCCTTCTACGATCAAGCTTAAAACCTGGAACGGCCGGTGGAGCTCCCATGCAGGTGGGAGTGGGAGGCACTCTTGGCCGGTACGGGCGCTATGATCAACAGAGAGCCGGTGTATCCAAGTACGGCCCTCCATCTGGCGGAGCTCAATCGCTGACCCGTCGTTCCAGACCAAATTTGGACTATTCCAGCGATACGGAAGCCACAATTGGGCCCAGGCCAAGTTACTACTACTACAACAGACCTGCCATCGGCAGCATGTCAAGGGGATCAGGTGGAGCAGGCGGAGTTGGCGCAGCTTCAACGGCAGCCTTGCTGGCCGGAGCTGCGGATCTCAATAAATTCAACTCATTGCCCCGAGAGCGCCCCGGCACGAGATTGCAGGGCATTCGCTCCAGAATGGGAGATCGATTGGTGGACGAGAATGACGGTAATACCTCGGCACCCGAGTTCGATGCACGGAGGGGAAGGGATTTGCGTCAGCGAATTACCGCCAGTCCGTCGATATTCACGGCGGATGAGTACCGCGCCTGGCTCAGAAGGGCACCTAGCAGTTCAGCAATTGCGGAGCAAATGCGAATGACACGGGACATGTTTGCCCAGCCACGGGCCCAAAGATTCTCATGTAGCGCTGAGAACATCCACGATGCACTGCGAAATGTGAGTATACTTAATGCCAATGAAAGCCTTAAGCTATTTTGATAATGTCATTCTTATTTCTCTTAGACGGAAAGCATCTACTCCAGTAGAACCCATATCCTTGGCACGGGCACCCTGGATCGGAACATGGGTCTCACCCGACCAATTTCTGCGCTACCCGTGCGCTCCATGTCCTCGCAGCACATTGGAGGAGCGGGCTCCATTCGTTCGCCGAGCATACGGCGCATGCGGCAGTTACTGGAGCTCTCCGCAGGTCCCGCCAGCCCGAGCGGCAGCATTCTGAGCACCGGTGGTCACCAGAGTCCGGCACCAACACCAAGTGCCACCTTGCCACGCCCACACCGCCAGATCGACATTAACCCGGCGGAGTTCGCCAAGTACAAGCTGGATAAGCCCATCGTTGATATTGGAGGGATCTCCGGCATGTTATGGATTCACTTGCTGGCAGGTCGCGGCCTTAGAACCGCTCCAGAGGGAGCAGCAGGGGCGGCGCCACAGGGCCAAACCAGAGATCTGTACTGCGTAATCGAGTGCGATCGCGTACATAAGGCACGGACGGTGGTGCGATCGGGTGACCTGCAGTTCGACTGGGACGAGTCGTTTGAGCTTGACTTGGTGGGCAACAAGCAGTTGGATGTACTAGTCTACTCATGGGATCCGCAGCACAGACACAAGCTGTGCTACCGAGGCGCCATTTCGCTGTCGTCAATCCTCCGTCAGTCGCCACTGCATCAACTGGCCTTGAAGGTTGAGCCAAGGGGGACGATATACATTCGCATGCGGCACACGGATCCACTGGCTCTTTACAAGAGGAGGGGACTTCCAAGCCTGAGGGCAGGTTACCCCACGCTCTTCGGCGCTGATCTGGAAACGGTGGTCAATCGGGAGTCTAAGAATGCTCCCGGAAGTGCACCCGTTCCCATCGTATTGAGGCGCTGTGTGGAGGAGGTGGAGCGCCGTGGTCTGGATATAATCGGGTTGTACCGACTGTGCGGCTCGGCTACCAAGAAGCGATTGCTACGCGAGGCCTTCGAGCGCAATAGCCGTGCAGTGGAATTGACCCCGGAACATGTTCCTGACATCAACGTCATCACCGGCGTCCTCAAGGATTACCTCAGGGAACTGCCCGAGCCGCTGTTCACGCGCTGTCTTTTCCAGATGACGGTGGATGCCTTAGGTAAGCACCTTTCCTCCTAACGCGCTTTTTCAAATAGCAATTGTTATGTTTTTATCCACTATCAGCTGTCTGCCTACCAGATGACCCGGAGGGCAATGCGAAACTGATGCTTAGCATTCTCGACTGCCTGCCGCGGGCAAACAGGGTAAGATCGGCCGTTTCTTAATTTAAAACCACTTTAAATATAATTTGTATTTGCAGGCCACCCTGGTATTCCTCCTTGATCACCTCTCGCTGGTCGTTTCAAACTCGGAGCGGAATAAGATGTCCGCCCAGGCGTTGGCCACCGTGATGGGCCCACCGCTGATGCTGCATTCGGCGAGTGCGCAGCCGGGTGCTGATATCGATCACGCTCAGCCGATCGCGGTGCTTAAGTATCTGCTGCAGATCTGGCCGCAGCCGCAGGCGCAGCATCAGCAGATGGCGCAGCACATGGGCGGCGCTGCGGGGGCGATGATGGGCGGCTTGGTCACCGCCGGGAGCATGAGCAATATGGCCGGTGTTGCTTCAGGTAACGTACTCCCAGCGTCCGATTCCCCACCCCAGAGCTACCAGAAAGACCAAAGCCTCAGGCCCCAAGTCCCAACACATAACAACACTCCCACCGATTTTTGCCACCACACTTGCAAGTTTGATTCCTCCATTCGTTCCTGCTTTGGATGCATCACTGCATCAGCAGCAGTTCCAAGTCCAAAACTGTGCCACCTGCTCGCCTTTCAATTTAAAGTGCGTCACAAAACGTTCTTTCTCTTAGCTGTTATGCAACCCACTCACAGACACAAGTACACACTGTCCCAATCACCCAAACACCGCGGTTGCCACTTCCAGTGCTATATTCAGCTCAATTAGGTTTTGAATCATATATTTAAGCCAGTTACAGTATTGATTCTGATTCTTAATGCCAATAAAGTCGGTGCAGTGCACACTTTTTTGTAAGTGGAAGAACCTTTAGTTTTTGATTGATTTGACTGAATCTGAAACAAAATACGATTTCAAAGATGTGGAAGCAATCAAGTGGCAACCGCAGGCCTCTCTCACCTCACCCCCTCAGCCACTGAAAACACCTCCAAGCGCGTCCACATTAATATTGATTAATACAGAGTCCTATGTAGACAGGTCGGCGCGGCGAGTCAACAGGGCAGCGTGGAAGCAAAGTCAGTGCGTTGCCAGCGGACAGACAGCAACTTCTACTGCAGCAGCAGGCGCAGCTCATGGCGGCGGGCAATCTTCTGCGCTCGTCCACTTCGGTAACCAACATACTCTCCCAAGGCCATCCTCAGCTCTCAGCCACAGCCAACAATCATCTGTATCAATCAGTAGTGGGTCAGTTAGCTCAATCGCATCGAGCCTTGCAACAAGCGGTGCAACAGGTAAACAAACAGAATCCACACAACACAGCAACCACAACAAAGCAGCCGAAGGTGCGAACATCGATAACAACACGAGACAATAACAAAAAAAAACTTGCATACAAACATATCATTCACCATTAACCCACACCGCACTCCTAACATCCATATTTCACTGTGATGGGGCAAAAGATTGAAGGATTTTAATTATGAATGTATTTTCAATCGTCGTTTTCGCCATAACTTTGGGCTGCTAACAAACATAGCTAACTATGTCTGTCCCTACTTTTTCGGTTTTCGTAAAAAAAAATTTGACAATTTTTGCGTTTTTGATAAGGGGTACCATCATCAAAATTTGCGAAAAATAGCAACAAATTAGCATTTCAATGTATGTACATGGATCGATAGGGAATTTTTTTACGAGTTCAACGAGGTATGGCATTCCACTTTTGGACAACTATTTTTACTGCTATAAAAAAGAAACGCATTTTTTTTTTTTATAAAAAAATCGAAAAAAAAATGGTAAAATATCTGATATTTTCAATCGGCGTTTTCGCCATAACTTGGTCAAAAATGGCCGCACAGCTAATATAAAGACTGTTTTGGGCTGCTAATAAACATAGCTAACTATGTCTAACTATTTTTACTGCTATCGAAAAAAAACGCATAATTTTTTTATAAAAAAATCGAAAAAAAATAGAAGATACTTTTGAGGAAGTAACTTTACAGAACAGAACTTTTTTCCAGAGGATGGGTAACAATGGCATTTCCATATTTATCATTCATTCAACACTAACCTTAACAACACGATCACAGGCACACGTACTCTGAAACATTTTCTTCCTTCTTTTCCTGTTGACCGTTCTGCAAAAGATGATAATTTTAAAAATATCTGTCTAATTAACTATTCAATACTGAAGCATTATCTGTAATAAGTTTATTTTTTGCTTTTTACGTAAATAATATATAAAAGTATATATATATTATGATAGTAAAGTCAACAATAATTTGCTGTGATCCTTGATCGATAGACGTTGTAATTGTGATACATAAATGTATACGTACATTCATAATCTATACATCAGTATGAAATAATGATGGTAATGATGTTGATGGTGTAAACGGCGTGCAAAGCATGATTGGCCCACTACTGGTAACAAATAAACATACTCGTAATGACAGTTTCTCCCCTACATATGTATTCCACTCCCATTCAATATGTAAATCATACAGCTTTGTATGCCCACACATACCAAATGAAAGACACATCTTATGAAAGCTTCATTAGCCTCCAGTGCCACTGCCATTGTAAAAACTTCATCAATCATACCCAACTTGTGTTTCATTGGAATTGCTTACACACCCGTCCCAGGAATAGATCAGCTCCTCTTGTTGGTTCCAGCCCACAACCCGAATCCCCGACACCTTGTCGCATTGATTCACCCAGAATTTTCCAGAAAGCACAGCTTATATAGAGTAGAACATCTCAAAGTCGGAGGGGAAACACTTCTAAGCATTTGATTTTTCTCTGAAGTTCAGTTGAATCCTTTTCACACTCCTTAAGTTGGTTTTATTAATCTATCACCTTAAACCCACAGCCCAGTAAAACCGCTCTTACTCACCGCACAACGTTTGACATAAAGGCCACTGAAGACCTTTGAAAGATACACTTGTTTATTTTTAGTTAACATTGCCATTTATTTAAAGATGTTTCTCTGCTTGCATGAAATACAACTCACGCCTTAACACACGCCAATCACTTTTTCAATGCCCACTCACCAGAATCCCAATAATAACATGCAATTGGTTAACGAATTGGCCGTCACCTGTATGAGAATCGCACCGCGCACGCTGTGAAATTGTCTTTTGTCTATAAATATAAATGTGCTCGTGTATGTGTCACTCAATTACCCACTTGAAAACAACCATCAACACTTTAACACAAAGCCCCAAACCGATTCAAAATTTCAAATTCTTTCTGCACCACCCAAAACCAAGAATTAGCACGTATTGTCTCCCTTGAAGCTACTTCAGCCTTAACTGACTTTCAACCAACATTTAACAAACTCTGCGGGATTTTCCCTGCTCTCCTTTCTGCTCGTTCCTCTCTTGCAGCCCTATCAATTGGGGGCCTCAGTGGGCTCAGCAATTCCCGACCCATCGCCACTGCCACTTCCAGGCACACCCTCCCCCGGCAGTAGCTCAGCGTCGACGGGTTCGGGCTCGGGCTCGGGCTCCGGATCGGGTAAAAGTAAGTAGCTAAATTGCTCTTGAGAAGGGATTACGTGGCTAATGCTCTTGTAATTTGCTCTGCAGGCACGGATACCATCAAGCGCGGTGCTTCGCCTGTATCCGTTAAGCAAGTCAAGATCGTCGACCAGCCATCCAGTCCATACTCCATTGTGATGAAGAAGCCGCCGCTGCAAAAAGATGCGCCCGTGGAAATCACCACACCCACCACGCAGGCGGATGCAGAGTCGACCCTGGGAAGCAAAGAAAGCAATGGAACATCGTCTCGAAGGGGGAATGTGGACTTTTATGATACGCATAGAGCGCAGGCCAAGAGTTTTGTGAACGAGGAACCCAGCTACAGCTCCAAGTACAGCGCCTTGGAAACTAAGAAGATCAGCCTTGGCAACAGTACCTACACGCCCAGCAAGGCGAATGCCAGTGGCCTTTCCGCCGGCGAGGACTACAAAGCGATGCGTAACAAGTCGAGCGCTACTTCCAGCTCCAGTTCATCGCAGGCCACCGTTTTGAGTGCTGGTTCTACGGCCACGTCAGCCCCGACCACTTCTTCAGACGATTCGGATGATCTGGTCTCCTACAAGTCATCGGCGTCCACAAATGCCTTGCTGGCCCAATCGCAAGCCATGACCACCAGTCAGCTGATGTCCAAGTATCTCAAGCGGGAGCCACGAGTACAGTTTACGCCAATGAAGTCACCGGAATCGCCCTCGCCACCGGGTAGCGGCGATGGTCTGCCCAAGGGTACTTACCAACTGGTTACGCCTATCTCGGGACCGTCGAGCAAACCGGGCGCCACAACTGGAGCTATAAGCAAGTACACCACCGGCTCAGTGGATTCATCTACAAGTGCGAACAGCCAGAAGTTGTCATCGCCCTCGCGATTGTCCAACAGCAAGGATAGCCATAGCAGGACTGGAACGGCCAGCAGTACGACAGCCGCGACCTCTTTGGTTTCCACAGGTCGGCGTTTGTTCGACAGCCTCGCCTCTTCATCGTCCTCGGAAACGGAGACCAAGACCTACATAGGCGGCACCACTGCGGCCAGTGGGGTCGTTACCACCACCACCTACACCAACGACACCAAGAACTCCGGCACCAGTAGCAGTAAGTCGGGAATAGGAGGGGGGTCTGGAGCTGGGTTGGGAGCGGTTTCGGGAGCAGGCTCCGAGCATCGAAGCTTCGGCAGTACGCTATTCGGCAGCAGTGGCTTAGGCAACGGCAATGGCAGCAGCCACAATCACTCTAACGCCAGTCCAAGTCCCTTCACCACCACCAACGGCAACGGCAACCACAACACCATGCATCTGTATGGCACCTTGCCCAAAAACGGAACCTCCACGGGGGCAGCTCTGTTCGGCGGCTCGGCCAACAGCTCCTCGTACCACTCCTCGGCGAGTGGCAGTGGAGCCGGAACCGCCAGCAGTAGTGGGGTCAGCTCTATGACGGGCTCCACAAATAGCTACGACTTCTATACGAGCACAAGCTCCAGTGTGAGCAGTTCGCGCCCCTTTGCCAACGGAGGCAACAACTACCACACTCTGGGAACCTATAGGGCTCAGTACGCCGCCACTAATCCCTTCCTGGACGCCTTCGACGAAAAGCCGGGCAGCAACGGGGGTAATAGCCACGGGGAGGAGAAGCTAGGCGCGGACAAGGGCCACCACAGGGCGGCCGTAATGGCCTTTCAGTCGTCAGGAGACTCGAAAAACGGTAGCGATGAGTACGATGACATCAAGTGAGGCAGGCAAAAGGCTATAGATGCGGTTAGAAGAAAGGAATACAGATACAACTACGATTATACGCGTACAAATGGTGAAAGTAAAGAAATCTAAAAGCTAGTCTTCCTGGTTTAACCCTTCGTGCTCCCTTCTTGCACCTTTGCGAGCTGCAAAAATAGTTTGCATATACCAAATACTTTTGGGCAACGATATACAATCTAATGCTCTGGTTTAAACTTTAAACTCATACGAGTTTGATCGGCAAGCATCAATACATTCATTCGCCATTGCATTGCGCGTGTAATCGTAGTTACGTAACAAAACTAATGCCACACAATGCTGAAAGTGTTCTTTTGAAGTATTTACAGTTTACAAATTTACAAAGTACGAACGACAGTTGCATACAAAGGCCCCAATGAGAACCCCCTAAACTTTAGAGCCTAAAGCAAGCATAATCTACATACATAAATTAAATAGTCGCCGAGCTCTGTGTATGTGTTTATAGATACTTGTGAAAGCTTATCCCTGGTAGCGTTACAAGTTTTGAAGCGCTTGACAGTGGCTTGCCGTTTAGCTAACATAAATCCGAATTCAATAACATTTACGAACAGTATTTTTTAATGAACTAAAACTAAATGAACTAAAAAATAAAACATAAATTAAAGTCAACAGCGTATACAATAAATTACATTTAAAAAATACAAATAGAAGGACTTACCCAAAAGGTTGAACGCGCATTTAATTTTTCAAAATAATCCTATATCAACTTACACCCCTCTACTAGACACAAGATTCGTTACTGATATATTTTTGCATACTCCCCCTTCGCAGTATATACTGTATATAAGAAAAGCTCTTATAATCTACCCACATTATCTCCTTTGTGAGCGTTTCGATGTGACCAACTCTCTTATCTGCAAAAGCAATGTACACGACTATAACAACCTGTCTAATTAACTATTCGACAACTTTTTGAGCAACATATTTTCCTGCAATGTTTCCCAATGCCTCTTTTATAAATCTTAAATGTGCATGTGTGATCAAGTAACGATCGAACTCCCGATTAGGATTTCACATAGCAGACACCACTCGCAAACTGACATGCAAATTACAAATACATGAATTTATTAACGAATCAATGTGCTTAGTTTTTGTATGAAACAAAGTCTGATATATACACTAATATACAACGGTACAGTATAATATTTCTAAACATTTAATCATAATTATACAAGCGATGAGAAAAATATGTAATGTTAATATATATTACTAAATAGCAAGTTAAGAACGCTTTGCGATTAAGAAGTTTACAGCAGGTATGTTTTCAAAGCTTTTTAAAGTGTATTAATGACCAACTGTGCTTAACCCCAATTGTATAGGAAATTACATTTAAATGACCCTATAACGATCTCAATTTTATAAAAACTTAAAATTCATAATACTTTCGAATACATACGTTGCGGAACTGTAAATACCCAAAGAGGAATTTACCAATCTCGTAGTCAACTATTCAGTAAATGAAGCTGGTTATAGTCATAGGCTTTGGCAAACAGCCTACACCTCTTATTATTTAAATAAAGGTAGACAAAATAGGATGAAACTAAAATAACAAATAAAGCCCTGAGGTTCAGAGAGATTTATGTTAGCTAACAAAAATGAATAATCATTCGTCTTCATGCAAGTACAACTTTCTTCAGCGACTCAATAAAATCAATAAAAGTAAAGAGCCTCACTTATTACATTACAATTCATTCATTCGTTTCCATAACTAATCGAAATTATATAACCCAAAACTATAATCAATATTGTGGACTATTTGATTTTAACAATTAGTACGGCTTATAGAGATCGATTGGGAGCCCCAAAACACAATAAGATTTTAAATAGTAAATTATTCGGTTAATTGTTGCCAGATTTATTTTATAAGAATGGATAGCATTTAAAGTGTTAAACATGATTACCAAACCAAAGAGTTTAAAACCACAATATAGGCAACCATATAGTTGAGCAAATTGATTTTTATATAGTGAATTGTTAATTATTGCATATAGCACGTAGAATTTTTAACAAAAGCAAAAAGGAATCAGAAGTTCTGGCGGATGAGTTATTTTAAGGTGGTCGCGACTTGCTTGCCGCCATCGCTGCCCAACTTTATTGATTTTAGGATTTTAACTTCATACATAACCAAGAAACATCAATGTTACTAAAGCTGTCGCCTTCGTTTTAAACACAAGTAAGACCCTAGTACCCCTATTAGCTCTGCAATCCGGTTTTTAATTGGTTTATCCCGAAAGCTTTAATCGTTGAACGACCAGAATTACACGGTTACAAATTCTATAAATATTCCTTATATACCATAAAATAGTAGGAGTTGGTGGAAGATATCATGACACACTTCGGTTTATTTGCGAGTTGTTGTGGCTTCATAGGCGTAGTTAGTTAGCACTAGATGTAAAACCTGGCGGAGATTCAAGCGTTGTCAGTTGGTGGTGGAAGAAGGAAGTGGGGGCAACGACTGCAGTGGCGTCGGTTAGTGGTTTGTGGTTTGTGGTTTGCCGCTTGGAGCTGCTTTTCTGGGCCCGATCTTGTTCGATATCTATTTGTACTTGTACTTAGAACTCGTAAGCATACACTATGGAATATATATCACTGTGTCATATCGTACATTTAAAGCAAATAACGAAAACAGATTGGAGCTGAACGAAGTAGCGGAAGAGAGAAAATTGTTAACGCAAACATGTATCGAAGTATGTATACAACCTAAATTAATAGCAGTCGAGCAGAAACTACATAATATAAATAGATAAATACCAAACTAAACCAGAACTCGATTGGCGCGAAACCAAGTACTACAAATTGTACATGCATTTAATCTAGAATAGCTACAACTAACTAAACACTAATTATCTGATACTGAAAACCAAACCAACTTTTGGCAAACGAAAATGGCAAATGAATTGATAAATATGCTAACACATTAGACATTAAATTAGTTATCAGTGAATTAACAGAAACGAACTAATTTATTAAAATGTATTGCACAATATCGAACACTTAAACGTATTAGAGAAAGTAACTAAGCCTACTACAGGTAATATGCATACGAATAGAATCGGACACATAGGCAAAGGTGGCAGGATGCAGGATGCAGATTCAGATTCAGATAATGTTCAAAACCTAATCTCCAAGTGAAATCGGCCGATTCCACGGCGGTACTTTCGGGTAGCGAGATGGAAGATCTGTTCTACTGCGATGATTTGGATAGTGCATACGCCTAATTATATGTAAAAAATATGTGTGTTTATGTATGCATTAAATGTGCCTATACTTTCCTTTAATTTAATGCCAAAAAGACCCTTCCGCCCGCACCCTTTGATATTTTTTTTCACCCACTTTGAGAACCCTTTGACGCTTTACGGGGATTTTTATTATGGTTTTTTGAGGTTTGTAAGGAATGCAATTATGGAAAAGATTTCTTCTGTCGAACTTAATAAGTAAATGGAGACCAAATGCTCAGGGCTTTAGCAAGTTATAGTAGGCGTAATATACAAAAAAAAAAACAAAGAAATCAAGGGGAGACCCACCTAAAAACTAAGTGCAACACATCATGAGCATACTCCATCAAACGTTAAGGCGATACATTTTAGTTGAATCTTTAGATCTGTCATCACCAGCATTAGCTGCAGGTGCAACTTAACAATAGCAACAGCAGCCACAACAAGAACAATCCAACAAACAAATTTACAAAATTCACGCAATCAATTTGTTGAAAAGACTGAAAACCATATAAAACAAAAGAAAGACAAAACAAAAGTGAACCAAGAACATACAACTCCCTTTGCATAGAGATCGACACCAAACCAAAAATATTCATACACTAGTATTTTGAAGAAGATCCCCAGTATAAAAAGTCTCAGAGTTTTCCTTGTTTATGCGGTCAATTGAAATGTTTTGGTGTATTCCTTTTCCAGCCCGTCATTGAACTTTATCGAAGTAACTTAACAAATATTAAAGTAATAGTAAAATATTAGCAAAAACAATACAAATATTACCACCAGCAGTTTGCTACCTACTTAATACGCAAGTTTAATATAAAAATGTAATAAGAAATAGTCTAACAAATAGTTCAAAACTTTACGAAATGAGAAAAGTTTTCATGTAGAAAAATAAACGATGCCGGATAGATCTATAGCAAAAATATCACACTTCTCCCAGGTCGTTGTGCAAAATTATAACTAATTATATTTAATACATCAAACCGTTTTTAAAAACCCACCATTAAAGGAAGCATAAACGAACAATGTTACAAAATCGACATCCAATTCATTTTTTCGAATCTTTCTTCCTTATTTGGACCTCCTATTAATATGGCATATGAACAAAACACAAACAATTAAGCGTAATAACAAAAATATGTATATATCTCAATATCTTATTGCGGATCTCCATACCTTGAACGCAGACGCACGAAGAAGTTAAGCCACGTCGGAGCAAAACCTGATCCAGCCAACTGACAGGATCGCAAACAGCGAGGATTCGTTAGAACGGATAATACTCTGATTTACCACTGCCACAAAGAAGCAAACAAGTAAATTGTAACGTTAAAATAGATATAAAACACCCGGTACATTATATAGATACTTTGCTATTGCGTAATGGAATAAAAAAAGTATCTTATTTGACAAAGCCATGGCGGAAGTTCATTGCATAACGCAAAGGCGGACTGGCATGCAGCGTCTGCGCGTATGTGATTGCCTAGAAAGCAAGTAAACTTAACATTATAATTTATTACAAACAAATAACAATAATAATTATGCATAACTACGGAAAGCAAAACGAAATGCAAACTAATACATAAATCGTTCCCTGCGTACGAATAAAGCGATGTTAAATTATTTAATGAAAATATATATACATATAAATAAAATACTTGTTGAATCATTTAAACTTAATTTGCGGGGGGCTTTTTTAAGCTCGAAACCTGCGAAGGCCACAGCCACCTACTTCACTGAGGCGATACCTACAAATGTTCGCCTGGGGCGATGCAACAGTTTTTCCAGTCAAACTGATAGATGTCAGCTCTAAGAAAAGACTCTTCATTAATGATTCGAATCATTTTTATTTTATCTTTATTTCTCAAATATTTTCAATAATAATTAATATTATAATAATTAATTAATTAATGCTTGTAACATAACAAATATTCTTCTCGTATTATTGCAATCTCAATGCTGCGCGTAATAGAATATTTCGGTGACATCGCCGCAGGCTGCAAATTCGCTCTCCCCTCCACTTAGTTACTGCCACGTGTCTTCAGTTTGCTCTTTACTTCTAAGTACCTTCAGCTTATTAAGCTTACTGCACCGATTCCTACGTACAGTTTTATCTTGCATTTCACTTTGTGCCTTCAAATTCAATTGCAATATGAAAATGTACCTTAGGACTTAAAAAATTATTTAAGAGTCATGTTAATTCGTTTTGACGATTCATGCGCTGGTTTGGTTTTAGTGTTGCTTTTCTTCGCAATCACCAAACTTTTAAATATATCCATACACTTTAGTTTTTGATTTTTTTATATACAATACACATAAGAGATTTGTAGTAAAATTTGGTGAGAAAAATCTTGCATTACGTAAACATCGCCGTTAGTTTTACTTTATCATTTAGAGCATAAAATGATTATTTTGTCGTATTACCATTAAGTTGTACAATTAGAGAGCGCAAAAGTTTCAAGGTGTTCTTGCTTGGTGTATACTAAAAGTTTGATTTTAGAAATGTTTGATTGTTTCGCGTGTGTCTGTTCGCAGTTGAGTTAGTTAAGCAGTTAAGAGTTGAGGTTGCTTGCCAGACTTTCTGGGAAGCTGATGCCTGGTAGTGAAAGTGTGCGGTGACTGGCATAGCCATTTTTTTAAATTTCTTTTCAAGACTGGGGTACCAATAAAACAAATATTTCGCTGGTCTTTACCGGCACTATTCTTTACTTTAGTCATTCAATCGATAATTGTTTAATTGTTAATATTTTATACTTGGCCCCTATATAATTTTTTCAGTAATGCCTGACCTATGAAAAACCGCATTAGACAGACCAAGGAAATCAAACCCTTAATAAAAGCAAGGGAAAGGGGAAAATTTCAGTTGGTAAGAAAATCAAATTAAAACTGTAATTGATTTATGTGTATCCGTATTAAATTCACTGATGCTAGTTTGCTTTGTTAGTTATGTTTTAAACGTTTACCTTTTTACTATAAAGTAGGAACTTCTGCCTGTTGTGAACTTTTATGATTTACTAAGTGGTCTAAAAAATTCTGTGGAAAACAATTAGGATAAAAGCATCATGTGAAGCACATACAGATTTAGCTAACTATAAGTAAAGGTAATGTGTAGTTTATTCGTTTAATAAGTTGATCTTATTTTACGAACCAAAAAAATAAACTCATAAACGTAACAACGTTTTTGATTTGCGTCATTTGATTTCGCCATAAACCACATATGTTTTCCACTTTCAAAGGATATCTCAACTGAATCTGAGCGACAAAAACATAATTACTCCGTATAAGAAAACAATCAACACAAACTGGTTTTCTGTACAAATTAATATAAACATCTCTGCTTAATGTTGTATTATCGTCTGTCTCATCCAATATTCAGAAAAATTTCCCTATGCTTCCATCTATGACTTCCGCGTTTTCTTACTTCTTAAATAAATATTTTTTTTTTACTTTTGCCGAACTAACAATTTGTAGCAAGCACGTCTTTTATAATGCTGCCCTCTTGAATTTACTCTATCAACCCTGTTTGTGTATTTGGACTATACTGAAAAATAGCGGCCTCAAGCAAGGCGGAAATTACATAAACAAAGGGAACTACAACAAAAAGTTGGGGGGTCTAAATAAACTATTTATGTGTCAAAGAATGCTGATATGTTTCTGTTCATGTCAAATATGTTGTGCATGTAGTCCCATAACTCAAAACTGTTTATCTCCCATCTTTACGTTGACTTGATTGTAGTTTGTGATTAGTTTTAACTCTGGCATTCCATGTTGAGTCAATCGGTATATCTCTAATAATGTGCTGCGTTCTCATCGACACTTTAATGTATAGTTATACCTACAATTACATATAGTACATACACATATATATCTGTTTTCATCTAACTGTTAAAGTAGCACATAGATAAGCCTGCGTGTGTTATGCCACACACACATGGCACACACGGCTCACAACATTCGAACATGTGCTCCTTTTGTATATATGTAACTTTCGATTAGTCTTCGCTTTTTGTTTCACTATGAATTACGGTAAAATTTCTTCTTGCAACTATTAATGTACAACATAAAACTGTTGGCTTTTCTAAGACCCCATCACTAAACTTTCCAATTCTTGAATTATGTTACTTCCTGCGATTAGGCTGATCAAGATCACATTGGTTTCGACACTTTGACTTCGGCCAATGCATTTGGTTGCGATCTATTTGATTCTTATCTGATTTTATAATCGGTTCTTCAATGCGGGACTTCAATTTAAGTGTAAATTAATTGTTAGTCGTTTCTCTACATGGTAAAGTAATACTTTTAGTGTACTGTTTGTCAATTAGCATTGCCTACTTTGCGCATCTGACTTCTCGCCTCGCCTTCGCCTTCGCATTTCATTACTGTATCTGGATTCAATGTATATTCATGATAGGTATTTGATTTATTATATGCTCTATTAGTTATATTAATTCGTATGCTGCTCGGTGTCGTGTTTACTATCAACATTTACACGCAGTAGCGCCTTTGTATCTATATTATCGTTGGGCTAAATATTTGATTACTCTTTGAACGCTGCATACCAACGGTCAGTAAGGACACCGATCTGATTCCCGTCCTTAACCGTGCTGATTGTTTAGTAGAAGTGTTTGTTGTGAAAGGGTCCAATTGGAATTGTATAACGTATTCTGGGTAGCTTCGGCTGTATGCAGTTGTAGAAGTAAGTTCGCTAAATACTTTTATGAATTTTTGATTTGTCAAGAGTTCTCGTATGAAATTCTAGCAGTCGTGGGTCTGATATAGATTTATATCATTTCGCTTCATCTTGCTTCGATGCGCCAACAAAACGTGTAAATTGTTTATATATAAATATAGTTGAGATAGACATAGATCATATATAAGTAAGATAAATAGGTTAAAGGTTAAGATTATTTGGATAGCTAGTTGCAGTATGCATATGAAACGCTAGAGTTGGCTTTAAATTGTTTGCTAAGCGTTCTGTGTTATATGAAAAATGTAGGTAGTCATTGTCAACTTTTTCTTGTGAGCTGATTCAAACAAAGTTTTTCAGACGTGATCCGTTTGCCCACTTCGGTCATATTTCTGTATTGCCTGCGCGTTTGTTTAATAACTGTAAATGTAGTGTTAAATTAAATTTTACATTATACAATATTTTACTGTTGCTTTTCGTACACGTTTTCGTTTAAATATACTCATTTCATTTTTCCATTCTTGTTAATTTTGTATTGTAATTTACTTGTTTCCTTTGTGTTTGTTTTAATTTTAAATTACGATCACTTCTACTCATGCTTACGAACTAAATCCATATCATGTAAGTTACATTTAGTTGATTCTTTAACCATTTCTGTATTTGCCTTTTATTACTATTCTCATTTCCTTTGTTCTTTGCTCCAACATACAAATAATTTCCCTTTCTAAATATATATAAACTTCCATATCTGTTTACATTTGTTCGCTTCTGTACGCGTGACCATATGTCTGCATGCGTGTGTTTGTGTGTGGTGTCCGTTGTGAGGTCCTTGTAAAATTATCAAAAAATCATTCAGTTTTCTTGCTAAAACACGTATATGTCTTTCGTTACCAGTATGTCTATGATTATATATTATTACCTTTTGTGTTTTGATATATGCTTTAAGATTATACTTTTTAGCTTAAAATTTGTTTAATTTCCTGTTTCCTGTTTGTTGTAGTTCAATACATACTTAATTATATGTATATTTGATCGTTTTTGTATAATTTGCGCTAGTTTAACAACATTTACATATACATACACACAAAAGGTTTACGTACGCGTTGATTTAACTGCCTTTAAAATTATTATTCTCCCGATATTCTAAACAAACGGACGTGCCAAGAATATATCTTTGCAGTGTCCAAATTATTGTTTATATAGGTTTATTAAAATTAATACAATTTTCTTAAATTCCATTTAACGTTACTTCACATTCCCTTGCTTTACTTCAATCTGCTTAGGGCTCGATGTGCTTATTCGGGACCGTTTTTCTAAATACTTTCTTACTTTTTAGGTCTAGCAAAATTAAAACATTTATGAGCTACGTGTACGCTATTTCTTCAATTGAAGTTGCGCACTTGTAAAAAATTAAAGTTAAGTTGCATTCATTTAAAATATAATAACAGCATCATGTACATAATAAAACATTGCCTTAATTCATTTTTAACATAATTTTTCTCTTCCGTATGTTTTTGACTTTCTGTCGTTTTTTAAAACCAAAACACAGTACAGTGCACTAAAAATATTTTAAGTTACGATCTTTCTCTCTTTACTTTAAAGTTTAAACATACTTAACTCTTTTCTACTCATCATATATTTCTTGTGTTGTTTTTTTTTTATGCAATGCAGTTTTCTTACGAACTATAGGTTTAAAGTTAAGCTTACGTTACGATGTTGCTGATTGTTAGTTTGTGGGTTGCTTGTTTGTTTTGTTGTCTGCGTGTGCCATAACTTGAAATGCTATTTTCGTGATAGTTTAAATATATATTTATTTGAAGTTGACTTTTACTCTATCAATTTAGTAAGATTCCTCAATTGTTTTTGTCTTTTCCCACTGGAGGGTGGTGTATAAAACAGAACAGTTCTTAGAGTGAGTTGCATTGATTAAAATTGGTATAGCTCTTGCATCGATTGTTACCGCTGATTATTCTGTTGGATTGGGTGGGTAGTGCTTCTGGCGTCTGCCATTTCAGTAGAAGTTTGCGTGCATTCTTCTTGTACTACGGATTATAGTTTGTATCTGTTGCTGCCAATAGACCTGAAGGTGTTGCTGCTGATGCATCTGCATGTAGCTGTACCCGCCGGAGGCACCCAGTCAGGTTCAGTAAACCTGACTTCGGATCGGATTCTAGATGTTCGACTTAGAGAAGCTTACACGCAGGTGATTCGACTCGGACAGCTGGTGGTTGTGCATCTTAATCAGTGCCAGAACAGCCTCCTCCACGGACGACAGTTGCAGCAGTGCCATTTTTCGGTCCTTCCTGTAGGGAAAGGATGCGGTTTTTAGTGGTAAGTCCGTTAAGCAGTTTTAATAGCACACATGCTGCCTTTACTTACGGGAAAAATTTGAATGCTTTAACTTCGAAGCTGTTTGAGGTGAAAGCTTCTTTGATGTCATCCTCAGAGCAGGATGACCTGTGGGGACAGAGAAGATGTTGTCAGTTAGCTTTAAAGCAGAGTCTCCTATTTAAGGGTACGTGGGTATGTGGCAACGCCTGCTGTGAAGCTGGTTCATTGATACCGCTCGGTAGGCGCTTTGAAGGCCCTTTGTCTGTTGAGCGATTGGCTCGATTCATAAATTCACACAGCGGAGGGTAGTCACCGTCCTCTAGTTGGCATGCGAATCCCAGTCAGCGGGGTGCTTTGTCAAATTTGGGAGAATAGGGTGCTACGCGGGGTTTCCACTGCTCATAGCTATAATTGTAATTGCCTTGTCGTGCCGCATAAAGGCATCTCCGAGCATCCATACCGAGCCCGTACCCTCAGGCACAGCCAGTGAAATGTCATGGACTGTAGAATACTTACGGAATGTTGCTTAAATGCAGTGTCGCCGACGGCGGATAGATGTTCTGGTAGTTCTTGCTGCCCGGTTTCTTGAAGCGATGCAACGGATTTTGCGAGTAGTCACGTGTGAGTCCTGCGTCCGGCTGGCCCTCCTTGGGCAGCTGGACGGCCTGGTGTTTGCTTGCCATCACACGTATCGGCTTTCCCCATAAACGTAATTTATCAAGGTGAGACATGGCTGTGGAGCAGAAAGTAACACGTTAAAATGGGTACCACTGGGGAAAAGTTTTCCGTTTGTTAGATGAGTCTGTGTATGGAAAATGTGTCTGTGTGTCAATAATGTATCTGTAGCAATACAATTTATTTGTTGTGCCACAAGCCATAAAAGCGCTTCTGAACCCCAGAAGGAAGCATTGCTAGAAAAATTTTCATTATTTCACACAATATTTTTAGAGAATAATTCCGAAAAGAATTGTGACGGAAATAAAACTCGGTTTAGCATCACTACCAAACGGCTTCGGTCCTTCCCTCAGTGTAGTCAAAGATCCCGACCACCAGCCGTCGAACAAAGTCAGCAATAAGTGCAGGCAAATATTTACATACTCAGATGTAACTGCAACTTTATCAATGTCGTCTGCCTTTGGTGATTTATACGAGCTGAAATGCTTGTTTGGCCGTAAAAGTATTACCAAACAAAAGTTTGCCTTCTCCAGGCTCTCTTCTGGCGCTCTTCCAACGGACTTTGCCTTATTTCTCATATTCTCAGAAGCCATAACACCTGCGGCTCAGATGGAATGCATGTGCAACGCAGCGCTGTACTCAAATACGATTCAATCTCCCCTTCCCTTTCCATTTCCATTTCCATTTCGATTTCAGTTTCGATTACGTTTTATTTAATTTAAGTTCCTGCCAAGTCATCCAACGGCTTGGGTCAGGCCACTGTCCAGAAAACGTTCTAACATTTTTTAACTCTCATGCATTACATTAATAAATTACATCACATTTTATCAGTGCTCCTCTGTTTTATTGTAACGCAATATGCTTACTCAGCCGTTTATTGTTTGCCTAATGGATTAAGTGATTTTCAAAAACGAAAGACGCAGGAATATAATAAATTGTCAAATAAAAGGAGCGCCAGCAGTGACAAAGCCCGCCGCTGCTCATATGGCCTAAGCATCCTTTTTTCCTGCACCCGTCCTTGTGTATGACAAACACTTGTAATAAAGATTAATGTGCAGGCGAGTCACATTTCGAAAAAGGCCAGGAGTTGGTTCTAACTTTGCCTACAGCTGCAGCTGCTCCTGGGCCCGGCTCAAAAAGTATCTTAAACTTTTAATTACAAAGCTGAGGCTGCTGACCAACATCAGCGGCGAAAACAAATCATTATTAACTAACAAAAGAAAGTAGAGTGGAACATGGAACGGGAAAACCGAAAAGTAAGTGAAATGACTCGGCGATGAGACTTTGAGGGTCTGCCCTTGTTTTATGCATGAAGTTCTGGGTTTAAGACTTTTAAGCATCATACACTTGGGACCGACCGCACTCAGAAAATGTTACTCTACAAGCGGAAGGCGCACAGGATGGGGAAAATGTGGCTCAGGTGAGCCCGCATCCGGAACTGGGGATGAGTTTACTACCCCCACCTGATAAACTCCAAGTTAGTTGCAACTTTCATGATTTGAACGATTAATGTCCAGCAATTCCTTGACTATGATCTACGGCCGCACTGCCTAGGCGCTTTATTATCTCTGGCTCGTAAACTATGCAAAACATCCTCTGTCCGGCGTTTTCCCTGCTCCGTAATTAATAGTGGCCTTCAGAGAGCCGGGCGCCAAGTCATTCAAATAGTCACTTAGCATTGTCAACCCAAGTCCGAGGAAACTTTTACCGAACTCGACTTCTAGTTTGGGAGCACACGCACACATGGCGTATGCGTAATCGTCCATAATACAAATGGAAATGAAATGTGACCAACACATGTGAAAGACTGTGTTTGTTGTTTGTTTTTATTGCAAATGCCTTTATGCGAACGCTTATGCAAAATATTTTGGAGCAATTTGTACGGCAAACAGGAAATTTATTTGCTAACACGAGGGGGAAGAGGGCCCACAGCTGACAGCTGGGAGTGCGTCAATAAATTTTATACATGGTTGGCAATACATTGCGCAAAACTTAATCCCGCCCGGCTTCACCCCCGCATGTGCACCCCAACCCAACAAAATAGTCCATTACAACATCCTTGGTACCCAAACACCTTCAACTGCCCACCAAATGGACGCCACAGTGGGCGGTGGAAAGCTTATTGCTTTTCATTTCGTGTTTTTGTCTATTTTCTGGCCCCTTGCCCCCGTGCATTCAGATTGCTGTCGCATTTAGTTCAGCGAATGGGTGCCCACCATTCCATTTTGATTCTCATAGGGTCCTTTTTGCCCCGATTTCCGTTGACTTCTCTTGCAAAACTTTTTTGCGCCTTTACGCTGTAATTCGTATGCTGAGTGTGCAATTGTAGCCGTATTTTGTGTGTGGCCCTCGCCATAACGCACACCACCTTACGAGACACTTTCGTATGCATGGGGTGTGTGAGTTGACCCCGGGCAGCTGCTCCTTCCTGCTTCTGCTACTCCTGCTGCTCCACGTTCGGTAATCGTCTTTGTTTGTTGGCGAGAGTTTTGGGCAAAGTAACGAATGAATTTGTTAATATTTTATGAGTGCATAAGTGCGCACTCCCGCCCCGAGCCCGGCATCCATTTCGTGTTGGTCTTGTGTCCAGGTAGCTGCTTACACTTTGGAAAAATATTGGCAACTAATATCCTAAATACATTTTGTTTTCGAATTGCGTCAGAAAAGTTGAAGCCGTTTTCTCTCAGACCATTGTTCCACTAGGATATTTCTTCAATATATAGTACGTTTTTCGGTTTTGAATAGTGTAGATGAATGGGCTAAAACATAGGTAAATTCCAGTAGTGTGAGTATTTGCCATTTGGCAGCCCATGCGGCACATTAGTAGTCTATATGCTGTAGTATTTCCATTAATGTTTGCATATGCCCTGGGGCAGTTGGTTCGCAATTGTGTGTTTGACTGGGGAGTGAAATAGAGTGGTGCGTGGAGTGGGAAAGGGATGTTGACTTTCTAGTTTGGCACAATAATTTGCTTGTTTGGTCAAACAGTTGACTAGTTTCGGTTTCGCCGCTTCATTTGCGTAAAATCGGCACAATAGTTTTATCAATTGCAGCCGGTGGCAGGATTTTGTGGTCCTCGAATTGCTGTCAATTTTTGGACGAATTCAATTAACACAGCATTACGTATACGCCACCGAAACGAATTCGGACAGCTGCGGACAGCACTGCGTGCATATGCGCACAAAGGAAAATTACCCGTAATTATGCCATGCATTTTCAAGAGTTGCTGTTGATTAGCTCTAGCGATCCCCTTTCCCATCCCCATCCGTTCGTTTAACCCAATTAATTAAGATGGGAAATCTCAAAGCAGGAATGCAATTGAGCTGCGAGCCAAAGAATGCAAGGTGCACCGCCCGCCGAAGCCGCATCGAATTCATGAAGTTTTAACTATATGTTTACATAATTATAATTAAAAAATTAATTGAGTACAGGACAAAGCATATTTTATGCGAAGAGAAGCTCGCCACCCGCCGCCACCCAATTCGTGATAAGGCTGCGAAAATAGTTTGCGGTGGAGCGGCGGATGTGCGGATACAACTGCGGATATTTGGTCTGCGGATTCGTGGATACCCCGGGGATGTTGGGTATTTGTGCACCTGTGTGTGTACGGGGCTGCCAAGCACTTATTTTCTTTTTATTTAAATCAATAAACAGTTGATGGCATTTATTATGCAGTAGCTTACGCTTTTTCAGGCGCGCAATTTGCTGGCAATTTCCGCAGCGATCGCACTTTGCATTTATTGAACAGATTAAATTTATTTAAACGTTATTAACAGCAGCAGCAGTCGCTGCTTGTGCGAACGACATGGAATCGTGACGGAAAATATAATTGATAAATTACATGTTCGAAAGATTAAAGCCCTGATGACATTCAACCTGATTTTCATTTTCATATACTCTCAGCGAACATAAGTAGCTAATAAAATATGCTTCTTATGCAGAAAGTGTGTAAAAGTGGCCTTGCATTAATATAGAGATGGCAAAACAATAGCGATCTTGCCAACTACAAGCATTGCAAAGACAATACAATATATTAAATTGAATCTGAAACTGAGCCTTGCTCACAAATGCTTTAGAGCGGGGCTTAGGAAGCTGATAAATTTGCATACACCCGCACCCACTGCATTTTCCTTAAAAGCTCAAAGGAAAGGACTTCAAGCGGGGACTTTCGCACCGTTGTTGTTTTCAATTAAGCGCCTCCCTGCAGGGCCGCAGCACTTTGACAGCTTTTGAGTTATTTTTCCAATGAATAAATAACACAAATGAAAGACAGCGGCGGACGCACCGCTGAGTGGGAACAATGAATGCTAGCCGGAGAAAAAGAGCGGTGGACGTGGAGCAGGAGGGGGAGGTGCTCGCTGGATAGTTGGCGTGTTAAATGGAATAAAACCAAATCGAAATTGAAAAAGGTGTCGCTGTCAGCGCTGTCAACGCTTCGATCACCTTGCCACTGCTGCCGCTCCTGTTTTTGTAATAAAGTGGAATTTGGCACGTCGGTTGGTTGCTCTTAACGCGTCGCAATGCGCGACAATTTTCATTTCGTTTAATGCGTGCAGGGGGTCGGATTGGATTGGATTGGGATCCGAACGGGGGCGTCCTTGGCCAGCGGCATGGCGGGCAGCCTGACAATGGCAAAGTGCACACAAATAAATGCAATAAAATGATTGGCATGTCCCGCCGCGCAGGGGAGGAGGAGCCTTTGTTGCCCGGACGGCGGGGAAGAAGTGGGTCTTGACCAGGTGTTGCTGCTGCCCAGGCGGGCTGGTAATAAAGCGCTTATAAAATTCCATTTATGCGAACGGCCAGCCATCCCTCGCTTTGGCCCTCTTGCCGTCTCTTTCGCTTTAACAATTTTTATTATTAATACATTTTGTTTGCTGCATTTGCAGCTGCACAACCAACACCAACAGCAGCAATGGTTACGGTTGCCAAAGGAATGCGCCGTTTGGAATTTCATGTTGCCGGAATTTTCATTTTAAACAAGCTGCAAATTGCAGTTGCTCTTTTTTCGCCCCGGCCCTCAGCTTACGGATCGAGACTCAGATTTTTCATTACTCTCGTTTCGTTGTGTTTTCGTGTGGTATGCAGTAGATGGTGGGTAGATTCGTGGGTTAGTGAGGTAAAAGTGCGTCTGCTTGACTTACCCAAATAAGCTTGCTGGGGCTCCGCCATTTGTATGAGTGCCGAGTCCTTCTTGTTGTACAGAATCTTTACACGTTGCACATCGCCGTATACACCTGCGGATTGGAGCAGTTGAGGATTATGAGTAAATGGTTTGCAGAGTACTGGGTACATAAGCGTCGGCCAGTAAAGTAATTTGAGTACCGCCGCACGAATGGTGAGCAGGCCAACCAAAACTAAAGCACTTTGTAGCTGCTGCTCCGGAAAACTTTATACTTTCTCAAATATAAACTGTTACACTTGGAAAACCCAACCAAACTATATACACACTATAGATTCTAGAACTCTAAATAAAATTAACCTGTTTTTAGGTGTACGTGGTCTTAGACAGCTTATTGGCTTTAAGCTTGGAACTGTCCAAAGTAGTCGCTTTCATTCTCCCCGACTGCTTCCTGAATTTTTGGACAGCTCCAAGCGGTTTATGGCGACCGCGGAAAAGTTTTACACCCCACCAAAAAGCCATAACATGTACACCAGATATCTTTGGGCACCATCATTTTTCCACCTTGCTTTCTTTGCCTACAGCCCAAGCACTCGCATTATTGCCGCGGGCCACGCCGTTAGTATCATGTACGAAACTCATAACTGGCTCAATAAGTTTTCTGTGCTATTTTTTACGAGTTGCAATTCGAACTACGTCTGCCTGGCTACAGCTCGTTCGTTGGCCCAGCTGGCTTGGCTTTCTTGCCGCATTTCGTTTTAAGGCCACGGATTTTACAGCCGTCATACAAGGTGTGCTGGTGTGCAACAATTCGGCGGCAGCGGACGCGTTATTGAATTGTATTTTATGGCTTTACTTACGCCACAAACTATGCAATATAGGGTGAGCTGAGACCTAGCTGTAGAAGTGCATTAAGACTGGAAGCAGTCTTTAAGGAAGCTGCTGGCCCTTTCCTCCGGCCAGTGTCTTTTGCTTTGACAGCTGGCCAAGAGCCGGTCTATTGGGTGACCCTTGCCGGGCTTCATCCCATGTGCAGCCAATCAGCGCAAATTCGAAGCGGGGCGCAAATTGCCATCAAGCATAAAAAATAGTTGCCGGTCGACTTGGTGGCCAAAGGGCAATGGCAATGCCAATGGCAAAACCGACCCCAAAGCAAACAATGTAAAGTGCAGCCCTGCCCAAGACAACAAATCGAATAATGCGGAAAGTAAATTTTCAACTTCTTTCAGTCACACACACCCGCACAGAAGAGGCATTACACTTTGCCCAATTTTAGTACAGCACCTAAAATTAATTTACATCCTATATTTTCTCCTATATTTTTATCAGCACTACGAAGCAACCCACGCCAGCTATTCCATTTAATGCAGGAGTTACTTGTTTAAATAATTACTTTCCCAATTTAAATATACTAAAAGCTAAGAAATCTTATAGATTTTTTCCAAGTGCTAGAACTTGGGAAGCCATGCCGGCTATATAAGTGGGGGCCATGCCAGCTACTCGAAGCGTAGCCAAGCGAGCGCTGCGCTAACAAGTTACAAAACTAGCAATGGAAATGCAGGTAGTAAATAGTGAGGTACAAGGAGGAGTTCGCAGGACAGAGAACACAGTTCAACAGTTGGCAGTAAATCCATTTTATACAGACGACTGGCTACCTGACTGACTGCCTTAGTTCCCAGTTATCCGGTGGACTTGACTTATGCCAAACACCGAGCAATATCGTTTCGTTTTTTCCAGGAATTCGGGGTAACAATTGCAAGCGAGGCCAGAAGTAGCAGCAGCAGACGTCGACATCAACATCCACATCTGCAGGTATTGGCAGTGGAGCATATTGAATGCCAGGCATTCGGCTCTCCTACAGTCACCAGCATAACTCGGCGTGCAACGGGGCGTATGAGCAACAGCTGCCGTTTGCCGTGCAAAGTGTGCCCGGTAGCCACAATCTTTATTCGTATTCCCAGCCGCGTCCAACAGACAGACTTGATAATAATTTATTATCGTCTGAATGTTTCTCCAAAAGTTTCTTTTTTTTTTGTTTTTTTTTTTTGTGGTTTCGCGACACTAACGTATGCAGACGGCGAAGCCGATTCCCCGGCGGCCCATTAGTCGCGTGTTTGAGCATATTCTAGATGAAGAATTATGCGGATGGTGCGGCATGTTGGCCTGGGAGTCTATAAAGTTGAAACGGCCCTCTAAATTTCCCTTCCTATCCATCTCCCTTTTAGGCGGTGTCAAAAGCTAAACGGAAATTCGAATTCAAATCGATAGCTTCCATTTAATCACATTGCCTCGAACGCCTGTCATTCCGCGTTTAGCTGCTAAAGCGATTTGTTGCGATTCATTGAAATTATTTGCACATTGGATTTAATTTTTCCTGTTTCGGGCACTTTATCAAATTGCATTTCTGCCACAACATGTAGCGCATAAAATTTTATGAAATTATTTCGCGCATTCGCAGGAACAACAATCGACGCACATATAAAGAGGGAATATCACGCAGCAATACGCTGGATCTCTTAACGCATAAAAAATCAATTAAACACGTTTCGACAATATTTTCGGCAATGATATAAATTTTTATCACGCTATTACAATTACATAAGCGGATTACATAGCATATGTGCGAGTGTTGGGGTGTTGGGGTGTTGGACCCCCAACATGGCATGATTCCCAGACGGTTTGCAGACTGATTAAGTTTCTGTTATTGTTATGCAAAGGCAACTAAGTCCCAGCCTCCAAAAATGGGCAATCGAATGATATGGGCTGCTGGCTTGTCGGTCCGGCCGGCTTGGTTTCCGTTCGAGTGGGGCATAGGACGGAATTGAATGCTTGACAGCCTAAGCGGAATGTGTCAAGTGTCTAAAGAGCATGCCCCAGAGAGCCTCTGGGACCTTTCAATTGGGTTTGGGTCTTCGCCTAGTCGCAGGCAGAGCTAACAAAGCGCTGTCAAAACTAATAAAATGTCTAACTGGCTGACACCTAAAAGGGTTCTGGGCCAACTTTTCCGGCCCTTTGGCCTTTTTGTTGCGCCGCTTGTTGCTGTTTTCGGCTAGATTAATCCCCGCGTTTAAAGTGCGTTGTTCGTCCCCGGTTCGAGAGCTAAGCTCCCCACTTTTATTATTTGGTATGCAAACAGCTTTCAGGTGAACGCAGGCTGCGAACCGCATACTCATCCTGCCCTCGGTCCCTCCTCCTAACCCTTTGAAGTGCCGAATCCACCAACCAAAAGTGGCCCGCAGCGTCTTTGGCCCACCTCGTGTGGAAATCGCTGTTACGTGTCCTTGCGTGTTGCTATTAACATAACAAAAGCAAACGTTTGCCATTTGCCGGTTGACGTTTCCTACTCGCTTGCCAGTCTACACTACACTGATCAAAAACCGGGGATGATCGTGAGTGCTTGATTTGAGGCTTTCAACATGACGATGATATTCACTGAGCAATATCCGAAGCAAACAGACATAGGGCTTATATATTCGACTGTGCAAAAATGTAAATCCCAACTTGTTTAAGGATAGCCCAACCTTACGTGCGGGTTTTGTTTTTGTGCACTTGTTTGCAGAGCACCTCCTAGCTCATTTAAGTGTCATTGGTGGCGCTCCTGTCTGTCCGCTGTCTGCTTAGAGCTACTTGGAAATTCAAAGGTTATTACATAAAATTTTAGCCTGCCATCCGGTTGATTGCCCGTCGAGACTCTGGCCGTCAATTACACGCTGGGTGCTTGCTCGGCTCCTTGGGAAGCCGTCGCGTTTATCTACATCTATTGGCACCCCAATAATAATACGCTTAACGTTCGACTTATCGACATCTCTCCATCTCGGCTGTGCAACAGGGCGTATTGGTATCCAACTTTTCCACTTCGCTCCGAGCTGAGCCCTTCGAAGCGTTTAATCAGCAATCTAAGCTTTAT
This sequence comes from Drosophila santomea, assembly GCF_016746245.2. Lineage (NCBI taxonomy): Eukaryota > Metazoa > Arthropoda > Insecta > Diptera > Drosophilidae > Drosophila > Drosophila santomea. The sequence continues at coordinate 28,681,762 of NC_053019.2, forward strand.
TAGCAGTGCAGGCAGCAGCCAACTGCCAACTGCCAACTGGCAACTGGCGCAGGAGTAGAAGGCACATAAGGAGGAGGAGGAGCAGGAGCTGTAACTTCAGATGCAGCAGGAGTCTGCTAAGCGGTCTGCTGATCGGATTTTCCCGGCTCAGTGGCCCAAAGTTGCCCTGTGGTGCTCTGTGGTTTACGCTGCACAAATCCGGCAACAAGAACAACGGCACGCCAGAACAGAAACAATTTTTAAGCAATTAATACGTTTGGAAACATTTCTGTTTACTTTGAGCGATAAGCCCCGAACTGCTGACAGAATGGATGCAATTTGTAAATATAAATCAAAGGCACAGCACACAAGGGTGAAGTTCCGGGCAAGCAAGCGGCTTAACTCATTGTTGCCGGCCATTCTCCGTGTGGTTGCGTTTGTTTGGCAGAAGTTTATATTTGGGTATTTAAACTCAAATTAAATGCATTTGCATGCAAACAAATGGGAAGCCTGTGTGTGCGGCCGCAAACAAACGTTTTGTGTCACCAGAGACAAAGGGTAGAACAGCCAGACTCTGGCTGTTGAACATACATACATACCGTGCAAGCACATTGGGGCAAAAAATTCACAAGAGATTGAATCGCCAGCATTGGGAAAGCGAAGAGAAGGGAGCAGCCCTTGTTGTGGCAACAAAATCCATTATGCTGCAATTATGCGCCACACTTGGCAGAATGCTTGTAGCACCGGACAAAAACTTCCTCAATCGATGTGTTTTGGTAATTAAATCAAGTACATAATGGGGCAAGCCAAATGGAGAAATGCAGCGCAAGTGAAAAGTCAACTGGGAATCCCATAAAATAATAAAACACACACACGGAGCTGGGGAAGTTGGGAGAGCAATTCAAACAGCAAACCCCATTAACTTTACAAAGTTAGTTAAATTCATTTGGCAAACAGACGACAGACGACGAAAATCCAGCAAGGCGACCGGAGACAATCCCCTTTTCCATTCGAGAAACCAACCAACCGACTGGCTAACCGAACCAACGAGCTACAAAAAGTCACAAGTAAATTTTATTTCAATTGTAAGAGCCAGCAAAAACTACACAATGATCATGGCTGTGTGTAGTATAAAAAGTATATATATCTATATGTATACAGAAACCGAGAAAGCGTTATGTAAAAACCACACACACGCACAGAGAAAAAATAGCCAATTCTTAGTCCGATGGCGCTTCTAGCACATTTGATTTAAATACCAAGCTGAATGGTTTAAACATATTTGAATATTTAAAATTTAAATTTAATCTGACTAAAAACGTTCTCGTGCTCTTAATTGGGAGCTTTTATTTAAAGTCCTACTTTAATGTGTATGTATTGATGACAGAGGTTTTTCTTTTGGGGGTGTTAAACAAATGTCTTTTAATACATAATTATAAAAGTTGAAACGAATATTTGAATTACCTACTATTCATTCAAAAGCTAAATATAGTGTTGCCTATGTTACCTAACGTTTAAGCTAAGCTTTTGGTGTTCGTGGGACACGGCAAGCCACGATTTTTCTCCGCGTGCATACAATCTAAGGAAAGGCAGCAAAAGCAGCAATGGGCGACAGCAACAAGCGCAATGATAACTAAATAAATGGACATTTTTATAGCTATGCACTTCCGCACTCAATCTTTTGTGCTGCATGTGTGTTAGTGGGTGCTGGAGTTCGTTTGTGTGTGTTTCTGTGTGTCTGTGTGTGCGGAAGGATGAGCACATGTTAAAGCATGTGTTTTGTGCATGCATTTCAGCTCTCAGCTCAGAGGACCCTCTGACCCCGGGTCCTGTGCCTCAACAATGGAAACCAACAACGAGCACACTTAATTCATGTAATTTCACACACACACGGACGCACCAACGCACACGAAGACAACGGAGGAGCAACAGGATGCACACGTAGTGGTGTTGCCAATGCTCCACCGCTCCCGCCTGAGTGCGGTTTCACTTGTTGCCAGTTGCTTCTGCTCTGTTTTTAATATATGTACGTAGGGGTTTGCAGGACGTCGAGTGTATTCTCATTTTCATTGTTTTACAATTTGTAAGCAGAACTTATGACAGGATAAATGGCAGAAGGCAGAAGGACAAGACTGTATACCAAAAGAACATTTTCCATTCCTATTCGTGAGTCAAGCTTCCTGATGGATTTGTCCCTGCTGCTCTGGGCAAAAAGCTATTAGAAAGCCATTTGTTGCCGGCTTTACTAGGTTTATTCCATTTCGCAATACAATAAATACTGGCACTGCCACACGGAAAACCATTTTTCCATTTAAATGGGTTTTATAGCATGATCGGGATGCTCTACATTTATTTAAACTTCCTGCAGGGGCATGTCCTTTGCCCAGCTCTGGAAAATGATCGGATAGATCTAGGAATGGAGATTTTTTACGGGGTCCCCGAGTTTGAGTGCTTGAGCTCATAATTCTGCTCCACATCTCCCACGTGGCGAATGCATTTTATGTGCAAACTGCCAAATGCCCGTTGCATATCTAAAGTACCAAGTAGTAACCCCCGGGCCTTTGAAAAGGCTTTTCCAACATTTTAAACAGTTTGTGCCGCATTTTTGTCAGCTATTGCTTTGTTAACCCACCGCACCCCCGCGCAACATCCCATACCGTGTTATAAATAATACATGGCACTTTTGCTGATTGCACGTAAATGGCGTAAATGCCAAGCGGAAGCGAGCATAAAAGTAGAACGGAGAACACAGAGAGCAGCTACATGGGGAAAGTATAAAGCGTTGGCTTGGCTCGATTCGTACAGTGTAAATTCAATGAATAATCAAGTGAACTACTTATAAATTGTTTAAGAAGTGTAAATTTATGTGGGACACGTTGTAGCCGGGCGAAGCTAGACAGGACAATGGGTACGCGCTTATTTCAGGGAAGAGATCGAAAAAGAGTCAGATTGAAAAAGAGACAGAGGTCAACAGAGACAACAAATGAAGATGTGTTCACAGGAGTGCACTACTGCATCTCTCCCACCAACAGGCATCCTCTAGCTTGGCCCGGACAACAAACAAATAAAGTTGAAGGATCTGGCAATTAATAGAGTAATCGATTGTGCAGACGTACCAAAAAGGGTAAAGAGAGCATCAGGCGTGACCATCTACAGAGAAAAAGAGAATAGAGTTTGTCGTCAGTTAGCGAGAGTTTCGTTTCAGATGTATTACAAATAAAAACCACAAAGTATACGTTAAATAGGAAACATACAAATTAAATTATAGAGCATGATGGTTCGGTTCTGTAGTTTCAGTCTGGGACACAGAGAAAGAGATAGAAAGGTAGAGGGAAGGGAGAGGGGGATCTTCTCAGGTCCCAGGCTTGTTAACATTTACTTTATTCATATATGTGTAATCTTATACGGGTAGAATGCATAATTATAAAAATATGAAAATATATCCGTGAGAGGTGAAAAGTTAAAGCGTTGTTACTATTGGTTCAGCAAATTGGGAACTTATATGAATCAATGGGCGCGCATACTAAATGAAACTAATTTCTTTTTTACATGAAATGTGAATGATTTTATTGCCGCTCCAATCACTTCCTAATATACCACACTTTTATTACGATGGCTCGGACGGAGTTCGGACTCGGGTTGCTTATCTCAACAAATTGAATATCCCTGCACAGGTCCGCACTTACCTCCTCATTTAAATTCGAGACAAGCAGGACATTCGAGTAACCTCGCATTGCAGGAGCGGCCGTCTGCAGGGCGCCGCTGTTGGCCAGCGAGAAAGCGGCTAAATTGGGCAGGGCGTTGCTGTAGCCGCCGGTCAGTGGAGTGCCCAGGCCCAAGGCGAAGGGCGGCAGGACTCCCGGGGCGCCCAGGCCGTTGACTGAAAGAAAATTAAACAAGAGTTAGCAATCGACCAAGGCTGACAGTTTTATATTAGTTGCATGCCACTTAAGCTCTATGTGAATCGATAGCAGGTGTAAAGGGAAAAACCAAGAAGACGAGGCATATGAAAAAGTATTATTTTCCATATTAATATTGCCAAAAAGAAATTGGATTAAATCAAGCCTCTTACAATTTAATTTGGATTTTTAGACTTTTATATTTTTAAAAAGTGATGAAGCAACGTGAAAATAACTTGGCCAAAAATGTACGTTGTAATCAAATTACTTTAGTAAGAATACTCAGAATAACCGTATCACTTTAAACGACAGAAATAGGTCAAATTAAATATTGTTTCGGAAAATCTCTCTTGAAAATTAAAAAATGCCTGGTGGACAAGTTAGGCGTTTGAGTGGTTAGCAACTTGAAGCTGAGAGAAAACAAAGGAAAAACTGGGAAAATGTTCAGTTCGTGTTACCTATTTTATCACCTGTGAGAGAAGGTCGCTGCCGGGCGGCAATCAGCAGCAGATCATTAGTGTTCATCAGTCCGCCGGCGGTTGGCATGAGGTCCACGCCCGGCTCACCAGGGGGCAGCGCGGGGTTCGTGAAGTCGCGCGACTTGTCGTTGTTGTACTTAACATTCAGCGCCGTCAGCTTGCTGTTATCAATGCGCAGCGTGCAGCAGCCGTTGTATATGTTCTGCCCGTCCAGGAGCGACTTGGCGTGCTGGGCGGAGTTGGCATCCGGATATTGGATGAGGGCCTAGGAAGGGAGTGGTTTGTTGGCCATTAATCGTGTGGCTTCGAGGATGAACAAAAGACTGCACGTCAAGATCTCAACTCACCTGGAATGAATTGTTCTTTGTGAAGGTGACAATCTTCAGCACCTTGCCATAGCGCTGGAAGATCTGGTGCAGAATGTCCAGCGAGACGGGGTACATCAAGGACTCGACAATCACACGGAGCACTGTATTAGGTCCTCCGGCGGAGTTCGTGTTGTTGCCGGCCGCACTTACGGCGCTTGTGTTGTTCTGCAAGATTCCCACGGCGCTGCTGTTGCTGTCGCCCGAGCTGTTGGCATTGTTGCTGGACGCGTTGGCGGCGGCGCAAAGGGGCAGAGGCGATCCGCCCGCCGGGGACTGGATGCGGTAGTCGCTCGGGACGATCGAGTTCTGGAAACAGGGAGAAGAGGGAACATGGTGAAGTTGTTGAGTCAATTTACAGGCGGGCATCGCGAAGGAAACTTTTATTAGTTAAAGGCGAAAACTTTCCGCATTAATCAAAGCAACTGGCAGTGCACAAAATTTATGCATTTTGCCAAGTTTTTTAGGGCTAAAGGACTTTGCACTTAAAGGAATACTGTGTGAATTTATAAACAATACTCAAAACTTATTAGTTTAGTAAGATTAGGTATAGGATTATTTTCTTCATTCAAAAGGTTATTAAATCTGGGGATTTTGCTATTAAACCATTTAAAAAAAATAAAATACATACACATTTTTTTTAGTGCACAATATGCTAAACGTTTGCACGGCAGCGGCATCCCCTGCTACTCAGAAATCATCCTCGCCAACATAAATCTCAATCAAAATCAATAATATCAAGTATCGTATTAATAAAAGAAACCCGGGAGATGGAAGGCAGAGGCGTCTGTCGGTGACGAGGATGCTGGGCGGATGCCAAAAACGGTTCATAGTAAGCAACAAAACTTCTTGCGTGAAATATACACGTTCTATCGGAAAACAATTTAATGACATTCGGAAGTGAATTTATTCCTATTCGTGCTGAATTTTGATTTCGAAAATCATAACGTAAACACATTCGACCGCCCACCGCCACCGTCACCGACCCACCGACCCACCGACCCACCTGCCACCGATTTCCTCTTATCCTGTCCATTTGCGACGCGTTTTTTGTGCGTTTGCCAGCATCAGGAAAGACAAGGAAAACAAGAAAGACAAGGGGGAATTGGATGGGAGAACTTCACGGCACTTCTCCCCTGGCGTGCTATTTGTTTTTGCCTTCGCCTAGATAAATTTCCACCCATTGGAAACAAAAGCCCGTCGACGTGAGCTTCGCCTTAGACCCTCTCCTCGAAGCCAAAGTTTGTAAAAATAATAAAAATTGATTAGAATTGCCGAGTGCCGAGCTGCGTGGCTAGACAGGGCGTATGTGGGATGTTCCGAGTGGGATGAGTGCCCATGATGATGCGGCTGCTTCATCTTCGATTGCCATGCTGGCTTTAGATGCCTGAGGGATGCCATCAGTGGCTGTTGCTGGGTTTCCTTTCCTTTCCGCTGCCAGTAATTTGATACTCCACTTTGCCTGATTATTATGATGACGATGACGTTGATTGTGTAAAAATTGTAATGTAATTGTTAGGAAGCGTTTGCCCATCTATTACTCATCTCAGTAGGTCTTGTATAAACAGCAAAGTCGATTAGCAGTAACTATCTGTCAAGTGGCAATCGGCAGGCGTTTGTGAACTTTAATTATTGTGCATAAGTTTTCACTAAGAGGTACTAATTTCTAAGAGGGTACATACATATTCAAAGTTAATCTTAAAGAATAAATTATTTTGAAATTATGTTTTACACCCGAGTGTATTTAAGATCTTTAATAACAGGCATTTACGTATGAAGGCTCCAAGCAAAACCAAATTTTGGGAGCATTTGCACGCATATTAGGCTAAGCCATTCTAATTATCCTGCAGGATACAGGGCAAAGGTAGGGAAAGGGGGAAGGGGAAAGTTTAGGGACCACAACCAGCAACATCATTAAACATAACAAATCGTTATGTGTGTGCGGCTGTGTTTGTGTTGGACTTTGCTTGTCGCGGTTTTGCCTGTTAATGAGTCAATTGTGCGTACCCCTTTCCGAGTTGTTGTTGTGGGCTGATTAGATATGCAAGCACCCACTCCACCCACTCCACACACTCCACCCACCACAGGAAACCACTCACCACATTGTTATAATTTAATATCGATGGACGGGCTGCTTCTTTGCTCCCCTCCTGCATAACGCCACATTCGATAAGCCAAAATGCTTTGATAAGCAAAATGTGTCGACTACTTGCTGATAAGCACATTTATCGATCGATTCCTGTCAGTGGGAAAATCTGGACAAAAGGCACACGTGTCCCCGCTCCTCGCCATTTAACGCATGCGACGAGAAAACCGTAATGGGGAAACTTTAACCAAGTCTTCTCATCGGAGCTTATGGACATTTGTGGCTTCTTGTGAACTGTAGTGCGTTAAGACAAGTCTCCATATGGCACAAACAAAAACTATTCAAAAAATCTGATACTTTGCAGCTCGCTAAAAGAGTTCTTAGCAAACTTTTGCAATATTCAACTAGCTGAAAAGAAGTTGGCAATTGTTTTATGATTTTGATGCGGTTTTTGCATAAGAAATAAACCCGGAAAAAGGCTCACAAAAGGCAAAAGCTCAGGGCACAAACCGCAGCTCTGAAGGCGCCAAAAAATATTGACGTTGCTTTCACTTAAGGTTTTGCATAAATATTTTTGTTTCATAGCGCTTTCGTGTGCTTCTTTCTTTTTCCTGTGGGCTACAAGTTTATTTTCATTGCAATGTCACACTGAGTACCTTTGCTTCTCCCCAACCTTACCCCATTACGCACCATTCTCCCTGACAGGCACACTTTAAACTGCATGGCAGGTCCTTTCGAGGAGGAGGAGGAGGACTCAGGAGTCGGCTCCCCTTTTCAAGAGCCGGCTGAAGCGAGAGCTTAAGTGTTCGGGCCAAGTTAGAAAGTAAAGCAGTTACAGATGCTTGGCCACAATCTCCTCCGTACCTCCGATCCCCTTTCGACTGGTCAAAAGGAGCTGCCGTTTCGGCGCTTTTGAACTGGAGTGGGGAAACTTTTTTTGGCAACTACGACTACAAGTTATGAACTTGTGAAGGTAAGTTTTAAAGCTGAGCTCGGGATTATGTATTACTTTGCTGCGAGTCGTTTATCTGCTGGGTGGTTTTTACGGTCAAACCATAGAGAAGAAGTTGCCAAGAGTCCGGCAACGAGCAGCGGTTTCACCGCCTTCATTCCATATTTGTCTTATTTATGCAAAGAGCAAACAAAAATAGCAACCGTGGCAAGTGTGTTAAAAGCCTTCGAGGAAAACACTGTGCAAATGGGACTATAAAACCGAACGGCTTAAATAAACACGAACTACGCAAAGTAGCAAAATCCGCTGCCCAAAAAGCCCAAAATAAATACGCCTGCAAAAACAAAGAAAGGAAAGGGGGAACCACTTACGGGCAGTCGTGAAGTAAAACTAATCAATACAATGATAATATTGACAGGACCGCTGGAAAAGTCAGCGCATACGTAAGTTGTCATTTGTCGGCAGTCAGTTTTTTGGGTTCTCTGGGTTGTCGACAGTTCCGCAGTTGTTATCCTGCCGCTCTGGGTTCCCTTTACTCCCCTCGCATCTCACGTACCCCGAAACAATGTAATTTAAATCCATCTTCAACACGTCGCCAATCAAAATGGCAAAAAGCTTTAGCATTGCACAAGTATAAGCAAACATTCGCATCCGCATAACTCAAAGGATCAGGAGCAGGAGGCACAGCCACAATCGCGATGGTCTTGCTCTTCAGCGCTGTTGTGAAAACAATAAGATTAGCTTACTTTTGTTTCGACGGCGACGGCGACGAAGTGCAGGGAGCGGTCGGGCGGGCGGTAAAGTAAACGTGGAAATAAAATGGGAAAACAGCAAAGAAAAACACAAGTCAGGCAGCGCATAGAAAAACAAACATTGAGCAGATAGCAGATAGCATACAGCGGATAGCGCCGCATATGTGAAGTTATTTGCCTGGCAAAATCCTTTACTGCTCATGCCTGAGAGTTGGACAAATACCGTGCTGAAGGAAAAGGCTCCATAAGCCGGTTTTCCCGCTTTTTTCGCCTCTCGAACCCCCGTATTATTGACAAGCTGTCAGCTAGAGGCGCAAATTAAATAACACATTGAGGTGTGTGTCGCTGAGCCCTGCTCATATTATTAACACCAAATCAAATGTACGGCCGTATCCCCGTTGGCCTGTTATTTATAGAGATGCGGGCTTAGACATCACGAATAAGACTTTGCTAATCAGTTTGATCCTTTTGTGGCTTAATCGCTTGACATTTGTCTTAGTCCTGTGCCACTTGCCCAAGCTCCCCCCGCCTGACCTGAACCTCCCCTTCAGGTGTCAAACGCTGTGTAAATTAATCCCACTTCGTGTTCTCGCCTAATTTTCACGTGTGTGCCATTAATTGACAATTGCTGTCCGTCACTTGCCTCCTTTTGTGTTTTTCTTGGCTGGATCGCCATTGTTTGGTTGGCGGGAGGCGTCCGTAAAATGCGGTTCTCTCTGTAGTCGGCAATTTAATTTAATTACAAGGTAACCTTATCACTGGAGGGAAAACCAGCACCTGCCCACACACACTCAGCCGAGTGCACACACATGCAAACAACAAGCGCTTGGAAAAGCAAGCATTTGCATGAGCACTGAGAAAAAGTCCATCTCGAAAGCCAAATGGGAGACTATTGTGTTCAGTCCTACTTTAATTAAAAGCAGTGCTTTATTGATTGCGAAAGCTTATGTTATTCAATATCACCATTGCAACCTTTTTCGGTATTTGATATAACATTTACATGAGCCTCATACAATGTGTGCTTTCAGTTCCAAGAAGCATCCCTGGCTTTAGTCAGATTTTTTGGGAGTGTGTGTGTGTGCCAGTTGTTTGGCTGGTTTGGTTGGGCTTGCACCAATCGACTGCAGTGGACCGGACCGGCACTTGCCTAGGCACCATTGTCGTTGTTCTCCCGTTGGGCTGCTTTGGTGTATTGGCGGCGAGTGCCAATTATGATGATTACACAAATTTGCGTTCGCACTTGAACGCGCGACTCCTGTTGAGCTGCGCCGATGTGGAAACCATCTTTACTGTGCATGCAACGATTTATCAATTGTGCGCATCTAATGAAGCCAGAATGGGGTCGAATGGGGGCGCTCGCAAATGTTACACTGGAGATTAGGCTGGGGATTGGCTGCCTTTTGTGGCGAAATTATATTTCAATCTAATTCATTGTGAGACGTGGGCTGGCCCCATTTCCCCGAGTGGCTGTCAACCCTTTTTGGCCGTAAAGGAGGCCAGGCTCAAAAATTAATTTATCAAAATTACCCGAAAACAAAACTGGCCCACAGAGGCAACAGATGCGCCCTTACAGTCACACACAAAACAATCACATGTCAAATTTGAAACCCACTAAACAATGCCAGTTGTGGACCTTTGGGGTTGGATTGGTTTGGCTTGGATTGCCATGTATCCGAGTTGCTGGGTGGCTGAGTGGCTGAGTGGCTCTTTGGTTTCTGTGGGCAGCTCGTTGCGGTCGTAACCGCGTGAACTTACCAGTGCATTTATCTTCATTTCTGGCATCTTAGTCAAGGGTCGGCGAAGCGCGGGAGTAGAAGGGGAAAGGCTAAGACGCTAGAGTAAGATATCAACAAAAATAGTCACAGAAAGCCCGACGAGAAGTTGGAGGAAGGAAGAGGGAAGCAAAGGTGAAAGGACATCCCAACGACATGACATATTAGAATCCTGTTACGCAGCAGCAGCAGCAGCACCAACAGCAGCGTTGCCGGTTGACTGCCAAATTGCCAACATAAATGTCAGAGGGGCGAGGAAAGTTGGTATGGGTGGAATGGGTGGAATGGATGCGAAGTATGCTACGGGATTTTTCATTTCTGTTGCTTGGTTTTCCCTCCTATTTGTTTTATTTTCTATACCATGCAATCACTCAGCCGTTGAAATCACACATGTGTGCGACTGGATGTCTCCGCGTCTGGGTGTGTGTATGCGTATGCGTGTGCGGGCGGAGGAGATGATTTGGAAATCCTGTATTGCTGATTTGCTGTTGCTGCTGTCGTCGCAGCTTTTGCCTTCAGGTGCGTGTCGTCTCCTCTGCTGGGGTTAAAATCCCTGAGGGCCATGCAATGGATTTGTCTCTCCTTGGGTGGAGATGAAATAGAATTTCAGTTTAAAGCAACTTTGCCAACAGGAAATTGACGAAAATTTGAAATTTACGGAAATATACAACTAACGAGGGAATTAAAAAAGGGCTTCTCATGCAATTGCACAAGTCCCGCACTTGACAGCAAACGTCGCCGGCTTCTGCTCATATGATTCCTTAAGTTCCGCCTCGGCCGGGGCGTCGACAACAATTCACTAAGCATCTTATCTTCAGGTTGCCACATTGCAGCAGCACCAGCAGCACCAGCAGCGGCAAAAGCTGCGACAGCAGCAACACAAATAGCAAATGACAGGCGGCGAAATATGACGCAAAACTCAGAAATAAAGGAACAGTCAACAGTAGTCAGTAGCTGGGCCAGGACGCCAAACAATCAACTGAATGCTGCTCAGGTGGGCCGCCAGACACAGGACACAAAAGGGACAAGGGAAAAGGGAAACCCAAGACAAGACATTCGCACAATGGACACGGGCACAAGAAAGAAAACTGAATGAGAAATTGTATAAATATGTTGCCAGCAGCGTACAGCACACAAGATTAAACCTCTTCCACTCGCACAAACACACTCTCCTGCATTTTAAGAGATTTTCCACTAGAGAGAGCGGCGGCGTTGACTTTTCCACTCGTCTGACTTGTCTCACGTTGTCTCACGTTGTCTGCGGGCTAACAACAAGGCCTTTTACCAGGATTAGTAGTTAACAAGAGAAATCTGCCCACACACACAGAACTAGAGAGGGATACATACAGCCATACACCCACGCTGTTGGGCCGCAGCCAAAAGGTAATCAGTGAAATGTAACTGTATTGTTTGGTCTAGCTGTGTTGTGTGTTGGTGTGTTGGTGTGCTGGTGTGCTGGTGTTGCTGTTGCTTCTGCCATTGTTGCTGCTGTGTCACCTAAGTCACAGGGCCGCTCCCTTGGTCTGCTTCTTGTTTCGGCCCTCGTGTTGCTGCTGCTGCAGCCTCTTAACCTTTTTCGTTGTTGTTTGTGTTGCCACTGCTGCTGTTGCGATCTCTTTTTAAGTAGTTTGCTTTTGGGCTCACCAGCAAAAATCCACCCCGCAAAGGTGACAACCTCGCAAGGGTTTTCTCCTGACCGGATTGTTGCTGCTCTGACTGCGTTGCGGTTGCCCCATTGGCACACCCCTTCCCCATCGCCACACCATCCCACCACTTCCATTTAAGTAATCAAAATATGCTTTTGACTCCGAACTAAGCAGCTGGCATCCCCGTGCTGGTCTTCTGATTCGTTTGTCTCCTTGGTATGCGTGTGGTTTCATTTGTATTTATGTTCACCCCACATCACCAACTAAATTCTCTGTGTGGGCTGTCCGCAAAACCCCAAAAACTATGCATTTTACTGCTTTTGTCAGACACGTGTGTGTGCCAATGTCTGCGCGGCCATGTGTATTTATTTGAAAGCTTTTTAAACTTTGTCAGTGACTTTGTGGCTTACGAAATTAAAATTAGAAATTGGTTTAGAGCACCCACAAATACAGGCAAGCCTTCAAAGGACGTTTGAGCGTGTGTACATTTATGATGGCCAAATCTCTTGAAGAACGGGGTTTAAGTTGCCCAGAAAGTGTAATTAATCAGAACGGTCGCCGGGCCGACCCACATTTGCATATAAATCGTAGTTGCTTCATTTGTTCTCTGTGGCTTAAATCTTAATTGCCACATTAATAACACTTAAAACCGGAAGTTGTGCCAACAGCAGATATTGCTATCGAGGATCTAGGGACATTCTGATGGAAGTTTGTTTATTCGATGATTCGATATTACATCTAAATAATAATAGCTGAAGGGTCTGTCTTATTTCACTAACCGTAATTACCAATTCTTGGGATCATATACATAATTGCATGCTTTACTTACGTTGTGACTCTGGTCCGTCTTTAGCTCGCGATGGTTTGAGAACTGCACGTAGACCATGCGGCCGCGCATCTGGGGCGGATTTACTGTGTAACACGACACCATCGACGTAGCGGAGATCTCGTCGGCCATCTCGATGAACGCCTGGTTCTTGCCCTTGAGCACCAGCACGTTGGTCACACGTCCAAACGGAATGCCCAGGGCAATCACATCTGCCTCGCCGGACTCGTTCGGAATGTTGCGCAAGTGGATGACTTTTGAGGCCTTGGCTGCAAGGAGAGAACGTAAAATAAGCAAACGTTGTTTAACCAATTGAAATATTAAACAGGTGACAATCCCTATAGGTCTCTCTCTCTCTCTTTTGCAACATCCCCGTCTCTTTTGGGGGCCACCTCCGGTTCACTTAATGGCCAGCGCTGTCTGCACTTCCGCTTCCGCGCTTCACTTAATTTGTTTGTTTTGGGGTTTTATTTGCAGGCTGCCTTTGTTGCTAAAGTAGAGTGGGATGGTGCAAATAAAAATGTTGATAACATGGCCGAGCGCCGCCACATTTGTATACACTTTGCACAGTTAAGCCAACTGCGGGGTGCAGGAGGGGTACCGCCATAAATTCATTCATTGCACACTTTCAACGGCTGTGAATAATCCAGCAGCAACACGGCGACAATGTCCGGCGCACAGACAACGTTTGAGGCTTTTAGGCACTCGTCTACGTTTTTGCAGTTTCTCTCCTCGCCGGTTACTTGTTTGTTATTTTTGCATAAATAAAGCGAACCACCCATCGCCACTCCCCCACAAGTGGTGCAGCACAAATGGGATTTAGGAGCCTTTGGCCCTGGAAGCGTTTGCAGCCAGATTTCGGGAATATCCCTACAACAGCACTGCGAGATATTACCTGTTCGAACGGCTCTCAATTAAAACAAAACGTCTTAAAAATGTGATTTAGCTATACCTCCCTGCTGAGTTATTGCAGACACAACGACAAAGCAATAAGAGGTCCCCTTATAAATCGTTATACCAATTTTCAAAGACACTTTTTCGCTGAGTGAGCCTGTGCATTGGCACAGAAGTGCCTTAAATTTTTTAAAAACAAAGGCAAACAAATTTGCCACTCTTTATGCAGTTGCAAGAGGAAAGGTGGTGCCTGGCGCTTAGTCAACACCTGTTAATGTGTTGGTTTGTGCGCTTTTTATTTTTTGCCGCACCTGCAAGAGAACATTTGGCTGTTCATATGCAAATGAAATGCAGTCGCCCCTCATGCCCTTATCCGATTTTCAAACACCCTGGTGTTTGCTAAACAAGCCGACACATGGTCACAGATAGTCCACGGGTAAACGTGGTTTCGAGTTCCGGACAGAGTCCATCTCCCGTTTTTATAGTGCCCGAATTTAAGTGAATTTAAGGTGAAACCAAACATAAGGACAACCGTATTAAATACGATATATACTTGAGTATTACGTTTCATTTTGAAATAATTCTTTAAGTACTCTATATATACATACGTAAAAAAGATACCAAGGGACTTCCATTTATTGAAGTTAAATTACCGAATTTGATCTACTGGCTGCCCTGCTACTTCAGCGTTTGGAGAACATGTTTCTAGAATTTTGATAAATCGAAGGTTCAATCGCGAACTTTCTTCGATAACTTTTAATGTAAAGAGGTCATTATCCTGCGAACTCCGTACATTCAATCAAAACCCAGACGATGGGGGTCAATGTTCTGATATATTTCACAATGCTACTAAGCCGCCAAAGAGGCTGAACTGGTTCGTTCCCTAACCCACTTTCCAGAAAGCTTTGCGCCGAGAGGCTCAAGTCCCGAGGCTGGAAGTGCACTGTGGAAACTCTCCCTGCTTGCCGGTCAATGTTGAATACAACTAATCGGAAATTACACTTTTTGATTAGTTCGAAACGGAAATGAAGCCGAAACGAAATTATGCAGACGGGTCAGAACCTGTGCGGTCGTTATAGTTGGGCATTCTGCCTTTCGAGCGGCAACTCAAAAATTTATTAAAAATCGATGGGCAACTGCAGCACGATAATATCTGCCCCATCACTCTACTGCCCCACAACTCACCATAAATAACAGACGAAATCGAAAAAGACTGGGAGCTGCTGTGAATCAAAACTAAATAAAAAGTGTCGATGGACGCGGTCCGGAAATGTTCTGCACAAGACAAACAACAAATCAAGTGCCGTCGGCTAGTTGCCGGCAAAAAAAGGCGACGGCAAAAATATGTAAAGGTATCTATCATGCATGATGATGTTGTCGGCGAACAGGGCGAAAAACTGACGAAATTTGTGGATTTTTTTTCGTTTCGCTGCCAAGAGCTCAATTCGATTTTTCTGCACTTTCGGTTCTCCTTAGCTACATTTGTTTCAAATCGTAGCAAACACAGCTGCCTGATGGTGTGAAAGGAGAAACATCAATCCAATGAGCGCGCCGACAAGCGTTGCATCTCCCGGAGCCTTCGGCTGCTGCACTGGCTCTAACAAAGGCGGGCGTCGTAATTGAAAAGGAGGGTGGCGCCCAGCGATGACGACAACCGGAAACGCAACCAAAAGCCCGGCAGCTACAGCTTCTACTGGCAAAAAATTCCAATTTGAATCAGGCGGTTTCGGTTTGGGATACGTAGCCTGCGGCCAGATTTGTTAGCAGTTATGGCATTGCTGCTTTTTAATTAACAGCGAACTAAATAACCCGAACCAGCAAATATTTGCGCAGCAAACAATAATTGCAATTTGTGGCAGAATCAAAATTAATCATCAGTTTAAAAGCAGCTGTTGCAACTCTAGTGATTCCTCACAGGCGCACGGATACCCTAGGATAAACACGGTACAATGCTATGTCAACAATCCCGAAATGCATTAACTGGTCTGGCTGCAAAAAGTGCAGCGATAAAATTTGCATTCGATAATGATGTCGCTGACGCTGCCTGTTGACTGTCAATGCCCCATGGATGATATGAATAGCAATCATCCGCTCGGCTGAGCGTTAAAATGAGCTGCAAGGACGTAGGGCCAAAGCTCAGCAGTATTAATGACCCTCACGCACTCTTTGCGAAAAGCGGGGAACGTGCCCCATACTGCCATTTTCAATTAAACGCACAGCCTCTCACCACTTACAATGAGTTGCACGAAAAATATACATAAATAAACTATTTATAGCTAATTGAAAAGTTTACAAACTGTAATTGAGTTCGGACGTCGATGGTTGGGTTGCAATGAATGGTCAGTCTGTCCAACGTGGCGTATGTGTAATAATTCACCCCCTCCCATTCCCTTAACCGATGCGAACCAAGTTAATTAATGACAATTTAAATTCATAAAGCAAACAGAAGCCCCAAACGAAAAATGTAAATGAAAATGAATGGGAAAAGCGAGTGGAACAAAAGAAAAGGGCTTTCCCCAGGGGCGATGGGCGTGGCATTCGGGTTGAAATAAGTGCTGATTGTTAATAACAATTAAATTTATGCTTACATGGCGGCATTTAATGATTTAATGTGAGCGTGACGCCAGTGTTTGTCTCCCAGTTACGCCACCAAACTTTGCTGAGGGTGTGTCAACAGTCGAATATATAATTTAAATAAATACCCACCGAACTCACGCACACAGGGTCGTTCGAGCGTCTTTAATTATGCGGCAGTAAATTAGATTTTTACAAGCTCACACATCATAAATTTTAAATTGTTGGGCATACTTGTGTCCTTTACGTGTCTGTCGCTTTGCCTCCTTTGCCTCTATGTGAGCACAACGACTTAATGATATTTGCTTAGCCAGCCAGGCCTTGTCTATATTTTAAACATTTGCCCATGCGTAATCAATCATGGCACATTTTTTTGGCAGCAAAAGAAACCCAATGCCAGAGGCCCCGTTGCCTTTGGATTTCCGTAAAATCCCCCGACACAAAAACTGGCCCATAATTGAAAATAACGATTTTCTTTTACAGCTCGAGCTTAACACCCGCAAGAAATGTAATTCATTAAAATTTTGCCAGAAAAAGGAGATGGAGTGGGAATGGCTGGAGCTTCTACCAAGTGAATACAAATGCACGGAGTCAACGTTCGCAGTTAGCTTTCAACAGCCTGAGCGTTGATGACGACGACGTAAACAAAATTTAATTGCATTTCAATTAGGAAAATAGTTTTTTTTCGCCCCATGCACCATGCATCCCTTTCGCTCGCACATCCGAGTGGTAGTATGAAACTGCATTGGCATTTAGCAGGTTGCAGGATACAGTCTGGGAAGACGAGGACTCCATGTCTGTGTGCAGTCAAGTGGCTTTCAGTCAAACATCAGAGAGCCAGGACTTGAATATGATTGCACCTTAGAAAATATAGTTTAAAACTAAATAATCAAGAGAGTCCATTTAATTTCTTTAAATCATTTGCGTATATTTTTCTATCCCACCGTTTCCAACGCGGTTAATATTTCTGTGTTTCTTTGTTTTTTGTGTTATTTTGTACATGAATCCCTTGCCAAAGTATTTTTTGTAGTGTTCGATTTCGTCTGAGAGCTAGCTAGCAGTCTGTAACATATAACAATGGTTTAAGTTATGAGCAAACAGGGAATGTTTGTTGGTCCCGGCAAAACTTTTTCCACTTCATTTGTGCATTAAAACTACGCATACAGCTGCAGGAATTCGAGCGTCCAACGGGTCGTATGCTTAATTAAATGGCACACACAAATATTTCGCAGTTTCCCACAGTCTGTCACACAGTGGCTGGAAATTCAGAAGTCAGGTCGAGTACAGCCTGAAAGTCCGCTGCCACTAACCGCACTCACGTTCCGTGACTGCCATAAATAGCTGCACACAACGCAAGCCAGTCAGCGAGTCAAACCAATTGACAATTTCTATTTGCCCTTGGTCTGGCCTGATTTTTACACTCCTTTCAATGCTGTCTCAATATTGATACAGATGGCAGAGAAAACAAAAAAAATTATGACAATATTATTTTATTGACTGCGAAAATATTTACACGCAACGCGTAGACCAGGAACCAGACCCCGGGACGTGCGAATGATACCCGAGCCAGAGCGGCACGCGCAGGATTCGCAGGACATGAAGCAAACGGACACTTGCCGTATCCAAACTGTCGCCTTATTGGTTATGGCCGTAAAAGCGTTTAAGTGTTTGACAAGTCCACCGAAGGGATTGGCAACGACGCACTGTGCTGACAGCAAACCTTGAGCTTTAAATTGATGACAGCGGTGGGCTGATTTAAGGCTTAAGGGATGACCGGTCATGCATATTAAAAACAGGACACTGTATATCCGAATTTTAGATATTTTTTCAGCATATTTTCCTGATGCCACTGGCTGTCTGGTCAGAGAATTAGCAATGCTGAGAGCCGGAGAAAAAATACGGTCCACACGCAGCAACAACAGCTGCGGAACTCCTTTTTTTGGCGGTAGGTCCTAGCTGCCATAGGTGGTGAGCTGACCGTTAAGCCCCCAAAATCGGTCAATAAACAAACAAATGTTGGTGGACTGTACAAACAGCGTGGAGGCGATGCATGTGTGAGAGCTGTAACAATAAACAACAAACTGAAATTGCGGGAGAGGGGGCGAGTGTCGCGACAACAAAAGCAAAACACGTTCTAGCCACGTTTGGTGTTTCAGCCGGACACGCGACACGCTAGGGTCTACACGGGAAAAAGTCGGCCAATCAATCCGTCAACATATCAGAAACTTGTTAAATATCTTGAAAGTGAAATTAGGTATTTTTATAAGATAACACATTTTTTTGATATAATTTTAAAGAAGTCCTATTTCCAAAAAAAAAAAAAAATAGAAGAACTATTTTGATTTCCATGCCAACTTTTTTTTCCCTGTTATTCTTGGAATTACCCGTTACGGTTAAACTCTCTAGGGTCTCGTATACCTGGCACAAAATATTCCTAATAATAAAAAATCAAATAAATCAAGCGAAGCTAGTTATTAGCCGGTCAAAACTCGGACCATGAGGAACCGAGACTTACTAGTTTTACTTTCGCAGACTGCGTACTGGTTAGTGTGCGTGAGTGTGTGTAAACATTTTTACCCACCACACGCAGTCACCCACCAAAACACGAAAAACCGAGCCCCTTAGATCAAGTGGATGGGCGTGGCACCAACTTCCCCCCTGTTGCCAACAGTCCTGTATCTCCACCTCCTACGCGCTGCACATGCCAAAGTGTTTTTATTACATTTACGTGAAAAATTTGTTGCATGTCCTTCTAAGCTCTTGTAACGGAAACGGGAGCGTGCGTGTGTGCGAGTCCAGTTATCGATGTATTGGTTTAGTGGCGCTTGGCTACAATTGAGCCGAGTGCGTGTGTTTATCTAAGGCTCGACCACAGAGGCACACAATGCTCATTGTTGCTTTTTAGATTTCTGCTATTTACTTGTCTGGTCTTTGTTGTGCTCTGTGTCACTGCTGAGCCCTCAGACATGTATTGGTGCTTGCAGTGTAATAAAAGTGTCTCTACACATTTATTTAGCAATTCCCTTTATTATTATTTTTGGCATCATCGGCATGTCCCCTTTGTGTGGGAAAAGAGCGCTTTAAGAGGTCACCACACAAATGAATTCATTGGATTCATAGCCTCTCTCTTTCCTGCCCCATTGAGTATCCTGCTTCCTTTAAGCGCGACTTTAATGGAGCAGGACAAAATGCGGCATGTGTGTGTGCGTGTGTGTGTTTGCACAAGAACTTTACGTGGAAAATTAAAATGGCCGCAGGTAGCAGGCGTCCAATAGGTGTAGGCGGGCCATGGCCACCAAAATGCCGTTGGGTCAAAGTAGTCGTCTGCATCGACCGTCGAACAATGGGAAAAGGTGGAAGAGGTGAAAGGCGACCCGCTAACTGCCTTTCTCTCTGTGCGTGTGCGGGTGTCTGCTTGTTGCTTTTTAATTAATAGAAAAGTCCTTTGTAAAGTAATAAATAAATATTATGCTTCCGCTTTTGCGTACATTTTTTCTCTCTCAGCCGATTGCCATTCACAGGCTGCCGATCCTTTCGCAACCCTTTTTTCGTCCTTCGTCCACCCATCTCTTGTCCTGGCGTGACCTTTGGCTGTCTGGCGGCTAATGCTCAAGCGTTCCCTTTGTGGTAACCACCCACTCATACTCACCATCGATGTTGCTGGCGGCGCTGAACGCTGTTAATTACGGCTAAATTGCAAAAGCATTTTGAAAACTCCCACGAAAAGGATATCGACGCACAGCACCTGCATATGGCGTTAATTAAATTCGCTCACACAAAAGCAACGCAATCGGCGGGTAGAGCAGTCGATTACTTTTAAATTTCAGCGGAAATTGTTGCCTATTGATTTGTTTGCATTGGAAATCATTTTGTGGCTCACTGGATTTTTGTGGGCAGGTATTGGCTTTCAAATCCAGTTTTGGCGGGGAGCATGCAAACCCGTCAAATATTTGCCTAATGTGTGGTTCATTCTGCTGGTTTCGGTTCACTATGGTTTTGACGGCTTGGTGTGCGGTTTTTGATTAGCTTTATTACTTTGCGGCGGCATATACAGGGCGATATTCGTACTTCCAAAGCGTGTGTGGGTATAGGCGGCTAATTAATGTGTCGACACAGTGCGTAGCCAGTCAGCGGACGCCAACCATTTTTCCCGTAATAATTTTCCGGCAGCACAAAAGGGCCGAACCAAATATTTTCGCTGTTGACTTGTTTCCATGCTAATTAGTAGGTTAATTGGCTATAGCCATCAAAGCGCGCTTGCCTTCAATAGGGGTACTCAAGTGCCCAAGCGACTTTGTGGCCAGGTAGAGGGCTTAAGCCTAATGCTGCACTGAGACCCCAAGCCAAATTCACAGAAAAGGCTAAGGGGGGCGGCAGAAAATTCACCAGTTAGACTATAATTTGTTCTTTTTTTATTTTCTGTTGAGGATTGAATGGTTTGTAAATTTTTCTTTTTCAATATAGCTACTTTTCGATGAGTTGTGGTGAACGCTTTCTTCAGTGTACAGTATTGTCCCAGTGGGCGTGGTTAATTGGCAGACAAAACCCAACTGGACCCAAGACCATGGCTGCAAATGCACTTAACATAAGCGTCGCTCAGGGGACGGGAGAGGTAAGACAGGGTTTAAGCCAAGACAAAAGGAAAGGCAAGTTTAATGCAAAGGTAAGCTCGAGAGAGAGAGAGAGAGAAAGAGAGATAGAGAGAGAATAGGCAGACACAGATGAAAGGGGATAGAACTGAAGACTTACCAATTCCGCCGGCCAGCACGGTGCCCGGCTCCAGTTTGGCCTTCTTTGTGGCCAGGTCCTGATTGTTATTGTCGGAAGCGGGCGCCATGACTGCTGCTTGACTCAAAAGTTCGTCGCTTCCGCGCTGATTTTCAGATACACAGTTTCAGGCACAGGTGAGGATGCGGGAGCAGTTTCAAATGCAGATGCAGGAGCAGATTCAGATGCGGGAGCAGGTAGGCACAGGCACAGGCAGTTGGTTAATATTTTTATATAGTTGTAGTTTGTAGTTGATGCACAGGCGGCAGGGCAGGCACAGACAGAAGTTGAAGATGGTATATTTTCAGTAGTAGTGGTGTGTAGTTGTAGTAGATGAGGAATATATATACGTATACGAGTACGGTACATAAAAAGAGAAAATAAAGAGAGAGAACAATATAAATATTTAATATTTACGCAAGCTAAATAAATTACAGAGATTCCTCGGCCCACTTCCGCCCACCTTGCAAAGGATTTGCATAGCTCAGGGATTTTGTTTAGGTTCGGTTCTCCAGTTTGGTTGAAGTCAACAAGAAAAGTGGGTAAGTGGAAATTATTGTGCCAAGCGGACTGCAGTTAATCGTTATCCAGTGTTTGTTCAGCTATTTTCTGACCAGCGCAGTTTACATAGCCGCAGCTGTATAAAAATAAAATCCACTCGTTCCCATTTGGTTACTCATAAAAAAAAATGCATGAACAATTTTCATTTGAATTAGTCCGCTAAGCAGTTGGCGCATTGTTGCTCCTGATTCTGCTCTCCGTTTGCTTTTTTCGTGCTTTATTGCAGCGCTAAACTCTAATTACAAAGCACATGAGTGTATTGTAATTACATGTGACACTTAATTACCGCACTCACACAAAGAGTCGAAGCCAAACCAGAAGCAAAAGTTGGAGCAACAGCCATCGAAGCGAACATCCACTTGGCGAAAAATTGAGCTTTTCGAACTTTTATTTTTGTTTATTTATTTTTATTATTTTTAAAACCTAAT
The DNA here is from genome assembly GCF_016746245.2 of Drosophila santomea. Taxonomy (NCBI): domain Eukaryota; kingdom Metazoa; phylum Arthropoda; class Insecta; order Diptera; family Drosophilidae; genus Drosophila; species Drosophila santomea. The sequence continues at coordinate 28,703,742 of NC_053019.2, forward strand.
AAGAACTTTCAATAGACATTTCCCTCAGAAGCGTTTAGTCATAGTTTCGTCCTGTATGTCATAAAAGTGTTTGCAATACCAACACTCATGTCCAGCTGGCCTATTTCCTAGCAGTGTGGGAATCTGAATCACACGCAGAGCCGGAGTCGGATTCCCAGAGAGCATCGAGAGTAACCGAGTTAAGCCAAACATTAAATGTAATGCGCCCCATAAAAATAAAGCTGCTACAGCTCCAGCTACTACTAATGCGGATTCTGACTGTATTGTGCTGAGCAGGATGCGTGTGTTGGTGGCCGTGCCTCTGTGGGAGTGGGTGAGGTGGTGTGCTTGTTCACTTTCTGCTGCTATGCATTAGCGGCAATGACAAAAAGTCAATAAACGGGAGCTGGCGATGAAGGGGAGGGGCGGCAGTCTGCACACCGCACAAATTGAAAAGGGTAATTTTGTGTGAAGTAGGCACCTCTATGCCCCGTGCTACATCTCCATTCCCGTGCCATCATCAGCAGCTATCAATGCTGACTACGCTTGAATTCGCCACTTGGCTTATCATGCTGCGCGCTTTCGCTTTTGCTTTGCTGTGCTGTGCTTTGCTTTAGCTTATTTGCTTTTTGCCTGCTGGCTGCTGCTTTTGTTGTGCTTTATTTGTTATTTGCTATTTGTTGCTGGGGTTTTTATTTTTATGTGGCTGCACGTTTTATATACACCCATAGCCGCACACATAAAGGAATTAGCTTAAATACAAAAACAACATGTGGTAATAGGAATAATAAGAAAAGCCAGAGACCACACACTCACGCGTGTGTGGGATGGGTGGAAAAGAGAGGACGGTATGCAATAGACAAAGACAGCACCGAAAACCGCAAAAGCACTTCACTTGATAATATCACACACAAAAAACGACAACAAAAACGAAAGCGGAAGTTCACTGTCTGCATGTGTGCGTGATAGCCGTTGTGCGAGGGGAAGTATGCGTGTGGAACGAGCAATATCAAATGATATCAGCACAAGATGCTCACTTTTGTTGTTGTCCTGCTTTGCGCTTAACATGTGTTTTGTGGCATACCTTTTTCTGCCCGAAAAAGAGGTAGCACACTTTTTGGGGCTTCTTTTTTAGTTGACTTTATTGGAGTAATGCATATTGGTTTTCTTTCCAAAGGGGTGCCTTTGAGCCTCTGCAGAGGTAATTAAATTTTAAATGCCCTTCCGCCCACTGAGGAGTTGCCAACCAACTGCGCTTACGTAGTACGAGTCTCTAATGCATTCGTTATGGCACATTAACGCTCCCCAAGTGCCAGCTGCCTGGCATGCTACAGGGATTTGCCGACTCTCAACGGGATATTGTTGTCCGTGTGTGTGCGCCAGTGTGCATTACACGGTTCAGAAAGTCGGGCTAATGCCCTCTGACGCTGTTCGAGTTCGGACTGTGCGACGATTTCCTTTTTGCCAAGCTGACCGGAAATGTTATTTTAATATGCTTTCTAAAAAGTATGCTAAATATTTGATTAGTAGCAGAGTGTGTGTACCCTTTTCTTTTCCTATGTGTGGGCGAATGTGTGGCACATATGGCCAGGACGATAAGCTGCTGTCCAAGTGGACCGTTTCATTGTTGGCTCGCCTCTGTGCCATTTTAATGAATTTCCCCAGCCTCACCACCACCGCCTCCTCCTCCGCCCCTCATTCCACTACCTTCCTTCCTCTCTTTACTCTGTTCATGAGCAACGCCCCATTGCCGGAGGGCGTGGGCAGTTGGGCACTCACTGATTTCAATGATGACATGTGCCTTTTCAGCCCCTCCTTGTCTCTCTTTCAGCGTGTTTCCTTTGCTTCCGCCTTTGTTGCCGGGTAACTGGGTCAGCGCGCAATTGTTGCCTCAGAGGGTTGCTGCCTCCCATCGCTCGACGCTTAAAGACCGTCGCCCTTGCCGTTCGTGTTGTCCTTGTTCTGGTCCGACGCAGCAAAGGAAAGATAATCACGCATATGCCTAACGGTTAAGTTTTGAAGTCCGCAACGCTGACGGACTCCGAGAAGGGAGCACGGGGCGGAAGCAGGGGTGTCAGCGTCATCAGAAGCGAGCAAAAACCCTTCATTCCCTTTTCCCTTACTGTGGCTGTAATGAGCAATTCATAAACTGAAAAAAAAGTCAAGTTTTTATGAAATTTTAGAATTATAATCTAAAGATGGCATTTTTTCTGCAGTAGTAACAATTCTATTGTAATTATGTAGCTGCGCAAAAATCCATGAAACCAATTTCTAAAATTGTGTTTAAGTCACATTAAGGCAAATGAGATAGTTGGCTGCCAAGTGTAGTGTTTTCTACCATTGTCTCATCCATATTTGTCCATCCCTTGGACTCAGCCATGTTTGTCCCTTTGGGGTTGTTGTTGTTTAATTTCCCACTAGAGGCTCACATGCGATTTTCTACTCGAAGACGCTCTAAAAAAGAGCAAAGCTGAAAAGCTGAGCACACACAGAAGATGTGTAATTGAGAGCGAGCAAAATGATATGAGCACTATATGATTATCCACAGAAAAAGGGACTTCGGGTATTATTACTGCCATGGTGAAAAATTGGAAAGGCTTAGAGGGTTCAGAGTCGCCTAGACACGAGAGAAGTGCCAAAATAGAAGGCAGTCCCTCTTACATAATGAGCAGTACTTCGTGGCCATGACTTGTGATTTTTACATAACTTTGTATGGCATACTTAAGCTTACAAGTGGGTGATTCACCGAGTCGTCTGCTCCTAGTTGATAATACCTCTGCATTAAGTTGTGAGAGTGGCCAAATAGGGGAAGGCAAAAGTTGCTCCATATCAACGCCCTCATACATTGCATGGCCTCTGCTCTCTTTGTCATGAATTCATGACGGCGGCATATGAATATTAAAATCGAATATGTTGCTGTCGATTTACAGCTTTTCGTATTGTTTGACTGTCTGTAGAACACACCAGCGTTCCAAAAAGTAGCAAAGCCACTAGTTTTATTATTTCCGTACCCCACAATCTAAGATTTCAATTTCTTACTTTTTCGATTTTCGAAAAAAAGAAATTTGAAAAATTTTTGCACTTTCGATAAGGGGTACCATCATCAAAATTTGCGAAAAATAGCAAAAAATTAGCATTTCAATGTATGTACATGGATCGATAGGGAATTTTGTTACGAATTCAACGAGGTATGCCATTCCACTTTTGGACAACTATTTTTACTGCTATCGAAAAAAAAACGCATTATTTTTTATAAAAAAATCGAAAAAAAAATTATTGTAAAAAATCTGATATTTTCAATCGGCGTTTTCGCCATAACTTGGTCAAAAATGGTCGCACAGCTAAAATAAAGACTGTTTTGGGCTGCTAATAAACATAGCTAACTATGTATATCCCTACTTTTTCGATTTTCGAAAAAAAGAAATTTGACAAATTTTTGCATTTTCGATAAGGGGTACCATCATCAAAATTTGCGAAAAATAGCAAAAAATTAGCATTTCAATGTATGTACATGGATCGATAGGGAATTTTGTTACGAATTCAACGAGGTATGCCATTCCACTTTTGGACAACTATTTTTACTGCTATCGAAAATATACAGAATATTTTTTATCAAAAAAAAAATTTTTGTAAAAAAACGGTTATTTTTAATCGGATATTATTTTCAAGGTTTCAATTCCAGAAACTTTGTGAGCGCCTAAAAATTTTAATAATAAATAATAATAATAAATAATAAATTAAATGATAAATAATTGTACATGACTGACTCGTATTATCTTTTTGACTCCAACTGTATGAGTGTTTGCTTTGCTCACGACACAGATACGACTGAATATTTCCGGTACTGCAACGAATCGGTTCATTGATGTTCGATAGCCTTCTTTTCTCCACCGCTGCCATTATTGATGATGGCGATGATGATAAATCCGTGATGCCGCTGCGAATGCCAGCAAAAAATGCATATGTAGGTAAAAATAACAACAGCGGAAAACTGCAGCCATAACAAAGCAGCAATCTCCGGTGCACCTCCAACTCAACCCCTCTTCTGAAAAAACAATTATTGATACCGTTCATGCAGCAGGAGCAGCATCTGTTTCAGAAAGCGGAATGGGGATATTCTACTCTGACGATGCTTTAAAGCTATCCTTAAATGACTGCCATGCATTCAATAAATTCTAATTAGAAGCCCAAATGAGACAACCACCGTACAACCCACCCAAACCGACTAGAGCGCTATTTGTTAGCCAGTTGTCAGATGATAAACGCAACTTGTAGCTGCGGCCACATAGATACAAATATGGGACTCAAACCCTACTCAGTCCACCAGCCGCCGACTAAACCACCTAACCCACCTGCCGACTCTGGCAATAAATTATATGAAAATGCCGCCAAAGTGTAACAGCTGCGGTTCGTGCTAAACTCCGGCCACAAAAGTCGGAGGAGGAGTATCGAAACCACAGCAACAGGAAAGAGTCACTGGCTGAGCTCAAGTTTAATATGAAATACTCGTATCTAAGAGCTAGCTCCTCCAGAGCCAAGCCACTTTATTTCATATTTTTTCTCTCTATTTAAGAAGAGGAAACGACGGGAATTTATCTAGAAGCACATATAAAGAAGAAGAGCTGCCAGCTGAATACCACTAAATATTTACGCTTTGGCTTTTATTGCTTCTGAGAGCCGGGAACTCTTTTTATTTCAATTTGTTTGCATAAATATTTGAAGCGAAGCTAAATTAGAATGTCGAAAGGCGAGAAAAAATGACTCCAGCTACAGCACGTGTCTGTGTGAGTGGGTAAAATGAACTTGTGCAAGTTTGGCCAAAACGATTTGTAGCAATTTCGCTATTAGTATACTCCACTCTACTCCACTCCGTTCCATTCTATACAAAGCAAAATCGAAAGGAAAGCAATGGAGGCGCAAAACTTTTCCTGCTTATGCATTTATCACCTTTTTCCCCACACTTTTCCGAGTGCGAGAGTGCAAAAAACTTTGCCTGGCCTAGTGCCAAGCAATTGGTTTGGGGGAAAGCCGGTAAAATGGGGGAAACTCCTGGCGGACACATTTCGAGCGCCCGCCCGCATAAATTATTCAAAACATGTGTTCCTCGAGTATCTGAGTGTCTGTATCTCCTACTGTCTGCCACTGACTGTTCTGCTTTGCTCTGCGCGACTGTTGACTCACGATTCTGTCAGGAAATGCAGAAGAAAAATTTCCCCATGCCCTCAAAGGTAGGCAGACGTTTTTCTTTGGCGTTGACTCCCTTTTCCGTCTTTATTTCTGGGCATTTATTCGTGTATGACAATTTCATTGATATTTCCCTGCTCCCGCACACCACCACTTTCCGCACTTTACGCACGACCGAAAGTTTTGGCAATTTTTTATTTGCTCCTCGCGCCACGCGACTTCTGATGTCTATTAGGATATTCACTCTCGCCTGTAATACGACTTTGTATATTTTTGCACTAAGAAAGAAATGTCTGGCCAAGAAATCAGTAATGGAATGACACAAAAGCAGCTGACAAAGGAATTTGTTGGTGTTGTCTATAATCGTTAAGTATTATATTGCAGAATCAAAATTGGGACGCAATTTTAAAATAAAGCATTCAAAAGTCAATCAGATTATACCTCATTTCATTTGGAACTTTATCTTTTTCGCATACCCTGATACCCCTTGTTCGCAGCGAAGAAAAAGTTATGCATGCGTGTGCCGGAAGTGTGTGTATATATGCAAATGACAAGCATTCGCCGTTTGGCATTTCTAATGAGCACAGTCAAAGATTCTGGTCCTGACCTTAGCAACGATTACCGGGCGACATAAATCTTTTCTGGATATTGATTCTCCCCCCTCCGTTTGGGTGCTGTTTGCCAAATACTAAGAAGTTGTATGGCATTCCGTACGCGGGCGGCGTGTTGAGGGAATCTTTTAAAATAAATTATACCTTTTTAAAGCGGTCACGAAGCACGTATGGAGTGCTGACCCAAGAGCCACGACCCGCTCCCGGGGTCATACAAAATTCAATAGCAATGAAATTTATGGCGGCTGGACACTGGCAATAGCAAAAATATGCTGCGCTCGCGTTTCGCCAGAGGGTTCATGGGTGTTGATATGGGCTGGGAAAATTCCACACCCACACCCACACCCACACATCCCACCCCATCCAAGTGCTGTGCCTTATTTATTTTTATGGCCTTCTCTATTTGCTTGTCGTTTTGTGTGGCAGCAGTCCAATAAAAAATGCATTAAAAGCGTCTGGGTCTGGGAGGAAACGACGGTGTGCAAACATTTTGGCTTATTCTCTGTCTGCCCGACTTTAAAGAGCGTCGGCACCGAGACAACACGCTCCCCACATTTGCATGGCAGGTGGCAGCATTGTTGTTGGGGTTGCAAGTCAATGAGCAAATTCGCCATGCCAATTCTCAAATGTCTAATATTCAGGCAGCTATTTGCCTGGAGGCTATATGTTCAAATAATTTGTTTGCTGCTGGCTGTTATCCTTGTCTGTCCCTTCCATTGTTTGGCTATATTTTCCGACTTCTCTTTCCATGCCGTATTCCACCTTCCCCGCTTTCTCCGGCAGCCATTTGCCGCTCGCTTTGCTTTCACTTGGCAGCCCATCACGGAAAAAAACATTTTTAATGCCCCGCCATTTTTTATAGCGCCACACTTGAATGCGCTTAAATATTTTATGTAATTTTTCGCAATTTATTTAGCACATTATTTGCCGGGCCAGCAGGCAGCCTCTGGGTCAGACATTTATATCAATTCATGGTCGAAAATTTCGTTGACAAATTTCACTCCCGGGGACTTTTCCACAGCCCCCAAAAACGTTGGCGTCAATTTCAATTTTTATTTTGGTTGATTCTAATTTTCGGGGTACCCATCGCTCAATTATTATTAGCGGAGTGTAATTAGATTTGGCTTGTTAAATTTGTGCGGCTAGGGCTTTAAGATTTATGTATGTATGTGTGAACATTTCACAACGAATTCAAAGGGCGCTGACATAACGAAGTTAGTTGTGTCTCTGAGTCCCGGAACTCACCACAATTGCGAATTAATCAAATTTTTAAACAATTTGAATAACTTTAATGGACTTGCAACACATACCAAAGCCGAGTGGCACGAATACACAAGGATTCCCGCTTCCAAGCCAATAAATCCACTGCACGCTACACCCCGGACAATCTCCTCGCTGCTCCATTCTGCGTTCGCGTCATGTTTGGTAAGTAATTGATTTATATATAAAAACATGTTGCATGCCACAACGATTGCAGCTTGTTGCCGCCGCTGCTCCGTCCCTCTTGTTTTTTGGTTTGTCGGCGTGTTTGCTTCTAAACTTGTACGCCCCCCAACCAACCCTTCTCCTTTACCCCGACCCTTTTGCATTCGAAACGCAAACTCGCATGTTTACATATCGATTACTGCGCGCCTGCTGCGACATCGGGCAATCTGCATATATGCAAGCGCAGTCATGGGCGTTAGGCAATAAAAAGCATGGGGCGTGGCCGAAGGGTGGGCAAAAAACATGTTGCACTTTATGCCTTATTCACAAACAAGGACATATTTTTAAAGCGACCAATCCGCCTATTGAATTTAAGCCTTTTTGGGTCGTTGGCCACTTTTGGCAGCACTTTAAATACGAACTTGCAAGTAATTAAGAAAGGGGACAGCGATATACCTAAACGATTGGTCTACGACGGCAAATAAAAGGCTTTAACAACTCGGGCATTCGGTTCCGCCATTCGGCCAACTTGCAACAAGCTCGTGACGACAGCTCGTTACATTTTCGCTTTTACGACGCCCAACAAAAATGGGCGGGTCATAAACCTAGGCATAGAAATTGTAAATGAATGGCAATGGACACAGCGCGACCAGAGAAAGGGCATAAAAAATTATCTACATTTAATGACGAGCCTTAAAAATTAGCGAGAAATGCTCAAATTAAACATAAAACTGAGCGCCCAAAAGTGTGAGGGTCAAATATTGTAAGGGCAGCAACGAAAACGGCAGGATAGCCCAGGAAAGCCTTCTTTTCGTGGACATGCGTCTGGCGGAAACATCAAAATGACATCCATTAACACACCTATTAATCACAAAAAATAGAAAGCTGGGCCAAACCGAGCGTAAATGGCAGAGGAGAACGAACGTTTTCTCAGCACAATATACACTGAGAAAATCCAAGAAAAATTTTTTATTTTTCTATACTGAGGTCTAATATGGGACCAATTTTCAACACAAGATAAAGGCCCAAATATTTTATAGAACAAATAAAACTAACTAATATTTGAGTATAAAGTGTCCACCAAAGCACACAGTTAACAATTTTTGACCGTGCAGTTCCTAGTCCTATTCCCAGACCGTGTCCAGCCATAAACGTCGAGGCACTGCTCTGAAAAGTAGGCAATGTCACAACATTATGACCAGGTGACAAAAAACGAAAAAGCTGGGAAAATAGAATATAGCATAGGCAACAGCAACAACCACCTAAATAGCACAAAATGTTGAATAAAAATGTCAAAAAATATAACAGTCGACGCGTCGACAAAGCCGAACTTGCTGGCATGCTGTTGGTGTGGTTTCTTGGTGCTTTAACTCCGGGCGTGGGCTAAAGTTGGTCGACATCGTCGTCGTTGTCATAAAAACCCGCAAAGTGGGTGGTGATGGCCAATTAAGTTAACGACGGACGGCGGAGCGGCGCGCCAACTTTGCGGTCGAGCCACCACTGGCTAATGTGCCCAGCTCACCAAGAATCCACCCTGGACTCGGGCCTAACCTATTGTAATCTAAAACGTTCATTGGGCAGGTTGGCAAATGGAGCGGCCCTAGGATCCGGCTTCTTTCCTTCCTTCCTCCGTGTTTTCCTGCGGCACTGTCGCCTTCAACCATCCGTCCGGTTGTGGTGCTACTTTGATGGCAACGGCAGCAGCTGCAGAGAGGGTGCGGTAAGGTGGTGGCGCTGCCATCGACTCCACGGGTCGTGTGCGCTTGACTGGCAGATCAAGAGACAGGTGACTGAACCAATTAACAAAGAGCCAGCCACCAAAAACTTCGCCAGCAGCACGAGAGGAAGAAAACCAAAAACAAAAGGAGAACACGACAAAAAGTGAATGAGAAAAAATGTGAATATAGCTGCAGGTGACGGGCGCCTAGAAGTTGGCCCACATTTTTTGAGAATCGCCTTGGAGTGGGAAGTCGCCGGCAGCTGCGGCCAACGAAAACATAACCTCCGCTTCCCAGTTGTATGTCGTATACGTAATATATACAATGTAAATAGACGCCAGCGCCAAATGTCTCGCAAGCTGCAAATTAATTTCTCCCAGGAATCGTCCAAGCAGCTCAGGGAAATATGGCAGGCAAAACACTTTGTAGTGGGCTGCTCATAATCACCATCATCACCGTCGAGGCTCAGCTCAGCCACTCTTCGTCATCATTGCGGTTGTCACAGCATATTCCATTAGCAATTATGAATATGGAATAGCAGAAACCGTGACTAGTCTACTATCCCAGTAATCTCGTCCCCTCCCCTTTCACCGTCACGGCGACTACTTAAGCCGAGGCAACGATGCCGTTAAGTGCTGTGTTCCTGAGGCGGCCAACATTTGGGACATGTTTGATGTGCGCCACTACGTTTCTTACACGGAGAAAAAGTCTTTCGATAACGGTAGGGCCTATTGCCTATTGCAATATGTCTTACAAATTTAGAATTGGTAAATCGCAATCAAAGAGGAGAAGTATGTTGAAACATATAATTTTCAGCTAATTTAAGGTCTGCTGCGTTGGCCAATGTTTTTTTCTTGTTCTTGCTAAGTACTGTGACAATTGGTAGTGTGTTTGTTAGTTGTAAAAACAACAAAGCTGCGCTCGCCCTAAGAGCTTTTTGAGAGCGCGAAACATGTGCGACGCATATTAAAAAGGACTTTCATGGCGGTCATAACGACCCACAAGTGGAGCAACAAAAAACAAACAAGCTTCCTCGGCAACATGAAGTGATCTTTTGAGCTATGTGGCAGTGATCACAAACTGTCTACTAGTTGTCAAGCAAGCCCGGCACGCAGAGGAACACAGGTACACAGGAACACGAAGGCCAGGACACAGAGCCAAAAACCGGAAAATGGGTTTTCAAGCAAATTATCTGCCTGCCAGGCCATGCCGTAGCCCATAGCCCAAAGACCAAAATCAACCCCCCCAACAACAGCTCTAAACAGTTTCAATTTCAGTTCTGGCAGCATGTGTGTTCTCGTGTGGGTGTATGAGGGGGAGGAGTAGGCAGTGGAATGAAGCTTGGACCGCACAAACCGGGGCTGCACATATGACAAATATGCATAGACATTGTCTATTGCCACACGCTTGCGGGCTGTCTTTGTCCGCTTTCTCTGTCTGATGCCCTGAATGAAAGGATGCCTGCCTGCACTGGCAGAAATATTGCATGTTTTAGGAATGACATTTTAATTTGACTGTACATCTTTCGTATGATACGCTATTAGTCCAATCAAAAAAAGGAAAACAAATAAGTAAGCTGGCCATACCTATATATCCTGCACTTTCATTCCACTTTTTCTTAGCGTGCACCTACCGAATGGATGGCTGAGTGAATGTGATGGAATGGTTGGACGCTTCTTTGGCCAACGCCGCACCAAAAACCCGACCGGCACCGCTGGCGACTGTGGATAGTGCCAAATTATGGTGCTTGTGGTTTTCAGTTGCGAAACGCGAAATTTGCTTTATGACGGCAGACTGGCAGATCCTATCGGACCGAGGTTGGAGAATGGTTAGCCATGTCTCCATGTCGTGTAATCCCAGTCAACCAGTGCCAGAGTGCGTGTGTCTGCGTGTTATTTGATACGGTAATCATGTGACAAATATGCTGCTGCCTCCGCTTCTGTTTCTGCTGTTTCTGCCGATGCTGCTGATGCTGCTGTTGCGGCTGCCTTTGCCACTTTGATTATGCGCATTAATGAGCCGCAGAAAGAGAGATACGAGAGCAAACGTAGAGCCATTTGCATTTGCTCTTCATTAGCCTGCTGAAGCGCTTTGATTGTGTTTGTCCTGTGTGACTGAGTGCGTGTGTGGCTGACGGAAAGCGGCTTTTCCGGGAAATGCATTTAAGAAGGAATCCGCTTAAAAGGTGCATCACCAGCCCATAAGTCCCATAATTAGCGTTATTTGTTTGTGCTTGTGCCATCGCTGATCGTTAATTCCGGTGCCCTGCGGCCTGACAACATTCGGTTGCCGATTATTTTTTAAGCGAAACAACCCATTCGGTCGAAAGTTGAGTGTAAATGTGAGAGGGTGCGCCATTACCATTTCAGAACTGACAAGTGACCGTTGCATTGTTACAGGTTTTCCCTGGCATCCCTTACCAAATTACCCCGATTTTCTCCATTTTAGTGATGAGCGACAAAAGGACGCATAATGGACAGCGGCACCAGCAAAAAACGGAAATGACCAGCGAAAAATTAAAAACGGGCAGTCGGAGGGGGTAGACACATACGGAGCCATAAAAACACACTCTGGCTCACACCCACACGGAAAATGCGAACGCAATTCGCTGTAATGACCGCAGCACACGAGGGCAGAAAACAGGAGGGGTCTACCATTTGTAACTGCATTTATATTGAAGCGACCACATCTGTTGCGGTTATGTTGTATGCAAAAATGCATTTTCGCGCACAGATAAACATGCAAAACAGGCGATGATGGGCGAATGAACCACCGTCTGTTTTCTGCCCCACTGCGACTTTGTGTAAAAGGGAGACAGCGCTGTCCTTTTCGTCCTGCTTCCGGTGCGAGTCGGTGCTGTGCTTCCGGTTTATTAATGTTTTTAAGCCCTGTTTTTTCAGCGCAACTCCTTTTGGCAATTAAATTATTGAAAGACGGCAAATGAACCCGTGCGGGACTGATCCATTTAAAGTGCTAGAAAAAGTCGGGCAGGTTGCGTGCATGTGTGTAATATTCATAATTGCCATTAAAATAATGCAACATTGATGATAATGGGAAATGACATGGCTAATGAAAGGGGGTCATGAATAATTCTTCTCGCATAGCACGATGAATTTCGTAAAATTTAAATTGATATTAAATCGAGTGGTGCCGCGCTGATAAATGAAAGCGTGCGACTTTCACCCGGAGACAAAGGCTGCTCCTGGCGGAGGATTACGGATGGAGTGAACAGGAAGTGTTGGTCCGTGACACTAACGAGGACCAGTGGAGGCGGAGGGGATATGACGGATGACACGAGCGAGATGTCGGCACATAAAAGAGTCGGACCAGACGGCCAACAAATAACCGTAGAGGAGGGGATGAGGTGACAAAAAGAATGACGCCATGATTCATGAACGCAGGGTCCACGTGAACGTTTGACAGTCATTGCTTGTCCATACCTTTTCCCCTTTATCGGAAAAGCTCACAAATATTTGTTAGAAATCAACAAATCAACCGGGCAGAAGGAAAAAACTTTTGGCCATGTGCAAAGTGAAGTGGAAATTTTTGCATAAATCAAAGTTAAAAGTGTTAACACAAAAAAAAGAGTAAAGGGGGCGAAAATTGAATTTTACAATTTATCCAGCTTCTCCATTCCAGCAGTTTTCTACTTTCCCTATCTCCGGGCCCTGTATTTACTTGTTGGCTTTTCCCCTTTTGTTTGCCATTGCACAGCAAAGGCCTTTGGGCGAATTTTTGGCTGTTTGTTGGTTTTCAAATTTGCGGTAAATCGGAAACGCGCCGTAAGTTAAATGAACTCGCCCGCACCCCGTCGCATTCAGACCGAACCGCAGGCCAAACCGACGACCGGACATGAAACCAGAACCATACACTACAGAAAAAGGAGAAGAGGACCTCAAGTCAAATTGTAGAAAATTGTAGAATTTTAAAAGCCATCAGGCTACATACATATGTTTTTCCAAAAGTCAGAAAGTTCGCTTGTTTCTTTTGATTGCTGTCCGTCATTTCTTCGAGTGTTGTAGCGCCGCGTTGTAACAATTCGTTTCCTAGTTGTCTTTCCGTTTCTTTCCATTTATTTACATGTTGCTGCCTGTTATTGTTTTTTATTTTTATTTATTCCTTTTCGCCATTTGTTTTCATAGGATTGCTGCCGGCTGGGATGTTAATCAGTGACCTGCGACCAGGCGCTTTGATTTTTTTCGTTTTTGGGACCTAGACAAATTTGCTTAATTGCGTATAATTTGTGGCGAGAAAGGTCGACCAAAGGACCGAATAGGAAACGGTCAAAGAAATTAATATAATGCAGAAATTGTTGGGAATGCGAACTCGCTTTAAAACCCACCCAGGTGGAGCCCAAATAAAACCGCTTTTGGGCGCACACGCATTCTTTGCAATGAATTATAAGCGAAGGATTAGAACGAGCAGCCGTACAAAACGCCAGGGCTTCCATGATGGAAATTATGAATGGAAAAACTGGGTGGAAAAATAAATCTGCTTGGAATTGAATTCGAGCGACAACAAGGAGAACTCCTGACATGTGTGTATGGGTCCACTGAAATTGCAGATAAATTTATTGAAAATGATTCTGAAAGCGAGTGCTGCCGCCATCCTGCCCCTTGGCATACACAGCAAACATTGTTAGCTCCACCTTCAAATCATTCCTACTTTAGGGGTGCTCCATATCGTCCGCCTGCAAGCGTCTCTCAGGTGCATGAATTCTGCGCTAGATGAGGAAAAATATTGATGATTTGCCAAATGTGTATTGAAAAGGTAAAAGCTATTGAATTGCTAGTGCATCAGAGCAACTACACTTTGCATGTTAGTCCATGAGTAAGCGTACACATGTGGATCTCAGTTTAGGGGGAACATGGAAAACGTATTAGTAACCGGAGCAATTGTTGCTCAGAAAAGTAGAGAGAAGCATATTTTTCTCGTTCGCCAGATTTTATGGCAAGGATTTTCAACGCACAGCAAGCGAGTTTTAAATTTCAGCAATTTGGGATTAAAACTCGCCACATTAAGCAAAAACAAAACGTCAGCAGTGGAGAGTAAGTAGCAAACAGTGGCAAAAACAAAACGCAGCAGCAGCGGCGAAATTAATCTAAAAACTTTTTAATGCGCTTTTAAATGATGAAGCTGAAGGGGGTCGTCGGGCTGCCTTGTTTCCCCAACGTTTCCAGCATCCCGCCTGCTCCACTGGCTATTCATAACCGAAGTGTGTGTGTTTGTGAAGGGCGTGGAAAAGGGAGGAATAGGGGGGCACAGGGGAAACTATCATTGCCGTTGTCGCTGGCTGTGCTGCAAATTACAAGACCCGACCCGGGACCTGCTGCGTTGCAATCTCAACCGCCGCCCGCTCTCCGCCAAACGAGATTGGGCGCAACCTGTTGCGAGGACCCTGCTCCTTGCTTTAATTTTTGCACATTTAAAAGGAAAGGGAGGGGTGGGCAAAACGGTAGCCAGGAAGCACACAATTAAGTTATAAGTTGCTGAAATTAAATGAAAACAGTGGGAATATTGAAATTGATGCAAACTTGATTCAGTTGCGGGGCGGGCAACGGAGCGGGCGGCGTGGATGGCTAGCAAACAAAGGTATCGTTTGATTAAAGTCCCCCTGCCCGGACTGCAGGCAGATTGCTATTTACCTTTGAGTTTTCATGGCATAAATCCAGGCAAACGAGAAGCAGTCAGTTACAGCAATTCATTAGCATTGGACAAGGATTCTCCTATGGAAGTTCCTAGGAAGGAGCTCCGCAAAATGGGTTTTTGGTGGCCAAAGTTTTGTGCGGCGGCAGAATTTGGAAAATTCATTGAAATGTTTGCGCAACTTTCGGTTCGCCAGCTGCTAATTGTGTAACTTGTCAGGGAGTCAAGTGGGTCGAGTTGCTTTGCACAGGCAGGCAGGCAGCAGGCAGACATCTAATTAGACGGTTTCTGTGTCATGTGCGGCAAGAGGCACACCGAGAAAAAATCAATTGTTTTCTTTGGCAATGTAATATTACAACTTCACGTTTCATTTTTTGTCTTCGCGGCGATAATGACAATGAAATCTCAAAATGCGCAGGCTCGGAAGGGCTTAGCGACAGATTTGCAGAATACCCCAGCCACTGACGATAATTTCGAGCACTTAGCAAAAATAGCAACTATTAAATATGCATAAACGGCGGAGCAGGTCGCGAGCTATTAAACTGCCAGCAAGTCGCACACACTGGCTGCTTGTGCGACACTTTAAACAAAGCTTTGCATACATTTGGGGCACGATGTCTGCTGCAGCGTCATCTAGAAAACAAAAGCCATAGCTACACACACGGGGTTCTGAAAATTCCTTTGGGCAAGCCTTAAGCCAAAGTGAACGCGTGCTTGCCGCAATGTCACATAAATTTGCATATATGAGGGCCGCTATCTACCGGTCTCTCTTTCGCCCGAGAGATGCCCGTCTCTGTCTAGTCCATGTGTGCTAAGTAAACGCCCTGGTGTAACAAAAAGCTTTTAAAATATGCCGACGCGACACCTCCAGTAAATTTTATACGCTTTCAGCTTAAATATTTACCCACACACAGAGTCACTTGCGAAGACGTGCTGGCATATGATAATAAAATCTTTATTTAATTGTAAAAATTGCGGCCAAGCGAACTAGCTCACTTTGGCTGGTGTAATAAAAATGAAGTTAATTTTAATTAAAATGCATAAAAGGTGCGTGAATGTGTGCGGGGACAAATACGAAAAGCTGCTGAATCGTAAAGTATGCACATATGAGTGCGGGAGGGGCCCTTTAATTTATATTTTTAACCCTTCGGCTGGTGACTTTATGTCCCGGCTGTTTCGCGCCCACCGATGGGTGTCGAATTATAGGCCATAAGTGTCAATATTTGGTCCTCTTTATGCCTTTATGGCCAGACGGCAGCCGCAGGAGCGGTGGCTTTTCGTTGGTGGCCAGACCATGCATAAATCCTAATAATTACCGCCAAAAATCAGCCCCTTTTTCATGCTAATCAAGTACGCAGCGCTTATAGGGCAAGCCAGCAAGCCAGCAAGCTTCGTTTTATTTTCACCTTTATTTCATATGTTGCATGTACTACGAGCCGCTTTATGTTATTTGAAAATGTAAGGCAGCTGCCGTACCACGAGCTTAATGCGCGCGAACAGCTGCTGCGGCACGCGTTGCTGTTGCCGCCACAAAATTTGTGGCTGAAGCGGAAGACGTGGCTGGAAGCCAGTGCCCGGGGACAGCGGTAATGGACAAAATCCTTTTAAAAAACAATTTATGCCGACATTGCTGGAACTGTTCCTGTTAAGGATGCTACCTTTTTCGTCAGGGTGTTTAACAAAGTGCTAATTTAAAAAGTTCGTCAGCAGCTACAACAATGGGTGGGTGAGGCGTGAGTAGCAACAAAGTAGGAAAATAGCAAAAATTGCTAATTAAAAATTTATATGAAGTTGGCAGTAATAGCATTTTTAATTATAGCCAACTCATGCGGCAGCAACAGAAACAGTAACTGAACACCAGGCAGCGGAAGTGCGGCATAAACATTTTTGGGGTCGTGGGGCAGGCCCTTTTGTTGCTGCGGCTGCAACTTCGATTTGGGCCACAAAAGGTGGCTGGTCGGCCGAACAAAAAGGCCAGGCCCTGGCAGAATGTTAATTAAATCCGTAATCTACCATCGGTGAATTGCGGAAAGAGAAATTTTGCTAAGAATTTTCCGGGCCTAAATAAAGTTGAGAAAATACTTGCAGAGCTAAGCAACTGCATTTGACGTCTGCACTGAGCTGATCAAAGGCATCCCCAACAAGCACATAATGAAGAGACCATTTGAAATATTCATAAATAGCCCGGCCAGCAGCAAATGCCAAAAACACAATGTGTATGTATGTGTGCAGAAAGCCAGAGGAATGCACCTTTCTTTTCTTTCCCATTGTTGAAGAGAGAAGCCTTTGCATGAAAATAACAATTAATTCTTTGTTGGCCTCTTGTTTTTCGTCCAAATTTGTTATGTATTCTTATTGATTCGTAGAGGCAGAAGCAGTCGCATTCACTTATTTAAGCCTGGTGCTTAAAGCCACAGGCCGCCGGCCAGACTGTTGCTGAAGTTCAATTGGAAACTTTTGTCAAATTAATTAATTAAACTACACTGCAGCCGGGGCGAGACGACACGAAGCAGTGAAGCAGTGACCTAGCAGTGGTATTAATAATTGAAAGGCGTCCGGTTGAAGTCGTCACTTTGTACAGGACATGGCCCACAGTTGTGTGAGCGTCGGCCAGCAAAAACAAACAACTGAAACGGCGGCCAAGGATGGCAAAAGTTCTAAAGTTCATCGTGCAACTTCGTAGGCCGACTTTTCCCGTGGCCCTTTTTCGCTTCTCATCCATGACCAAGTTACGGCTTTAAGATGTCTTTAAAAGCGTTTAGTGTTGGCTGGCGGGGCTTCGTTTTAATTTTAAGGCACATCAAAATCAACGCCACAGCCTAATTAGTGCTGGGTTGTTTGCCTCGTCTTAAGGGTGACTAAACAGAAAACACAACCCTCCCTGCAAATAGTTGAAAAGTTGTGGGCTTGCTATCATTTTCGCATCGGGCGAGTTCTAGTCTATGTCGGGTTATGAATGCGCGGTTTTGTCTGCCTCAAAAATCAACTGATAGAGAGCTCGGCGAAACTTTTGCCAACCAGCATGATAAGCGCATTTACATGTTTATCAACTAAGACAAGGGGGCAACGTCTGGAGCTGTGGCCAGGACGCACTTCAAGTCATTAGGCAAGTAACTAACCTTTTGTTTATGGCTGCTGAATTTCTATAATAACAATTATGAAAATTAGCCGAGGCGAGGCTAGAGGCCAGGCGAAGCGGAGAGAAGGACCACGATGGGTGGTTGCCATTGTTTTCGCGGCTAATTAGGTTTGTGCCAAATAGGCAGAAAAGACGCTACTCACTGCAAATATGCCCTGAAATTAAATTAGTGTACCATACTCGGGGGCGTGCTGCTGACAGGCCTTCTATGCTGCCACAGTGAAGTGGAATTTTCGGGCTTTCTACTTACTAATTGAGCCGGCATTTGGCCATAATCTTGTGGGTAACTCACCTGTAAATAAATCGAAAGAGAGAGACAATTTGATTAGCATGTTGAATTTGCTTTATTGCAATTGGGTTTGTAAAATCTTTTGAGCAATCAAATCTAATTAAGCTGGTCCCTAATCACTTTTTGTGGTTATCTTCACCGAACAGGGCTGGAAATCAGAAAGGGTGAGGGGACACATATTGGCTCCAATTGTCAATAACAAATATATCGGGCCCATTAATTATGTAACTTAATTAGCAAAGGCGACAAAAAGTAAAGTGCTTCGATGTGTTCGGCCCTCTTTATGTGGAAGCTGTCATTGTAATGGTCAAATAAATCCCTTTTAATTAAGAGATAAACAGAAGCAATTAAATTATTAATTATTGCCCCGCACACAGACGAACAGCAAATTTGCATTGAAATATTGCAGGCTTTATGGGGAAATATAAAAACAAAACAAAAAAACATGCGCTAATCCTTATGCATATGGAATCAATAATACGCCTGGCTTGTAAGCTGCTAATTGTTGCTAAATAAAAAAGGCTAGCAACAAAAAAGCCTATCAAATATTTATCGCCTGGCAGAGAAATCAGCATCATCGGCAGGCGGTCAAGCGTAAACTTGTAAATAAATAATATCCCCAGTTCATAAATATACACACTAACATCACGCAACCACCAAAGGGCAGGGGGTTTCACTAATTTATCGATCATCATCCGTCAAGGCTTTTAGCGCCCTGCCAAATATGTTTGCACTAATTGATTCCCTCTTCCTTCCCCCCTGCTATTCATTTACCACGCTTCACAGGACCAAACATCGGTTTAGCAGGAAAATCACGCTGTGACAATTGCGTTTGGCAAATTTTCGCTTAACAACTCCACCGGTCAACCACAAGCAATGAAATTACGCGATTGGATTTCAAAATATGCAAATACTCGTGATCAGTTTAGCAATAGTCAGCACTGATAAAAACTCATTTGCTAACAGATCACTTAGAACCTTAAAAAAACAATTACTAAATTTTAATGAAAAGTGCGAAAATGCTGATCGAATTTTATGCTTTTTTCGAAATTATGGTTGACTGATAAATCGCGGCTTATTAGCCTGGCTTCGACCAACAAACCAGGCTAACCAACTCAAATATCAGTAAAGGGGGACCCAACCGAGCTGCCATTGTTTGTCTGGCTGACCCTTTTGCATAATGAAAGTAACGTTGTGGCAGCCATTTTGCGGTTTGACAAATGTTGTGTCAAATTCGGCAACACAGCCGCAACACAGGAAGCGTAGGGACGGTAAGGACGTTAGAGGGCTAACAAAGCGGGTTTTTGGTTGGGCCAACCACCGGACAACTTTGTCAAATGCTAATGGACTCTCCAGACTCCCACACACACAAAGAGCGAAAAATTAGCCATGGCTCCATCGCCCAAACACGCTTCAAAGTCCTTGCAGGGCATCCTCCAGCCACACATTCTGTTTGACTTGACAACAACGGTGAGCTGACCAGAGCAACCGCTGCTGTCGACAGCAACAATATCATCAGCGTCAACAGCAACAACCGTTCTGCAACATGAGCAACATTAAAAAACATTAGACCAGAAATCACTTGGCGGCAACCACCTCGTTTGTTGCAGGTACACTCTCGCGCGCTTCTGGGTGTTGTGAGTCACCGGTGCAACATCTGAATCCACAAAATGCGGCTTAGGCGCAGAGTGATGATGATGTTGCTGCCTGTTACCCGCTGGGTGCTGTCTGCCTTTTGCACTGAAACTTTACCTAGAAGGTCCTGGAGTGAAAATCCCTTTAACAACCAAACTGAATCGAATAACATAAATCGCCATAGCATCCAAAATACATTTGCAATAAATAAAGAGTGTGGTATAAGAGTATATATAAGTTAAAGATTGTAGTCCTACATCTAGGTTTCTTGGTTTTTTGCAGTGTGCACTGTACGGTTGTCCTGGCAATGATTTGTTGGCATTTCCCCGACTAGAATACTCCAAAAGCCGAAGGGATGGGGACACTATAGGGCAGCTAACCAGGGAACAGGCGCCATCATCGTATTACCAAAAGTCGTGCCCCATTCCCGTTTTTGTCAGCCCCTCTGTGTAAATGTAATCCCAATGTTAGGGTCTGGGCCCGACCACTTGCTAGTCACACACTCCATTTATTTTTCACCCCTTGACTGCCTATTCCCGCCCTGCTCAGCCTCAAAATGCACTCTGAAACCGCAGCCAGCATTCGGGGATTCTGAAGTCAGGATCCTGGAGCGGGTTTCACAGCGATGCACTTTTCAAGCTAATGCTTTTGTTGCCGACCTTGTTTGTTGTGTGTGAGCCGCCACTTTTGGGGCACTTTGCAGAAGCTAAGTTTTGGATCTCAGCTCATTTACATATTTGAGGAGCGGGGAAGTGTAAGTTTTGCTATTTTAGCTGCGTAAAATGCAAAAGTTTTGCCTTTCGGCTTCAAAAATTTGTCTACGACTTAGAGCCCGGAATTAGTAAATATTTGCTAAAGCATTAGAAGCATCCTTGTCTGGCCAATGCCTAGACACCAAGATCGTCTAGCAATCAGCTGCCCGGGGGTCATGGAAACGAAAATAAAAAATACAGAAATTCCTAGCAAAATTACTGTTAAATATTTGAGTCGAAATTACAAAGAAGTTTTGAATAGTTCGGTTGCTTTCGTTCGACTTCAACGAAATCGTCACGGCTGCTATAAGTCAACTTAGAGTGCAGCAATAAATTTGAATAAATTAAGATTGATTTGTTGTTTGCTAGACGGAATACTGTTTAAGCCGGAGGAAAGCCGAGGCAAATAAACAAAAATTCATAGTCAAACAATAGCAAAACACACATAATATGCCAAAAATGTTTTCCCGCAAACACACAGCACATAAAGCTCACACAGCACACACATTGCGAAATGCACACAAAAGCCAAAAGCAAATTATTTAAATCAACATTCGCTGCGGCCGCCAGTGCAGAAGAAGAAGCCCAGGACGAGGACGAAAATATTGTCGAATAAAATGTGGGAAAAGGCAAATACATAAATACAATGTCTCCTGCATATGAAAAATGTTGGCCGGCATCCATCAACACATTCATCTTCTGGGCAGGACCAAGTTCAGGGCAGATGCAGATGCAGATGACGAAGCAGAGGCAGTCCGAACTTTCTGCCATGTATGTAAATTTTTGATTTGTGCCGAAAAATGCATAAATAACTGTTAATATTTAATATTGTTAACTTGTAAATTTTAAATGAAATATACGGGGACAGCGAGGTTACACAGAGTGGAAGCCCGGCTCTTTGTGGCTTGGCTGGAAGCTTGATGTTGATGATTGTCCCTTGTCCAGCCCCTTCCCCAGTTGCATATGAATTATGCAGTTTTTAACAAAAATCCCGCAGCAGGATTTACATGGCTGGCTGGCTCTCTTGACCCTTTGTGTGCGGAGTCCACTGTCCTGACAAAAGTTAAATTGTTTTTGTTCTATTTTATTATGCCCCTGATAAATTTTCCATTTGCTTGCAGGATTTGAACAGTTTTTTTTTTGTTTGAGCTGTTAATTTTAGAAATGACATTTGTCAGCAAGATAATCGGAATGAGAACGCTGTTGATAAAATTTAAGCCCTAATCAAATATTCAAAGCTGCTGCAGCTTTTTGGTTTAGTAATTAAAAAATGTACCGCAGAATGCCGGGTGGATGAGCCTAAGTCCTTAAGTGCATTTCAGTTAAAATGTGTGCGTGGTCCTAAAACATCCGCCACTGCATAAATCATCCATCCAGATGACAAAAAAAAAATGAGGAAAAAACTGTGGCAGAAAGCCGTTCAATTCCAAACGTGTTTTCCCAACAAAACAGGAAACTAACCAAAAAGCTTGTTGATTCCTAAAAAAAAAAAATAAAATAAAAAAACGAAAACTCTTCTGAAAAATTTTTGACCACAGCTGTCTATTTATTTTCCGCCGTTGAATGGTGCAAATTTAAAAACTTATAAGCACGCCAGCCAACCAACTGCCAGCAAATATCAAACACCAAACACCAAAGACGCACGCATACACCCGCTATTCGCTTTTTCATTTCCACATTTGGCCTCCGTTCTGGCCATGGAAAAAGCCATAAAGTTTTTATTTATTTGCATTTGCTCACGTGTGCATGTTTAATTAAATTTGAAGCGCCTGAGAAGCCGCCATCGAGGCTCGGCTGGGGAATTATTTTTTCGGTTTCGGTTTTTGTTTTGGCCAGCGAAAACAAAATATATACATGCGAACGCCTGCCGCCTCCTCTCCTCCTCCGCCTTTCCGAAAAGTTATGTCTAACAGCCAGGTCCTATTCGTATGCCTAGCATACGATGCAGTTTACGTAACGAAAATTGAGTTGGACATGACCAAATTGCGGTTGGTTTGGTTCGCTGCCTCCTTTTTGTTGTGCGCCCTTGTTTTTAAACTTTTTTGTTGGCCGTGTGGCCTCTTCTCGGAAACTGATGAGTGGGAGCCACTGGAGGAGCGACCTAAGGCATGCAAATTGGAGCGTGACGTGCATTTCGCGAGCAATGGATTCCACCTGGCGTGCATTCCATTTCAACTTAAGTTTTCGGTCACAGCAGTCAGCACCTAAAAGTAGGCAACATCTAAGGCCAACTTGACAAATTGCAAAAATACGACATCGAAGACACAGCTGGCAGGATGCTAAATAGCGTTAATTAAATTGTCTCTAGTTGCTTAAAAGCCTAGACAAACTTTGGTATTTTGTGTGTGTGTCTATCGTATATAGCAGTGACAAAATATACTCTTGAAGAGGTTAACGTGAGAAGATGAGATAATAGATGTGGTAGACATTAAATTACGACATCTTATAGCATCGCCGAACAATACAATTCTGTACAATATACAGAAAATACCACTAGGGAACGTGTTTATTAATAAATAACCACTATCTGCTACAATTTGCAACTTTTTCAAGTGCAGCTACATGTTACGGTTTTCGTTCGTTGACATCTTGTTTAGTCAGGAAGCTCATAAAATTTGCAACTGTTTCTGCAGCGTGGAGATTTTTGTGTGTACAATTTATGCGCCTCATTAGCTGAGCACAGCGACAGAAGAAGAGGCGGGGAAATACGACAGGAGCAGAGGGCAAGACACACTCATCATCATCATTAGTCACCGGTTGTGCGCGCCTAAAAATATTCCAAGCGTTTTGCATTTGCTCAAAGGCCAGCCGCCACGGCAGTCTCGCCCAGTCAAATGAAATGGTTTCGACGATGTTTGACATATTTCAACACTTTAACAAACGAGTGCGAGGGTGGAATAAGGCACACGTGGTCCTGGTCCTGGTCCTGTTGCTGCCGCCACTGCAGAAATATGTACATATATATAAGCCCGAGAGGAGATTTTTCATATTTGGAGGCACATATTTCAACGCCATGAGAAGAGATCGCAGTCGCCATGTCCTCGTGAGTTGTTGAAAGGGTTGAAGTGCCACATACCCGTACTTCCCTCAACCCAGAAAAAGGGAAAGTAAAAGTGCGACTAAGATTCAGGCTCAGCCTGTTTCTCGCATTGATTTTGTTTTGCTTTCGCTCGGCATTTTGGTGAGAGCTATGCTGCACGGTTACAAATTTTAAGCCGAAATCAACAAATATTTAATACAATCTACCAACATATCGAACTGTACAATAAACTTTTTAATTACTTTCTGCGTTATTTTATAAAAAAAATTGAACTATTTATAGGACCGAGTACCGGAAGAACAACCAAACTGACTGATTCATCCCGATTTCCAAATGGGTTTTCTTCAGGTGTCTTTGCCGGCTTTCCTTGGACTCATTTCATTTCCCCGCCTGCGTTTTATTTTATTTTATGCCTTCCTTTTTATTTTTTGCTGTCTGTGTAAGGGCTCTGGCTGCTGTTGGTTGAGCTTCGCATCCTGCGTTTGCCTACTTTTTATGTGTTCTTATTTATTTGCGCTGCTTTGCAATTTCAAAAAGTGTTCGCAAAGACAGGCAACGAAGGCAGGACCAATGGCTTAGGGAAATGGCTGGCTGCTGGCTCTCCTTTCTCCGTCGACTATTCCGTGCCAAAAGAGGCTCGCGTGCTCGGATGCCTTATATTGCGAAGCGGGCATAATAAATATTTGACGCTTCATAAATCTTTAAAGAGTTGCCAAAAGCAGGCGCTCACGACTCGTTTCGAGTGCCTATCCAGTAGCCACGGGCCTTAATGGAAAAGCTACTTTTCGCCGCTCTACGTTTATGCTAATGACTTGGCTGTTGCAATTGGAACCGGCTGCTGCGCAAATTTGACAACAAGCAGGGCGAAGAACAAGAAATGGAGGAGGAATATCCACTTGGGAAACCCTTGCAAATTGCATGATGGGGATGCCTACGAAATCTTGGCCACAATTTTCACTTGCACTTTGGCCCGGAGAAGAGCCATTTTTGATTTCCCCAATGATTTGCATTAACATTTTTAGCACCACGCAGTTGCCGTCGATCGCTGTGTTTGGCAGCTCACCTTCGACCTTCCACCACCCCTTTTTACCGCCCATTCACACCCACGCAAACAGTCGCACACAGCCGCAGACAACGGTCAATCGATGAAGCGTAAGCACATTATGCGGGTTAGCTGAGCACAGGGTTTAAGGCTGCCTCGGAGCGCTCGCAAATGAACTATTGTTTATAAACTTCCCCACAAATCGGTTTGGGGCCTGGATTCGCATACAGGTTTTGTTTTGGCCTCAATAGCCCTCTGGGCATTTGGAATTTTCTTCATCTGGATATTATGTAATTAAGGCCCACGCCAATGCTTGCCATATGCAGGTTCATTGCTCTACAGATTAGATATTTTAGTATTAGTATTTAGTATTTATATTGCATCCCGCACACTTTCATATGAATGCGGCGTTCTTCTGCAGAACCTCGTTGCCGGCGACCCAGTTCATTTAAATTTGGCGTCGAGCCAAGTCAAGGCAGCGAGCCAAGCAATGAGCATTAAAGTTATGCTCGTAGTTGGGCCGGGTGGCAGCAGGGGTGGGGAGGGGAGGTGTGTGCCTGGCCAGGCGTTGCTTGTAGCTTTGTTTGTTGTTAAGTGTGTTAACAGGGTTTATGCTGCACACTCGCACAGACAAACAGGGGATCCTGCCTGCTGGATGCGGAGTGTAAGCCCACACATCCGTGAAAGACGGCTGTCTGCTCCTCCACTTCCACCTTCCACTTCCACTTCGCCTTTCCCTTTCCTAGTCCTGGGAACTCTGTGTGGCTTATTAGCGTTCAGCTGCTGGCTTTAAAGTGGTTGAGACGCAGTGTGCTTTAAGATGGCGCTCGCCATCCTCCGCCGTCCTCCATCGTCGTAGCTTGACAACTTCCGACAGCCGTCCATCCACATCCACATCCACACACAATCGCACTCACCAGCGCCACCCCCAAAGGTGCAGCCATTATTATTTTTGTGAAATAAAAACCGCAATTACCTGAGAGTAAAATATATGGCAGCCGGAGCAAATAAACCAGAGAGTGCGTTTGTGCCGGTGAGTGTGTGACATAAAGCAAACAATATGGCGACACGCAACACTAAACAGACGGAGGAGAAAAGGCTCGAGGAGGGGGGAAGGCGGCAAGAAAATGGGGCCAAGTTTCACGCCATGTTGCTGCTGGGCTACGAGCAACAATGTTGCAGAATCTCTAGTGCACCAACATTAGTTTTGGTCGCAAATAAAAGTAAAAATAAGTGTAAAATTAAATTATACGAAAGCGTCGATGTGTGAGTGAAGAAGGGAACTCGCCCCCAGTACCCTCACCATTGAGACGCATTGTATTTCCCTCTGTTGCTTTCTCGCGTTAAGCACAAAAATTGAGTAACTGCACATGAATGAAAATGAAAACAAAGCCAGAGGGGACTTGCTGCAGGACGAACGGTGGACGAACTTTCGCGCTAAAAACTTTTGCATTTCTTAACTAGTTTTTGCTATTGTTTGTTGTTTTCCCCCACTTTTTTTGGGGGGGTGCACAAAATGCGGAAAATTAAATTGCCCCCGCGAGCGTTCGCCCGCTTTCGCAGGTCCAAAAACACGGAGCAGACAACACGCAGCCAAACAATAATTGAAATAAACACTTAAAAACTTTGACTGCAGCACTTTCTTCGTGCTTGGTCTTTGCTATTTTCCTTTTGTTGAACTGGAAATAGTTTTCGTTTTCTTATAAGCGTGCTGCTTGCCACACTCAGTTAAATTCTATAAAGCTGAAAAGACAGATTTCCTGACTGCTGTTAAGAGCAACAATGAAGAAGTAAGCACGCTGCATACTTCTGTGCGTTGTGGCACTCTAATTATACCTCTCGTGATTTAGAGACAATTACGTAAATATAATTAAGTCATTGAAGCATTTAAGCGAGAGTCAAAAGGCAATAACAAGGACACAAAGAGCTGGCCGCAAATGAAGTTTTCGCAACATGACCTGGGGCGAGTTTTCGTTTTCGTTCTTGTTTCGGTTCGCAGAAGAAGAGACCGCAAACCATTCGGTGTGTTTACATTTCGCACATATTATGGCCACCCCATGACCATGTGCTTTCTAATCCAGACCAACGAGTTTGTCAACGTCAAATTGACAAATAGCATCTCTTTGGTCACACACTGCTTAATTATAACGTATAATTATGTGGGATGAGATTAATGCCGGATCCTAAAAATGTATGTTTATTTAAGTCATAAATCGAAGCCATTAAACCAAAAGTGCCCAAACGCTGCTTATGGCAGATCAAATAATAAATATACATTCATAAATAACTTTTATTTCTGTACCTTAAAACACAATAAATTATAAAACTGACAAGTTTTGAAACCCGTTTGATATTTCCCACTTTTGCGAATATCTAAACTACCAAAAAAAATTTCACATCGGATTAGCGAATAAAATTGTTGCTTCTCAACTTAATGAACAATGCACATATGTATAGGTATATGACGATTTCTCTTCTTTTAGCAAGACCAATTACAAAACAGAAGATTAGGGATCTCTGGACTAAACCATCTCATATATACATTTGGACATATGAACTCATATAATTAGGGGACTAAGTATGCTTAAAGCAGCCAGTTAAAATTAAAATGTTGGTATTGCGGTTGCTTTTACGCGCTTTTTCTGCCACAAAGCTTCGTTAATTAATTTGATACTTTTTTTCTGCTTCCTTCTTGCGTTTCTAAATAGCAACAATTACTGCCAAGGAAACACATTGCAGAACCATTTTGTGGGCGTGGACCGATAACAAGGATCATAACATTTTCCTCTTTGTAGGTCTTTTGTTCTTGGTCGTTTTTTATGAACATTCCATTGGCCGAGACTAAAAAGACGAAAAAATTAATATCAATTTTCGAGCTTTGTCTATGGCTAACAACCCTCTTTGTTGTTGCTGGATACCGCTGCCGTTGACGTAAATTGTAGATTATAATCAAATGTATTCTGTTCCGTTTTGTGAATTATTTTCGTGGCTTTGTACGCGACTGGTTTGGCGTAATTTTTTCATATTTTCATTGCGTGCCTTTGGGCTCTATGAATTTGTCCTTTGGCTAGCTTTGGCTATATTATATTAATAGCAATTACTCATAATTACTCGCTCTCTCCTGCATACTTCTCCCCGATTCTGTTTCCCTGCAATTAAGTTGATTACAACAGCAGTGACAGCCTTTTTCCCTTGTCTATATGTGTGTGAGGTGCACTGTCCCATGAAAAGGACTGTTGATTGTGGAGGAGTGCAAAACAAAATTAAAAAGCGAAAGGTTAGCTGGCTAGCACATGCTTATAAATCACAGAAGCTCCTTAAGCTCCTTCTTTACTCTGTTTTCTTTCCCAACTGGCTTGGCTTTTCTTTCGCTTTCCACTCAAATTCAACTAACCGCCTCGAGGGCCGGGAAGGAGCTTTCGTATCTGGGCTGGGCATCTCTCGTGTGCGCTTTAAGTGAGGTTATTATTTTCGCCTTTCAGTGGCTCACACATACACTCGGCATCTTTTCCTGATAATAGAACTTTTGGCCGCAAGACAAATTGTGATTCAGCCGATGGTGCTGGGGGAGCATTGCACTCGAAAATTATTTTAACTCAATGACTTCAAGTTCTGGGTTTGTGATTAAAAATTTCAGTTTTCACGTGTGGGAGTAACTGTTTATAAAAACGGTGAATTCTTGTAATATTTATTTATTAACTTATTTTAAGCTAATTTAAATTATAGAACTACAAGGTAACTGAGAACTAGAAGCATTAGCAGCTAAGGCCTTTCGCTCGTATTCTCGTAATATAATCCATATAATAAAGTACTAAAAACAAAGTCAAGCCATCATTCCCGACCCGAGAACCATATTTAGCTCGACGTCTAGAAGCCATTTTTTTTTCTAAGTGAAGAACGGCTCTCTATCTTCACTTGGGTTACTTCCCTCAGGCCAACAATCATCATCAGTGTCAGCAACAGGAGGCGGAGCCGCTGGCTTTTGATGCAAGCGGTAAGCGCGTTATCCCAACCGAATCCGAATTCGAAAGTGGGCTGCTGGGCGTGTTTTCCGTAATTGAAAAGCGCCAAAACAGGCAAAGCCAAAAAGCTTTGCCTGGCAGCTACAAGTGGTGCTGGATAGACAAGTCAAGGACGCCCCGCTGCTGATTGACAACATATTCAAAAGCCAAATCATCGACCAATGCTGGCGCTAACGAGCAGAGCCTCAGAGGGCGGGCGTCATGTGCGAAAATTAATTAACAAAATTGCGTTTTAAAAATGTGATGCGCGCTCTAAAAAAAAAGGCTGCAATTACCGTTAATGAGTTGAACGCCAAAGGCACCACCAAACGCATCTCCTCCTTGATTTTCCTCTTAATGAGCAAAGCCTTTTAGACATTACAAAAGTTTCGCAGCTTGTCTATTTTGATGTTTTCGTTCTTTCGCTACCCTTTTTTTCTGATGGGAAAATATTTTACTTCCTTTTGCACTTGACTTCTCTTTGACTATGGGGTCGTGTCAAAAAAGTGCACAAGGCACGCAACAAGTCTTGACCCGAACTTGGAACTTGGCCAAGCACCTTTGACGTGGCTCCTGGAAATTACCCTTTTTACGTGGCACATTAATTTCGAGCAGGTTCACTGGGTTCAGTGAGCAGTCAACCCCAAACACACCCACACACGTACAGCTCCACATTTGACCAGTTCATTGAAGCGATTTTGATGTCAGGTTCTTTTCATGGGAACTATTGCCAGGGCTACCAACCCCAAGAGTGCCACAAATGGCAGTAATGACTACCAACGCTTTGATTTCGACTTACAGCACTATCTGCCCATCCATCAGCATCCAGTTCCTGCTCTATTCTTTATTTTCCCTCCGCCGGATTTGTCTCAATTGGTAAATGGAAGCCAATTAGTGGCCCGGCTGTGTGGCCAAGTGTTAAATTAATTACCTAATGGCTGCACTCTTGAATCGTAGCAAAGTTTGCTTATTGAACTCTTAAATAAAATGCACATGCAACTTACTCGCACTATTTGCTCATAGATATATCTGGACGCATTTGTGTGTTGACTTAATTATATTTGCAGTGAGGAAAAACGGAATTGCCGGTAATCAGAGCTGGAGAGTCGGTCGAGGCGAGCCAAGTGCTGCACAAATAGCCAGTTCAGGTGGTGCACGTTCTTTTTGGGTTAGAGAACGGGCTGACCCATGACAATGGCAGAGCAAATATTAAACTGCCGTACAAACATGCTATATGTGTTCACTGATAGAAAAAGTATGACCTATTGGCTACTTTTTTTGCTCAAAAAGGCTTTATGGGGGAATTTGTTTTGGTTTTAGAACTTAAACTTCCAGATCGAATACAAAATGTAGCAAGCTCCAAACAGAACAGTAACTTAACACTTTGATAGTAGAGGTTATATGCTCGAATGGAGTATCACAAATTTAATGGAATTCAAACATGAAGTTCGCCAATTATTATTCAAAGCGCAACATTATATTTATCTGTTTTGAAAATAAGCTTTATTGTTTTTCTCTGAGTATATCGATGTGTGCGGTCAAGTCGAAGAAATCTTGACTTGACAAATCGAGTAATAAAAATGGCCCGTCTATCGCAGTCAATACAGGGAGACAACAAAAAAGGTCAGGCTTAGAGCATGATCCCCAAACGGGAAGAACGGTGCACAGTGTGTGTGAAATGTAAACTTAAATATTTTATGGCATTCAAGCAGGCAACACAAAGGAGAAAGTGGGAGGAAGGAACTGATGCCAGGTAAGTGCCGGTCGCACTGAAATAAAATTGCATACTTCATGGCGCAGGATGCGGCAAACACAGCGACAGCAACAAGGAGCACTGAGCAGAGAAAGGAGCCGCCTGCCAGACGTCTTTGTCAGCAGGCAGCGAAGAAATTCAATGAAATTTATTTACAGTTTAAAAAGTAGACAAGTGCCAAGGAGCCGGGAGCAGAGAGGATACGACTGCAATCGACTCTCGTGCGTGTCTGCATGGGTTTATTTAAAATTCAATTATGGCACACAATTGTCGACTGCTTGCCGCAGTGCCAAATGAAGCGGGTTGCTTGCGGATATAAAACGCCAAGATAGCCAAGATACTTATGGGACAAATGGAAAGAACGTCTGACTGGTATTCAAGTATATTGAAAATCCAATGAAATTGCTTACCAAATAGTTCAGTTTATATATATACTGTTCGTCGATCCTTACCTGCAACAAAAAAGAAATATGAATAATTAGTTAGTCAGGATCTGGCCTTGGGTTGGCTTATAACTAGGACATTGGACAGTACGACGATTTTTGGGTTATCTAGCGGCACACAATATTAAATTTCATACGACCAAAACTAGATATGTAAGGAACACGTTTTTCAAAATCATACATTCTAAACAAATCAAATTATGTAGAATATATCTATAAAAATCAAGGTAATTAAAAAAATATTAAATCAGGAATATAATTATTTTATGATATAGATTTCCTTAATTCATTTAACGATTTACCGTTTTCAGGAAATTGCCTCATCGGATCATTTTTCATTTTTCAAGGTCTATCATCGACATTACGCCCCTTCAATCTAATTATAATTTATGTCATTGGCATACAGACGCCTAGAGACGCCATTTTCGCTGACTACACTGCTTGCTGCCCATAAATTTAATATTTCCCGAGCTTTCGATATCTGTATCACCATCTGCAGTAGCAAAAGCAAAGGAAGGGAGAAGCGCGTGTCACAGCGACACCCGAAATCTTGTTAAAGAAATCTCAATTATCAACTTTTATTGATTTGCATAGCAAACACAGAGCAGAAAATGGTAAGCAAGCCCACAGAGCTCAGTGCTATTTACGCTCCATTTTCCAAGCTTTTCACTTTCGTAGGAGAACGAAAAAATGCACGAAAACAATTACGATAAAAATGTGAACTCGGGGTCTTTTTCGACTCGGTTTTTTGTTTGGTTCTGCCTGTCCCATCTTGGCGAGATGAATGGGGCTTTGGTTAGGTAACCTGCCATGAGACAAGCTTTGAGCACGGATAAAAGCAAATTATGATAACAATAAAGATTTAACTAGAGGGGAGTTTGAGTGGGCGGCGAGCGGAGCGCTGTCAAGTGGCATTTCCATGGTCCTGTCATTGAGAAATCGACAGCACAAAGGACCCGGCTAGAAGCAGGAACAATTTAAATAGACATTTATCTTCTGGAGCACACACTCTTATAAAAAAAAACGGGAAACACACGCACACACACGTGCTGGTTCCTATAACAAAATTACAGTGACTGCGGCTGATCCATGACGATAATGCGACTGACGATAATATGGGTATCCCCCAAAACGTACTACCGAGAAGCTGATTTTGTGAATGTTTGTCCCGAATTTTCTTACTTGTTTTGTTTGATTTTATTTATGTAAAAGCAACAACAACCACCGAATCTTCCCACCGCCTATCTAGCCTTAATTTTTGTTTTCTTTTCGCGCTGCTTTTTTCCTCCTTTTTTATTTTCTTTATAATTTTTAGCTGGGCAAATGTTTTTCAAAGCATAAAAATACTTTTACATTAACTTGTTTCAACACGCACTCAAACCAAAAGTTGTAGAACATTTTTGGGTTTGCTTTTAACGCTCAAAGACTTTTCGGGCCAAGAAAAACAGCAAGTTGCTCGAGAAGAGCGGCTTCAGCAACAGCAATAATAATCACAACAACTGCGCCGTGTGTTTATGGGCAAAATTCCCATTTTTAGGGGAAAATCTTGAAAAAGTTTCTATGTCTATCGGCTATATCAACATCATTTGCGTTAAGTGGTTGAAAAGCAAGCGCCGAAAAAGTTGGAACCTTTACGATTTGCCTAATGCGTTGGCCTATCTATCACCCCGAAATACAGCAAGTCGCCAGCCTATTAAACTGCAATAAAGCCATGCCTTGGCTGGCTGCCAAAATGGAGTACAGCAACAGTTAACCAGATTTTGGCTTTCCTAATTGGCTGCCTGTTGTTTGTTGCTGTTTGCCCGGAGGGCCAACACAAGAGAACAAACGGAAAAGAGAAACCTGAAAGAGAGCAGCAGGCGAAAAAACTGTTGCATACTTATTGGAGGCACCCCTAATAACTTTTGCTGATAATATGTCAGTGTGTGTGGCAAAAATAAATAAAATACTTTTGGCAAGGGCTTTTTGTGGGAGCCCCTTACGTGCAGGGTCTTCTCCCCTTTGTCTATGAAAAAGAAAATAAAAAAGGGAAAGGCAGAAGCATAGATTTCGGCATATCGATAGCAAGCGCATTGCATATTTGCTTTTGAGCTCCCCAAACGGAGCAAGCTGAACACTTTTATGGCTGCTGGCAAAATTTATGATTTCCCCCTCTGCCTTTGTTAAAAAGGGATTTCGTTCTGTACAGCTCGTTACCTGGCTGTCCCTTCCGCTGCCTGCTTGTGCTTGCCACAATTTAAGCGCTTTAAAATTTGCATGAAAATCAAAGGAGACAGCAGCAGACCTTACCAAATTATGGCAATTAAAGCAAATTAACTAAGTGAGCACAAAAGCGTTTGCCAAATCCCGGTATCAAAGTTCAAAAGCTCGCCAATAGGAATTTAACTAAACAAAGTACTAATGAACTTGGGTTTATGGCACAGACTGACTGGCTGGGAAAATTGATTTGCATAGCAACCGAAGCATGTGGCATAGTCAGCCAAATCGCAAGACACTCGCTAAGCAGTTTAACTATTTAGAGCAAGAGCCCGGGCTGAAGCCCCACTCACGGCTCCCTTTGGTCCTTGTGTGCCGCACTCCATGGCAACTACAGTTTGAGGTGCACGCCTCAGGCTGAAGTGTCAAAGACATGGCCGTCACAGGCTTGCCTGCTCACAAATGTTGACAAGCTAATGAAATGTGAGGCCCCAAAATTGATACACTCTGCAGGAAGACGATGATGAACTCCAACTCAAACTCACTCCACGAGGCTATTTACTGTCAAAAGGAGTCCCTAGCGACCTTTTTGGACGATGGGAGCTGGATGCTAAGTTGCTGCTAGGACATTTGGCTATGCAAATCGAAATCATAATGAAATCAAGAATGGTAAGACTCCGCTGGTATCACTTAAATTTCTTCAGAATTGATTTATGTATAGTCTATGGCAGGAACTAGTTTAGCAAGTAAAAAGCGCAATTCGTTTGTCACTTTGTTTTGCCGTTTTGTGTATATACATATTTCTTGGACGTGACTTTCATAGATTAGATATAAGAGAACAACCCCATAATTTAGTTGAGGTGAAGTTTCAATTCATACCACATACATTACGTCCATTCCAGGAAAGAAGATGGTATCACACTAAAAGAAAATGTCAAACGGAGGCATAAAATACGCGATTAATCGGCCATATCGGCAAATAGATCATACCACAAGGAGAATCGATTCAAAACTGAATACCAAAACAATTTGCCGAGGACATAGAAAGCCCCAAAGACATATGAGTGGTAAATCACATCAATATGTAACTCAGTCAGCAGCCAGTACCCAGAAAGGCAAAGCAGAGTGGAGCAACAACAGATGGCAAAGATGTTTATCTAAGAGCAATGGTCCTGGAAACACTTCCTCTACTCGCTGTCCCCCGCATCCACCCACATCTAGCGACCCCACGATTTGCTATGCAATTTTACACACTTGACCATTAAACGTAGCCATTGGGAGCAGTTTGCATAGCAATGAAGCAGAGACAGAGGCGTGTTTGAGTTCGAGGTCTGAATAGAAAAGCAAGGAGTTGGAGTCGGGTCAACTTGATGAAGAATGAATGATTACGTCAGACCAGAGAGCTTAGCTTAGGCGCCTCCCCGACGTCCAGCCAGATGAGGATGATGACGACGATGATGGCTAACCGCATTCAGGAGGTGTGTAGTTGACTGTAAAAACTTCAATGAATAAATTTTTCTCCTTCGAGGTTGCCGTAAAAAGCATAAATATGAGCCAGACCCACAAACAGGATACAAGGGAAATAGTAGCAGAGTAAATTGATCGAAATGAAAATGCTCATAAATTTGCATACGATGGGTCAAATATTGTAATTGAGAGATGGAATTTATGGACTATCTGATAAAATGTGAAACAATTTAGCTCCTTTTTGATTCCAAAAAAGGGGAAAGGTAACCCATTTAACGATTTAATCCCCACAAATGAATATTATACATGATAACACATCTTAAACTAAACCTCAAGACATTTAAAAATTGTGGTCAAATTAACGATTTTCTATATTATTAATTAAAATCGCCAAGAATATGTATACACAACCCTATTTGGTCAATTAAAGACCACCTTCGAATAAATACGGGAAACCCGTATTTTTGGCAAACTCTGTCTGGTCCTCCTGACACTTGACGATTTGTCATGTTGACACAATAAAACGTCAGAAGAAACTCCGAAACCAGAAGAACACAAATGGGAAAAAATGCCAAGTAGATTCTATGGAATTATGACAAACTGTCTCGAAAATGCTGAAAATACTGTTAACGTTTTGGCTCCGGAGCAAAGCGAGTTTGGACAAAGCATGAGGAAAAAATTATATGAACTGCAGCTCCTGCTTTTGTTGACTGACGAAAGGAAGAACGTGGCGTATGAGCAATGTCTGCTGATGAGAATGATGAAACAGCAGAAAATATGCCAGGGGGAGGGCGGCATGCGAATACAATGAACTTGAGTGGAGCCGCTTTGCTGGTCTGCCTGCATTCATGAGCATAAAAAATTGGCGCCGCATTTACACAGACAATCAAGCGCAGTCTTCACTTTTCCTGGCTATGAAAAACGGGAGAAAATCGCCTGAAAGGCAAAAGGCGGACCAAAGACGACAGGCGACAATGGCCGGGTTTCAGCCCTTTTTTGCTCTTTTCCTATTTCTGTGCCTCAGCCTGGCAATTGCACAACTCATCAAAAGTCTGGCCTCTGGACGGACTTGGTCCTGGTGTCTGCCATTTGCATTTATGCACATAAAACTAGCGGAAAATTTGATGTTGATGTTGACGAAAGGTGACAATTGTGCACCAGAACTGCATTTAATCAAGTTCAAACGAGACTTCGTTATGCCAAGGACCACAAATTAGTCATTAGCATGTGTCTATGCTCTGTCGCAGCTGAACTCAGTGCTTTTAATTATTAAGGGATACGATCGCTTGAATCAAAAGAGTGTTCTCCAAGTGAATGCATATTTTAGGGCACTAACTCAACGTGGGCCTGACACACATTTCTGCGCTATAATAATAATTAGACAGGAGCCGGATAGACAGCGTCTGTGCTTATTAATCAACCCCAAGCAAGCGCACATGAAAGTGTGCTATGCAAACACGCAAAACTTTGCCCTGAACTTATATTCAACAAATTAATTTTCCACCCACCAGAAAACAGAAAAGCAGGGTTCTCCGGGTTTGTTTGCCCAACTCTAGTTAATGAAATCAGTTGCACTCGCCCAGATTGCGAGTGTGTAAATTTAGTTAACTGCAAACTTCAGCCAACATTATGTCTGGCATCGATGCCGGTGGTTCTACCTGCCTGCCTGCTGCACCTTTTAAACATTTATATATTTTGCACCTACTTTTCCCCGTTTGTTCGCTTCCGTGTTTTTTGGGTGCGTTGCAGCGCAATTTCCAGCTGCCAGACGCAGAATTTCCCCAGCCGCATACATCAAGCTGCGGGCAACCGAGCACGAAAATTTCCACCACCTCCGTCTGCGCCATACATACGCATATGGAAATGATGTCCGTTCGTGGCTTTGGTAATGTAAAACGTAGCAAATTGAGTTCATTTCGCTGACGGACTCCTAGCAAGCAGAACTTATCATTAGTATCGCTTTTCAGCGCACCCGTGCCGCATGCCGAATGAAACCATCTCTCACATAGCACATACAGGCCAGTAAACAGAAGCGGGATAGGAATAGGAATAGCGGAATGGCGGAATGGCGGAATGGGTACCGCGAAAGGAATAGGGATACGTGATCCTGGCGCACGTAAACATGTAATAATTACTTTGTTCTAGGTGTTTTCAACTCACTTTACTCCGCTAAAAGTTGTGGCGAAACTTTTCAAGCAGAACAAGCTGAGCGGACACTGCGAAAAAAACTTCAGTGTTAAAGAGTCGTTTCAATCCCGAAGATAAGAGGAGACATTACTAGACACGACCGGTTTATTGAAATAGTAAAATCGTACAGTGAGGAGAAGCGTATGTAAATGAAAAAATTGAAAGGCCAAAAAGGATTGTGTTTATTCCCTCAGTGTATGAAAAAGGCGAGTCCTGGTCTGACCCTGCTAAGCGAGTATTAGTGGAAATTTAATATTGCAATTAATACAGCAACAAAGTGTGCATCGCATATTAATAAGTTAGTTTGTCGCTTCTAGTTTGAGTGAGTGCCCGAGTTGGTCTCGGGCTTTGGCCTCTGCTCATATGCTCCTGCCAGTCTCCTAGTTTGGCAGTTTGCTAGTTTCCTGGCGTGCTAGTGCGCTCGTGTGCTTGGTGGATTAGTACACTGGAGGGCAAACATTTTGCGCTCGTAAAAGCCAAAGTTACAACCTCGCTAGTTGGCTTAGGGGGTTGAAGGGCGCGCTTGCTTTTAATGGCCTCCTCCGTCAGTCACCCATTCCGTCGCACATTCAATATTCATATTCATATGCTCCTGGTCGCCGCATTTAAGCTTTTAATGATTTCAAAAAAGTTCGGTTCGAAATAAAGGGAAAGCTGGAAGCGCCATTGGATGCAAAAACTTTCCTCCTAATGCGCTTAGCGGTGGTCGTTTAACTGCAAACTTAATTCGCAGCTACACACATTTTTACTATTTTTTTAAAGGATTTTTCTCAGGCGCCGCGTTGTTATTTAGAAGAAATTCTGGTATTTTTTATGGCTGCGAACGGGCGACAAAAACTATTTGTGCAAACAACAAAGAAAACTTGCGCTCACAAAAAGGAAAATCATCATCATCAGTTGCCGGAGGAGCGGGACCAGAAGCAGAAACAGGAGCAGCGTCAGCAACTACAAAAGCGCAACAAAAGCAATTTAAATTTAGCCAGCGGCATAGCTGAGCAGTGAATACTGAGAGTTGTCCGAGCGAACAAATTTCATTTCATTGCCGAGCGCGAAACGTTTTAGTCATAACTTTTTAATTTGTTTGTCAGCGACAGACGAATCACTACGACAAGCCAAGGCACTGTGAAGCAGCGGAAAAATAACATTAAACTTGTTTCAACAAACATGGTTTACATTTTCCTTAAAGGTTTTAATTTCAACACCGACATTGCACAACAATCTTAGCATAAGTTGCGGACTCTCGGATTAGCGCAATCATAGGAGACCTCATCAGTAGAAATGAAATTTCGTCAGTACCAAAAAGTGTGCTACGAAAATCGATTGAGGGCGGATAAATCATAACAATGCTTAGGCAATATGTCCTGTCCCCCGTTCTGGACCCACCCCCTTTGCACCCTGGTGAGCCGGCTCCAGCTTTGATCAATGCAAAAATTCTTGGTGTACATGTCTCTGGGGTTGATTTATCTATTTACTCGGCAGCCTCGTCATCAGGGATCCCAGAGATAGGACGGGCGGAAAACGGACTCCCTTTTGTAGCTGTCAATATTTAAAACGTTGTCCTGCTTCTGAGCACGCAGCTGCTGTCCCCTTCCTGCTGTCGTACCGCTTCCCTACTGCTGTAACACTGCGTGCTTAACAAGAGTTTATTGAATTTTATTTTCTCATCTCAATTTGATGCAAGCACGAAGCATTTTCTTTCTGCCTGCCCTCACTTATTTTGGGCAACATATTGCCTGTCCCACTTCTTGACATAATTTTTTGGGGAAAAGAGAACTTTGTCTCCGGTGCATTTAAATTTCAAATTGTTTTATTACCGGACGATCCCCAACACAGGAGGATAATTGAAATTTTGTAGTTGAAAATACTTTATACGCAGCGTAGTCGTAAATCGCTTATTACAACAAATGTTATGTATTTCAACGCACAGCTAAAACTTTTTGCCGTATCCGAGTCAAGTTTTTCGATTACGGATTAATGTAATTTTTTCTTCATATATATATATATATATATATATATATATACACTTCTGTTTTTTTTTTTTTTTTTTAGCATGTTGACCCCTCCCAGAGCTCATCTAGTTTGTTTGACTTGTCGGCCCGGCTTGAAAGTTTGATGAATTTTTAAATTTAAAAAGTTTATTTGAGCGTTCGTAAGTTTGCCGAGGGCCGCCAGTTCTGCGGATTATTATTAGAAGTGCAGGCTGACTGACTTCAACACTTCAAAGCGAGTTCGTTGATGAGGTCGTGCCACTTGCGACCGCTTTTCCCACGAAGTTGCCGCCGTCCGGCTTGTTTATTCGAATCCCCAAGCACACTTCCTAATTTGAACAATTTTCTATTTGCCCTCGCTGCAGAATCTTTCATGTTTCATTGTCAATATCTTTATTTATCGTGCGGTTTGCAGGATTTGTTTCGCGGTCTTTATTAGCACCTAGGGGTTGTTTTCATGCGCCTCGGTTTCCAAGCTGTTTGCTCAGTCAGTTATCTGCATTTGTTTCTATTGGCAAAAATATTTGCCACAACGAGCAGTACAGGTGGAAAAAGAGGAAAAGAGCTTTGTTGAGCCATATAAATAAATACAAATACATTAAAATATAAATGTATTTCGTTTTTGCGATAATTACTAAAAACAAAACAGAGGTATTTGTTGCCCCATAACAATAATAATTACACACAGCCAATGCAAAGGAGATCGATGCGAAAAATATTTAATCACAAAATGCTTTCATGAACGAATGACTGCATTTAATGACGGCCACATGGAAAATCGCACGAAAATTAAGCGAAAGACTAAAATCAACATTTAAATTGGCTAATGGATAAGGGCAGGGGTGTTAGGTATTGTAGGGGCGTATGTTAAACAAAATCAATTACAGATAATTTAACGTGGACGGCTGGTGTGTAAAAAGGGGAAGCACATAATAGAGTCATTTAAGTACAGTTTAAACATTAATGAGGGTCGAGGGGTAATTGCAGTAGCAAAGCAAGGAGTTTCTGCCCACGATAAATCGATAATAAATGTGGCAGACGTTGCTCGTAGGTTTTGCCAGCTTGGCTGTTAGAATAACTAATGGAACACACATACGCACTTGGACACCTAACACAAAGGGCGATACGCAGCACCGTACACGGAGCATTGTGGCACTATAGACTTACAGCACATGGCACGTTTGTTTCACTTGTGTCCACGGCTTGGGAAATACAACTGAAAGCGGAGCAAGAGGGTCAAAACTGGCCTTTATTTTGCCAGAAGTAAGTGACGTGGAGGTACAACTTTATGCCTTTCGCGCTGCAGTTTGCGCCAACAAATTGCAGCGACATTTCAACGCCAACTAATCAATATGGACGACATGTTGTCGACGGGGGAGAGGAGGCCAAAAAGCGGGAGTATGCGGAGGTGAACTAAAACAGTTGGCCAGGACAAATCGTAAGTGCTGGCCAAACAATTGCGGTTAAGGCTCTTCTTGAACGCGATAGTTATTACTGATAAAATAATAAAACCACTCAAACAGCAACTATAATTTTACTACATTTTTTATGTTTTTGCTCTTCTCGAAATTTACAAACTTCTAACAAAGTTCAGATTAGGTCCATTAATTTGTGTCGAATCCCTGATCCGAGGCTAATTTGTATGCCAGTCAGCTGGTCGAGCGGTTGCACTTTATTTTATTGCGCGCAATTTACTCACAACCCAAAAAAGACCCTTTAGCAGACGTGGCCCAATAAGAAAGGCCTAAGAAGCAAGGCAAGAAAAAGGGTCAGTTTTCTATACCTATATATAATTGCACATAATTGGCATTTAATTATCCCTCAATTCACACTCTCACAGAGGAATGAAAAGCATTGAAAGTCAGAGCCCCTTCGATTTACGCAAATAAAATCTTATTTTTTATTGTTAAGCACGATGTAGGTAAGGAATAAAACTGTTCCTAGTGTGAACACATTTGCAATGCAAACAACCCGGATTGTCCAGAGAGAAATGATCAATAACTGTAAAATTGGTCTGTGAGGGTGTATTATATTAATTTATTACTAGCTTAATAGTCTTAATACTACGTAATTTATTGGTAAACAAATCAATCAATAAAATCTGAAATACATCTAAAAAAACAACGACAACGACTATGAGCACGACAACAAATGAGGAAAGGCAACAAAATGAGCTACTGCGGTGAGTGATGAAA
This sequence comes from Drosophila santomea, assembly GCF_016746245.2. Taxonomy (NCBI): domain Eukaryota; kingdom Metazoa; phylum Arthropoda; class Insecta; order Diptera; family Drosophilidae; genus Drosophila; species Drosophila santomea. The sequence continues at coordinate 28,744,432 of NC_053019.2, forward strand.
AATTCGGTTATTAGGAATTAGTGAGCATGAAAGAACTGTAAGGTTTCCAAAACGTCAGGCAATGCATGAGAAAAAGTGTTAGTGGGCAACGGTTACTATCTACATCTCGATAGGTAAATGAGTAGAGGAAAACTCAAAGAAAACTGAGGAGAGAGTTGTTTTATAGAGTTTTTTTTACTGAACACACAAACCTTTTTAGGAGAAGATAAGTGTAGTGAAGTTGGCGATGGCATAGAACAATCAGAAGATGCAGAACTGCAGCCGCTGCTGGCGCTGCTGCAGCCCCGAACGCTGGCCAGTGGTAAGTGATGGGGCATAATCGGCAGTGGTTGTGGCCCCAGAAGGGAGGATATTGTACCGCCACCCACTGCAGCGCCAACATTACCGCCGACGGCGCTCAGGACTGCATCCGCCACTGCCTGCGGCTGCTTCTTAGTAGTAGTGGTAGTAGTTCTAGATACGGCTGATAGATTAACTGTATTATTTACATTGTTGGTCGGAGTGGTGGCCGCCGAAGTGGGCGTGGCCGCGGTAGCGAACATAGCTGACGAGGCCACCGCCGCCGCCGGAATGATGGTCAATGGAGTGCTCGGCGCCGTGAAGAACTGTGTCGGCACAGATACAGGAACCGGACCTGCAATCGGTCCGGAGATCGCGCCCGGAATCTGGGCGGCCACCGGTTTGGTAGGCGTGGCGGGGGCGGTGGTCACACCTACAGCACTGTTCACCTGAAGCTGCATATACGTCTGCAGCATGGCCTGTGCTTGAGCTTGAGCCTGGGCTTGGTAGTGGAACTGCTGCTGCAGTTGTTGCTGATGTTGCACTTGCGCCTGCTGTTGCTGTTGTTGCTGCTGGGCGGCAATGGCTGCAACCTGGTGGTGAAAGACGGCCGCCTGCTGCTGCTGTTGCTGCTGTTGGTGTTGTTGCTGGTGCACCTGCATGGCCTGATAGGCGGCGGCTGAGGCTGCCGAATGCTGCGGATGCTGATGCGGATGTGGATGCGGATGCGTGGACGGCGGTGCGTGCAACAATTGCATTTGCTGTGCGTGGTGGGTTTAGATTATTTGTTGTATTTGGTTTTGGCGAGGGTTCTGTTTTGGTTTCAGTTTGGTTTTTGAATTGGATCTTCTGTTTCCCCGCAAATAAAAAACAAAACAAATCGGAACCAACTAAAGTGTGTTTGGGATGTACTGAACTGTTTCGATATTATTCGTCTAAAATTATAAACCGTGTTTCGTGGGCTGGAGAAGAAGTGAGCTAAAGAGAGTGATTCGAGAGTTGAGGTTTAGATAAAGAAATCAGGTGAGAGCGATAGCAGTGATAGTTTTCAGCGAGCGCTACCAGTGGATAGTGGATAGGTAAAACTACAATTAGAACCATAGGCAGAGAAAGACCGATACAGAGAGACAGTAACAGAGACAGAAGCAGTAGCACTAGCACAAAGATTTGGCCAATTTGTAAAAGATCTAGGTCCGCTCACAACGTGGTCACTTGAAAGAACAGCTTAAGCAAAGAAGTTGTGAAAGTTTATGTGACCAAATCATGAGGTGAGCTTCAGCTTCGTTTAATTAGATTTTAATGTCAATGGTTTAGCTGGCAACAGAATCTAAAAATAACCTATATACACGATCGCAGAGGAAGGCGTAAAATAAAGTATTAAAAGTAAAACTAGTTCCCCAGATAAAATAAAAGAATTAACTTAAGTACAACTTAAAATTAAAGATTAACTCAATCTAACCCCATTGACATTAAAAACTTCTGAAATTTTTCGAAATATATTAGGTAGGCTAGCAATATAGATTAATTATGGCAGAGAAAGTTAAACAAAAAAATAATTTTAGGCATATAATTGGCTTTTTGCATAGTAAACTGTACAAGTTTCATATATATTTTTAGTTAGTAAAACTGTTGCCATATTGTTTTATCAAGATTATTCTGATATCGAATTCATACTCATTTTGTTTGACAGTTAGTTTAGCGGTTCTAATTTTTCGATTCGATTTTTTGATGATCGAGTGAAGATTCGGTAGTTTGATTTTGGCGGCGCTTACCATTATTAAATCTTGTATAGGGGAGGATTCGGCCGAATCGGATGCAACGATCTCGTTCTTTACCGTAGCTGCTGCTCCTGCCACTGACGAAGCGGGCGGCGGTGTGGGTGTGGCGGGGGCGTTGACGGCAAGCGACGCTTGAGAGCTGCTGCTGATACTGAGCGCTGCAATCGCTGCTGACGCCGTGTTTTCTGTTAACGCAGCAATGATGACAGTTTTATTGGCAACAAATGTTGATTAAATTTCTCCGCTTCTAATTTTAGCACTTGGTTGTTACTCGAGAGCTTTTTCTTTTTGGCGCGTTTGAAGTATTGGATTTTTTTAATTTTTTATTTTTGGTATTTTCTTGACAGGTTTTGATTTTAAGGAAATTGCACAGGGTTTGTTGGTTTTTGTGATTTGGTGAATATATGATCTCTGCTTATGGTTTCTATATAATGCCAATTGAGTTAGTTTTCGATATTTTTTGTTTTACCAATATTGTGACGTAAAGCTTTACGCAAATTGTTGCTTCGCTAATTCGATGGACAAAACAATCAGCTAACACGATTTTACTTATTTCTTTTATTTTGCTTTTTTTTTTTTGATTTTGAGCGTATTTTAAAGTGTAATTAAAAATGTTAATATGCTAAATATCACTACTGCGGTTGAATAATATTTTAGACGTTCATAAATATGTATTTAGAGATATGAAAACCGTTTAAAGATTGTTTGAAGTTGCGATTGATTGTAAGATGATTGTAGATTGTAAAGACCGCTTTAATTATTTTTAAGCCTTAGAGTTTTTTGGAGTAGAGTGTTTGTCTTAGAGATTGTCATAGAATACAGGTTCGATTTAAGATCTGTAAAGTGCCTAGGCTAGAAAAACTTTTGTTTTCATAAATATATGATGTAGAGAAGAATGTATATAAATCCTATATTACGCGCGTAGGCGCTATATCTGATGTGTATATGAAATACGCTAATTTCGTGTGATTGTCAAAACGCGATTTCTTGTCGATCGAGGCATTGATTAGACCCGGCGATCCCACTTTAAACCTATTCCCTTAAAATCGTTAACCCCTTACTGTATGATAGAGCAGTCGAAGCTAGGAAAATCGGTCAGTGGTTATTTTCCAAGTCGATTGAAAGTGATTGAGATTGATTGACACTGCTTGCTTATAAACTACAAAATTGACTTTTCTATGCCTTCATACAACCGTTGTCAGTAGGCAAATGCAGGATTTAACTATTTAAAATATGCTACTCTGCTTTACTTTCGGGTTAATTTGGGGGCTGGTTTGATTGTTGAGTAGCATTAATATTTATATAACTATTCCTTCTACTTTTGTTTGATTTCTTTCTTTTTTCTGGAAATTCTTTCAAGTGCTTTCTAATTGTTTGTTTGCCGTCCTTTGATGCTGATATGTAGCTATTAAACGGATTTTGTATGCTCCTTGTAAATATTTATACTTAATTTTCAATTTAACAACCTTTGCATTCTTTCACTTTTCTAACGTCGTTACCTTCGACTTATTTGCCTATCACCTTTTCCGATTTCTTGTTCGTGCAGTTTTTTTCTGTGGTCACCTTTGTTTATTGATTGCCGGCCACCTCTATATAGAGTTTAAATTCCCTTTTAAATTACGCTCAAAATTAACAGCAGAAGATCCAAATATATATTTTGATTCATAAATTGCTATAAAATTTGCAATTCTTTCGTGTATGTCTTAACAGGATCTGTTTTTGTAAATATCTCTTTATTACACTTAGCTCGTATATATAATTTAAAATACTGCTTCGTACCGACTGGAATTTTGTTTAGCAACAATTCACCACTTTTGTCTGTTTCTTGTTTTGTGCCTTTCTGTATTGTTTTACTTTGTTATTACTTTGTTTTCTTCAGTTTTAATTTCCTAATGAATTCTATTCGGTAGTGTTGATGGCTGATGGGTTTTTGGGCGGGGCGGGTTTCGGAGAGGGATTGTATTGGGCTAAGAAAAATACCACGAAGTACGTATGGAGATTGGTTGCCTTTAGCTCTAGTTTTATTTCATTTATGCTGGGACTTGTCAGTTTCTGATTGCTGGTCAATAGATTTGTAAAATTTGTGTAATTATTTTCTTGTGAGGTAAATGGCAGGAAATAAAATCGAATTCATATAAATAAATGGAATCAAATTTGAAAATTTTACTTTCGCATATTATCTTGCCAATTCAAAGCCAAACATGAAGGTCCAAGAAATCGAGGAAATAAGCCATATGAAGTGAATATCAATACAAAAACGAAAAATGGCACTGCACAAAATAAGAAACAACCAAACGAAACACAATGGACGTAAATATTTAATAATAATTTACTCTTATTACCAATTAAGTGTCGAGTCAGAGTCGTTGAAGTTGGATGTAGAATGAAGTTTTTGGTTTTTTTTTATTGTGGTGAGCTCTCTTGATTTTATTTTTAATAAATAATTTTGTTTGGTTTATTGCTGTCCTTGCGGGTCTTGTAATTATGGCTCTGGAACAAAGGCAAAAAAATCAGGGAATATTTTGCGATTCTGAATATCTTGTGCTCTATTGTACGCTTCAAGTGTGTAAATAATTGAACTTTTTTATGAGACATTCTTTACAACTTTTTGTGAGTTGTGAAAAACACGTTTTAAGGCGGAGAGGCAAGCGGGAGCCCCTGGGTCTCTCTCTCTTTCCCTAGTTTCTGTTTAACACGCACGAAATTTCTTCAGCGTTACCGGTTTGTTGTGCCGCTGTTGCTTTTCTTCTTGCTGTTGAGTCACACAGCCGCCCGCTGCAAGAACAGGTAAGAAGCATGGAGAGAGTTCAAGCCCGTGAAACATTGCGTGGGCCGATCGCTGTCTCCCTAGCACTCCGCCAACGTGTAATTGCAACAATAAAAATAAACTACGGGAATTATATGAAAGCGTACTTAGTACGCCAACAGCAGCAGCGACAAGTGGCCAAGGGGATGGCGTCTATGCTGACTACGGCTGATTGTGTGCGGCCTATTGGAACGCAAGCCATAAGGTTTTATGGCCAGAAGTAGACTCGAGTCGGAGCTAACAGAGAGGAATACGTTTGCTTTTTTGCCTGCTATTTTGTTTTTCGTCTTTCTTTTTCGGTTGTCGTTTCGTGTTTTCTTTCCTTTATTTTCGTTTTTATTTTTTTCCCGATTTTTTTGTGGGCTTGCAAACACAAAAACGTGTTTCTTTGTTGGCGACGCTCTTGGTTTTGCCGGTTCTGAAATGTCTTAGCCTATGTCTGGCTTAAACGTAGAGAACAGAAAGACTGATGATGGCTCAGAACTTGTTGTTGCCAAGGCCTATAGGAAATATCAGCGGTCCAAGAATTGGAGAGCGGCTCTCGAGCAACGAACTTTTGCCAGCAATTTTTGGTTCGCTTTGCTCGTGCTCGTTCTTCGCTTATTGTTAAATTATTACGTTTGTGAGCACAAAATATTCTTTATTCTGTTATGTTCTTGCTGTTTATTTATTTTTTCTTACATTTCAGAAAGCGCAAGGTGCGATAAAGACACTGGGTAACGAAAATTAAAGTATAGTTTTATATTTGAAGATTTTTTTATTTGATTGACACGCGCGAAAAGTGAAAACACCACAAAGCCGGAAGTCGAGTCGATTTTACTTTTCAATTAGTGAATTTTTGAAGCTTCGATTAAAATATTCTCGGGGACTGGGATCTGGACTGATGTGATCTGTTCGAGTCGGGCACTGGATGCGAACTGCGCGTGTTATTTTCTTTTTATCATTATCCGCGTGCTGTTTGCGAGGCGTTGTTGCTGCTGTTGCGGCTGTTTTCGATTTGAACCCGACTTTGATTTGGATATTGAAATTCGTCAGTGAGTGGAGAGTGTGTGAGAGTGTTCTGGTGCTGGTTGTGGCTCCTGCTGCCGTGCTGTTGCTGCTGCTGCTGATGGTGCTACCAGAGGTGGTAGAGAGGATGTCGCTGGCGTTGGCGGAGGCGTGTGGCGTGTGGCGGTGGTTGGTTTGGGACGTAGGCAGCGACGGCAACTGCGACTGCGACGCCAACTTTCAATGATGGCTGAACGGAACGAAACCGGGGAACAACGTGGGCTACCGACCTGATGCTACTGCTGCTGTTATACTAGGTGATTCGATTCGATTCCTATAGAGAGCCAACGAGCTGAGCGGCGGACAGAGTTGGAACGGGTTAAAGCAAAGACTGTACGAAGACTGAAGTAAGAACGAATGGCATTCTAAGGTAATATACCTTTTTGTTTCGGAGTCGGACGCCGATTCCTCTGCCGCAGCTGCAGTCGCTGCCGGGATTGAATCTGTTGCTGCTGCGTCGGCAGCGGCAGAACAGCGACGAGTGCTAACCAAAATAAAGCAACAGTGGGCCCATGAACCGGACTCGGGCTTAAAGAACGAACGCGGCCGATACGAATGGCCACGAAACGCTGCCGGAATCGGCTGTCGTGAGCAGCATTTCTCCTCTTCGCAGCGAAGACTCCGAAAAAAGGCGGTATAAAAACGAGTCATCAGTAGCACACCTTTCAGGCCTTCTCCTGTTCAGCGTCTCGCTCTCACTCTCTCAGCCGTTGTTCCCCTACCTGATGGGTATAGTTCGCCGTCTCGGTGAATTTTTCAGGTGCGCAATTAACAAATAATTACTTTCAGCGGGTCACAACGAGCACTTATACGAACTTTTATAAGAATATATGTATGTATGTACATAATGCTATATATATTTCGAGCCTATCCGTATAAGTCTTTTGAGGATCGCAAGTGGAGGTGACCATTGGGAGGAACTACCCGAAAGATGTCTCCCAGATACCCCTTATTTTTAGTTTTTTTTCTTGTAACGCCAATTGTTGCAGTAACATTACTGGCACACACATAGACACACAAAGGCAGGACTCACGCACACGAGCACTTCTACGTGAGACAGCAAATGCATGCGCCATGCGTGTGCGCCACCCAAACGACAAAGGTGCAAGCGAAAGGGCCAAAATGTTCGAGCGAGAGGCAGACAGCTACGAGAGTACCAAAAAAAAAAAAGCCAAAACGACGTCGGCAGCGAAATCAACGAGAAAATAATAATTGTTACACCTGCTTCGGAAATGTGGCAAAAGAGGGTGGCTCAAAAACACCCCCACAACACCGAAGCTCGCTCGGCATTCAGGTGAGCATTTGCCACCCCACAAAACGTAGCGGGAAACACCGAAGTTCGGAAAAGCGAAAAGCTCGGCCAAGGCTGACGAAGCGAAAGCGAACCGGAAAGCCGAAAAAATCTTTCCCGACGTACACCAGCCGACGGCGACTCCGAACGTTGGCAGAGCGCATGACGCCAAGGTGAAAATTATGCGTAGGTATGCGGGTTTGTAAGTGTGCTTTCGGCAGTTTGATGGAGGGTGGCAAACCCCCAAATGAGGGGAAATTGGCGAAAAGAATTTGTTGTGAGGGGTAGTTTTATTTAACAGTAAGCTGTGGGGTTACTATCGACTGTTAGGTAAAAGCCCTGCTCAGAGCTTTCTGATAAGACGAGAATCAGATAACATTATCCTCAGCTGGTTGTTCATACCAAATCGCTTCGAGAAAAGGATTAGGCTGTTAAACGAAACAATTAGAGAACGCGATAAAAGATCTAGCTGTAACGTTGCAAAATAATAATTCAACGAATCAAGCAAGCATTGCATTTTAACAACCTAGATTTTGCCCTACGAGTAAATCAATGGGTTGATCATTCAAAAAGCAAAGAGAAAATAATAGTCATCAAAACCCTTAAATTTTATGAGCTCAAAACCCACCTCTGAGGATGTGCAAAATATAATCACGCACACAGGCTAAATCGTTAATGCACTTTATCTTTCACCAGTATGGAAATGGGACGATTGATTTGGAGGGGGAATAAAACGACATCTCATTTCTATGTTTTAACTAATAACTGTATATTTTATTTACAGTACTTGCTCGATTTTTATAGGGACTTTTGAACGTAAAGCAAATCAAGGGATTTAGCTTTGTCAGCTGGTTGGTTCGGCGTATCATCAGCCCCTCCGATAGAAATAACGTTTTTAGAGGAGCGTTAAAACCGGCGACGGAGCAATGGCTGTGTGCATAAAAATCGTTTTGTTATTGTTGCAGGCGGCAGTTGCGGCTATATCAACGACAAAGGTCACAGCAACAGCATCGTCATCGATGACGGCGATGAGAGCTGTTGTAGTTGTAAACGGTTTATGGGATTTACGCGCAATTTACTGGCAACTCTGCACTGGGAAAGATATTTTAGGTGTATTGGTAAACCTATTTCTTAGATGGAATACTTTCTACATCCACGAGCCCACTTTCATTTTTTATGATATTTTCTATTTATTATATTTTTGTTCTATATTATTTTTAAATCCCATTCTGCAAAGATTCCAATCTGATAGAAAATGGTGTGCCTTAGATAGATTTCTGCCAGTGTACTTTTTGTACACAGGATCGTGGGGACACATATAAAACAATATGCGCCCCAATCTAAGCTGGGCCCGTTAAATGATTTGCGTTTGTGTTTACCCCTTATCCCTGGACCAGCCCTTCAGTATAAGCCCGTATTAGCCTCGATTACGTTATTTTTTTGTTGAAAGTACTATGGGTAGTAGTAAGGAATTGTAAAGCACAGCTTACCTGCAGAGAGAATAAAAACACAAGCCGGGGCAACAAAATAAATTTCATGCAGATTTTTGATTAAGCCATAAAAATTGGTGACCGAAAATGGTATGACCACGCGTAAATAAAACCTTGCTCAATTGGATAAACAATATGTCTACACCATTGACAGGGTTTCCTTATAGACTTATTGTTAGCAACATTGTTGCAGCAACAAGTAGTCGAAGTACAGCCAAGCAAAGCTGTCCATGTGCAATTTGCAGCAGCAACATCCCACATCAGACTCAAGGAAAATGCATAAGTTCGTATGGCTCAAAGCATGTGGATGTACCCGCTTATTTATGTGTGTTTTTCCGCTGCAGCCGCATAATTCTGATAGCCAAGTTGCCTTGAGGTTGGCCAGAGGAGTGGGCAGGGAAAGAAGTAGCAGTTAGTCGAATGGCTCAGGCATGCAACAGGCCATGAATCTCAATCTCGGAAGCGTCTCGCTGAGCCGCGAATAGTTGATAGAGCCCAGCTACGAATGGCCAACAAACAACCTACGGGAGAAGCAGTCAAGAAAGCCAGCTCTCTGTGAAGTTGACTTGGCCATTCAAGTGCGCCGAGGTAGCGGACGAGGATCGTACTGGAAACACATTGGAATATTGGTACATTAGTCGAAGTCTTAAATACCCTTAAAGAAAATGGTATTTTGTCCTAAAAAAAATAGACGAATTCACGGTACTTGCACTAAAAGAGTTCGACTTAATGTATGACCTTTTTGAGTTACTTAAACTTATACAGTTATGTTGTAACTTACATGTTGCAAATTAAAAATTAAGTACTTTGCTTTTTTAAAATTCGCCTTTAAATTTAAGTCGTGCAACACGCCAACTGCAAGCCATTGTTTCCAAGGTATAAACCGAAACAACGAAGAGCTCTTGGGACCGCAGACGACATTCAGGTGCAAGTCGAATGTTTTTGGAGAGAAATATGCGGTTACAGCATTTACTAGCCCAAGTCCCACCCCAAGTCCAACTTTAAGTTGCACCTTCGGTCGGCAAAGGAAGCCAAGCGAATCTGGCGACTTACCAGCAGAATAGAAGAATAAAAGACCGAAGGAACGAGGTAAGATGGAGTCAGCCAACGAACCAGCAACTAAATGCACGAAACAGTCAACTTGCCACATTTTAATTCACTCGAATATTTCTTCTGCGCCAAGTATTTTCTTGGCTGGGCGTTTGCTTGTTCTTGCGCACTGAAAGTTTTCGGAGAACGCAAATTAGCTTAAATATTTAACACAAACATTTATCAAAAACGAAAATACAACTTTAAATTTTCGGTTTGGTTCGTTATCTTTCGTCACAATTCGATTTTCAATACACCACTTAAAATAACAGATTAATTTAAGTATAAGTTATATAACGTTTTTCCTAAGTGCATTAAATGGTAAAAACGGCAGAACTGCATGACGCTCAACACAGACAGAGAAGATGATATAGCAGTAGACAGAGACACATGCAAGTTGCAAGAGATGCTCCGCTTTGGCTTCTACTTCTCGTGGCTTCCTTTTGAGCTTAACTTGGCTCACGGCATTCTTTCCACAACGGCTCTTGGCCATAATTCGCCACTGGTATGTGTCGCCTCTATGGTGGCCAGTCCCCTTTTGGTATTAAGCTATAGCTCCTTCTAACCACATGGCAATAGAATTATAGTCAGCCGGGGCTGTCACTTGGTTTATTTTAACTCAAATTCATGTTGCCGAAAGCAAGCAGCTGGAATATGCAACTTGAGTGGTGGAATTCCCTGGGGAACATAATTTATTCAGCGATCTCTTTTGTTCGTCTCTTCTTATAATTATTATTTCTTCCGCATTTTCCAGCTCCGATTTAATCTCGTCATGATATCAACAAGATAATTGATTCTTAAGAGCAAGTCCCCGCCGAAATCTTCATTCCGTTCTCTAGTTCAGTGGAGCACGGAACATTAAGTTTTAAAGAGGGAAATAATCAGTTGCATGTTGCTGTGGGCTATTGACCATGAACTTTGTCGTGTAAGCCACACATTTTTATTCGAATCTTATTTATAACGGAATTTTCAAAATCTTATAGCATTTTTATGGATTCAACAACAATAAATAAACTGTTTACTTGGAGTCACCTTATTTCACTCATTGACCTAACGCAAATGCTTATACTGTTTCCATTTCCACACCAAGCCCAGACTTAAGCCAAAACCAATGAAATCTCTCATGAACGCCTTTTATCAGGGCAACAGTGAAACATTCTCAATAACGAAATTCCAGCTAAAAAAAAAGGGCTTAAATACAGCATCAGCCAGAGGAGAAACCTGATATAAACAGTAATGCAGCAAGGAAGGTGCACAGAGAACAAAAAGCGACAGCTTTAAAAATTCGAATTAATAAACGTCTATGGTTATTGGTTATGGTTTGAACATGACCTATTCGTACATGAAATTAAGAAAAAAATATATATATTGTTTATAATAGCTATATTACAGCAATATTTTGTCCTCAGTGCAGATAAAGCGCATGAAGTTTCAACGCAGCCGCAATTATATTTGGACCGCAAATGAAACAAGTTTGGCAACTTTGGCAACAGGCATTTTGCAGCGCTGTGGCGAAGAATCGGAGGGATCACGAGGCGAATTCAGAGAGAGCCGCATAAAAGGGGAAGGGAGTTACCATTGCATCAGCCACCACAACAGCTACATCATCATCATGACCGTGAACGGCAGAGTCTAAGGATTTAAGCAGACTGCATATCTGAGATTCCAGTACCTGTATGTGAGCGTGGCGAAAAGTCTGGAAAACATTTTGCAATTGCATCAATTGAAGCAGGGCAGCCACGTCGTCCATTAGTCCAAGTGCTTTGGCTATTATCGCCAGCCAGAGTGACGCTAATGGCGCGCAGAGAGCTCGTTATGATTTGCGAACGAGTCCCAGTGCAGGAGCCAAGGCAAAAAGTCCTGGCCCGGCCGCTTAATGAAGCATAATCTCATTGTAACCACTTACAACCAATAAGGACAACAACAAGCCGAGTTCGCTAAGCGGATTGGGTCGAGAATCAACCCGCCGAGCTCAAGGAGGCCAAAAGGAATCCAGGCGTGGGCGACAACTACTTGGCATATCCTGGCACACTGACTGACTGACTGAATGACCACTCACCCAATATAGCGCCACCCACATCAAGTGGGACTTTTTAAGTTTATTTACCTCTCCACTTGCATCGTTCCTTCCTGAGTCCTTATTCCCGGGTATTGATGTCGCCAGAGCTTTTCATTAGCGTGATTTGGGAAGAAAGCATTATGTTTGCCACTTGACAGAAGTATTTCATTTTATGCTCCATTCCCCACTTGTCTCATTTTTTTGTTCAGCCATCAAAAGAAAACTTGTTATATGCCTAATTTAAGACAAGTGTGAGGTACAGGCTGCGTGAATAGCGCTGAATGCTGCCTAAGCAGATTTGCATTAATCACTGGAGAGTCCTTCGAAGAGATGACACTGATACCATAATACACTTCAAAAGATTTTTTTTTCTTTTGTTACGATTATTTTTACTTGAATAAAACTTCTACATAAACAACCCATACTTTAGAATACAATTTGACGGCAACCAAATGACATTAGTGATGAAAACTAAAAGAGGTTTAAGATCCATTTACGGCGAAAAGGATTACCAAAACAATTAGTAAGAAACAGTTGAAATAGAAAGATTTTGGGTAATATGGAATTCAGTTTTCTCTAACTACGTGCCGAGCAAGTTTTAAAACTTTAATTTGTTCTAGCCTAAATAGTTCTCCAATTAAAATATTTGTAATATACGTGATTTTTTCTATTTTAATATCAATAATATAATATTTAATATATATGTTAAGGTAAACAATCTGCAATCTAAATATATTCAGATTAATCCTGTCTTTGAGTACAAAAGCGAAGATGCAGTCAAAAGCCGTTACGAAAAATAATTTGGTAACCGAAATCAAGAAGGTGCAGCAGATAGACACTGGCAAGGAGCCGAGCCAACAATGGAAAATGTAATAAGGAGCTGGATCTGTAGCCGAGCTTACCTTTGCCGACCTTCGCGTAGCAGCTAAGAGAGAATGCTTGGGGCGAAGGGGTTGCACTGATTGGAAGGAATTATATGGCCGAGACCATGGCTGCATTCTGTTGGTTTCACTTTTTAAACTCTGATTTATTGTGCTCACAATTCTGAGTGTACAGCCGGTGCATTTGTGCTTTGCTTTAAATGAAACTAACGGCTAATGAGCTGCAATGTTCAGAAAAACTTTCCCAAACAATGAATTTATATGAAATCAAGAACGAATAAGAAAAAAGACTACTACTGACGCTTTGCCTTGGCTTTAAGCTGAGTCAGCTACACAGATGGAAGAGAAGTAGATGAAGCCAGACCAGCACACACAATGAAAGCGAAGGCCAAGCCAGGATTTTAGTTTCTAGGCAGCAGCTTCAGTCGGTCTTATTCGGCAGATAGATAAGAAGTCTCCATTCTCACGGAATTGTGAGAAGGACATAGCTTGTCAAAAGACAAATGGGGAAGGGAGGAGATTGGTTTTTGACCAAGTACATTCTTCTTTAAGTCCACACTACGCAAACCCAAATGAGAATAACATGATTGCTTTCTATACCTTTAGATTAGAAAGGATCAATGTTTAAATTTGAAATCTTTATAACAAGTCGGAATTTTTAGCGTGAGGGAACAATACGCTTAGGCAGAATTATAAAAGTAGAGAAGCTGTCTAAAGCCAGTTTGGCAACAGCCACTGAAATAATTTTCTTACTCGTTTTCTTCAATTTTTTTTTTTGTGTTTATTTCGTCGATAGCGCGTCATTTAAGGGCCTCAAGGCCAAGGTTTAACGAGCCAGACGAAGACAAAAACAGAAAGAGAAAAGGCAACAGAAACTGATCGCAATCGTGCCGAAGGGCAAGTGCGGGGCGGAGAAATGTGGCTGGTTTGCTCAGGCACGGAGCCAAGTTCCAAGCTCCGAGCTTCATAGGACACAAGCACTTGGCACACAAACAGAGAAGCAACAGGAAGAAGTGGCATGCCGCACGATTCCATGCATAATAAATGCGCAACTGGTGTGCGAGGAAACCGGTTTTAGGAAACTCGCACCGAATTGGGAATACCTCCCCACTGTTATACTAATAGAGGGGCCAACTTGGCCAACAGGAAGCTCGAAGGGGTAAGGATCCAACGAATGCCAACAGTCTGCGAAAAGGTCGAAGGGGAGAGAGCTGTTAAGCCCACAAAGCTTTTGACTGTTGATTAACAGTCGTAGAAGAGTGGCATCGGCAGATGGCTCGGTAAGCCAGCAGTCAGTTGGCCAGCAAACAGAGCAGCTCTGGCCAACTTCCGGCGGCAAATCAGCGCAGCAGACGGCACAGCAAGAACTGATGCGCAATTTTACTGGATATGCTTGCGGATAGTACTTTCAGTTTTTAATATTTAACTCGTTATTGAGTTAGAAAATAATGTATTATAGAAAAAGGTTTAGATATACAATGTGGTGCTCGACATTTACAAATATAAGGGACGTTAAGATATTGGGAAAATGAGAGTATGAAATATTTTCATTCAGTGAAGAGATTCGCTGGCTGACTGGGCATTTAAATGACCTCTCAAGAATGCAGATTCTGACGCAGCCATTCTCGGCTGTCTAGCACCAGGCACGACCAACAGCCTGTGGACAAGAGTCGCTAGACTAGTCTAACCACTTGCGGCTCCTAAGACCACGAAGAGTACGTTGACCATTTTGGCCACAAAAACTACAACACACTTTGCCAGATGACTGATCGCTGTTGGTCATGAGAAAAGTTACAACACTTGTCTCGTAGCGTAGCGTAACATTTCTCATGAATTGCAACTAAATTTGTTGCGAAAATCGCAGACAAAAATGCCGTGCAGTCGGAGAAACTAGTTGGAAAACAGCTATCACTCGATACAGGGACTCAGTTTGTTACGATTTTCAAAGTCAGTTTGCGTTTAATTGATTTTCATTATCTTGCAACCTTATTCCCAACACGTTGAAATTAGTTTTTCTCTCGATAGAATTTAAGTTTAAGTTATTAAACATTTCTAGCAAGGTATAAGTGGATAAGGTTCACTTTGCAGTTCATTGAATGCACTGGCTATGCCATCAATCCATGATCGTGACATTAATTTCCACATAGTCATAAACTATATCTATAGAACAGCGTACATTGACCCCTATGAAGCTGGCAGTAGCGCAATTTCTGCACCGGACGCGGTCCCACATAGTGTGCTCTATGGCCAAAACAATTGCCGCGCGTTACGTCAGTGCATTCAAATTTCAAAGTCAAACACTAGCGTGCTGCCGGTTTCAAAAACAAAAGTCAAACAGAACGTCGCGCCGACTCTTTTTTTTGCCTTTGGCCAAGTTCAAGAAACAAAGTCAGCAATCAAGTCCAATGCGAATGGTATGTGCGATACCCTCCTCTACTCTTCTGCGGTTGCAATAAAAACCAGTTTGGGACTGCATTTTTCAGTTCGCTGCATGTGCTCCTGGGGCAGCCACAAAAGCATTTAAGCAAAAGTCTTTTGCTGCCTGGTTTGTGCTGTTGCATGTGGTCGATATGAAATTAATGTCGCTTGAAAGCAATTTCTGTTATTCATTTTAATTGAAATACTTATAAAAAAGAGCTAATAAAGGTTATAACGTATTTAAATTCTATTGCAACTCGCAAGTATCCACTGAATCTAAAATCGTCTTAACATGCCAAACATGCTAATAATGAAGTTCTTTAAATATGCCAAACTTTGTGCGTAATAGAAGGATCAACAAAATAATAAGACAAACTTTAGCATAATAAATAAAAAAGAATATGAATTTGCCAAAAGTTCAATGGGTACAGAAAATGTAGCTGTCAGTCCTTTTAATGAAAATAGATTTGCTATTCGCCTTTCTCGCACTTCTTGGCATATAATAAATAATAATTTATCATAATTTGCTGCATTGATTTATATAGAAATCTTTAAACTTACTCGCTCAGGGGTAGCAAAGAACAGTACTCACCTGAAATGAGAGGAATAACATCAAAATTTAATCAGCAACTTTAAATAAAAGATCAAATGTAATTTAAATGAAATTTCCATTTATATATCATGCATTAAAATATCGCATCATGCGGAAACAGGAGATGGGTGGCGGCATAACCAAGTGGCAGCACCAGAGCTCCTCAATTATTAATGCGTTTTTGTTCATTGCATACTTTTGGGCTGCCAGTGAGAAGTCAGCTCACAAACACAACCAAACAAGCGCAGGAGAAGAGAGAATTTGACAGTGAGAGCCAAAACTTTGATTAGGTAAACGCACAGTACAGAGAATTCGGTTAGCAATGCTACTACTTTTTAAAGTCGCGCACTAGAATAGCATATATGTAAATGCCATTTTCCAAAGAGTTCGTTTTCGTTTTCTAAATAATGAATAAGAATGAGAAGTTCTGAGTTCTGACCACTTCGATTGGCATCCCCCCAAATGTGTGGCATTGTGTTCATTTTTGTGTTAAATTTCTCCACCACCTCTAGCTCTATTTATAACTGCCACTCTGAGTTGATTCGTCGTCGTCTTTATGCCACTTGGCATGAGTTTCACATTTCAATTTGTGCGTATCCCCGCCCCGACCAACCCACCACCACTTCCGCAGTCCCTGCAATGTCTAATGTCCTAATGTCTTGGGTGTTTTGGCAAACAAATTACTTTTAATTTTCAGTGACTTTGATTTTTGGCAGTGTTTTCTGCAGCCTCGTGCTGTTGTCACTGCCACAGGCATTCTCCCACCCACAAGCCACCCGCCACCTCATTTTACTCCACCACGAAGACACTGACTAGGCATCTTCATTATCATCGGTTTTAGTGGGCTCATTCGCCACGGCTTTTTATTTCACTTCTGCACTTGTCACTGTTTCTTTGATTTTGTTTTTGTTGGTTTTGTCCTTGCATGCATACACACACACACACACACACGTGAAGAAAGGAGCTGGTGTACGCAAATGAAAAGACAAAGAAAATTGTGAGAAGGAGAGAGATGGCAAGCAAAAGTGACTTTTGAGTGACAAATTGTTTTCAAATTTTGACTGGGGCTGTGCTTATTTGTGTTAATGGCATAAATTTGCATAAAAGCATTAACTGTTTATTTGCTTTACCGCTCTTCCCCCGCTCTTACTTCCTCCTACCACCCCTTTGTGCAAATTTGCAAATTGGCCAGAAAAAGAAACAAGGGAACAATTCAAATCACATTTTTAGACTCTCTTATTTCCGGATTTTTCTCCCTTCCCAGGCTTGTCCTGGATTTTCCTCATATGAGCATCGCTTGAGAGCGAAAGTGAATTGTATGTTGATTAGGGGGAGGGAAAATAATGTTTAGGCAAAGAGGGGAAAAAGGGGATTTCACCTTGCAAGTTATTGAGTGCCTGTTTTTCCCCTCGGGGTCCAAATGTAATTTCGTTCTCGTATTTATTTATTAAAGCACCCGAAAAAGGAAAACAGCCTCCTGATTGAATTGTGACAAATTCTCATCCTCCTCTTGCGAAGGGCAAGAATGCAAATTAAAATAAGTAAAATCACGGGAGGGTGGAAAGAAGGCCAAACACACATGCATACAAAATTACCACTAAAAGCGTCCTTTCACGTTCATTTTTATGCGGAATTCTACGTAATATTAGAAAGCCTCCGGGGGTAAAGCTTCAGGAGGTGAAAATAATGATTTAATGATTTTAAAGATTAGATCCCTCCAAAGACACAAAAGGAGGCTTACAAGGCTTACAAGTAATGCATTGGAGGACCAGTGAAAGCGGAGCTCGGAAAAAACGGTTAAAGTCGATAACGGGCATTAACAAAGCTTAACGGCCGTAATACGTTGTGGCTAAAAATTTCTTTAGAACAGACCGCAAAATATTACAAAAAACAACACCAAAAATTACAGCCTGTTTAACTCTCTCCGTCTGTTTCTTAATTATATGCGAAGAAATGTTTAACAAGACCATGAAATAGGCTTACATTTAGGCCTTAACAAGTCTTTCACGCAAAGGACTAAGACCAGTTGATTTTCGGTTGGCTTATGTCGTTAAAGACACTTACAAAATAAGTGAAAAATATATCAACGAAACCAGAGAAACAGGAACAGAAAAAATGAGCCGCCAAGTCTGACTGGGGAATTTTCACACTTTTCCTTGACGTTGCAGTGGGCCAACGATTTTCTGCCCATCACTTTGCCACGGAAAGTTTACCTTTCACGCCCTCATCTCCCTGTCGCTCTCATGAGAAATGCATGAATATCAAATTAGGCTGAAGAGTCTTAATTTCAAGGCGCCACTTTTCTTCCGATCCTCTGCTCATCTATCCTTTTTTAGAGTTAAAAGCAATTTCCGTCGAACTGCGTGTTATTCTTTAAAAACTATTTAACCTTTAATTCACTTTGTTAGAAAACACTCGCTACACCTGGAAGTTATGTGTCAAAACCAAAATTATCGGGCTGACATCAACTAATTTGACTAATTAACAGCTCAATAACATTTTGCTAAACAACTCCCAAATTGCCCAATTAGCTGCCTAACGTTTACCGGCAACAAATCAAAGTAGAGAGTTTGAAGCGGGTTGGAAAAGCAGAAATCATATAGTCGCAAAATCGGATATTAGGTGAATAATAATTCTCATGAATTATAAACAATACTCGTATTCTTCCTTTAAGGGATTATCTATTATAGCTCTGCGTGACTTGCACAAAAGGGTCACCTGGCCAGGCGGGTTAAACAGACGCTGTTGCATTCACGAAAGTTAAATGTGCCATATACTTTGTTACTTCTGCATATTCTGGTGCCGCTAGGAATCCATCTGAAGTCGGGAAGGCCAAACCACAGCTAGCTCAAATCCCACGTGGCTGACTATGGTGTATTTATTTTGGAGACTTTGAAAACTTGTTGAGGGCGTGGCCACCCCTAGACGCCCACTTCAACGGCACAGTGTGCGTCTTTTTGTGCACGTGAGCGTGTCCCATAGTTGTTGATGTCATTGTCACGTATGAAGTGCCATCGACTGACACAAATGAAGTGGCAGCTATTAGCTTTAAAGCGAACCAACAACGATGTTGCTTCCTAGGCATGAATATACCCTTACACACACACAGCAGTCAAGCGGGCTAGGGTTCAAGTGTGTTTTGGTCATGCTGGAGATAATCTCGAAATATAATTGAAACTTTTATTAATAGCGCTAAATATTTAACACAATTTACTAGGTGGTTAGGTTTGAAACCGTGATTCCAAAATGTACATCTCAAAAATAACAAGTCACAAAACACAGAATTTTGTGTTTTATATTCCGTATTTGTGTACGGTATTTCTAATTTGTTAAACGTTGGCCTCATCCTCGCACCGATTGACATTTACTGTGGCTACGACAAGATTTCACTTTTTTAAATTTCTTCCTTTCGCCTTTTATGTTAGTAAATTAGCTTAACTAATACATCAAGGATGTTTCAGGCACCGCTGAATCTTCAGCTCCTTCTGTTTCTGCTGCTGCATAATTTAACATTTTTCTGCCACTTTTATTCAATTTACACCACGTATATCTTCAGTCTCTCCCTCAATGAGGTTTTTCTTCTCGAGGCTTTCTTGTCTTTGGTTGAATCCCACAAAAAAGGGCTAACTGACTGGCTGGTGTGTTTGACGCCATAAAAAATTTACTTAAATGGTAATTTACTTGCAGTTGTATTTGGTAATCTTTGCTTTTCCTTTTTGCTCCTTTTCACCTAGGCAAATCTGCTCTGCTGTGTACTGGTACTGGTGTCTTCCGACACATTGTGCTTTGCTTGCTTAAGAATTCCTTTTGAAAAATTGAATCCCTAGCATGCTGGACTAACACGAATCCATCCAGCAAACCCCCATGATTGTTTATCCACGCAATTGTGTCCCACTCTCCGTTCTTTCCAATTCCTGTGTGTGCTCGTGCATTTGTCTCTGCTGCCATGAGCACCAATGGGATTTTGCTGCTTATCTCATTTTCTGCATATTTTATCAAAATGATGATACATATTTCACGCTTTGTGAGCGGATAGTCGCTCCTTGAGAATTTAATTCTAGTTTTGACTGCCTACTGACATTTCTGATTTCTGATTATATGGGCGTAACCCTGCGGACAGAATCGAACCAATGTGGTTGCATTTAGAATCTTAAAAAAAAATTAGGAAGGACATTCTAAAAAATGTTCCTCGGTAATATTGAGCCGCTCCCATTCCAAAATCCGATTAAAATTATTTTGCCCTAAACTCCCCACAAGAGGAAAAGTCAACTTAGCTCTTACACACGCAAGAGAAGCTTCACTTGATGTACACATGTATGGGAATGAAAATCACTTAAGCGCACAATCTGTCAGCCATATGACCAATTAAAAGTTTTAGCCCTAATACGCTTCATTTGATAAAGTTAGCCAAACAGAGAAAGAAGCAAAATTGAAGGAGGGTTCTCCAATAGAGGAATGAAAGGAAGAAAGAACAACTTTGAGGGACATAAAAAATACAAGAGAGTGAAAATAAAAACTTTGAAAGGCATCTAAAATGACCTGAGGAAGCAAGTTTTGTAGCTTATTGAAATTTATTGAGATTTATACATAATCTGTGCGGCGTCTGAAGGAAACTTTCACCCAGCTGTCAATCACAGTGCTGGCCACCTCCTCCAAAATATTGCCCCCGTCCACCCAGAAACCAACCTCTAGTGACCAATAAAAGCGACAGGCACAAAAACATTTGATGAAATGCAGAGACGACGAGGTCGTCATCTGTCCAGGAAATAAGCGCCAATTATGCCACCAGCAAATGCGTTGTGACTCAGGTTTGGTTTCAGTTTTTCGCAGCAGGAAGCCGGGTACGGCCATCAGCTGGTTGGCCAGTTAGCGTCCCCAGAATTCATTTCGTTTCGCTTCTTCCAATTTCAATTTCAATTTGCTGCATGCTGAAATGGCCATGTCGCCGTCCCCATCTCCTATTCAATCCTCATCTTTATCCCCTTGGAAGGAATCCCCAAACCGCTTTCTTTGGCTCTTGTCCCAAAAGCGTTTCGACACTGAACCGATGGATAACGGAACTCAGCAATATCTATATTATATGTTTTGATTTATTCTGAAAAGCAAGTTTTGCATGGTTTCAGATAAAAAATGTCGTACGATAGTATTTCAGTGGAACTGTGCTGTCTAATTACCAGCTGAAAAATATACTTAAGAGCCTTTCATTAAAGTTTTAGGTTCTTTGTTACTTTAAAGTTATTGAAAACTGTTTAACTATTCCGATTTTGTTTTCCAGTGTACGGGATTGCTCCATATTTTTTTGCGGGTGTACACCGATGCGGGGAAGTATCTGCTTGACCAAGCGCACACAGAACGCCGGCGAAGAGGTCCCGTGGGTGGGAGTGGAGTTGTATCATTTTGTACGCACTTCCGCTGGCTCGTAAAGGGATTTTCCTGTATCTTGCATCCGGCCGGCTTCTGCTCCTTCTGCTGAAGCTCAAGCTTCTTTCGGTTCTTCCTATCCTCAGCGTCTGTTGCTGTCTGTCATCTTGCGCCAATGGGTCATCCATCTCCCGGTTCATCCCCGATCCGCAGGCCGCAAATGTTTTATTTATGTGTGGACAACTACGTCGATGGCGGCAAAGTTTTACTTAAATATGCGTGGACAAGAGGAGTTTGGGAATCTGCAGACGCCGTAGCAGGCAGGTGTGTTTGCCCCCATCGTTCAGGCAGGCATGTGTGATTTCAGCCTTTGATTGAGTGGAGCTTTCCCAAATCCGCAAAATAGATTTCCCAATTGACACATTTTTATCTTTTGGTCCTCTTGTGCTTGGCCCTGATTTTCCAAGCACGTTCGCTTTGCGCCTGGTTAATAAGATTTTAATATTTATACTAGCATTTGTCTTTCTGTCAGTTAAAGAAATCAAGTCAAATAAATTTAATTAATTTTTATTTACTTCTCAGCGGAAAACGACTTTATTTAAGAAAACCGCCTAAAACTTGAAGCGCTTGAAGGATAATAACGTTGACCTGCCCAGGCGTTTATTCATTTATATTACTCCGCACCTCGCACACGCCTTCTACTTCTGCTTTATTTGCGTTGTTGATTGTCAACATCAATTATTTAACTTTGGCCTAAAAACTCCTTGGAGCCTTCGACCGTTCCCCGCCCACTCTTGTCCCGATCCTTTCGTGGGTCTATTTAAAAACAGTCAACTAAGCGCACATAAAACTTATCACGCCTGAATTTGTCAGCACAAAAGCCAACGCACGAAGAACCCAAAAGCAACCCTTTTTCAACTTTTAAGCATCCTTTTTCAACTGTCTCCCATTTTTTCGGTTGCCAGTTAGTTGGAAAATTTGCCGAGGCTTCGATGCTTCGCACTTCATTTTTTGTTTGTCTTGTTGAATGCTAAATGCAAATGTTTTGCATACTTCATGCCGTTTCTACGCTTTTTTTACACGCAACGGACGGGTTGGGTCTTAAAAGAACTGCAGGGTGGTTTTGGTGGTTTTGCATGAGAAAGGGTGATGGTAGCCACTTATAACAAATTGCGCGAGCTTGGCAACAAAAGAAGCACCCCTTTAGAAGCCGGAAAATAGGCGAGAAAACTGGTTGCAAAAAGGAACAAAAACCAATTTACTCTCACTCATTTCCCGCTATTCAAAAAGTTTACATACAATGCACAATACGTAGTATTACGCTGAAAATCTGCAATCCAAAGAAAAGATGGAGGCATCTTTTCTTATGTTTTTTAAGTTTAGGGAATCCGTTTTTTGTGCACACTCGAGTTCAAGTATTTCACGCCAAACCTCTGACATAGACAGGAGTTGGCTGCATGCAATTCATTCTTTTCTTTAATATCATGCTTAATTTAGCGGCTTTAAAAGTTTTTGTGGCCAAACTTTGAAGGCGTATGTAGTTTTGAGTAATTAGGCAATTATATAATGGTTGCGCTACATCAAGAATACGACATGTGTGCTTGTGATACCCAGGCTATACATTATACCAATTTCCCAGTATATTGAGATCTAGCCTGGTTTCCACAACCAAGAATAATATGACTTTATGGCCAAGGCACGCCCAGCTCTGCAATAATCCTCTCATTGGGTCCTGCAACACCCTGCACTGCGATGGAATCCAAAAGCAACCAAATCAGCAAACCAATAGAGCTTCATGAACTTTTTAATGCTATTAAGGCAATTTGGTGCATTAGATGGCAAACGAAGGAACTAATTTCGAATTTAATATTTCCTATAATCAATACTATGTAGAATGTAACTTTTTTTTGTGTGTAGCCACAGCCAAGTGTGTGAGCTGTCATGAGGTTTTATTAGAAATTGTTATCGCAGCGCATGTTGCAGCTTTGGCTGATGCTGCCGCGGCTTTGCCACTGCACTCGCTGCTTCGACCCAGAGCGCCTAAGTTTTGATTTTTATCTGCCTGCGAGCGGCTCCTGCTACCACCCGACCAAACGTCGGCTGAAAAGCCCAGCTTATTGCCCCATTTGCTATTTGCTTTTGGCGGCTGCGACGGAGACGGCTTTGGCCACAAGTGCTTTGTTATCTGCGGAATTAAAAAACGTCGCCATATTGCTGGGTGGAACAGCGGATGCTTCTCTGGCTTCTTTGAGTGCACTTTTAGTGCCATAATTCAGAAATCGTTCCAACGGCTGCTGCAAGTGGTGCTGTATTGAATACCCACGAGTCCGCTTTTATTATTGCAATGTAAATACAAATTTATATTGGCGTCGTAAAGGTAAAATAAGGCCAAAGGAAACCTTAGGTGCAGATCCGATCCTTAAGTGCACATATTTACGGCATTTGGAAAGCCCACACAAATATGGGCAAATCTCCAGCGAAAGCAATCGCTTTTCCAATGCCAATATTTGTGTTTGCTTTCTATGTGAAAGCCAATCCTGGCTGTGGTTCTTGCTGCTGTGCCTGCGTTCTTTTTATGATTTTGAATTTTATGTGTGGTATTACGAGACTGACAAAGCCAGATGATTAAAGAATAAGGAAGGGTGAAAATACAGGAGAAACTACATGGCAGTCTTCATACACCTATTTAAATTGCCGACTGCATTTTTATGTTATCAATGTAACAAATAATAAGATGAAAAATTCTTTAAGACGATATTTTCTAAGCAACGAAGTGGCTTTGGTTTAAATAGCCCAATCAGCGTTGAGCAAAGGTAATAAACACAAAGGATTTGCAGAATAATCTACCCTGCCAGACATGAGAAACGCATTGACTATTCCACTCGCCATAAACATTATAATACTTGAACCTACTTTCCAGACACCCATAAGTGTACAGGGGAATATGTGCACGTAAGTCGAGTAAAAATTTTATACCACCACAGGCCACCTTAGATGTGTAATAAAGAGAAGACGCCGCCAAAACCGAATCATAAACCAGAATAATAATTACCCCAGGATCGGAAGAGCTCACTCTACAATAAGGGATGGCAAGTAAATTTATTGATGTGTCTGCGCCTAGAAGTCTACATACTCACAGCCCAAAGGTCGCGTTGAGCCCTGGCAGCCATAAAAAGTTCACATAATAATGTCAAATGAGTTACAACAGAAGGCAACGTGGGATTGGAAAAGGGGTTTTTGGTAAGAAATCGTGTAGCCGCACTTTCCCCTGATGACTGTGTTACGGATGGCATCCTTGCGGTCGATTTCGGTTTTTATTACAAATTTATAGGCACACATGCAAATAAATCGGAGCAAAGACTTTTTGTCTCAAGGTGTTGGAACCACACCATAAAAACTTTCTCCACGACTGTATAGAGTTTCGCTTTCAATAGAAAAGTTTTTCGCAAATTTCATAATGCTTATTTGGTCAGTCAGACAGACGGTGTGTTTGCGCTGCCCCAACACTTTGGTAGCCGAAAGTTTGGCGTCGCATTCTGTTGTTTGTGTTTCAGTCTCAGTCGGTGTGCTTGTCTTTCCCGTTTTTGGCCAACAAGTTTCCATTGCTCCTTCGGCGGGCACACCTGCAGACAAGGACAACAAAGGATCTGGAGTCCTGGCAACGGTACCGACGACACTTAAGCTCATCTAATGCATGTGTCCGTTTGTGTTTGTTGTGTCCACATTCGACAGCATCGAAGGAGTTGGGACGCGTCCTTTTCGGTCTGCCTTGATTCAGCAGAGAAGCAATCTTTCTGCTGCACACGGCGTGAAAATCGCGAAAATAAATATTGAACTGTAAAGCCAAAGTAAACAGGAAAATGTTTCCAAGGATGTGTGTAACGTCGTTACCACGGGGGCTGTTAAGGGTTAAAGCCGCTTTCCTCTGTCGCACCTGTGCCTGGTAAGTCCTGCTTTGACTATGCTCCCCCGCCGGCGCTAAAAGTGTCCCACAGTAATTGGCTTGTTTGCGGAAGGGTTTTCAAGTTTCAATCGACCATTGGAAAATTTGTAGAGCAGTTCAAATTTTTATTACGAAACGCCCTACCTTAATTTAAATAATCTATAATAACAAATATGCTTAGTTTTTTATTTGTTGCAAATAACACGAGCAAGTTGATGAATTGGGCAAGCAGAACTTATTTAATTGTAGTAGTAGTAGAAATAGAGAACCCCTAAATAAGTTGTAATTAAAAATTTATTAAAAAACCCACAATTGACAAGGACATAAAATCACACAAGAACAACAGTCGAGTACGAAGACGCCGTACGACATTACGAGCAGAAGTAGCCACGACCCTTTGAGAAACCGATAGGGTGTTTCCCAATGCCCTAATGGAAATTAATGTTTATCCCTTTTCAGTTGTCAGACACATGAGCTACGCATAGCGGAAAGGTACACTAAAAACATTTAAGCGACTTCCTGCTTAATTCAACAACACAATTTTTTTCCTGCGCCAATGTTTAAATTTACTGTCGAGGGATATGAATTCATAGCCAAACATCTTTAAATATTTTTCATTTTATCATCATTTATTATTACCATTATATAGTATAAAATAATCAATATATTTTTTGAAGTGTTCGCCTTTGCTTTCTAGTCATCCTAAAAAAGAATATCTTTCTCTTGCGTTGGTTTTACAACCAAGTAGGCTAATCCCGCAAACTACAAGGCACTTATTAAAGGCTACACCCATTTTGTAAAGCTCACTCCCTTCCTTTTAAGTTGGGTGCCGAAATAGTTTGGACACGCACAAAAGCGCGCTTCACAAAGTAATATAAATAATAATGTTTTGTGCTCCCTGGGTTCGTAAACGAGGGAATAATTAGTCTTTGCCGTTAGCCTTTGTTGTTATGCCGGGTCTAATGGCCCGACGCAATTTTGATTTTAAAAGATGGTCATGCGTGCATGTCTAATGTGCCAGGGTCCTTAAGATCCGGTAAATTGGCCGCACTTCCACTCTGCTCCTGTGTTGTGTTCGGAATCCTTAACGCTTCTAAAGGAACCAAAAAACAAAACGAGCAACTGAGTCAAGAATCAAACCATCAGCAAAGGACAACAAAGGACAATGTCCTTGATGGGTTCGGGTGTACTTAGGACTTGATAAGTGTAAGGGTATATTAACATATAGAAGATCACAAAATGTTATTTAATGATAAATTGGTCAGCTTTAAGAATTGAAATTATAATAAGTGACACAAAATCTATATCCTCAATTTTCGTATTTATTTTAATTTGCTAAAATAACCAGAGTAAAAAATAGTCGAGTTCTTCTTAAATTTTTGCATGCGGTTACGTGCGCCACGGAGATTTGGTCATGGATTTGGGATTACTCAAGCCGACCGAGTCTTCAGCCATAGCCTTATAATTTCTTGAAAAGATGTTTTACCTTTTGTTGTTCTTTTTTTCTTACGCAGAAAGGCAAATATTAAGTGGCATGCGAAGACGGGGAGGCAGAAACTACTGGCGGCTCTTTCATGATTTTTTTTTTTGTTTTTTATGAATTACAATAATAAAGAAAAGGAAAGCGCATATAAAAAGTAAAGGCAAGGGAGCAAAATAAAATCATAAAAATTACAAAAGGTATGCACAAAAAATGAGCAGAAGAACCGGAGGGCAGACAACTCACGAATGCGTTCAAGAAAAATCACCGTAATAAAGCCAAGCGTCTGAGGTCTTCGGTGTGTCTGAGTATGTATGTATGTTGCAAATAAAACAATTTGAGTGGAAATAAAAAATAAAACAACATTTGCCCGTGATGGGTTAAGCACAGAACGCCCGAAAATAAAAGTGAGGTGCAATGTACGGTAACGTAGGGCAGCTGGATTCTCAGGCAGGCGAACATTACCGAACAAACAATGCGTCCTCGTCGAGGAATAAAGCACGTCTTAAATTAATAATAAGCAGCATAAGAAAAACAAATACCAGTACCTTCAGAGGAAGATGAACCAAGGGAGATAAAGGTGGTCGAAGGGCGAGAACTTATATAAGCACTTGAAAAAAAAAACATGAACCTGAAAATCACCACAATAATTATTAAACAACACGTGTTCCGATCCTAATACTTTTACGAAAGTACTTGGTATTTTGTTTTAAGCTGAATTGAAAGAAATGCTTGTATTATTGTTCTGAAAGTTAAGCTGAAATATAATAATTTACTTGTCCTAATGTCCCTGTATATCATGACGCCAGTGCAACAAGTTCGGTTCTGTCAGTGGGAAAAAGTGGATTGTATAGGGTGCTGGCATCATTATCTGCCTTCCACTTGGCAAAGGGAATATCTGAGCACACCTGAGTGGGCCGGACAAGCGAATGACGGAATTCCTTAAGCTTTAAGGCCTTCGAGACAAATTACATCAGCCAACATTGTTTATGCGTTCTAATCCGCAACTAAACTAGTTGTGAAAACAGGAAAGAGATATATATTTTCCTCATTTAAATGTGGCTCAAGAGATAGGGTGAGCGTGTCTTAAATATTTTTTCTAGATCACAGCGTTCATACGGGGAAATTATAATTTGGGTATTACAACAATCGTATATCTTAACGTGATCAGTAGATTCTAACACTATAAAATTGCAGTTTTTAGTTTACTGGTCAGGAAAAAAGAAGTTCCTTTCCGGATTCATCAAAAAATAACGCATTATAAACTAAATTTAATACTTAAACAGGAACTGCAAAAGAAAGTACAGATCACCCCTCACGTTGCACCCCATAAAAACCAGACTTTTTCATTGTCTACAGTATTTCTTTGTTATTAAATATTACTTTCCGGCCTCACCTTTACACGGCATTTTTTAACGCCCTTTTTATGACCAATGAAGAAGCCCCTAGCCAGCCTAACCCACCCAACCAGTCCCTTTGGATTCACCGCCCCGCATGATTTATGCTGCGCGGTCAAGTGTAAGTTCTACCGCCGGCACCTTGGGGCAGGAAATTGGGTTTAACAGCAGCAGTCAGCGGGACCTGGGAGCTTGTTTAATTTCAGCCGATTTTTTCTACCGTCCACCGTTTTATATTAAATTTTTTTTGTTTTTGTCCCTACCGTTTTTGTTGCTTTTTTATGGACTGGTTATCAGTGGACTACTTTGCGTGTTGCGATTTGCCTTAATTAGTCGCGTCGGCAGATCAGGATATTTACCGGACTGGGTGGGTACATGTTCAGCTCATAATTGTGGATATCTGTCAGCAGTTAAAGCGCCAGTGGCGTTTTCTTTATCAGTGTTTTCGCAATTTATTGGCTGCTCGTTAACCTTTAAACTGATGCAGATGGATAATATTATATGTATATAAAGGACTCTGGGTGTTTTTTTTTTATAATTGTCATGCAGTCGGGTTATTCGAATCCAGTTTTGACGTCCAATTTTCATATAGTGTTTCAGCTTTTCTGCGTACGCGACCTTTTTTTTCATTTGAACATTTGTTTGTAAACTTTAATGGACTAATTAGGTATGGCAATTTTCACAAGAAACCGCATACAGAAAATTCACACAAGGTTCAATTATTTTCTGATGTGACTAACTTTTCTAATTTGTCTTTGTGGAAAAAAAATTAATTTTGTTAAAGATAAAGTGCAAGGGTTTGAAAAAGGGTGCTTTCAATTAAAAGAAAAGAGCAGCACGAGGGATTGAAACAGAAATTAAAAGTCCATTTTTTTTTTTTTTTTTTTTTTGAATCGGGTTATTTACCAC
The DNA here is from genome assembly GCF_016746245.2 of Drosophila santomea. NCBI lineage: Eukaryota > Metazoa > Arthropoda > Insecta > Diptera > Drosophilidae > Drosophila > Drosophila santomea. The sequence continues at coordinate 28,773,252 of NC_053019.2, forward strand.
CCTGCATTCACCTTTGATACCCTCTGAGGGGTGCCCCTCGCTAACGAGCGCCCATTATGCAAACAATAAGCACAGCTTCCTCTTCAGATAACAAACCACAAACAAACGAACGTACAAAAATATCCCTCCTGTGACGAAGAAATATTGGGCATACGACACGCATCCTGCGAGTGGCTTTCATTCAAAAATAGATTTATGTGTAGCATTTAAGCGAGGCAAAAAAAAGTAAATAAAAAGCAAAAGAGCACAGGAAGGACACCCAAACAATATCAAGAAAAATGTTCAACAGCATTTATCAAACGTGACGCAATCCGTGGGAATGTTTAAAACTCTTTCTCCATTTCCTCACATCTAAATCTGCTTGACATCATTATTCTTTAGCAGAAACAAACAATGTGAAGTGCATTTCGGTATCATTAAAATGTGATCACTTCGTATTAAAGCAAAGGCAAATGGGGGCGGAAGGGAGATGGCCGACGGGACGCCATCTTGGGGCAACAACAGTTTGATTTAGTGCCGCACATTATTTCACGTAAATATCTGTTCTGGGTCTATACAATGTGTGTATGTTTTGCAATAATGTCAACAATAGACTTGGCTCTTTGACATGTGTGGGCTCGCCGAGTATGTGTGCTCCACTTCGTTGGCTACATTTACATTTTAGCATTTTGCCCCACTTGTTGACTTTCTGCAATCGAGTTCCAGCAGATTTGCATGATTTTCGCATTTATGCGCTTAATTTACTATTTATTAATGGAAAGCATACCAATGTTTAAGTAGAGGTCCCCGGAAGGCAAAGGAAATGGAAAGGAAAGCAGGAAGTGCGGACGAGAGAATGTTGCCGGCATGTTTAATGTAATGTGAGATTGGATAAACTTACCTTAACTCCAATGTGAACCGGTGCAAATTCTGATTTGTGTATTGAAGGAATTGGTATTGGTAATTGCATGGGAAGGGGGCAGGACATCATGGTCGCTACCTGTGAATGCAAACAGAAAAATAGACATGTTTGTTAGTTGAATACGTATTGACGATTATAGGAACAGAGTACTGGGTCTACATAAGAAGGTGAGAAATTAATAAAAACTTTTGTTCATTAAAATATAAGTGCCTATGACCTGCGAGTTTAAGATAAGAAATCCTATGATCTACACTTTTACATATATATTTATGTTGTAGACTTACGGTGAGACTTATTTTCGTTAGTGGCCTAAGTCCTTGTAAAAACAATGACCATTGGGTTCGCTGCAGATCGATGAAAAAGCTGTGGCAGATTTCCTTTGGGCACTTAAACTTTGACACACACACACCGCCCCCTTTTAACCGCTATTTTTCTGTAGTTTTCAGTTCACCGTTGGCATTGCAATTTTTCGCCCTTTTCAATTTCACGCGTTTTAATGGCAGCCAGCGCAGGAATTACCCCCACATTCTTGCTCCCTTACCCACACAGGCACTCCCACACATACAAATGACGACCGCATTGAATTACATTCGAAAATAGGACGAGGGACGTAGGGGGGCGTGACCATCGTTTCATTTGGCGCCCATCATCATTGTCATTTCCGCTTTTGCGTAACGATGTCAACGTTTTTGATGGCTTCATTTCGTTGCGCTGCATTTCTTTTTGGCTTCTCGTTTCGGGCGCCAAATAAATCATAGCGTAGTCTGCCGTTTCCCTGCTCCGCTAACCCCTTTCTCCGTCCTGCACTCAACCAATAAAAATTTTTTGAAAGAAAAAGGCAGCGAAATAAAGAGCGCTGCGAACTACTCAGTACGATGAGGAATGAGTGGAATGGGACTGGCATACACAGGAAACAAAGCCTACAATTGGAGCAAAATCACCAAAAGTCGTAGTTTAGCTAGTGTGTATTGGCATTATTTGTTATTACTTATACTTTAAGTTGTAGGACAATGTGACTTGAATAGGAATAGGCTCAGCTTCTTTCAGTGTAAAGCAAAACGTAAAAATTTAAATGGTATGACAAAGTGGCACATTTTGTCCAAACTTTTGCTTCGAAGTATTGGAGTAAATGTGTTTTGGAAAAAGAGAGAACAGCAAAAGTTATAAAAATTGTTGCAAGCGCACTAGTCCGACAATTTTTCAATTTCCTGCTTCTCTTCTAAGGCGTATGCATCTGGCCGAAATTCCATGAGTACAAAATCAGCAGTTCTCTGCTCAGAACTCTTAAAAACGGGACGGCTAACAAATATAGTATTCCATTTCACTTGTCAGTAAAGTGGCACCTCTTTGTCGACGCACCTTGGGAGGTCCAGACAACTAACCCATCCGCCTTTTGCCTCCTCAACAATCAATGAATTGTCAACGGCATCGATTACCGAAAACACACCAAAACAAAACTATTTTTATCCCATTTTTTTCTTATCCCACCTGTGACCCTTTTCCTGGTCTTAAAGCCTTTATTGTCAGCCGCCTGTCAGTTTGTTTACGCATTTTACAGTAAATTGCTCTAAGTGCTACAAAAGTGTCATTTACATGGGCAGCCCGACGAACTAATTAAGTGATTTTCAGTATACATATTTGTTGTTCCGCAACTCTGTTTCCCCTATAGTTACTCGCAGCCATCATTATCAAAAGCAGTGCGAGAGTGCAACGGAACGCGGCTAGTCTAGCATTGTAATGACGACAACAAACGGAAATTAACGCTAGCTGACTGACTTCAACATTGTAGACGGGGTTTTATGTTAACACGCGACACAACAACGGGAATTGCAAGAGTCGATGACGAAAGGGAATGCCAAGAAGAACGGGGGTTTGAGAGCGAAGATTGACAGATGAGGGGAAGCACTCACAAATGGACATGCCACATGGAAACCACATGGATGTGGAAAGTGCTCTTGGCATTAATACCCCAGGCCCGAATTTAAGCACTAAAATTTATAAGAAAATTAAGCACGAAAACTGATATTAAAAAACTCCTTTCCAATTGAAATAGTTGTAAGTACCACCTTAATACATGGCTCCCATTTGATCTTTGTATATCGGGATTCTACTGCCTCTTCCAACCGCCGTGTCTTCCGATCCTGGGCGTTAATTTGTCCAGTTTTGTGGTGGACAACCATGGCATTCTAGAAGGATAATAAATGTAATGTGGCATCAATGAAAGCGAAACGATGTATCGGGGCGGTTGCTTCCGACGCTGTATTGACAATTAGACTTGAGGGGAGAGGAGACTGCCCAGTCACCCACGAAAACAATGATTAATGAGCAGTTGCAGCAGCAAGAGTCATACATCATTCGGTTAAGTTCAGCTGAGCGAAGTTGAAGGCCGAACAGTGGGAGCAAAGTGAGACGCAGCATGGATTGCAACGACAAAAGCAGCTCGCAACTGTCACAATTGCAACCTGCAACAAGTTCATGGCCCGTCGTCTCCTCGTAGAGCTTTCCACTTCACCGAGCATGCGCGGCTCATCCACAGCTGCAGGCAACAACGGCGGCTGAAGCTATAACTGCAACGGCAGCAATAACTGCAACAGCTGTGCCAATGCGCAGCAAACCAAGCGACCACTTTTGCACGAACCATCCACTGGGAAAAAAACACCAGAGCCAAGATACAAAACACCAAATAAAAATAAATATCTAGCAAATTGAATTTACCAGACGGCTTTATCAATCTCTTCTCAGCAATTTTCAACATCTCTAATTTCCTTCCACCAGGGTCCAGACAAGATTCTGTTCATTATAATTGGCTTTCCAAGTGCATGTTTAATGAATCGGGAGGAGACCGCCACGCCTCTGGCACTGATATTGCATATTGCGCAAACACAAAGATTAATGAACAGGTGGCTTTACTCAGGCCCTGTCTGCTGGCTCACCTGTACTTAGCCCAGAGCATTGAAACTGGGCATAAGTACAATTACTTCCAATCAATTTGCATAATCAATAGAGTCTTATAAAAAAGGTAGAACAATTACCATCTCTCAATCAATACTCTGCCACTTGGTACGTACTATAAACATGAATTATTTTCGAATAACGTATTTTCTACAAAATATAGAACTACACTATAATTTACTTGTCATTAATAATTCTTTTGCTTGGTTCGAAAACTTTAAAAATGAGTAGACACAAGTACATTTACACATCTACCAATAACATTCTTTAAAAATACGAAAACAAAAATTATACCCGTTACTCGTAGAGTAAAAGGGTATACTAGATTCGTTGAAAAGTATGTAACAGGCAGAAGGAAGCGTTTCCGACCATATAAAGTATATATATTCTTGATCAGGATCAATAGCCGAGTCGATTTTGTCATTTGCGTATTGGTCTTGTAAATTTCTATCGTTTTGCCAAAAAACATGTATTTAATCGCACCACGCACCCCGCACCACGAACCCCGCACCCCGCACCCGCACCACACACCCCGCACCCCGCATCACGCACCCGCACCCCACACCCCGCATTTCTTGTCTATTATTTTTTTATTATTTTTCATATTATTTAATTATAATATTTATAATAATTTAGCACCTCACACCAAAAACTGTCAGTGTGGACATTTCTCCTTTTGCACTTCCACCAGCTGAGTAACGAGTATCAGATAGTCGAGAAACTCGAATATCTCTTGTTTTAAATTAAACTTAAAGGTAAATAATTCTAATACACTTGTTGCTTGGCAGGGGCAACACATTAAAAACCAAATCGCTTAGATTTGTGACACTAAGAAGGGCCACCACCATCTCAGCCACCCACAGGCATCAGCCTCAGACACAATCACAGCCACAAAGCTGCCACAGTCGCAACCACAGTGGATGGCTGGCAACAATAACGAAATCCAGCCAAGAAATTGTGCAGATTTAGCATGACAAGTGAAAGTAAATAAAGAGAGCTGGTGGGAAAGCAAAGAAAGGACGAGGCCAGCCTGTGACCAGGGATTTTTTCTCATATTGAGCTGGCACTTTATGCAAAGAATATCGCCCATATTTCACTCACAAGACTCGGTCGGTGTTGGCTTAATGCGCTGGGAAAACACGCCAAGAAGTTGCATGCTACAACGAAACGAACTTGTTGCAACACAAAAAGGCAAAAAGAAAAATAAGAAGAAAAAAAGGACCGGAAAATGGGAATGGTAAGACGGCAAAATTGAAAAGCGAAATGTGGGCATTTGCATAAATATCGTCCGTTGAAAATGGGCGGGTAATGAACGCGGAGCGACTGTGATAGTGATAGGATCAGAATCATTCTGATACTCTTATTAGATAACTAATAGGGCCTTAGCCTCGGAATGAATTAAAAAATGCAAATTTTACTTAAAGAAACAAACATTTACTCTTTATAAATAAAATAAAGTTAACCAATATCTAATTACGCCTTAAATGAGATTCACTCAAGTAAAAAAAAAATTGTTATTTGTTGACAAAATTAAATTTATTTTAGTACCAGCCGTTTGCTTCAGCCAGATCGTTGGCAGCGCTGTCCTAAAGATGACCTCCTCATAACAGATGCTCGATACTGCTTGCTTTATTCAGCTATGCATTTTTGATCTGCAGCTCAAAAAGTGGGAGTTGGGGTGACAATTCGTGTAGGCAGACCAAGGACTTAACGGGATCCGTGCTATTCCAAAACTATGGAACGCACAAGCAAATGTGTTGAAAATCCTATTCTGTTAAGGATTTGTTGTTAGTGTTGGCGCCTTCGCAGTGGCTTTTGTTGGTCCACACATATGTGCGCGTGTGCGTTTCTGGGAAGTGCATGTGTGCGGTTTTGTGTCGCATCAAATTGCATTAGTGCTGAAAGCACCAACAACCAAGAATAGGCAAAGCTAGTGAGGAGAAAATCCAGTCTCTGTCTGTCCCCTTCCCCGCCTCTCTATCAGCTCTCAGCATTCTACGTCTCATCGTCCTTTGTTTGCTTTACATCAGGACATCGTCGACGGATTTCGCCTTTTTGCATTCTGATCTGATCTACCACTCACACTAAACCGCTGCGCAGCTTTTATTTGGCTGACTCAGAAGGAGGGACGTATGGAAAGGGGAAGGCAGGGCTAGGGCGGTAGGCAGTGTGAAATGGCTGTAATGCCGCTACTTTTACCAGGCTTTGAGAAAGACTCCACCGGCAGGCAAGGCGGCTCAGGCTACAAGAGTATGTTGCTGCACTGAGCAACACAACGCGTTATCAAGAGCAATTGATTCTTTGTTTCATGTGATATAATTGATACCGCTCACGAAAAATTCGCAATTCAGCCTTTACATTGAGTAACTTTTGCAAAATGGTGCATCAAAATCAACTGGATTGCTTTCCAGAATTCATTATCATATTTCATTGTTGCACGCTAGACTTCTGGTTTTATTTAAACTAATTTGACAAGGTTGTTGCAGCACACAATTTAAAACAATTTTATCACCCTAATTTACGAATGAATCTACATTATTTATCTCAGTGCCTCGGCACTCTGCACGTTGCATTCAGAATGTTGCCTCCGAAATCTAAGCCTAGCTCCCAAGGCTGGCCAGTAGCATCATTCGTCATTTAGCACTCGTTGGGTGACACAGACGGCAGCGCAGTATGTGAAATTAAAAATTTCTACGCACAGTGGACTTAGGTTTTCCCATGCAATCACAGGTTACTCACAAGGAACTCAATTCCTCTTGGGCCACACACCATAGAAGCAAATGAAGTTCTGCATCAGAAATCAAAACTGCAATTGCAATCGACAGCGATAAGGTGTTGTAATAGCTTTTTGCGCGGATGCCTTTTCCATTTTGGTTAAGACTGAGAGCTTCATATCTTGGGAAATGGTAAAATTAATCCTCCTTCTAACATTGTTATGCTTTTTGCATCGTTCCATTGTATTCCACCTTTCAATCATTTTTATCTACGGGGCTCTATGGACCAAGTGCACATATGCAGTCGCAAATATAACATCCACACACCTTTTCAACATTCATCTTGGGCAGCCGCCAACTGCAGACAAACATTTTTCGCAAATTAAATGAAAACACCCGACGATATTGGGGCAACAGCTTCCACCGCTTCTAAGGGAAGCTTAAGTTCGTCTTACCACATTGTTTCTTTCTTTTACTCTACTTTAGAAAAGATATGAAAAATTTATAAATTATCCTTTATAAATTTTTCGAATATATCACCATAAAAAATTTTCAGATTCGTGCCTTTTCAGTAAACTCAGTCATTGGTTTTGCACTCATTTTTCATCCACTTACTTTGCAATTTATTAGTCAGAAAAACAAACGCAAACAATATGTAGCAGTGAAAACAAAAACCAAACGAAAACAAAACAAGAAAGAGCCCTCCAAGCTGAGTTTGTCTGTAGAATCGTGTGCCAAAATTCGAGACGAACAAAGCATTTTAATGAAATTAGTATGCTCCTCCTGCACATACTATAGAATCGGGTTCGACTTCGCAGCAGCTGTTAAGCCAATATACATTTAAAAAATGTAAACAAAATTAATTAAAAACATCGAGAATAGTTTAAAAGGCCAATAGAGCCATATAGATTTACACCCAGCATTGTTATATATATTAATAACAAGAGAGAATGATAGCTCTGGAAAGTTGAAGCTTATATACCATTAAAATAATTATATGTACGTAACGTAACTACATACAGATAAGCTGGTGATTACAGAATAAGAACACTATTAAAAACGACAAAATTATGATATAATTTCTTTTCTAATGTGTTCAAAAAATTTTTGTTCTGTTCCCATACTTTATATAGTTGTCTGATTTTTAACTTACATTGTTCTTACCAAAATCAAGATAAATTAAAAATCAAAGCACAGAAAAGGCTAATGTTTATGAGATTGACGACTTTGGGTTCTTTAGATCCTTTTACGTACACATCTACAAAATTGGCTATTAATAAGAGCTCTGCCGCCTCCGTTTTTAGTTGTCATGTTTAGTATATTTGTTGTTTGTTGGTGGTTTATTTTTTTGTTCATTTTTGGTCATGCCGAGCAACGAGTGTTAATGACATCTGGACAGCGTGAACAAGTTTCGGGACCCGAAGTGACTCTTTTTGGTCTTTCTGTCAAGCATTGAGAAATGTTTGTGCATGAGAAATTGCCGGTCTGAGCCGCTGCAGTAGACACATAAATTCTCATTTAGCATCGTCAAATTAATGACTTCAAAATGAGACCTATCTGCCGCTCCTCCGAACCCGCAGTAGCAGAGATTCCGTGAAGACTTGTTATTACGGCACAGCTGATCGAGCGCTTACAGGTGATGAGCTCATTACTAAGTTGGAAGTGGAAAATCTTGTCGAGCAACTTACGCGGCTGCCGGCCGGCAAGAGAGCACCAAACACAAATATGTATGCATGTATGTATAGTTATTGCCTAACGCACTATTATGGCGTGTGTTTGCTAAGTCCATTTATTTTCCAGAGAATTTTAGTTGCGTTTAATCCAAATATCTAATGTCAACCGGCGGCAAAATGAAAGGCAACTTGTCGAGATTCTTTTTACGAATTTTTTATGAGCCATTTTTATTTCGTCCTTATAGTAAACAAATTAGATTGCTACCGAATGAATCTTATTGAGTAAATAAAGTGTGTATGTAAATTGATATCATTATGTCTTTAATATTATTGATCAGCAACAAACGCCGAGCGGATCTTGACGTTAAAAATTGTCTTGCGCACATATGCATGTAGATTTTGATATGCTTATCAATACATACATATGTACATGCATACATACAAGTGGGGAAGTTTCTGTGTTACTCATACATAACTCATATTCTAAAAAGAGAATCCGTTCGAATCCGTAAAAAAAAAGAGTTAAACTATACCAAAATGTTAGAAGGTATATGCAAGCCTTTTTTTAGTGCTGTGGTAGTAAATATATAAAGGCACGGATGTTATTTGCGAAAAAAAATACAAAATACTTAGTCACCTAACCGATACAAAACACTACCAATGCAAATTAAAGAAACGGAACCATTGTTAATGCCTGATTAGCATGCGACTATTAATAGAAGCGACTGAATGCAAGGAGACAGCTCTAAGTGAATTTTGCGGCACGTAGACTGGCCAGCACCAGAGCGCCGTGTCTGGAGGAGATGGATGATGACACTTCGGTCGTGCTCCCCGATACCTCACACAATAATTAGCAACGAAATCACGTGCAAGTAGGTGGCTTTCGGGTTGCGGGTTAGCAGCTGCCAATTTCAATTAAAGTCAAGAAGCAGTCAGCAAACTGGCCTCTCTGGTCTCTTAGGAAGAGCCTTTAACGACCGCCGTGACTAATTACAAATTAAATTGACAGAAAACGTGTTTAACGTGCTGCATTTACACATTCTACATTATTTATGATTCGGCCCTTTTGCCAGAAACCTTTTAAAGGCCCTGGAAGGTATAATCCGCCAGGTCACCCAATGGACAGTTCAGGTTTCAGCCCAACGCCATGGCTTTTGGTGCAACAAGTTAAGCCGTTGGTGACGTGTTGAATGGCCTGAGTTTTAGGAGCTGCACCTTTGACAACCGCATATATGCACAAAAGTAGTATATGTATGTGTGAATGCCAGCCAGCTTGGTCTTTGCACCCACACTAGCACGAAGCACAGATATCAGCAATTAGTTGGCTGGCTTTGCGTTTATATCTTTTAACCTTTTCGTTTCTGTAGAGCTAAAACTTAATCCGGTTCATTTGCAGTTCACAAAGTTTTCACTTGTCCGGCTGAATAGAAAATATGAGTTGAATCGGACAAAAATTACACTGAAATATGCGAGAAAAAATTCTATAATTTAAGGAACTTTGAACATTTTTTTGTATACTCTAAATCGGGTAAGCCGTCATATAGTAACCTGAATATCACTCAGATGATGGGATATAAAGGTTACGTCAAGGCTGCTGCTGGGAGTCGTGGAGTGGCCATCAAATCCATCCAAACCCGCAGAATAGGGATATATCAGAAGAACTATTAAAGCCAACCTTTTTGCAGCTTGAAAGTGTGTATTCGCCCAAGTTTGACACAGTTCTGACAGCTTTTCTCCTTTTTATGAGAAGAGCGTGTGTTGCTGGGTGCGGAAAACAGTGAGAAGACGTGTAGTTTTAATTAATTTAATTTCATGCTCATAAAACGCCAAACAATGTGAAAAGCTCCTACACACACACGGTGGGGAAAAACGCGTACCCGTGCGGAAAAGTTGCTATGGGATTTTGATAGAGATTTACAGAAACGAAGCGGGCCGAATTGTGCCCAGATGAAAGCTCTAAAATTGTCCTGTCAGCGGGCTGTCCGCCTGCATATGACGCAGAGCGTAATTAACACGCCATCCACCATCCTGTCCATATAAATTTGTCATATGAATTGCAGCGGAAATAGTTATTGAAAAACCATCAGAAAGGGGTCTGTACCCTTACGGTCCTAAGTAGAGATCGCTGATCCAGTGAGTCAAAAGCCAGTGATAGATAGCAATTAAAGGCACTTAGTGCGTATCCGTGTCACTTAGTTGATTACAAGACTGCTTTTGAATTTGATGTGCGACTGACTGCTTTTCTAGGTTGTTTTCCACGAGCAACTTTCATACACAAAAGTAGATCTCACAGTAAAATAAAAATTCAAGGGCCTATGATCGTGGAATGGAGCAAATATTCTTAATGCATTTTGACTCCAAATGTGTTTGTCTGCTGATTCGCATACTAAGCACAACCGGAGAAGTAAGAATGGAAATATAAGACCACTACTTTAGAGAAAATATGATCGCAAGCATCATTATGTTCAGCAAATACATAATTTAAAGCTTTGATATGTAAAACTTTATTCCATTTGACTCTAGAGTATACAATACATTTAAATCCCAACAATAAGAGCACACGCTAGTTATTTCAGTCGTTTTCCAAGTAATCGAAAATAAACAAAGGTTTTTTTTGCTTACATTATTTTCCGACTCATGCATAAATATTTAGCTTCAGAGGTTCCTTTATGCATAATGTTTTTTCTATCTGATGATCTAGAATGCTTTGTCAGACTTTTCTTTTGCGAAGCTCAATCCTAAGCGATAGGGATACAGGATGTTGTCTGGCATTTGTTTATATTTTCTGCGCTGAAAGTGAAAAATGTATGCGGCGTTCTTTTGAGTTATGGTGAAACTTTTTTATTTAGGCTCTGAAAAACTAGCGGATTTGTAGTTCCAAAACATATTATCTCTCGAATAATTAATTATTCCATTACTTGGATCACTTAAATTAGAAAATAGCTGATACTTATAAAATGTTTTAATTTTCTTTATATTAATGTTTTGTAAGTGACAATATGAAAAAAAAAAATTTTAGCCACACCCTAACGTGCTTAAACAGTCAGCTGTCACGTCCAAAATTTTGAAAAAATATAATTTACTATTTCAAATAAATTTTAAACCCTTTCGTATACCCACCAGCTATGTAACGGGTATCTGATAGTCGGGGGACTGTTTAGTGGTATTGTCAATTGGAATTCTTATTCTGTGATTAATCTAATTCACAGAATAAAAGCTGACATGGCATTTATTATTCGCTTCTGCTGGATCTCGAACATCGTTAGCGCAATTTTCCTATTAGCAACGATAGCAGTTTGGGGAGTAAAATCTTTTGTTGGCATAATTTACAGTTTCTATTTGCGGTCAATTAAACATCCATCTTGGCTCGCTCTGATAATCCAAAGTGATGACGTTGCTTCCGTGCCACCGAGACAAGCACCCACAGCATTTGGCATACCTCCAAGCAACATGCATAGAAATTCTCGGCAATCATTCCCCGTATTACCAACAAAATAGCTCTGACCAATGCCACCTGTTGAATAAAAGTGCCTGGGAGTTCTGTCAGGCCTTCGACTCTCCCCGCCTTCCTTCTGAATTGTCACTATCAAACGTCAGTCAGCCAGTACATACACATTCTTCCCTTCCATGGGACAATGGAGAGCTGTAGGCCAACGTACCAGGAAGATGCTACATTCTGGCTGGCAAATGAAATGCACAAAATATGCGCCATTTATAATTTTCCCCACTATAGTTCGTACGTGGGGCGTCTCCTTAGAAATGTGGCGAACATTTTGAAGCAACAGGCAAGAGCCGCAGTCTGGCGTTCATACTCGAGACATCCGAAGACATTGCACACTCGTCTTAGTTAGGAAAAGGTGGATGTGCCTTGTCCACCCCCACTTCCTCGACCCAAGACAAAATCCCCTGGCCACAGTCAATTGCGTGCTAATTTAGCGAGGCCCGCACTTAATAATTTCTTTTCATAATTGAGTAAAAGACAGAAAAAATAAGAGCAAGTGGAAAATAAACGTGATGGAAAGTGAACCGGTGGGGCACACACCAGCCATTGCAAATGAAAGTGGGATTGCCGGGAGAGCTTGAAGAAAATATCTATTATTGCGAGGGCTGAGCGAGAAGTTGTCCAAAATTAATAAAAATAATATTTGTTGATTTTGACGACAATCAGAATTATCAAAATTTGTTGGTCATATCGATTTGAACTCCTCAAAAGTTCACTAATTTATTAAAACACACACTAGAAATTCAAACCCTCCTATGATAGTCGCACAATTTTGTCACTGTCCTACTTGGGGAATTAATTCCAGACGCTTGCATGTTGCAACTTAATGAAAGATAAAAGATTCTGAATCCTTGATCAGCATCATATAACACACTCGTTGTGTTTAACCGATTTTTATAAATTTTTTTTAATTTTTTGAGTCTTGTATTAATTATTTTAGTTTAACTACATATAAAAAACATATAATAGACACGAAAAAGCATGTCTGCACCGTCCTTTAATTTTTTACAAACAAGTTTACATTGAAGTTAGGTAAACAAACGAGTTTTATTCATACTTGCAGTGCTTAACAAAATAAATAGGGACTAGGAAGGAGATACCCGATAAACCAAAAGAGACACTCTATGGTCCGTTTATCCCATTGTAACAAATGCCATCTGCCCAACTTATGCCAAACTTGCTGGCAATTAATTTCCAATTACGGGGCCTATTGATGACACTTTGAGCAATGACTTAATTGGGCATTGGTTACAAACACCAAGAGAAACAAAAGCCCTATTTCCACACATACGCCATTGGAGTCAGGAAAGACATTAGCAAAACATTATGCGTTTGTCGATTAATCAACTGTTCAAATATAAGCAGTTAGGGTTGTGGTTTTCCTTCTATCTTCGGCTTGTTTAACTAATTTATAAGAGTTTTATACAGGGTGCGAGTGTGATCCATTCGAAATGGGGGAATGATTATTGCAATATAAAAATGCGCAACTGGGGAAAATAAATTAGCCGTCTTCGGTTGCTCTTGTTGGTGTTTTTGTTGACGGCCAAATAAATCTTAATTTGTATGAAAATCGATTATGTTGCGCATTATTAATTACTTAAAAGGTATACGGAAATAAGCAGGAAGTTGGCCACGTTCTGCTAGTTGCCGTCCCCCCGGGATAATTAATAAATAATTTAATGGCCAAAATATTTCCGACTTACGTTTTCTTTTTCCTCGTAGTGCAAACTTACCTAAAAGCAGAAGAGAGAAACCAAAAGTTAAATTTCATTGTAAGTAAATATGATTTGAGTATTATATCGGCATTGAATTAAATTCCAAATGGAAAATTTATCAAAACGAGGGCATAAATCACTGACAAGAATGTGTGAAAATTAATGTAAGTTTTTTGTTATATGTGGCACTGTTTATACACTGTCAGAGGGTATATTGATTTCAAACGGGTGTGTAACATAAATTGCATGTCCTTCTGTCCTACTGTCTAGCTATTCGTTTATCCGTGCGCTTATCTTTCCGTTTCTATGCATCTAGTTTCTCAGTCTTGCATACAATTTTCTTTTTTTTCAGGTCGTATACATATATGTAAGTCAAAATAATTGTCATTTGAATGGTCGGAAAATAAATTGAGAGTAATAAAAAAGAAACCGTAGCTTTGCTCTCATTCGAAATACACGATTTTTATATATATAATTACTGCAAGGGTATATTAGCTTCGGCTTGCCAAAACCAGCCTCCTTTCTTGTTCTTTGTTAAATTTATTAGTGTCAAAATGTTAACAAAAGCGGAGTATCCCTTTGGTCAGAACGCAGGACAAAGCAGGGAATTTATCACGCAACCCCCACTTATTCCCAGGCTTCGCCCCCAACATATAAGAATGATAACTTGCCCAGCTGTGTGTGGTAGCCACTGTAGGCCCATTGGACTCTTATGTGTCTCATAAGTCATTTCGCAGAGCTCAAATAATTCATAATCGATTCTCAAAGCGCTCAGCGCTTTTCGACTCCCCCTCCACCAACGCTAAAGTTTGCTCTGGAGACAAGTTCGTTAGGTTGGCTAGGCAAAAAAGGACGTCCGACATTTACTTATGAAAATCAAAGTGAGTCTTGGGATTGGAGAACGGGGACAAAGAGCGGTGGATGGAGGTCAAGAAGTCGGGGTAATAGCTGGAACAAGACAAACAAGGCACGCTTGCTGAATTTCTATTAAGCCAAATAACTCAAAAGTAATTGCCCGGGAGTTGTCGAGGTAGCAATTGCACTCTGTTACCCAAGTAGCGCCCGACCATGAACACTCTGGGATCATCAATATGTGCACCTTAATGGATGCTTAAATAAATTATAACTTCAAATTGCGATTGCCAAGCGCTCCTCTGCCAGTAGCGGCACGTACAACTAAATACATTACGTTCATCAGCAGTTGTGCAAAAATATTTACACGTGATTCGGCACCCTTGCAAAGACACCAAAAAAAACCTTGTTTCCCGGTTTTCGTATTCTCTGTACGCGGATACCAATTGCCACAGTTGGAATAGCAGATCTTTAAAATTTTATTTTCCGCACTTCACTTCGAAAGAAGTATTTTCTCTTACTATATGAATAGCTTATTCACTAATTTTGCAACGCGACATATATCCTTTGCTGCTCTATCTTAAACACCGTGTGTAGCTTAACCAACCGGTCGGTTAATTTGTCTACGCTTACGCAATAACGACGATCCAAAGCTCTCTGATCTTTGAAGACGCTGGCAATTTAAACAGGTTAACAGTGGCTCTGACAGCAAACTCAACCTCATTGCACTCCAGAACGGAATCGTTTAGCAACGTGCTGCAGGCAAAAGAAGCTAAATGTGCCACGGAGACGAAGGAGCTAGGACTTGCATATAAATTGGCGCACGTGTGAAACCTATGAGGAAGAATATTGTTGAAAGCCGAGCCACAGCTCGCACACAAGCTAAGCCCGCACTACCAACAGCACGCGCAGAGTGGGTCAAACGTGTGCCTTTCAAATGCTAAATGGACATTGCTTAATTCCATATTCCATGGCCTCAAGGAGCTCTCACACTGAGCTTGTGCAGCTGAGCCATTATAATAGCTCATTATGCTGCTGCTGCCTCCAAAAGTTCATTAGCTAAAAGGCAGTCGAACCCATCATTAAGCTGAAGCACTAAGACGGAGTTGAAGATTCTGGTAAGACTTTTGTCTGCTGAAAGCTGCACATTTATACAGCATCTAATCCTTATATTGCAATAAGTAAAAATATTGCCCTAATTAAACTCATAAGTCGTAAAAAAAATGTATTGCACGTTCGATAGGTTTTTCTAATCTATTTAATACATCAGTATCTGAATCGCACATTAACTTGTGTGCTGTGTGAAAAATGTCTTTAGGTTTATTGGACATTTATATTAACCACACATTCACACTCTTTGATATATAAGTATACATTTTTATTGTTAAAATTTTTGTGTCGTGATCTATTTTTAGTTTGGCGTCAAGTGCATAACTTGGCCACGCTCCAACCGAACGACCCATCCAAAAGTCAACCCACGCTAAGCGGCTAAAGAAAACAATACTTAATATAAATCTTAAGTATACTATTTCCCACAAATGCTTAATTGATTTTTTATAAGCCACAAGTGCAAGTGGATTGAAAATTCCTAATTTAATTGAATAATTATGAACCCTTTAGGAATCGAGATTGGTGATACTGATCAATGCCAGAAATGTAAATTTTTGTGGAAAGACTATTTATGGGATGGCAGTTTAGAAAGGGGATCGTGAAGATATTCTTAACAAACGCATTTGTCTTTAAATGCATGTTTAAAAGATACAAGTATACCCTAATTACGATTGATATGGGCTTTACCTAAAATACTGACTAAACACACGAGTATATACATAATATGTGGGAATTTAAAATATATAGACTGCTAATACAACACAATTGAGAGTGCATATATTTATATATGGCACGCTGAGAAATTGTAGTGCAAATATTTGAAATTCAATTGCAACGGCAACAAATGAACTATTGTACAAGGAAATCAAATTGAAATAAATAAAAGTATATATATGTATACACATACATATACGAATAACTGGCAGCGCACTGACGAGGCTTTCTTTTGGTCGTGCAATGATAAATACTCAAGGAATATTTCTGACCAAACGTTCTGACAGACAGACAATATAATAACATTTATTTGATGCTTTTTTAAAACAACAAATGTTTTCAAATACTCATGCATTTTTACTGTTGACACTAGAGAAGAATTTGTCTTAAAAGTACTTACAATATAAGTTTCTAAGTTTAAGAGAGTGGTGTTCACTTACAAATTTTCTCATGCTCACAACTGTTTATACCAACCACAATTAACTTACCTAAAACGAAAAGATGGACAAAATAACGTTTTTTTGTTTGGTTCAGTGGTAAATTACAAAGATAATCTTATATCAATATTATTTGTTCTATTATTTAAATAAAGGGGAAGTAAAATAAGGCTAAAGATAGAGATCATGCAAACTTCCGTTGCCAGCAGCAATTGGCAAACAATTCGTAAACCGCTGACCCTATTTTTATACTTCTGTTTATTTTCGGTTGTCGTTTTCGAGTCGTGTTTATTTATAAGAGCACTGGAAGATTTCTCTTTTAAGCGAGCACAAACAGTAATTAATGTTATAAATGGAACATCTAACACAGAGAACCCATACTACATACATACACACATATGCATTAACCAATGTACCATTTTTTTTTATATTTAAAATGTTATTATAATTAAGTAAGTAATGTTGAGGTCATTATAACCATTGCGTTTTTGAGCAAGCGAGATAGATTAATTTAATTAACGCCTATTACTAGAGCTCAACTACAGTAACTATAAAGTGTGCAAGCTTAAAGTCGTTATAATCCAAAGCTAAGCGCTATCCGTTAGCTCAATTTATTATTAATTTACTTTTATTTATAAGTTCATCAAAAGATAGGAAATAATTAAAATAAATAATTAAATAAATTGATATAAAATGTATCATTTTTAATTTATTTATCCACTTATCTACATAACTGCACGCCCACCTTCTATTGGCCCGTACTCGTGCAAATATGATTGCCTACTTAGAATAAGTTTTGCACATTTGATATTTATGACTAAAGAAAAGAACAACTTTAATAGTACGACCAAATGGATGAAAGGATAAATTGTCGCTGTCTGGCAACATGCCCGATTTCGGATGACATCGAGATAGAAAAAATCCCGAATACTTGGGGCTCACAATGGCAGAAATCCCAATTATTTAGCCAAACATGTGTTAACTGTAGCAGTGTCGCATGCTCGGCAATCCCTAAGATACGCGAGCTTTGGGAGCGATGACAATAGCAACAACTACGAATGCTTTCCATCGGGCAAAACGACAACCGGCTATAAGTCAAATTGAAATCTGGTCAGCAGACCAAGAAATTATCTAGCCTGTCTATCAAATACTCAAACAAGCAAATGCCGAGCGCGAAATGTTATTTATTTAAAAAGAAATTTAATTGAAATCACAAATAAATACTTTAGCAAATATAACCCAAATACTAAAAACAAATATGCCAGCGAATGCAAAGCAAAAATCAATTTACCTTAGTAAAAATATAATAAAATATTAAATATCGCACAAGCATAAATCGTAAATAGAAATAAATACTTCAAGAAACAAATCAAGTAATGCAGGATCCAATGAATACGCCCATTACGTCAGAAGAAATTCTTTTTTTTAAGAATGTATATTCTTTGTCCACAAAAGTCACTCATTGCACCGAAAACCAGTGAACAATGCATCTTGGTTACGCTAACTAAGATGTTACCTTGGAAATTGATATAAGGGATCGAAACAACATCAACTGTAACAGCAACAGCTGAAACTTTGGCAAAAATTTCAGCTACTGATGCATGAAAGACGAATTCTACACGACGGAGTAAGAGCAACAAAAATTTTACAAGGAAATACTTAACGCAAAGAAAGGCGGAGAAACACCGAGCATAAAACGGCAAGAGGAATCCTGGGCGCAAAATCCTAACCAAAGACAAATGTGGGTCGAAAGCGCAAAGTGCAACAACTTGCACGCACTGGGAAGACGGGTGCAATGCAGCAAAGTGAAAGAAAAGTGCAGTGCTGGCAAATGCAAGCCGCACGCGCCTCCGACAGAAAATGTCCAGATGGAAAACAAAAAGCGAAAACTGAACTTGTTGGCACTTGCTACTGCTGGCTGGGATTGGTTGTCGGCGCACTGGAAACTTCTTGCCACCCCCAAAGCACGAATTTGTTTTTGTCGGTGTCTGTGTCTGTTGTCTAGCGCTGTCTAGGGCTCCTTGAACAACTTAAGTGAAATTTAATGATTTCTTTACAAGCGAAAAAGGAAGCAGCAACAGGTGTGGCGTATTTTCACGGCCCCTGCTGCTCAGCTAGTTTGTTGAACTAAAGTTTGTAATTTTAATGCTGATAAGATTCCAAAATAAATCGGATACGGTTTTTCGTTATCGTCTCCTGAACAGAATCATTAAAGTTAGTGGTACTTGAATTAACAATGTAATAATTGTTAAGAAGGAATTATTGAGATTTAATTATGGAAGTAAATCATATTAAGCTTATTTATCAATACTGTGTACATTTATTATACATTATTAGTTATTATACATATAATATCACATTACGTTTCGAAGCCCAGAGAATACTAAATATTATAAATTCTCCTTTTCAGTTTATTGTCTCATTTGTCCATTGGTCTCGCACTGTGAGGGCTCAATTTCAAATGACGCGCTCTAGGTGATAATGCCGTCGTCATCGTATATTAACCCACTGTGAACATCGCATCGGAACAGTTTATTTCGTTTAAGAGCAATTGAAATAAATTCTAAGGCAAATGGCCTGACTGTGAAAGACCGAGCAAGCAAACAAGCAGCGGCAAACAGCCCCTCGGCAACTCTCAGATTTTTGTCTTGCTCGGCTAATGTCTAAATGCACTTAAAAGTGCTGAGGCCATGTAAATGGTATTCCTCCTCTCCAGCTCCTAGGCATAAATACCCTCTGTTGCCATCCGCCCACTAATGTCGCATTTTGTAGTTGCGCTTCAGCTCTTAATGACAGCTTGGAGAGCTTGAAACAGTTTATTCTCATCCAGACAACTGAAATGGAAAACTCGTGGGAGTCGCTTAAAAAAAAATAATAGAGCTAAATCGGATGATCTGTCATTTTTTGGCTGTGAAAACATTTTTATCCAAAGCTTGACACTTAGCTGGGCTACCAGCTGTTTCATTACATACTATTTTGCATTTGATCATGATTGCAAACAAGAATTAAAAGCTCATAAATATGTAAAGCTTAAATGAAACATGAACAGAAAAACTATTACCTGCTACGAAGTTTGAGAGTCTAATAAATGAAAGCCTTGCGAAACCACCAAAAAGAAATTTCAGTTATTAGTGAATTAAAAATTTAAAGGATTTGTATAGAAATTAATTTTCTGGCAGAAATTTTTTATTTTCAAATTCAAATGCCTGAAACACATCCAAAACGAAACGTACTTTATGAAGTACGCATAATTTCTTTAATACGTGTCACACACTCGAAAAAGCTCAAAAAGCTACCACACTGTCAACGTCGAAATTTATGAATGGATTTAAGCGCCAACTGCAGATATTAGAGTAAGACTTGAAATAAAAGAAAAATCATAGATATATGTGTATATATAGATTTATGTGATAAGACTTGCAGCTGATTTACTCACCCACTTTAAAGGAACCCACACATGTGGAGTCGTTTTCAGCAATGGCACCTTCTGTTTATTTAAAATGATTATAGCGCGGAACTAGAGCCATAAGAGAATGAGAACCGAAAAAGGCTACCAACAAGATGGAATATAAAACTACTAAAAATAAGTATACTATATCCGATATGGTTATTTTTAAAAGAGGTCTGTCGCTGATAATTTATGGGAAGACAAAATCACTTGAATTCGGGCAATTGGGTGACGATTGGAAGGATATCCATAGAAATTAATTTTCTTGGTCAGAGCACTCTAATAAATTTGCATTTGACATTCACCTAAGGCTCAGGGATTAAATCTTATCTCATTGGATGTCAACAAAAATATTTGATATCTCTTTGATCACTTTTAAAACATATATGCATACAAATTTGATAGACAATACATTCTTTGCGCTTTGTTGGTTTTGCTGTGGGTGACTTGACTAAGTCTAAACACTTTATCACTGTACACGGCACGCGTTCGCGAAGATGGTGCTGTTGGTTGGTGGCGTTGGTTGCTAGTAGCAGTAGCTGAACTAGTAGAGAGGGGAACGTACAAGCGCCTGTAAGAATCGAAAGAAAACAGAACAATTCCCATATGAGACACAAATTTATGTATATAAATATATATTCGAAGTTCTGGAGCGGTGTTTCATTTGTACACATATACATTCATAATTCAAGGCATGATCTTGGGTAAGCTTGCACGAAGAAAGAAAATAAAGGTGGATATATGCAGAGAAAAGGCACAGATATAGGGAGGTTAAGGTGAAAATAGGATTGATTTGCTTTTTAATGCAAAGATGAACTTAACATTGATTGTAAAAAAACGATTATCTATGGTACAGCGTAGGTATATCCATAGAATATTTCTTTATTATGAAAATGGCAACTTTTTGTTTTAATGTTTAGAAAACATTTTAAAATAGCTCACACCCACGATAGTACAGAACGAACAGGCGAAGAAAACAACAGACAGCCAAAAACAAAAATGGATCCAGAGATTGTGCATGGGATGAAATTGGAAATTTGGGCTATAAAACTGTTTTTAGGGACAAACAGAAATATACATACATATATATTGAGGGCGAGCCAATAAATAAATAACTTAACCAAAACACTGCAAGCCCAAAGAAATTAAGGAATTTGAATATTTTTTGTTGACAACCTTTTATTGTAAGCTTTAATTTTTGTCGAACACAAGCGGGTAAAAAAGTTCTAGACCATTTGGATAAAATGTTGTTTATAATAATAGTCAATTTTAAATCCGGCAAATAATAAAGCTAACCTAATTTCTTATCAATCAAACGCGAACACTCGCAGACAGTCACACACTATCTCACTTATCCATCCAGAAATCGTGTGCGGTATTTAACGTGTCTATCTTGTACGTATTTGACACATACGTGCAGTCCGATAAAAAATAACGTTCTACACTTAAAAATATAGGAACCCTTAAGTGGTTACAAGATTGTAATACCCATTGTAATGAAACCAATTCATTTTTGTAGTGTAATTTCCAAAAAATTTTCTCCTGGGTCTTTCCCTGCGATGATACAGTGTGAATAAGCACCGGACCAAATTGATGTGTTCGCCGGTTTGTGGGTCATTTGAGCGGTCTATTATGCGGCAAATCTTCTCAATGATGCATGCCGCACACATGCCACATATGCTCCGTAATATGACAGACCGAATCACCGATACTCACGGGCTATGTTCATTTGCATGCACATCAACACCTTAACGAATGGATGCATTACCACTTATCCTGCCCCTGAAATGGGGTCGAGAACTAAGCCAAATAAACTAATCCATCACACTAAATATCAATAAACATTTGTGTTTTGGGTCCCGTCCAATATAATACGCGAAAATGAGGATGATGTTTCAGATCCGAAGATTTATTATTTTTTCATTTAAATTCTAAGCGTGTGCGTTGAATGGTCTTTCATGTTTTACGAGTTTCGTCTGGAAAATCAATGAAAATTGTTTCCCAGACATAATTAAATCTCATATATGTATACACCTGAATATATTTTTGATATTACCGACTTTTAATGGTGAGACCCATTTCATCAATCCTAATTAACTTGACCTTCCCACTACTGTGAGTTTACCTAACTATTTGAATTAAAAAGTCAAGGGCTCAAACCGGTTTAAGTTACTTGACATACGCACGTTTTCTTCGCGTTTGTCAGAGAGCCAAGCTGGAAAAAATGAGCATCATTAATCATTTGAAGCAGAGCAACTTCGCTCTCTTTCGGGTTACGCATGTGCGTTAGTAAATTTGTATAGCAGCCATTGGCAATTATCAACAGAGTGAAACACAGAGATCCCCAAGTATGGTGAGAACAGTAGTCATCGCAGCACATGAAAGCACAGATTGGAGTAAAACGCACATGGGAATAACTACCAACGATGTTTGCTTTAAGAACTCGAAAAGGGGGCAAAAAATACTCTTGATTAAACCGACTATTAGATATCCCATGGACTCACATAGTCTTACAAACTAAATTACTAAACTAAATTAACTACCTTCCTAGGGTAGAGGGTTATGTCGTTTAAGTTTTAAGATGAAAATTAAGTCCTAGCTTGAAAATGGCTATATTAAGCAGATATGTCACCAGCTTGGTATACCCGATGTGAAAAGAGGGTAGCAAAACCACATGAATACAGATACAATCGCAAACACTTAAAAGCAAGAGAGCGGGACCCGAAGCTCCGAAAATTTGTGCTCAAGGTCAGGCCCGCTGAAATTTCGAAACTGGGCATTCAACTTGATAATTTATGAAACGCGTTTGGGCAAAAATACGAGTAGGGAAGGGTACGCGTATAACAACACAAGCCCAAGACCGAAAACGAATCGAAACCCAGGGCAAAACGCGCAAGCGTGGCCCCAGAATGTATTGCTTGGGACAAAGGGAGACGGCAGATTGTCCAAACTTGGAGCGTGGCGTTTCTGTCTTTGTCTGCCAGAACGATCCGATCCATTGATCGAGATAGCTTCCAGTACGGCTTTATTCTCGGCGCAGTTTGCAAGGGGTCTGAGTGACCGTCATAAATTTTCCCTTGATGATTTGATTGCTGCTGTTTTAGCTTTTGTAACCATTTTGTGCCTGCTTCATCCCCACCGAAGTTCTTTCAACCCAGTGACTCAGTTTGAATTGCAGTACAGGTAAAACGTGTTTCAGCTTTTGCTTCTGTTTTGTTTTAATAGATTTTTTGGCTTGCATTCACCCTTGGCAGTGAAACAAATGGATTTTAATGTGGCGTGTAAATTTGGTTATCTAAAAGAAACAAATAAGACTTTTGTGGCGGGCAAGAACTCATTTCTGTTAATGACTGATAAGCGAAACTAGAAACTTAAATATACTGCCTGATAACTATATACTTAAAAAAATATATTTTTTTTGAGTTTTTAAATCTTTGTTTTGTGAGCCCACCTATGCTGGATTTTACTGTTTTTCAGCTATAATGATGATAAACCTGATCCAATATACCATTAGATACACAGTTCATTCACTCCATAATCAGTACAGAATTAACAATAATGTTTTTGTGATCATTTATTTCTCTAAGTGATCTAACAAAATTTAGGGAGAGAAGTAGGTGGCAGGCGGGTGGCGGGTGACAACGAGTACTGGACTGACAAATTGTTGTTCAACAAATTGGTGACTGAACGCAGCGCATGCGGACGCATTTCATTT
Source organism: Drosophila santomea (assembly GCF_016746245.2). NCBI lineage: Eukaryota > Metazoa > Arthropoda > Insecta > Diptera > Drosophilidae > Drosophila > Drosophila santomea. The sequence continues at coordinate 28,796,985 of NC_053019.2, forward strand.
ACTTTCGATTTTACACAATGCGATGGGTGAGCACAAACAAATGTCAGGGAGTAGGAGCAGGGAAGGTGGCTGCCGGAGGACGAAGGCGGAAGAGAGGCGCGCGGCAGGGGCAAACTGGCATCGAAGAGAACTGGAGACTTCTACTAAATCCAGCACTCGCAGCCGCAGCCAGACGCTAATTTGATATTTTAATGGCTTTTTGTTTGCAAATTACGCTCGTCTTGGCGTCGAACCACCCTGCACATCCCCTGATGCCCGACCGTATCATTGCATAGCTACGAACTCTCCCCCTCCGAACACTTTTAAACTGAGTCGTTTGTGTCTAAAATAACGGCGCTAGTTGTACGACACAGGTTACTGGATCCATGTGTATATTCCCCTTAACTCTGATTTCAAAATGAACAAGACCCGCAGAGAGTGCTATGCGAGGGCAAGTGAGTGTGTGGTAAAAAAAAATAGCGAAAATCGTGCACTTGTTAAACCTATTTAGTTATTTACAAACAGTTGGAATTATACAAATACATTTTCGCAAGAAATCATCCCAGAATAGAAACAGTTTTAAAAACAATACTGCCATTTAGCGATTAATTTAAATTACTGCAAGCTAAAGAATGGGTGTAGCAGTGCGTCAAAGGAAAAGTCACCCCACACGAAAGCGTGGTAGAAACCACAACGAAGCATAGAAGGCTCGGAAAGTGATGGCGTGGGTTTAAGAAGATTGCTGTTTAACAATTTATTAAAATTGAATTGGGCATGCCAATCAGTCAGCGAAATTGTGCGAAAAAGTAATGATCGGTAATCACAGTTGACCAAAAAAAAACGTTAAGCGTTGCAAATGAAAAGTCTTAGGGATGAGACCGAAACAAGTAAAGACTGAAGCACTGTACAGAGGAATTAACAATATGTACATCGATTTACACTAGAGTAAACCACAGGATTATTATTTCATGATTTCATACGAAATTACTGTATAAGACAGTGGCACATTTAAATGAACTTTTTTGTAAAGTAAACAAAATAATAACTGTAAAGTATGTGCAGGCCCTCATTTTTTTTTATTAAGGCAACTGGGAAAGCAAACTAATTACCCAAAGGGTACCGTAACAAATGCATTTTCTTTAAGGTAGTAAAGTAAAGCAACCAAGTGCAGTCCTGAACAATGAGTGCCAGACCGAAACAGCGAGATTAGTGGATAGAGAGGGATTGACGAAATGTGTGGACTACAGGTAAAAGGAGCATAAATCGAATTTCGAAACAGGCAAACCAGAGTGTTAAGCAGTAATGGCAAAATGTATTAAAAGATGGTATAAACTAAAAAACACGTATAATAAGTACGACTTACAAATCGGTGAGCAGGATGTAGCAGTTTGCTTTCTTGACTTTGTTGTTATCCGTTTAATTTCGAGTCCAAGATACAAATCTTTTTTTTGTTTTGATTTTTTTGTTGTTTGATTTGTACACTTTGATAATTTAGTCACTGGAAAAGACGTAACCAATTAAAAAACACTTTAAATTAAAAAGAAAGCAAACAAAATCACTTGGAATCTCATCACTACTATAGTATGATGCTTCTTTCCATTTGTCAAAAATTGCAGTGGATTGCAGTGAAATAATGGAAATACTAAAAATTTAAGTGCAATTAAATAATTTTAATAATGACAGATTAATACATTTAGGTACATAAACATATCATATTGTGAATTTTTTTTTAATTCTCAGATTTCCACCACTATTATTGCAATAATATGGTTATAAGATTTATGCCCGATATTATATTGGCAGGTCGCGAGTTATATGCAATATGCAATTCGGCATTCTGCACAGCTACATATTTTTTGCTGGCAAAAAAACTGGCAACCACTACACATTTTTTTTACAAACACACACAACCACCAAAGAAGTCCGCGTGATTTTGTTTGGTTTTTTAGCTGGACCCACCGGGTGAACCGCCCTAATCGCCGTCTCTTCGCAGACCAGGTGATCGCACCACCAAAGGAAGCTGCACCGCCGCACTGTCGCGGCACAAGAAACAAAAACACGAAGGCAACGCGTTGCTCACGACGAAGGACAAGGAGAGACACGAAAAGCTAGAACTAACGGGACGGGAGCGAAACATGGAACAAAAGGAAATAGTACCCGAATGTCAAATTGAAACTGGGTGGACGGGCGACTTTTCCATTTCCAGAGACCTAATACGCAAAATCCGACTATTACCGGGCGATAATTGCGCACGTTTATTTCCCCGAATTCGTCAGCTGCACGTTTGGCGGCAAGAGCTTTGTTCGCGCACCTCCCTTTCGGCTTTGTTCATAGGTGATTCGGGCAAGCAAAACGCAGTTTAAGTTAATCCGTTTAACTCTTTGAGTAGACCACCCGCGCTATTGTTTATTGTCGGCCGCAGAATGTGTATTGAATACAATATCTTAGTGCAATTTACCGCTACGATCAAATGTTTAACTCGAGCCGCTCTCTTTCCGCTGGATCGTATAGTGGCTAGAGATGGGGAAACATCGATCGAACTGACCGACCGATCGATATATCGATTGCTTTTCTGACGACTTCCGATGACTGCAGGCGTTAGTGTCTTCTGCCTGTTTTCGTTGTCATCCTCTCTACTCACGGCTTACCCGCTCGCTGTTAACCGTTAGTGGCGCTCTTAAAATTTTGAATTCTACATTTAACCTAATGAACTTCTTAGGAACTAAAATGATTTTTTCTACCCCAAATGTTAACTGATCGCAGCAAAAATGTACTAACAAATAAAGTATACGACCCGGCTATTAGTCGAGACTCCAACCCTGGCAAATATGTTAGATAGCGATTCTTATTGCTTAAAAATTAAAGTATATATTTTCAAACGTTTTTTTTTTTATTGGTTTTGCCGAATCTAAATTTTCCGGACTTTACAATTGTACAAATACTCCTTTTCAAGTGATTAATACATGCTGTACTACTCAAATTAGTTCTTTAATGTATTGGATATAAAACAAAAGAAGGCAATTTAAAAAAGTGTCGGTGCTGGTCGCAGAAGAGCATGACGAGCCGATTTTCCACATGCGATAGCTCTCACTCTGCGGCAGTTGGCGTCGAGCAATTACAATAGCATTCGAACGAATACAGTGAGCAACAAACGCCGGCGGGAGCAGTTCGTCGTTCGAGCAAAAGCGGCCGCGATCGCAAGTGTGGAATCAAAATAGAAATAGAAACAGAAATCGAACCAACAGAGCTAACAGCACGCGGCCCGCGGAAAACGGGTCGGACAACATAGCAAAACAAAACCCAATTAAAATCAGATATTAATAGAATAACCAAAGAACACAACAATAAAAAGGTTCGGTTTACAAGTGAATACCCGATATAATTATACCGTGTGCAACAATGTGGTTGGGTATCGTAGGTATTCCCGCAAAGAAATGTTGCACATTTGATTTTAAATGAATGAAACCCGTCCATAAAATGTGATTTTATTAAATTCAACCCGTAAGAGCAGACACCCAAAAGGAAAATTCCACCTGAAGTGGGGAGGGGGTTGAGGGCTGTCAGACTTTAAGTAAATTTTTGCCAATGGTCCCGAAAGAACATGGCCCACAAGCCCACGATCAAGTCTAAATACATATTTATGTGTGTATGTATGTACGCACTCTGGGACACCAAACGCACTGAATTAAATGTTTTTTGTTTGTACCCGTTAGGCACCAAATCAAAGGGGGAATATCATTTTCTGCTTATCTGGCGCATAAACAAGACATTGCTTACTAAAAGATCGATGTCATTTTCCTAGAAAAAGCTCTTAAAGAACACGTGCTTAAAAATTTTGTATGCAAGTCTTTTTTGTTCGTGAATGAATGGAAAAATTTAAATATTTATAGATTTAACTAAAATGACCTACGACTCACTTAAATGTGAAAATATAAAAAAAAATCTTTTAACCATTTTATCTTTCTTAGAAAAATACCACGTGCTTTAAGATATTTTATACAACTATTTTCTGTTTCTGAACTATGGCTTACATTATGAAATGAATTTAATAATTTAAATATTTATAGTTTTAACTAAAAGGAGGTAATACTCACTGAAGCAACAAATTATAAAACAATACATTTTTTAACCATTTTATCACTAGGCCAGGGTATTGATAACAAACTCTTACATATTCATATGTGTGTATGAATAATATAAAATATATGTATGTACATACTTGAAGTGATAAACTGGTCAAAATTATTTATAAATTTTGTCCATGGCGTTGCTGAAGCCGTCAATTTACACACGTATATGTATACGTATCCATGCATATTATCTACATATTTACATTCATATAAAGATTTATAAATAGAATGTACAACCACTATTTTCCATAGGACGTAACAAGTGCATTTAGAATTAGCATATTTTTGTGCATATGTTTTTTGGGATGTTTAGAAACTTGTTATAAGCTATATCTAATAACAATAACTAAAAAATTAATATTCATCGTATTTAAAGTAAGTTCTCATGCTTATAAAATATATGTATATGTATATACTAACTTACAAAATTAAAGATAAATATGAGCTTACTAAGCGTATGTTCTGTTTAAAAGTATGTCGTAGGGGTCGCGGAAATAATGTCACTCATATTTATCCAAAAATATATTGCAAGATAAGCTAGAAAATGTTCCGTATATCTTAATTGCAATATAAACATTTTATTTAATATATGGCTACTTAGGTATCTTCATGGCTTTTTATTTAAAACTGTTTTTTTTATAAAATTGTTTAAATGAATTGTCTGGTTTTTCCAATGTAAAAACTATACAAATGCTCTTATTTTGAGAGAGGTGATTATAGAGATTGTAGGTGGAAAGCAGACTATTGGCAGTCGTCCACACGTAGCCAACTATTGAAACAATTGAAAAGAGTGTGCGAGTGTATCTAGGTGGGACCGAATGGTATCTTGTTAGCTGCGCTGATACAATTGTAAATGCCGAGATTTATATTCACTTTTTCGCCTTTTTTTTACGTTTGTATTTGTTTTCGTTGCGTATTATTGAGGAAATTTGCACACTAACTGAAAACGAGACTTGAGCTCAGGCAGATTGCCAAACAACAGGAACGCAGACAGACAAAAAATCTGAAAAATAACAAACCCGAAAAATATCTAAAATAACAAACAAGGGAATTTCATGGAAGCAATATCCGGCCAGCGGGAGATGAGGGGGATGCTATGTGTATTTGCCCAGGCAAAGTGCAACAGTATATACAACTCCATTGCAACTTAAATTGGTAAAATGGGGATACTCGGCAGATTCAAAAAAGAACATCTCCTAGGTTAGGTTGGCTTAATATGATTATACATATACATAGGCGTTCACAATTAGTCTTTTGAGAGCTACATATATTAGTAGAACCTATTACCAAAATGTAGCCAATAAGTACTTTTTAGACAAAAATCCTTTTTGTTATTTTTTGTGAAAATATTTTTCAATGTCATGTTTTTTACATCCAAATACAGAGCCTTCGTACTTCTAATTTTTGGTTAAAATTCATATCCTTTATATACTATTGAACCAAAACAGACAACGAAATATGTATGCTAAAATTGCATTCTTAATTACCGTCTTACAGAGGCTGCCTATAAACCTAAAATCCAGTTGTATTTTAAAAAAGGAAAATGGATGACATGGAGGAGATTCCTAAGAAGGGTAACGCTAAATAAAATGTGTCACGCAAGTTTTACATATTTTATTTTATTTGACAGTGCCACGCTTGGGGCTGCGACACCTGCAGGCAGGTCTGCTCTTCTATGGACTCGCGGCGAACACCGTTTTACAGCTAAACGTAAGCGTGGCAGTGGTGGCGATGACCAACGGAACTACATCGAACAATAGCGACCCGCCCGTGGGTAAGCGAAAAGTTAGCGCCAAGCACCCAGCTCACCAGTTTCCCCACCCACATTTTAGCCCTACAACTGGTCGGAGGAGAAGAAGTCGTACATCCTATCGAGCTACTACTGGGGCTGCGCTCTGGCCCAATTCCCAGCTGGTTATCTGTGCAAGCGCTTTGGCTCAAAGGCGGTCCTCTTCTGGGGCACGCTGGGATCATCCCTACTTAGCGCTCTCACAACCTACGGGGTCTATGTAGCCGGCTGGAAGGCGTACTGTGCGATTCGCCTGCTGCAAGGGCTTTGCCAGGTGACATGGCCCTGCATACACCAGCACTTGGCTAACTGGTGTCCCACGGCAGAGCGAACGCGTCTGGGAGCGTTTGCATATACTGGCTTTGATTGCGGCAATGTGCTAGCCATGTATGGGGCCGGTATGATAGCCAGTTCATCGCTGGGGTGGCCTGGGATCAGCTACTCGGCAGCCGGCTTGGGCCTGATTTGGTGCGGCCTTTGGCTGCTTCTGGGAGCCAATAAGGCAAGTGAGGCCCGGTTCATAGGGGAGGCGGAGAAGGCCTATATTGTGGGGGATATCCAGCGATCAGAGATGAAGGAGCCTAAAAAAATGGAGATTCCCTGGAAGGGCATTTTTACCTCTGTTCCAGTCTACGCCCTTCTTTGCGCCCGTTGTGCTGACAGCTGGGGATTGACCACCATGCAAACCGAGTTACCTACATACTTAAGCGGTGTCTTGAAGCTCGATATGAAAAGCAATGCGGTTTTTTCGGCTCTTCCTTTCCTGCTCATGTGGGTAATGTGCTATGTTTACTTGATTATTGCAGATGTACTGCTGCGAAAGAAGTGGATGAGCTTGACAACGTTGAGAAAGACCTACACGAGCATAGCTCTTTGGGCGCCGGCCACCATAATGCTTTCGCTTGTTTTTGTGGGGGAAGGGCAGAAGACCTTGGTCCTTGTTTTGGTAACCCTCAGTGTGGGTGTCAGCAGTGCAGCCACTATTGGGAGCGAACTGAATACGATTGATTTATCACCAAACCACGCTGGCATCCTGGCCGGCCTCATGAGCAGCTTCACCAATTTGATGGCCCTGCTGACGCCCCTTGTGGTGGGCGTTTTAGTAACGGACCGCGGTCAGCGGAGCCAGTGGCAGGTAGTTTTTAGCCTGGCTGCCGGAGTTCTGTTTGCCGGCAATGTGATTTTTTTGATCTGGGGGACTGCCGTGACCCAACCATGGAACGAGTCCAAGGAATCGCGGAGGGAACTAGAGCCGGAAGAGAAGCCCTTTCAGCACACTAAGCTCGAGATAGCAGCTGATAATTCTGATGGCAACATGGTAGGCTTAAAACTGAACTGTACAAGCCCTTGAAAAATATATTCAAGTTCTGGATTTTTGTTTCTGAATTTTTAAAAACAGACACTGCTTGCGATTCATCGTGTAGGGCAAGGGTATTGCTTTCATAGTTAAAGATATATTTTTGATCTAAAAAAGTGCATTCCAAAAATACATATATTACTCCTGGAGAAACGTTCGGAAAATTACTGCTTCTTTTTTTATCATATGCTGCCTATGCGAAACGAAATTCAGGATGAAAAACTAAAGGCAACATGGATTATAAAACACTTTTTATAAATTTTATTTTTAAATGGCGCTGGGTCAAATTGGTTTAATATTTCCCAGACTTTTGAATTTGAATTTTTGAATTATTGTACAATATAAACAGCTTGATATTGTTTTGGGATGTCAACTTCATAAACTTTTACTGTCAATTTCTAATCATAATTTACGACCTTCTAGGACTCTAAAGCGGAATAAATTCTTCTTTGTCCGGCTTATAGAATTTCTACCCTTTTCCGCCTTTCTTTCTGGAAACACACCTGAGCATAAGGCAACTTAGTTCCAGAGTCCTTTGTAAAGAAGACATTAAACCACCTAACTTCTGCCAGGAATCGCATAAATAAATAACAACAGCTGCTCACTTTCCGGTTGCAAAACAAGCGTGTTGTGCTTTGTTGCATATTTATAGGCGCATAAAATATTGTCGTTTATTTTTAATTTAATGACAAGAAATTTGTACGGCCTCCCTTCTCTTTTCATCCTGGTAATGGCCTGTAACAATTGCAATCTATCTTCCTGTTTCGCTCTCCATTTACGACAAAGCAAAGCAATTACAAAAACAAGTATCACATGGACCAGAAGCGATAATCAGCAGGGAGACAAGGCTTGGATCCACAGATAGCCAGAGCACACCGCAGCCGCCACTTTGGTCAGCGTGCCATCTGACAATGGTTCATCCTAGGGGCGGGCGCGTACGCAGCTGCACTTAGAAAAATGCCCTTACAATATAATTGTAATAACAAAACAAGAATACATACATACTATAAATATCATGAGATTTGAGTTTTGAGCTTAACTAAATCGGAAGTTTAAAGAAGAGCAATAAAAAAATAATTGTAGGAAAGTACAAACCTTTATAGATGTATACGTTCTTTATATTGTTTATCATCGCGAATGTTATGGTCAGTGTAGTTACTGTTTAGTGCGCTCCGGCACGTTGATAAAACATTTCGCTTCGTTACGTTATATTTTATTTTATTTAATTTTATTTACAAAACGCACGCAGTTTACTTCCCCTCCACTACCCTCCATTTGTATACGCCGCTTTGCCCATCAGCGGGGACCATCATTTCGGTCATTATTTGGTTACGTGCGCTAAATGAGACGCAACCGAGACACGCCCATCCTCCACATTTGAATTACGTGCGTGAAGATTGCGTTATTTATAACGGTACCGACCCCCTGCACTCACTTTACCTTTTCTCACCTTTCATACATCCCTGTATATGTATGATTTGCTTTTTTCGCGCAGAGCCTTTTAGCGAAAATTAAATGTTACGTTTAAAAGTTAACAACTAAAAGCGGCTAATGATGCTGGCTGGCAGTACACATATTCCGCCGATTTGCTTGAAACTCGCCTTGCAACGGGCCACATTCAATTCTTCTCTTCTCGAACTGCTTTAAGTGCCTAACGCGGAGTCCTAATTAAAAGGAGCCCTTTGCGCACTAAGAGAATAAAATTATTATATACTGTAGTTTTTTGTAACTTTTTTAAAGTATTATTCCTTCTTAAGCATTTATTGCAGCTTGAATAACTATAATTAAAAAATTCTGTCTTTATAGTTTTTTAATAAATTACTATTATATGGGTTTGTAATCCTTACATTTCAGTGTCTAATACAATTTTAAAGAAATTAATTTTATAAAATATATATAAAATGTTGTAGAACTTTTTATTAAATATAAACATTTAACTTATTATCCTTTCACAATCTTCAACTGTCCAAAATAACAACTCCTTTCGTTTAGTGTAAGTATGTGTATATAAAAAGAAACTTTAACTTCAAGTCAAACTCAAAGGCAACACAAGCCGAAAACTTTTCTGCATCCCTTCCTCCTGAACATGTTGCACGTTGGCAACTTTTTAGGCACCTGGACGCGTGTCTGCCGAGCGTGGCAGCTTCTAATTAATGTGCTCTTTCCCTCAAACTTTTAACAGTTGCAGCACTGCTGCATCAGCAGCAGTATGTTCTCCAGCTGCACCTCAAATTTAAAAAAATGCTTTTATGGATTAGCAAGGATTAAATTTGCTTGAAATATGTAGCTGAACTAAATAATCCCAGAAGCATATAATTATGATCTTATAGCAAGATCATACATATATATGTGTGTGCTCAGACAGATATAACATTCCCATACAGAAATAGAGTATAGACATAGGACACCAAGCTCAGAGCAAATCACTCAGCTTCAACTCATTCACCGAGTCGTTTTCTATATTGAGTTAAAAATTTTCATTTGCTGCATGTGCTTTAATTGCTCATCTCCCCGCACTCTTCTTCTTTTCCGCAGCTGTTTCATTTAGGAAAGTGTAGCAAACTTTTAAATTAAATCCTGTAATGCTTTTTGGACAAATGGATTTAGCCAGGGCACGGACATGGACATGACCATGCGGCTATATCCGTTCTGGTTGGAGGCTTCTTGCCTTCTCAGCTGATGCTTTGATTGAATGAAAGCTCTAAGGGAAATGTAGCCTTAAAAACTTTCAGATTGAATCTTAATTGTTTTATGCTTTTCTTAACTTGAAAATTACCTTTGTAAGAAGTCAAGAATACCTATTTTCCCTTATTTTTGACTTCATTACATAATTTAATTTATTATAAACTCAAACTATAAACTTTTAATTTGTGAAGAAGTTCAGGTCATTTTCCGTTGTTTTAATCTAACAATGTTTTAATCTAACAAACAGAATTTCGGAAAGACGAAGAACAAATATGCCCACATATGTATAAAATGCGCGAAATTATAATTTAGGGGGAACTGATTTGATTGACTTTTTTGGCGAATGAATATTTTACAGCAATAGCTGGCATAACCGTAAACAACACGGTAAGGCGCAAGAATACACACTGCTGGATATAAATATCTAAAGCAGTTGCGAGTAGGACAACGAAATCTCCTTGTCAGCCATCAGTGATAGCTTGAGGTTCAATATGACAAGATGCTATTAAACGGTTGAAACCGAATGACGTTCTGTGGGCGATGAGCGCAGGGGTTTGTCTTGCTATCCGGACACAATGCACAACGATAACATCAAAGGGTGCACTTATGAAATTTCTATAGTTCCACAGTTTCCTTACGCCTGGTATGAATATTCTGGAGTTCGATCTTTCCTTAAATGTACTTGCAATAATTTCCCCTCATGCTAATTAAGCTTAATTAATTATTAATTAACATTGGATTCGTACTCCACAAAATTGCGAATTTTGTTAAGTTTAATAAGTTTCTCCAATCCACGGTATTCTTCCCATGTTTTTTACACTTTTGGGTCGTAATTTTTTGACTGACATAATTTAATGGAAGATACTAACATTTTGTCAGCCATGAGGTGATAAAATTCTTTTGGTGTATAATGACTGACAAGCGGCAAACAGTCAATGGACATGTCCAAATCATGTTGCTGTGCTCCAAGCAGCCATTGAAATTAAGGTTAGGCAAGATGACAGCAACGGATTCAACACTGACCCAATCGGGTTTGGCACAAATGCAGCTGGTCTGAGCATCGTGTAGTAATTAATTAGACTCGCAGGCATTTTATACGAACAAAGTGCAATACCGTTTCACTAATTGAACATGAACATGGCTGCCTCCATGAGGATGATGCGCCACTTCCACTGCCATCACCCACTGCCATTTGCCTTTTATTGATCGCATTCGAGGCCCAGACTCACTAAATTCATCAGTCGTCAATCATGACGTCCAATTGAAGGTAACCACAGTACTTGATACATCGTAAACGCGTTCAGGTGGGTACATGGTGCAAAGTGGCTGGAGGTTTTGCTTTTGGCCAGGCCATCTTACCGTAGTCAGAGAGGGGAGGGGATTTGTTAGACTTGTGGTTTCATTTCACTGTTGCTATTGGCAAATTCGTCGTACACGACTATTGCGCTAAATTAAATGAGCACAAATCAAACATTTTATAATTGCTGATACTTGCTGATAATTGCATGTGGGTCGAGGCATCGGATGTCGAGACGGAATAGAAATACCACGACTAAAACATAAAATTCGTTGCTCAGAATTTTTTTAATTACACACAGTGCTAATTATTTTCTTAACCAATTTAAACATTTGACTGTGTCAGTGTGTGACTTACTTTTTTAGCCAAAATGTTTTGGCAAGATTTAGGGTAAGGAACTGCGTCCAAGTGTTTCTTGAAGATTGATTCGGTACTCGGTTTGGATGAGGGCGGAAGCTGCTGCTCTGCTATGCCGAGTTTAAGAAAAGTTCATTAAGTTGTGCTGAATTGGGTGGTCTTGTTTATTAGTTTAAAATTTAAGCTGATTGTGGCATGAAACATGATAAGTTTAAGAGAGCAGTTGTTGATTAGAAAAAGGATGATTAAGCATTAGCATGGACTGCTCCCAACGCGAACATAGTCCGTTAATTTATTCCACATATCAATTGCAGTTAAAAACAAATAAACAATGAAACAGGAAACTTTGTTTGTTCTCTACTTTGTATTCTATTGGAAAAAAACTTTGCGAATTTAGTTTTTGTGAAAATAACTTAACTAGGCTTTCACTAATTCCATACGATTTCCCATCCTAGGATGATTACGTTAGTAAATTATATGCAATGAAAAAATTATATTTTATTGCCGAAAATTACTTGATTGTAGAAAATTAATCTTTCTTACACAATTTACCCCATATTTTGGGTAGGAGCTGAATGTATCTGTGGCGTCTGCATAGGTGGTAAAGCAAAACACTTTGTAAATATTAAAATGTGCTCGGGGCAGTGGTCTTTGCTTTCCACATTATAGCTTTTGCCTGAACAGATTTTTTAATTCTGGTTTACATAATTAGCTAACATTGCGTTTGATTTGTGTGCGAAACGTAGTCGAACAGGTCGAAGTTATCCTACCACAATAGCCCTCTCCCACAAGCACATCGTAATTACCACTAACACTGTAATAACAAAAGGATGCCAAATGCGCATCCTGATGCCAGTTCCTCGACAGGGTCAAAAGGGTGACGAGACAAAAGCCGCTACCGTTTCTCCCGCTCTCGTTTCCACGTCATCATCATCAGCAGTAACCAACGCAGTCACGGTCGTTTGTGGCTCATTGGTTTGCGTCCAGCCTGGGTTATTTTTCATGACCACCACATCCGCCCAACATAAATTAACCGAAATGTATTATTCCCGCGACCTTTTTTGTATGCGTGCAAAAATTTATGCTTGAATTAAATATGATGACCAAAAAAAGCAGTCGCGCAAGGACACCCTGCAATCCCTAGCACCATTGCCTATTTACACATGTACACGGCGTATACGCATTGTAATGTACGACAGCCGGCCACAATTAATCTTGCCACGTGTTTTATGTGCTACCGCCTTGAGTGCACATTTCTGGAAACAGGAAAATACGGGAGACTGAAGACCAAAGTGAGCCATCATCATGTGGCTGGGCTATAATTGAATTTTCATAACCATTAACCGACGCCGGGTTGGTCATTATTTAAATGTTACGACGCTTTATTATTACCAAGGTAATCGAAAGCAAATTATTGTGACTTTATAAATATAAATCAAATTAGGAAGAGATCTTCTTGAATGCCACCACATGTTGCATGGCCATTTTATCAACGTGGGGCCGAAATCTAGGAGAGCACCAAAACATTTACTGTCGCAAAAGACTCTACTTAAAGGACATTGAAGCAAGCGGAGGCCATTAATAACGTTCCACCGGAAAAGAGATTTATACAAACCTCGGGTGGTGTAGGTGAATGTGCACAGCTATAAAAATTATATTCAAATGAGGTTACCAGAAGGCAACTTATCAAGTAAGCAATGCACAAAAACGTTTTTGAGTGCTGAAGTGAGGGAAATCACCTAAATGCCAGACTTAGATTAAATGATTAATATTATTAAAAATCATGATAAAACGAAGTAGTCGAGTTCCTTGATTATCAGATACCCGTTACTTAGGGAAGACGCTAACGAGAAATTGTTTAGTTTTTTTGGCATATCGATAGAAATTCGCAAAATAAAATAGAATTAATTTTAAAAATCAAAATATTTTTGTTAATACATACCTGTCACACACTTTTAAACCAATATAAAATTTTCTTTAACTCGTCGATTGACGGGAATAACTATATCTTCGCTAATTAGGACGCAGGTTTACTACTACCGATTGTTTAGTACAACCGTTTTCTATTCAGATCACTACATGGGGCTCAGATACCAAAACGGGGATATTGGGCACAATTATAATCAAACCCAAGGTCAATAAACAATTTTAAAATTTCGAATTTAGGTATCTAGCTTTGTGAACAAAGTATTCTTTTTGACAAAAAGTTATTAAAAAACAATGAATAAAGCACCACACAAAGAAAGAATAACAAGTATGTGTGTGGTCAGCATCCAACCAATGGAGCCGCAACGACGGGAGATGACAGGGAAGTTGAACCATCGATCAAAAACGTAAGACAAATATTCGTGCTTTTTCAGTTGGCAGCAAACAAAGGCCAAATGTGTTCACACCTTGGAATCCTGCAACACCCTCCTCTACATACACACGCTAAACCCCTTTGACCTACCGAACTCACTCAACTTTTGAGGCGGTCAAGCAAAAAACATTTCACTTTTTGTGGCGCAACAAAAAAGTCAGAAGCAAAAGGCAAATTCAATTTGAGCTGTCAAAAATCTGACCAATATTGCCTTTGAGTATCTATGTGCCACTGACTGTAAACGTGTGCATTGGTGGGAGAGCGGGCTATGTGGTTGGGTTTACACTAAATCGATTGAAAACGTAAATGAAATTGACAGTCAGTACTACAGGCTTGCAAAGGCGCAACCACGCAAAGGACTCGCAACTTCCGTGTTAAAGTCCTTGACATTTTCTTGTGACTCAAATTTTCACACGACGGGAAAATAATTATGTTCATGCAACCGATTTAATACTAGCAAACACCATTTGCCACACCATAATATTTACGATCCCAGATCTCAGAAGTATGGGGGCTTGTAAAAGAATGAAATGCGTTTGGTTTTATTTGGAAATAGGAAAACAATTTCCTAAGGTATAAATAAAAGCCATTTGAATAAAATATTACTTTGATCTAGAGGCCATGTGTTATTAGCCTACTCCTGTAAAATTGGCTGCTTTACTTTTAAAAAAAATAAGCGAATAAGAATTATTTATAACTTAAAAGCATCGTTAAACTGCTGCTATCGTGCTTTGGTGGAATTTGCACAAACAAACAAATAAAGACGGAAAAAGCCCCCTCAAAAGTTGGCTATCACAATATTAACAATGTTTTTTTTTTTCATTTACCAAAAATATCTCCCACCCTCATAATTTAAAGTGGGGTATACATTAATATAACTAAAAGCAAAAAAAACCAACACCCTCAAACGGAACAACAACTAAAGAAGGTGAGGCCAGAAATGGACGGCAAACATCGCTGTAAACTGTGGTATAACATTTGGGGAAATACCTATTGAAAAATCCAAGTTAATTATTTAATGTACATTTAATGGTTAAACCTTATATATAGCAATATCTATATATTATATTTATATTATTATATAAATTAAAAACTTCTATATGTTTGTTCACATTTGCAAAAATATGATTTTTCAAACCTTAATATATCAATTTTTGTTAAATAAAAATAAATGTGTTGATTAATCTTTTAAAATTTACACCACTGTTTTACAAAAGCCATTATGCACTAAGTATCACTACTTAGTGGGGGATTTTGTTTGATAGGGCCAAATGAAATTTTGTTGTTTTGCTGTTTGAAGTTCTTCGAGCTGGCAGGCTTGGTAATTGTGAAGCTAAAACACCGCCGTGGCAGGCGTATTTAAATGAATAGCGCATAATTTAATGAATTGATATCCACACATAAGCTAGGCAACATCAAACAGATGTAGATTGCTGTTGATCCATTGTAATGTAATTTATGTGCCGGCGCCAGATTCATATCGCGGTGTTGTTAAATACAAAGGTCAGCACCTGACCATGCTTATCACGATGCTGTTCTCGTTTATCCACCACCGACCCCTTCCATTTACCAAACAAAGTGAAAGCGCTTTGATAAGGACAACTACTCTGCCCCACAGATTTGATTTATTTTACTTTCTTCCTTCGTTTTTAAAGACCAGGCTGGCACGCACTGACTTACAGAATTTCGCTGACCTTAGTGTTCGTACATGGAAAATGTTGCTACTAAACACCTTTATACACCGGACAGGGAGCACCGTATTTGCACATCGTTTTGTGTTTTATATTAATTAAAATTTGTACATTTTGCAAAGTTACAGAACGAGACTTCAAAGCAATTTGCAGACGGAACCAGAAACTAAAAACACATGTGCCATGCCCATGAAGGCACACACATTTTATTTGAGGACCACAAAGATATTGTTGACAGAAATTTACAATAAAGCGAAAGTTTAATGTACAAGTTTAGCTCCTCTTCTGCACATTTCCCAAAACCGTTGGGTTGGTAGGACTTTATCATAGAGCCACAGGAAACCACATGATGCCAGGCCGAGGTGAGCCGGCGGCCTGTTTGCGCAACTTACAGCCAAAGTAAACTCATTACCAATGCAAACAAAAAGAGCGCCCAGAAACAGAACAAAAGAGTGTATAAAAATATTTACATACATATTCATCTGCCACCAAAACTATTTGCTGCGAAGCGAAAAAAAAAAATAGGTTAAAAGTGAATTGAAAATAATTTAGTGTTCGACTCTTATGTAGGCATACATACTGCACACCAAGCAGCCGCCACGTGTGCCTCCTTACATTCCAGGCCACCGACGATTCGAGGGAAAAATATTTGTGTGTTGCATAATTTTGAGCGCCCCATAGACTGCATATTTGAGGTGCCTTCTATTCCATGCTTATTGATTTCGAATTCCATGTCGAAACCAAGAGAGAGCCTGTATCCAAACCGCAGGACACAAATATGTGCTCGTTGTTTGCAATACGGATGCCGTGGTGTCTTTATTGATCAAATTGCTTTATTGGTGTATTAATTTTAATTGGTCGGCATGTCGTGTTGCCTGGTCACTATTAATTAACATGCAGTTCACACACACTACTCATTTCCGATCCACATTGCCCACCTTATCCGTTTGTTTAACATCGAGTTATATTAATTATTTAATTTATTGTAATTTTGCTTAACTACAGTTGAACCGAAAGTGTTTTGTTGCTAGCCCCAGAGTGGCAGTAAACGTTAAAGGCATTTTTAATAATATTATACCCGCGGGAAACTTTAAATTCCATTTAATGATGCTAGCCCCATCGACATCCTTTATACAATTAAAAAACAAAATACAACCTATTTAAATTAAAAAAATTGTTTATGCGTCCAAATCGGATTCCAACAATAAAATAAAAAACAAAATTTAAGAGGTACAAAAGAGTATTTAACCCTTGTTGATGTTCCCTTATTATTACAGTTTTGTTTCCGGTATTTACTTTTTGATCATTACTGTTGATGTTATCACATTTGTAAAACCGCAGAGAACAAAATGTTAGTTCGTCCTACTTTTTGGGATTCGGCGTGCTCACATTAATGTGTAATTAAAATGTGGCAGGCAACATTATGGCAGTTCTGCCACATATCCGCTGCTGCAGATGTGTATCCCAAACCCGCACACATATTGACCGCACACAAATAATTAATTGAGATACTACAAGCCAGGGAAGATGAAGCTAGATGAACCTGGTTCCGAGTGCTGTGCATGTTTCATGGAGAGAGCAAGCTATGTCTGTTAATTTATTAATACAATTGATTTATGCACCGATGAGGGCTAAGAAGTTCCTCCAGAAATTGTGGGTAGTTGCTGACAGACCTCAAAACTGAACCCCTGACTACCTACCTAGCTCATTCTAATCTCATTAACTTTCCCACATTAAAGCAAACAACTTAGCTGACTGCTCACCGAAGAGGGTTGCAGGGGCATTGTGAAGTGCTAAACGAAAACTAAACTTTAATGACCACAAAATCCCATCCCAGAGCTCTTGAATGATTCCAGTTGGTCTAGCTTTTTCTAACTAGTTATCAACACTTTTTAGCCCTATCGCAAATAGTCTTCTTCGCCACTCGCCGCTTAATTTCACGTTAAGTAAATTTTATTTAAATGAAATGTAAGCGCTCCCACTCTACCACTTAACCGTTCATCTTGACTGTTGTCGTTGCTTGAACGCCAAATGTTATTCAGTTTGTGTACACGTTACTCGTAGAGTAAAAGGGGGTACCAGAAATGATAAAAGGTTTATTTAGTGGCTACACTTTATTTTTTTCTTTAGAGTTTTAGGGAATTTGAAATTATAATTAAAATTTTCAAGACTATTATGAAAGTGATTAATAATTATTTAATGATTTTTTGATGTGATACAATACAAAGGGATAAGTAGCGAAGCCAATACAGCCTGTCTTCTGATAATTTGACTGATTTTAATTAATTAGCATTAAAACAAAGCTGACGTCAATCGCGCCAATACTGGGGAGAACGCTTGCCGACGGTTTGCCAGATGGGGCGATGGCGTTATGTTGCCAGCCAGCCGACATCCGGGCCCTAATCAGCAGAAATGGCCAACTGGCGCAGCTTCGTTAACGGCCAAGACTCTGCCAAACAGCTCGAAATTCGAACTCATTATGATGAATATTATTGACGCTGATGATTGTGCTTGCGGTGGGCATCTGTATATGGCTTTCATTTGCAAAGCTTCTAAGCGGATATGGGCAACAGCTAAGACGAACCCAAGTCCATACACACGGACTTTGAAATCTGCATTAGCAGAAGGAGATTTCATGGCTGTTTAATTTTTAATTAAAAATTGATTGAAGCGTTTGCACCATATTACAATTACTATTCAAGTAGAAGTAAGATTACCGGCATTATCTGACCTCAATCCGGCCAGCGTTTTAATTAGTTTATGAGGGACATGAAAATCCTAATTGATTAATAGGATTCTTAAAACGGCGATAACTTTAGCTTTTAGCAACACCTAAATTATAATTTTTAATTAATTTAAGAGGGACATGAAAATCCTGAAAGTCTAACAAGCTTTTTACAACGATGATCACTATTTTGGAACAAATTATTATTAATTAGGTTAATTAGGTCGTCATAATAAACAATTATTTTAATGACTACGGATACAAACAATAGGACTTGAAATCTATTTGTTATGTTAGAGAGAGCGCTATTGTCGAGGAATCGTCTATAACATACCCGTTACTCAAATAGTGGGAGTGGGAAGGATAATTTTCAAAATTCTGTTGCCATATCGACAGAACTTTGCTAGAAAAATATTTAAATGAAATAAATTAAGAATATTTTCTAAAATTAGGGAATAAAGTATGCGTGGCTATGATGTGAAACAAAGTTCGACAGTGTGTACAGTTCAAGAAGCCCTCGTGCGTTCTCAGTCCATATTATTGCCTAACCGAGCATAAAATTGATTTAGTGGTGACACGGTCACAGGCACAGATCCCCAACGAGAAGGAAGGCTTCATCTCGATATCTAAGTATCGACAGTTGGTTGACAGGCAGGAACAAAATTGATTTTCCAGTTAGGCAGCAAGCACCGTACCAAGTTGGATTGTGTTAATTTTACGCTAAATCTGGTTTAGCTCAAACAGCCGTAGCCGCTTTGATAAAGCTTGACATTGATGAGTTAATGATGATGAGACGATTGGGTAAGACCTAAGACGAGTTGGGCAAACAAAAAAATATACGAACAACAGCAACGAGAAAAACAAATAAAAGCAGATTGTCGCCAAAAACGTGAGCACACACACTAAAAGAGCAAAAGAAACAGGCTAGAAATCATCCCTTTTATGACCAAAATTAATGGAGACGACTTAGTCATTTGTCATAAAGGCAAATACCACAAAAATTGTATTAGTTACATCAAACTTTTTAATAACTTTTATTCCCTGGTAAAGATATGAGTCGTTAATCACTGCGCTTGATGGGTCACAGTGAAGAGGTAGTTGTAACACAAGTCAATCTTTATTTTGTACCGTAGACCAAGCCTTTTGACAACTTACTGCAAGGTGTTTTAAAGCACAATAGTCAAAGTCACATTTCTTTAAGACTTAACAACAACTAATACCACTGCTCCTCCGATTATACATTTTGTAAATATGTATACAAATATTTTATAAATACATTAAATTGGAAAGATTGATAAGATTTTATTATTTTACGGGATTGATCCATGTAAAAATCTTTGATTTACCATATGAAAAGTTTTAAAAAAACAAATTGCGCCAATGGAAGTTTTAGGTGGGATATAATGAAAATCCTTCATCATCTGGGGCTCACCCCAGACTAATTTTCAATTTTGTTAAGAAGTTCGGCAGGCAAGCATCGCGTATCGTTCAGTCAATTATGGCATCGCTTCGTCCTGTTCAATTCTTAACTATCAGTGTTCAACCCGATAAACTCACAAAAAAGTAATCTGTCCGGGGGCTAACTCTCTAAACAAAACTTGAATCAAGTGAAACGGACCAAATAACAAAAGCTGTTCTACCGCCTGCTAACCAAAAATACAATTTCCGTTCACAAAACTCATTTCGCATTTTGGTTGTTTTAAATCAACAACGTCAAAAGGGGCGAAAACAGGGTAAGCAGCTGGAGCAGAGGCCGTTCGGGCCAACTACCAAACAATTGCGTAAAAACAATAAACAATGAAACAAGAGCACCAAAATCACCCGGTGCTGCATGAAGCCATAGCTACAACTTCACTGCTCATGTGCATGCCCACAATTAATTCACAATAAAACAATCAATTGATTACCATTACATCCGGCCGCGTAACGGAAATTGCTTGCAATATCCTATTGTAAAGCGAAATGACCCGACGGACATCAGAGGGAATTTTTAGAAAGGGAACGAGCTTTATAAGTAGAAACTGGGAAGGAAACCACTCGGTACTTTTTTATGGGTACGTACTAAAACCGTGCCTAATGTCTTATGTCGCTTAGGTCAGAATTATGATGGATTTTGAAACTCTTTTTGTAATTTAAGTTTAATTAATAAAATTTCTAAGTGGTTAAACGTGATCTAATTTCATTTACTTTATTAAACTCCTCATCAAATTTTTGTCATTAAGTTTTGCTTTCATTGTCAAAAACTTACCTAGGGGAAAATTGTTCTACAGCACATAAGTTTGACTTTCGACAATGATGTCAGCATAGCGTCAGGAAAGAAGCGTGGCAAACGCGTTTAAAAAGTTAATAATGGAAGAAAGTTAACCGAATTTGTTGCATACTTTTCAGCTACGGTTCACAAAGCGTACTGCGCTGGAAACAGAGAACTGAGCCAAGGGACGGCGTCAGCCGGGCTGTGACTAAGCAGTAGGACCGGACGAAGTGGGGCTGCAAGCATGCCGCCGTATAATGAGCTGTGAAGCCTGCTGCCACTATTGCTGCTGCTTATACGAATACGAAGTCCCAGAACTGGGACTCGGCTGAATGGGGGGGATGCTGGGCAGCAAAAAACAGTTGCGCCAAAATGCTAAAACGCAGCGGGTGTACTTCTTTCCCAGTTGAGCGGAAAGCGCATTATGACCCTTTGGAGGTGCGGGAAAGAGGCAGGAACGGAACTCAACTGATGAAGGCAATGATGGCGAGCCGACTAACAAATAGCATAAAAATGCTAATTCTGCCTATTTTCAGACAGTTTACCTATACAGCTCATAAAAAGCAGCAAGATATCAAGAAAATTGTGAGTAAGTTAATAATTGCTTTGAGCAATCAATGGGCTTTCTAATTTGGTGAAAATAATGTAATATAAAAACAATATGGTGCACAATATTATAATAGTCCATTTAATTGTAAAGAAATATATATATTTATGATATCAAATAACTTAAAAACTAAACTACTTATGAAGCGGTTGACTATGATGCTAAATAACAATAGATTTTCCCTGGTAAGAGCATTTTATCTGCCCATTGTATTCCTTCGCCGTCCGCCCCCCATTGACAGGTAAACTGCACATGGTTACGAATGTGTGCTATTTATCAACACTTCCACCCACTCTCAATGCTAGTCAATTAATAGCATACGATGACGTCAGCTTAGTGGCTTCCACCCTGTCCTGTCTCCAATTGATATTTTCAGGGGGAAAAGCTGTCATTGCCTTGTAAAAGGCGATTTTGAGCAGCTGTCTAGGCCTCCGAAAAATATGATAAAATAATATGACCCACTTACAAGTCACTAGTACAAGTACAAAAATCGGGCCATTTTCCAGCCCCATTGCATGTGGCCTGGCACTTAACTCAATTTGCAATGAAACCCCGTAGTTGGCGTTGTCGTCGTACTTGCAGTCCGGGAAAATTGCTGCCATATTACCAACGACACCAGCATACTGTTATTACGCGACATGGTGTTGGCGTTGTGCTGGTCCCTGTCTTCTTGTGCCCCATATTATTGGTTGCGGGAACTATCAGTGGTTACATCGTCTTGGCTATGTGTGCCACATAAATCGAATTGAGTTGGTGGGACCGCAATTGAAATGTCTCTTCAGACGCAGGAGAACTTTTCCAGTCTGTGTCAGAAGGTGACCCACATTAAATTAAATTCGACTCGAACCGAAAGTCGGATTTTGGGTGGGAGAGGTGCCTCAAACATTACGATGGCTGCTGAGAAGCCACAACAATGAGTCGCTTGTTGCTCCGTTTTGTGTGGCGCAATGCAATGTACGACCCACGATGGAGGAAACGGGGAGGTCCTTGAGACTAGGAAAAAATCCCGTGACACGAGCACCGCGCGGCGTACACCCTTGTATGAAAGCCTGTGCAGATAGCGAGCGCATTACTCTATAGTATGTAGTAATAAGGGTTTCTTTACCAAAGACCATTTTTAAAACAGATTTCAACCAAATCATTACATTAGCCACTGTTCGCAGTGATCGGGATCAGTCCCAATGGCACTTGCACCACCGGGCATAAATTTTAGTCGCATACAGTTGTAGATGATGTTGATGATGTCGGGAAAATGTATGCATAAAACTGTCATCTGGGTTGTTTGCAAATGAGCACTGAACGAAGAAAGAAGGAATTACTTAAAAATGCAGGGCGGAATACAGCACGCAATTGGATTCCAGTCACGTGCTCTGAATGACACACTAATCATGATGTTCCAGTGCAAAAAGGTTTAGAGCTGAATGAGGATGGGCAGGCCAGTGACATTAGCCGGGTCACCAGCTGCATGTCGCATTATCGAATTGCACGAACCGAATATGCTGAGATGAAATTAAAATTCAATTACCCATGCATGGGTCGCTTCACGCCCCAGCTGTTAGCTGTGGTGAATTTCTCTAAAGGTCGACATTCTAGTGTGCGAGAGCGAATCTTCATCATAACAAAGAAAGTCACGAGTTGCAAAAGCTCTTAGAAACTGGAAACAGCACAAGAAATTGAAGGAAAAAAAAATTTGGAAAACTTTTGTAAAGCATATTCTATGAATATGCTCTAAACAAACAATTATTAAAATTCTCCCGTATAAAAGAATATCCAAGGAATAAAAATTGAAACATAATTTTTTTACTCTCTTAAAGTTGGTAACAAAAAAGGTATGAGTTTTCAAATTATGAGTTCGAAAATATTACTAACATTTTATAAAACTACAAAATTTTATTTGCCATGCATGGGTAACAAAAAGCTCACGCAGATTCAACAAATGACAAAAGCCATTTGTTGACAAACATGGTGGAAAAGAAGGCGTAGCAGGGCTAGGAACTGTTTCGGCTCCGAGCAGCAACAAGCAAGCAAGAAACGTAAGCGATTTGAGTCTCTGTGGTTGACGTACATGTATTTATGTAGATATGTACGAGTATATGCTCGCGGGGAGTCTGAATATGAGAGCGCGATGGAATGGGCTGTATAAGGGGAAGTGAAAATTACAGACTAACAAGTGGTCGTTGAATGGCAAACCAGCCAGGCAGACAGCCCCAGCCACGACAGTTGATTTGATTTGACAGCAAGACATGACATTTTGGGTTGCAAAGAGCATAGCCCAAGGAAAATCAACTCAAGTGAGCTGAGGCCGAAGAAATGGCATAAAAACGGTGCTGCCAGAAGCCACTGCTGATGATGCTAATGTTGCCGCTGGAGCTGCTGCCGTGGTCTGTTTCTGCCGCTGGCAAGTGCAGGAAACCGTATGGTTTTACACAAAAAGAATTAATAGGTCAAGCATTTGAAACATGTCATACAAAAAAACCTGCCTGTATTGGCAGACTACAAAAGTTGAATACAAATTTTCGAACTCCTATACAAAAGCCCACAAACAGCAAGAAACTAATATTCTTAAGATATTTTCTAAATTAATCAACCCACATGATAACGATGGATCTGAGCTGGGAGGCTAACGCAGCACAAAGAAACGGAAATGGGGAGCGTTTTTATTCCCAATTTGCAGTTCCATTGGCTCTTGGGCATGAAAGATGTCAGCGAACATATGACGTATCCATTATTTCGTATGAAGGCTTGCAATTGCATTTAATTTACGGGCCTGTATGGCGGAAACAAGAAGTGAAAAAGTCTGTGTTCTGCTATTGATGCTATTACTATTAGTGCATTCATAACGGTCAGAAAGAAAAGTAAAGGAAGCTACGTTCATCGTACGACGCAGTCGAATTGCCTTACACCAGCAGTATACTTTTCGCTCGCAGTTTGCGTCGTGTCATATCAATATGCTGGCTTGTCTCCACTCACCTTTTGTTTGTCTGCCTAGGTGCGCATTCCCCAGCCTCTGTGCTTGTTGTAGGTCTAAAGGTAGAGCAGGTGCCAGTTAGGGGCTAGGCTTGGGGGTCGGTGGGCGGGTATTCGGTGGGGTAAGAGGGTGCACTCCGCTTAGCTATAGCACAGATGGGTAAGGTTCTTCTTGCTTGAATATCTCCTGCAGCGAGATGATGTGGCCGGGACGGGGTGGGTGTGTGTATTACGTGGGAGGTGCGCTGTTGGTCGACCAAGTTATTACACCGTAGTTACAGTTGGACCGATTAGTCACTCGGCCCGTACTAAAAGTACGATTTTGAGTACTTTCACTTTCCATGTGAGGTTGCACGTGCGCTCTGTTGCCAAGTGCCGCTCAGGCTGGAATGGGAGGTACGGGGAAAACCGGACTACCGTGCCGCGTTATAGTTTTGAAACACTGCTTTGAAAAAACACAAGTGCGCCCAATGGGCACCACGAACACATTTAACTAATTGTGGTCCGTTTGTTTTCGTTTTACGCCGTAGATGTCAAAGTTATGTTCGCAGTTGCATAGAATAGGCTTGGTCAATTACATATGTGCGGCGGGATAAATAGTGTAGCCTGCTTTTTGGGGCATGCGGTTTCCTTATGCATTCACGGCACATGTGCCCGAGTACGTTAGACGGGGGGCACCGGCGTTGACATATCGACAGCTGCGCGGCCGCAACGGTATTTTGGGTCCACCTTTACTTAGCACTTATATACCATTTACATATGAATTCGAACTTTTCTATTAACTCTGCTTTCCCTGTTTAGGTTGTATTTGGCTGAGTTTTAATAATGGTATGAATTATTTAAGCTCATGGCACGTTGCAACGCCAACACAAGTACAACTTCACAACTCGCCACGCGCTCTCTTACACACTCACACACACAGACGACCGCACACCTATGCGAAATGTGGCGTAGGACGCGATTTTGGCGTATGTTCTCATGCCGTAATTTTCAAAGCAAAAGCAAAAGCACTTGGGACCGAACTTTGAACTGTACGCGGTGCACACAATAAGCCAGGGCTTCAG
Source organism: Drosophila santomea (assembly GCF_016746245.2). Classification (NCBI taxonomy): domain Eukaryota; kingdom Metazoa; phylum Arthropoda; class Insecta; order Diptera; family Drosophilidae; genus Drosophila; species Drosophila santomea. The sequence continues at coordinate 28,822,243 of NC_053019.2, forward strand.
TCTGGCAAAGAGGTGATTTCACGGTTAATGGCCATGTTTTGCTAATTTCTGGATTTATTTTGATGCCACGCAGCGTGCAGTGTGCAAACCGTGTTGATTTGTTCGCACCTTGGCCATTCGTTACTGAGCCAGCTCACAGCGAGAGAGTTCCCACATGCAGAGAGAAAGAGTGTGTGTGGATGAGATAGAGTGGGAGAAAGCTGTGGGACTCGCTGCTTTCGCTCTCTGTCAGCCATGTGGTGAGTTCTCGTTACCGGAGAGCGTGCGCACCATTTTTGTGGCGGCTTAAATTCAAAATTGCATACAAATATTTTAATTAAACTAAACTTACCCAAAGAGTGGCTAGGTGTAAGCTTAATATATATCAAATAGAATTAATTGTAAGAGGACCCATGTAGTAAAATAGGTTCCCAGCCGATGACATTGTCACGCTTTAATCTAATTCTTGCGCAACGATAGCTCTCACATCTTTCTCTTCCTCGCTCTTTTGCGCTCAGCTGGGACCTGGCTGTTGCCTTTCGCATGGAAATCTGTTGCATGAGCGCAATTTGTTATCCTCTTTATCTCAGCTGAGTGTCGTCCAAGTGTCAGTAGTGCTTTTCGCTACATAAATTACTCCACGGCCTTTTGAGCAATACTATAAGGGGAACATCAACAACACTAAAATTGAGCACACAAAAACAATAAAACACCGTAAGCTCAAAATACCCAAAAGTATAAGTAGAAAAGCAAAAACAAAGGCAACCCATTGGTCTCAAAAATGAGTTTTACAGAGAAAAACGGTTCGTTAGGCTTAAGTGGCAGGACTGTTGCTCAGCAAGTTGTTGCTGTGGTTACTGGCCAGATTTAAATTTAAAGTTATATGTATATATGTATATACTTTATATATTTCTCGAAATCTTGGTTTATCAATGTTATTAAAATGGGAAGAAAAAATTATTACATAACTGTGTTAAATGGGTCATCGTTCTTGCAATGCAGTTCCCTAAATATACATATATAGGTATATGTATTTTTTGTTTATGTATAAATACAAGAATGTATATTTTATTTATAAATATAGATATTTACCCATTCAGAAATCTAAATGCACTCTAAAATTGTTCAAACCATGCGTCAACCATATTTGTTGACTTTATAGTTGAGCGAAAACTGAAATCAAATTTATAAATTTTTACAGAAAAAATTTTTTCAAAAATGTAACTAAATCTAAAACCTAAAAATCATACAAAGAATATTTGCCAATTAGACCGCCGCCAGTGAGGTCAATAGGAAGGAGATAGGAAAAACAACAATCGAATTAATTGACAGCGCATATAGAGCAATCAATTGCAAATGGGAATTCCAATCATTAGGCCAGATAAACCGGGCAAAGAACGCAAAGAGAAATGTTATTTTTTTAACTCGCTTTGTAATATTAATGTAGGAAGCTCCACCGTATTTCAAAAACTTTTCCAACGTTTTTACCCCGAGCCAAAGTAAACTCAATTAACTTTTTGCCGCTGAAGTGCAACAATAAACAATTTTTTCACCTTTCGCCTGAGCCTGAGCGAGAATCGCAATTACGCAAGATAACAGTCAAGTGCAGATTTCCCCCTCTCTTATTCATATATAAATTGCTTAGAAAATGTAAACTGGAGAGCAAAATGGTTGTGTATTTGTCATGGCGGTCTGTGGCCCATGCTTGAGTCACGGCCAGAGCTAGCCGACATTAACCAAGATTTGTTGCCGCTTATGGTGAGGCGTTTGTCACGGCTTTGCGCTGCTTCTTTTAATTAAAAAAGTTCAAGTCGAATGCAATTACCAGGAGCTGGTGCAAAACTGCATAGCAACTCCTAAAGTATGAACATTATCAGAACCTTAAGCAATGGCTCCCTGAAAAGTTTAACATTTACTGGACCTATTTAAATTAATTGAAAATATTTCTAACTTCAAAATGAATGTCACTAATTTGTTTCATGCTGAAATAGCTTATTGACGTAGGGACAAGCTTATTTAAAATCCACCACTCAGAAGGTGAAGTTGACTGCGTTTCTTTTGTTCTAATATGCAAAAAAAAAGGATAAATACCATCAAGGATGAACACACAATCACTTTTATAGAAGAAGACTCCTTCTGTCTTCTTCAGTCACAGTGTTGTCCCTAAATTATGCAATGCAGGGAAGCACGCATAAGGCAGAGAAGGGCATAAGAGAGATATACTGAGACTCCAGAGCCAACACCTATGCATAAATAATGAAAACACACACGGGAAACACTCGCCCCCTCCAGCTGAAATCCGGATGCAATGTTTGCTGCTGACGGCTTACATGTTAAAAGCGTCAGTATAATAGCCAAGTAATAGCAAAAGTGCAATTGTGAGTTCAAGTAAATAAAAACTATTCAAATATGCAAAACACAATGCAAAATGAAGAGTTCGAAGTATAGCCGGGAGCCTTAGTGCATGTGTCTGTGTCCTATGCGCATAAATTTGCTTGTTAAATCCTGATTGATACTTCATCCCAGGATGGTGGCCCTCGGTTAGGGCTAAAATGTATCAGCGTGTCGCATAAAAATTCTGATATTTCCATTGTATTTTGCAAACTAACAGAACTGTAGCAGCTCCCGTCGCGGAAGTTTTTCTTGCAGACAACTATTTGGGTTGACTCATTTCATCCGAAAAACGCCTACTAATTCAAGTTTGTTAAATTAGTATAAATTCGTTAAGTTTGTGTTTTTCTTTGTTAGTTGTCCCATAATTCGGGAGTAATATATGTACATACATACATATATATGTACTTAGATTAGCTCTGGGAAAAAAGGGAAGGGAAAAAGTAGCTTATATGCTTATTGGCATAGTTGGAGCTCCAGGGTGAGATGGTAACAGGTATGATGTAAAGATTAAAAGAAACACCAGTGCGGAAAAACCGCATTATTTATTCATGCATCCCGGCGTAATTTGTGTTTTTGCATATGTTTGTATTGCCAGCGGTAGTAAACTTTTCTGAGGTTCGTGAAGTAAAAATTTATTTACCGACAAGAATTTAAAAATTGAAATGATTGGCGCCACCAACAATTTCACATTTGTCCATGTTTACTACTAGCCAAGATTAGGTTACTTCATTCTTAAATTTCTGACCCATATACTTATTACCAAATCTTTCGTAATATTAACACGCAATTCGCAATAGGATTTCATTAAATAATTCTTGTTTTTTATGAAGATTTCATTAAATAATTCATGTTTTTTATGAAGAATAAAAAAATTTTAGTTTTTTAAATTGATTTAGCATTTTATTTGTATTTATTTTTTTAGGGTATTCAAAAATCTTCAAAATAAAAAGTCCGTATTTCAGAGGTAGCATCCACACGATTTGGGACTCGTAATTGTCGGTATTGTGGTTGTTATGTCCCTTTTGCTGGCAATTTTACCTGTAGCGATGCCCTGACAAGCAGCGCTTCCTTTATCCGCCCGAAGGACCGCTTTGTGCGTGGCCAGACCGGCGTGTATATGGGCTGCTATTCAATAGTTGGCAGTACCATCGTTTTTATGTGTTATTGCATATTTCTGCCTTATAATGCAGGCCTTTCTGTACCAGACCTCGCACGGGTCACGCCCCCTATGACAAACAACGCGCTCGCTTATTATTACCCAGTGAACCATAATGGGTTAATGGCGAATTGAATCGCGATTGAAAAGGGCCCGAAGATGGTGCACACTTCACTTCGTGAGTCGCGTATAAAATTCGTAATTGAATTAAATTTAATGGCATATTTGAAATGCCTTTTAGGGAGGGCGTGATGCTCGACAAATGTGAAAGCATTTTCCTGCTCGTCTTTGGTCGGTTTTGTTAATTCTGTTTGGAGTACGTAGCTTGCACAAAAGTGTCATAACGTGCTAACGAATTCAATTTCATAGTGGATTACTAAGCAAATACGTTACCATTTGTAAAATTATGATAAGTACTTATTAGTAATTATAGATTGGCTTCGTACGATTGCTTCGTACAAACAACGTTTCTGTCAAAATCAAATCTGTTCAATCAAAAAATACGGTCTTACTTGTACATTTCAAAAATGTTCTTGCCTAGGTACGGAGCTTGGCATTATAAACCAAGCTCAAACTTAAAAGTTTCTACTATTATTTCTCGGTGAATAATTGAAATAATATTTTATTTAGAACATTTTATTTCAATTATAGAATTGGCAGAACAGAACAGAAGCAAACCAAGCACGCAGTGTACTCTTGCCGGAGGCTCATTGTCCAACCGAAGAAACTGGAGAAACTCAGACAAAAACTTGAAACTGAGGCCAGAACCAGAAGCAAAGGCAGCTGTTATGTTTCCTGAAGCTGATTACGGAGCTGTGCAGCTGCGCTACCCAGTAGCTTTTAAAAAATTATTAAACGAAAAAGAAATTAAAAAAACAATGCGAGAAAAACGACAATTAGCTAAACAGCAGAACAAAGTGAAGCATTTGATGAAACCCACCCAAGCGTGAAATGATAAAATAATATCTGAAGTAGGGCATTAAGCATACTCCTGGGGCAAAAAATAGATATTTATATCGACTTAAAAAACCTATTAGTAATTCGGCAATAATCCAAAATCCTCATAAAAAAATTGCAAAAAATTTGAAATAAATAAAATTTTTTGTTGTAAACACAGTTTTATTGAAAATTTAATTACGAACTCAACGAGGTATGACATTCCATATTTGGAGCAATATTTCGAATGCTATGATCTAAATACTAATATTTATAATCGCAAAACACAGAAAATCTATTTCGGCAATAATCCAAAATCATGATAAAAAAATTGCAAAAAATTTGAGAAAAATTAAATTTGTTGTTGTAAGCACCGTTCGATTACAAATTTAATTACGAACTCAACTCGGTATGACATTCCATATTTGGAACTATATATATTTCAAATGTTATGATCAAAATACTGATATTTATAATTGCAAAAACACAGAAAATCGATTTTCGGCAATAATCCAAAATCATCATAAAAAAATTGAAAAAATTTGAAAAAAATAAAAAATTATGGAGTAAACATGTTTTGATTAGAAATTTAATTACGAACTCAACGACGTATGACATTTCATATTTGGAGCAATATTTCGAATGTTATGATGAAAATACTGATATTTATAATACCAAAAACACAGAAAATCGATTTTCGGCAATAATCCAAAATCATCATAAAAAATTTGGAGAAAATAAAATTTTTTGTTGTAAACACAGTTCGATTGGAAATTTAATTATGAACTCAACGAGGTATGACATTCCATATTTGGAGCAATATTTTGAATGTTATGGTCAAAATACTGATATTTATAATTGCAAAAACACAGAAAATCAATTTTCGGCAATAATCCAAAATCATCATATAAAAATTACAAAAAATTAAAAAAAAATAAAAATTTGTTGGTGTAAACATGTTTTGATTAGAAATTTAATTACGAACTCGACGAGGTATGACATTCCATATTTGGAGCAAAATTTTGAATGTTATGATCAGAATACTGATATTTATAATCGCAAAAACGCATAAAATCGATTTTCGGCAATAATCCAAAATCATCATAAAAAAATTGCAAAAAAATTAATTTTTTGTTGTAAACACGGTTTGATTGGAAATTTAATTACGAACTCAACGAGGTATAACATTCCATATTAGGTGCAACATTTCGAATGTTATGATGAAAATACTGATATTTATAATCGCAAAAACACAGAAAATAAATTTTCGGCAATAATCCAAAATCATCATAAAAAAATTGCAAAAAATGTGAAAAAAAAGGTTTGAGGTTTTTGTTCGACCAAGTAAATTGCCTCAATCATTTACCATCACCTGAAAAAGAGCTAACCGGATCTGGGCCGTGCTAAAAGATTGAAGCACCCTCCAATGCCAATATAATTGTCTGTGCTAATTGAAAAAGTTACCGTTGCTGATGCAGCTGTTGCTACTGCTGCTTAATTTGCATTAGTTTCAAGTAGATCTGTGATTGCGTTCTCAAAGTGTCCTGTTTGGTAAGCACAAGTAAATGGAGAATCACATTTGCCAGAATCCACTTGAAGCATCTAATCCCTGCATTGCCCTTCAAGCCGAACGCAAGCGATAGGACAGTGCAGCAGTGCTTTGTATTAACCCATTGTTGTGTTGATTATTGGTTTTGCTGTATTAGTTGCCATTATGCATGTCCATAATATGCAATTAATTAATGTTCAATGCAAATTACAGTCTGCACTCTGCCGGGCAGCAACATCAATCAGTTTGAATGGAACCCTTGCCCTAACTTCGGCACGATAATCAAGAAAACAAATTCCAAAATGGCAAGTCTTACGTTCTTAGCAGCTGTTGGAAATTCTGCATAAATTATAATTGAATTAGCAGACGCAATTGAATCGATTTGACGAGAAAACTCATTGATTTACAAATCCCTTTTTAGAGAGATGGGTCTCATACCAAACAAAATTAATATATACACATGCAATATGCAAAGGGCTTTAAGAAGATTTCAACCCCAAATCCAAACAAATTTAATGCCTTAGTGGCCTCAATGGATGCATCAAAATATTTTTTTAGGTCACATTGTAGAATACTGCATTAATTGATGCTATGTATTAACCATCCACGGTTAATTACATAGTTTCGGTTAAATACATATAACGCTTGTATCAAAGTGTAAGATTCTAAATCCGGCTCGGAATCTATAGAAAGCACGAAAAAACTGTCTGTGAATGAGCAGTACTCAGGAAGGTGGATAAACTTGTTCACCAGCTATCTACTTCTGGGACTATATAAGAAGCCAGTCCTCAGCTTTTTAATTTAGTATTCCTTAGTTAATTTGTCAGAGTTTCAACAAAACTACATGAGATGTTTCCAGGGAGCATCTCAGAAAAAATAAAATCGTGACCTTTGTGGTACATCAGCCATGTACAACTTTTGACTGCCTTCTCATTCCTGCTCAGGCTGATTGTGAGTTTTGCCCAGAATCGTTTTCCGTACACCCATCTCTAACACACACTGACCCCTCTTCGACTTGTTTTGGCAAACAACAAAATTATATAAACGACGTCGACTAAAATTGAACGCCTTTGGTTATTTGCGCGAAGTTTAATGGAATTTTCAACAGTTTTTGCAACAGTGATTTTCCAGCCGCACAGAGCACAACCCAAATCTCGCAGCCAGATGCCACTTCCACCCGAAGATCCCTTCATCCGCTGTATGTTTGCCGGGGCATCGTGCCTGGCATATGCAGAGATGAAGTTTTTAAACTTTGTTTGTGTGGCCGCCTGTTTGTAATTGACATATGGAATTCGTTTGACATTTGGGAGAGGAGAAACTTTGCATTTTGCCCGGTTCTTATCCTATAAAGAAGCTATGTATTTCATTGCTCATCCAACGTTCTTATAGACCTACATAATACGAATTCCAAAATAGAATCCATCTTATGACTGCACAAATTGTCGCTCGTGAGCTCGTCAAATTCTTAAATCATTTTTTTAATCAATGTACTTATAACAGTCATATTAAAAAAATTATGGATAATAACACAATACCTTTTTGGAAAAAGCTTATCATAAAGAATTCGATTTCTACGAATAATATATTGTAAAGAAATTATGCCTTCTTATCAGCTGTTAAGTTGGCGATCGATCGTTGCGAAGAGAAAATCCCCAAAAGGCAGGCGCCACTGAGTCATTCTTGTTTTGTATAAAAATAAACTTTTGATATAAGAAGTGCGCCTTTAGCGATTTAATTCATATGCAATCGATCAAGTACCCATAGAACGCCACCGATGGGACCGAGCCCGCCTATAAAAGCTAATTTTCCGGACCGTGGAGTATTCATAGTAAAACCACCCACCAGCTCACTACCAACGATCGAAATGGTGTCTTCCTCCCAGGTCTTTATCGTTGCCCTACTGTGTCTTACGGCTGTTAGCGCCACCCCGGTAGTGCAACAGGCGGCTAGCGCTCAGTTTACCTCGGCTGTGTCTCGCTTTCTTCGGGCATTTAAGAGCATAATGCCCTGTGGATACGGAGACCTTCCCGTTCTGTCGCCCATTGTTAGCCCCTTTTACGAATTCGAACACATCAGCGAAGACTACACCGTTGTTGGCAACGTAACGAACATCCGTATCCAGGGTCTAGATAGTTTTGAGGTTCTTAGTGCCAGCGACTATGGTAAAACTCAGGAGGCTGCATATGACGTGCTCTTTCCAAAAATTCAAATCCTTGGTTTTGCGGAAATTGATGGTTTTATCAATATCGGAGGGTTTAAGCTGCCGATTCGGCAAAACGATGTGATTAACGAAGCTATCTTCGACCTGCGCTTCGTGGGAAGTTATAGCTTTGATAACAGTCTTACCAACTCATTGGGACTGCGTATGGTTAATTTTAAGCAGACCATCTACCTGGCCGGCGTCGAACTAGACAATTGGAACACTCTTTGGAACATATCAACCAACAACTTCTGGAACCGTTGGATGAAGACTCTGCTGCCACTTGCTCTCGAGGAGATTCAACCCAAAATCACCGACATCCTCTACCAGAACTTCTTTGTTCCGAAGATCAACGTTCTGCTTGCCAACGTGAGCATGTCCGATTTGGTAAACTTACTCCAGACTCAGGCTCAACTCTGGGAAAATGCAAACTGCTTGGCCCAGTAGACTGATAATTTAAAAAGCTAAATAAAATTGGTGCATTAAAACAAATAATGAATTACATGTAGAACTCTAAAAAGTATTAAAATTAATGCCTAAACCAAAAATTTGAAGAGGTGCCCGAAAATCAGTTAGGGCTACTATAACCTTACCCGAATTCATGTAAGTACTAGTGAATAAAAATTTTCAGGTGTACACAATTTATTTTAGCCCTTGAAATGCGAACTCAAAGACCAAGCGCAAATGCATGTCCCACTTTTCAGTATTTTAATGGACTAAATTAACATAAAATGAAATGACAGGTCCCTCGTTCGCCTCTCGTAAGCCCATTTAATTTGTCAAAATAATGACAAGGTTTCAGCAGGCACTTTTGGGATTCACACAAACAGAAAAACCTTTAGCATAACAAGGTCAGATAGAACTAGCTATTTGCTTTGAAGTTTCCGATATTACTAGGCCATCTAATTCGCTCACACAACATATTCCCAAGATATGGAGCCTTTTTAATTTGATCCGAGCACACGAGGGGTGGGGAAGCGGACTGGGAGATAACTTAAAAGTCATGATGGGTATTAAACGTCCAACCCTTCCTTTCTTGCACACACGTGCACTACACATACGAGCCCCCAGCTAAATATGTTAGCAGTCGGTTGGGTCGACAAACCCTTATCAAAATATTTATATGACTTCACATATGCTAAACGCAGGCTGCTTGAACCAGAGCTTCCGAACCTACCAACCACCGCTTTTGTATGTATGAAAAAATGCTTAATGGTCTGTAATCTGCTTAAAACTTGGACACGAGCTCAATTTACCAAATGGCAACCACGAACCAAACTGGGAAGGGCCAAAGAATAGGGTCACTTTAAGCTGCTCGTCAAATTATTCGGTTATATTGTGCGGAAGCTGGTTTCCGTTCCGTTTTTTAATTTATGATCTGCACAATGAAAAATGCTGAAGCTCTTATAAAATTGTACTTTTAATTAATGCCTACGCATATTTACGTAAATCCCAAATATCGTGCAAAACGATACATAAAAGCTTTATATTCTGACTCCGCCCCAAAATTCAATTTTCATTCTTTTGGCTTCGGTGCGTGTTCCGTCCGCCCTTTCCACTATTTTATTGGATTATTTCCTTCTGAAGTTAAATAATTGACATATTAACTAAACTGGCAAAAAAGTGAAAAAACGACTGCTTAAATGGGACATAAGCTTGCTTGCAACTAAAAAAACAGGAATGCTTGTGTAAACATTTGTTGAATAAACAAGAATTGCATTACTTACACAAAGTAAGCGCATGAACTATTTATACGATCACTGCAATACAAAAAATGTTTTACGCTATAAATATAACAACATCCATGGCCAACTCTAATCTGAAATCATAATTACTATGCATATCAATACCTTCTAAAGAGTGTATCGCATCAATTAATGCAGAAGTAACACAATCCAACAGCTGCAATGGGGGGGGGGGGGGGGGGGCACATTTAAGTCGGGGAAAGCTACCACAATGCACACATAATAACTTCAATCCGAACGGAAGACAACTGCTGAGGGCCACCGAATCACATTCAATACCTCGCCACAATCGCTGCCACAACAGATGCTAATATGCAGATTACAAAGATAATGACGGAACTGAATTCTGTGGACTGAAACATGACATACGAGTTGTAGTGAGGAAATTTTGAGAAACCTGAGAAAATTAACCACATTCGGCGGCCCCGAGTCTTAGCATAGGTAAATGATATACACAACCAAACTATGTAGCACGGAAAATCTAACATTACGAAATAATTGAAAACACAACACCTTAAAGTGGCAAAATCGCTAAATTTAATACAAAACATTAAGTCCGGGTAAGTAAGCATATTTTAATTTAAATTTTGCATCACTTTGCTTGAGTTTGCTTACCATGTTAAAAAATTCAAGCTTATTGATTCTTTAAATATTTCAATAAACTAAAACACCATTCAAATTTGAAAAAAAAAATTTCGAAGATTAAACACTAATTACCTACATATATATATGTATGTGGAGGAAATCTACAAGGCATCCGACTTTAAATAAAGAAATAAGCCTTCGACAACATAAAATATTATCGACGCCAATTAAGTAAACGTTAAACGGTATTTTGAAATTGTAGAAGTTAGAAGTCTGCCCTCTTTCCTAACCATTATTAAACTTCAATAAGCCAACCACCAAGTGCCAGAACGACAGCAATCCGAAAAATATAAGGCAAACATAAAATCCATTTCTGTTTGTTTACCTGCAGTCAAATTAACGCACTCACACAAACCAACGTGCGTAGTAGAAAGAAAAAATTTAAAAAGAAGGGTGGCACTGAGGGTGGCACTGAGAAACAGCAAAGCAAACCAAACCAAAGCCAGCAGAATGCTGGTAGCAATATTTCTAATCTAATTTCAGCAAAGTAGAGGGGAGAAAAAATTAAAAGAAAATACTCACAAACAGAGCGGGCAAGCGAAATGCAAAATGAGAAAAAATAAAATAAATAAGGTGAATACCCACGCAAAGAATGACGAAATCACAACAATGCAGCAGAGGCACGAGCCACAAACGCACAGGTAAAACGTAAGGAAAACTTTAAGAACGAGTGATGAGTGGGAGAAAGGCAGAACCCAGGAGAATGGTGGGAGAAGAATGTCGAATGTCGCTAAATGAAATTAGAAACGCATAAAAGAATAACACAATCTGCCAGGGGAGAAGGAAACTGCTTTTACTGGGCTAAACTTATGGGGGACACTGAAAAAAGAAACCCAAAACTTTTCAGCGGAAGGTTTTATATTACAAAATATGTACTATATTCGTTTTTCCTGTGTTTTACTATTTTGTTGATTGCAGACGTATTTCACACGTGTTTTCCGATTTAACGTGATAGGATTAATGCATATTATGTAGGTCAAAAACAGACCTGTCCAAATTTTTTTAATTATGTATTTTTTTCCCCAACATAAAGTGTTTACTGTAATTGTAAGCAAACAGAAAAATTAAAAAAAAGAAATCGCTTCGCAAATTTTGTTGTTTTTTTTTCACTGTTAGGTAAGCTAGGGATGCAGATGTTGACAAGAGGTATTCGACTGCCCTCCAGGCCTTGATCAAAAAAAAAAGTCCTAAAGAATCTGGCTCTGGAAAGGTGTAATAAGAATCTCCGCCCTTACAAAACAAAAAGAAATGCACAGCAACATAAAATAATAAACATAATTTCGCCTTTGTCGTCGCATTTTATTATTAACAGGCAAATGCGTTGAATTTCATTAAAAGTTATGTTTTGCTCCGGCATTGTTGGCCTTGTTGCACGCACAATCAAAGTTCTTAACGTCTGTTGTATGCCTTTAGGCGACAGCAACTGAAATTAGCAACGTAGCTCTGGCCAAGGAGAAATCTCTACAGCTCCAGCGGAGGCGGCGGTAAACAGAGTTTGTAAGCCATTTAGCTGCACTGACATTTGCCGCAGGTGAGAGCCATGGAAACGGAACCAAATCAAACCGAACTGAATCATGCCGAGAGCCAACCAACGGCTAACAAAGCCAACTAAACTAAATGTTAATCCTGTTGTCCGCTGCCCTCCTGCTTCCTCCCCTCTCCCCAGCCTCACCACCAAAGCCGCCACACGTCTCCACTCCACTTAAAGCCTTTGACGCGTTCCTTGCCCACAAAGTCGAGCAACATGTTTGACAAGTGACAGCCGTATCGCAGCAGAAGGCTACTGTGGAAAGGCTACCATGGGCGTGGCAGCGGGGCACAACGTTCCAGCACGGTTCCGATATTGAAAGCAGATGTGTCCAAAGATATTGGTTTAAAAAATATAAGAATAGTATCCATTGCATTCACCCACCTAAACTTGTCTAACAATTAACATACTAACATACTTATTAAAAGTAAATATAAATATGATGCAGTAGTTTGCAACAACATGTATCTAAGATACCTTAGATAATAATAATAACTTAAAATTCTATAAATCCTCGCAACATCCATATGTATATGCGAACGTAAAATACTCAGCGCGACTAAGGCATTAAAATGCAACAATTTGTTTTACTTGTTGGCATTGACCGGACCTGAAGCACATCCATGACGCAGTGGTGGTACGAGGTACCGAGGGCAGAAGAGCTTCTGTAGAGGGAATCAAAAAACATTTTACGAGCGCATTTCAACTGTAACAAATGTCCGAGGGCCATTGACAGAAGGGCGGTATGGGAGGAGAAAAAAGCATTGGCAACTGCCAGTGGCGGAGAAAAAGGGTAGGAACGTGTAGCAAAAACTGACCTCATGCTTAAAATCCAAAGCCAGGGACAATCGAAAGCAAAAACCACGCGAGAGGGTATGGATTGGTTGAATAGAGAGGGGTGAAAGCTAGCTGGATATTGGGTGATTCGGCACATCGAAAAAAATGGAGATGGTAAATATACCTATACCTACCAATATATATTATAATAGGTTCGAAATTTTCCCAACCTCTAACTTTCTAATCTGTACGTTCTTTTTTGGATAACCAAAGACTTTTCATGAGACATGTTTTGAAATATAAAATATAACACAATAAAATAAAACACACAACGCTGGAAAACGATCAAAACATTTTTGGCCAAAGTAAGTTTTTGAATTAAATTTTTGTAATAAAATTCTCGACCAATTTTGAAGTGCACAAAAGTAGATTGCGAGTGTGGGAATAGCGTTCAGGCTGTCCCTGGCTGTTGCTGAGTATTCGGGTGCACAAGGGGCATGGTGAACTCACTCCCACAACGACACACTGGACGAGAAGCGCGACATGGACGTGCGCTGCTAGTGTGCGTGCCTGTATATTTAGTATGGCTCTGGGTGCAATTACCAATGAACGTAACAGGTGATCAATTGTTATAAAACTCCCAGGGTGCTTTTGCTTTTCATTATTTTCAATTCACCGTTGCTGCCCTTCTGCATGTGTGTGCGAATGGCGCTGCTGTGCGCGGTAACCTCAGGCCTTTGAGTCCCCGTAGATGTTTGTGTCCTGTGTGAGGAGCCCTGCAATTTTCTGTTGCCGCCAAGGCTGAAATTATGTACATGACGCGTATACTTGATTTTGCTTTTTTTCTTTCGCCGTTACCCCCTTCTCTGAGCATTTCGAGGAGGCGATTAAGCGTGACCAATGGCTCTGCTACTAAGTTACTCTACATGTTTATGGCACTGCACGGTCAAATCAGAGCGTTCACATTTAATCACGCTCAAGCTATAGGCAAAGTATCAGGGGCAAAATAGAAGTAGTATAGAAAGAAGTTCGCTCGTGTTTGCCAACGGTGACAGCTTCATAAATTGCAGGGCATCTACAGAACATCGTGTTGCAGGGCACTGAAAGTGGGATAGGAGCTCGGTTTCTAGGTTTCTCTGGGGATTGGCAAGCTACCTACCTAGTCCTAGCTGCTTGTTACGGTATATCGATTCCGATTTATAAACGGCAAATGCTTTTATTTTTGACATCAACTGAAAATCAGGTGAATCTCTGGAATATATATATGGATATATGGAATATATCGAAACAAAAACTAATTTTATTCAGCAAAGCAGGTAGTAGAGTAAACAGTGATTTTTTTCGGTAGTGGTTTCAAATTAATGTTGCAGTCTAAGCCCTTACGATAGAGCTAAAAACTACAGTAAACGCTGTAGGCGCGACTTAAAGATACCCGTTATTCTATTAATAATACTTTTGTAAACTATAATTCGATTTTAAAAATTTGTTATGAGTTATGAGTAAGGTAAATAACATGTGAGCACCTTACAGACATTAACTTTATGGGCGCTGCGAGGGTAGTCTTAATGTCGATATTTTACATTATATAGGATCCGTGATCGCGACTTTCACACGGACGGCCAGATAGATAAACGTGGCCAGATCGACTCAGCTAGGGATTGCATTAATGAATGTACGAGTATTTTAGGTTTATAAACGGTTGCTCTTACATGTTGCATACTTTTGACCGAATCTAGTACATTTACTATTTTATTGTACGACTAAGCTGAATATTATTTAATTTGGATCTGTGCTAAAATAACTTCATCAAATTAATATTTAATAGAGAACACAGAAATTTAGGATAAGCTTGTTGCCTAACAAAACAAACTTCCACTAGCTCACTCGCACTGGCAGAGAATGAAACATGTGGAAGGTACCCAATCCATTAATTGAATTAAAGCAACTAAAGCGCAGTTTAAATTAGGGAATGAGTTTGTCTCGAACGATTTTCAACCCTGCCCAGTCACTTTTTAGGCAACACAATAATTACTCTTCAAAATGCTAAAGCATCAGGGCGATTTTAATTACTTCAAATACCTTGCCGCATGTAAGCGGCGCCAGCAGCTGTAGCTCCTGGCCGCCGACAAATTACCGTAGCTCTTACAGGACCCTAACTCATTAGCAGTTCGAGTTGGACAAAAAACAACGCAAACGCAGAAATCAGCAAAAGCGCAAAGTCAGGCCAGAAGCCAGGTTAGCCCAGCTCTGCAAGTGTGAGGACGAGTGCTTGTGTGTGGTGGCACTAATGTGTCATGTTAAATTAACACTTTAATTTATTCCGCGTTTGCCAAGCTGCAAAGTGCATATTTAATCAGTTTGTATTTGCGTTTCCTTCGCCCCGGTTTTTTGGGCTGCGGCTGCCAACGAGAGGCAAGTGAAGTGGTATGAGGGGTGGCGGTGGGTGGTGACTGCCTGCCTAACGTTTTGTATTCGTATATACAAGTGAGACCTTAACACCACCGTTCGGCGCAACTGAGAGCTTTTTTGTAAGCCAGTTTAATTCATGCTTGCTTTTTAAATTGCTGCGTTTAACACACAAAGGGAATTTTACAATATGCAAACACATTTCCAAATACCAATAACCAAACGTGTTTCCAAATACAAAGCTAATAATAACGCTCCGGTCAAACTAATTTAAATATTTATTGCATTTTGGGTACAACTTTGGTGGATAACACTCTATAATATTTAAAATTTTTATTAAAATAGATTTTAGGTATCCTTTTTAAACAATAATTTGTTAAACTTAAAATTAGTTTTTTCGTTATCAGTATCAACATCGAAATTGCAGGTAATAGCAGTTGAAAATGGCCGGATCGTATCGCAATATAATTGTCATTGGAACGACAGAACCTCAATTTTGAATTTATTAAATCTGAGAAGCATAAGTTTTAATCGGCTCGGCTATTGATCCTGATCAAGAATATATATACTTTATATGGTCGGAAACGCTTCCTTCTGCCTGTTACATACTTTTCAACGAATCTAGTATACCCTTTTACCCTACAAGTAACGGGTATAAATGTCATAAAATGTCCATGAATATTGGCAATTAACTTAAAAGTTTAAACATACATTCGTGTATCTAAACCTGCCAATTTTTCAGGAGCCATACCTTTTCCTTTGTTTTCATCGATCCACGCACCATTGTTTCGTTTTCTAAGCAAAACACCCACGGGTTGGCGGCAGCAATTCGGTTGTAAAAACACAGCTGGACCCGCTGAGACCTAACAGTAAATGCAGAGAGGAAAATTCCAGTTCCAGGTCGAGTCTTTCCACTCTTCTTGCGCCACTCCCACTATCAGCCTTACCGCAAATCAACCTCGAAGCACTTTTGGCTATCAGACTGGACCGATCCCACATTCTGTAAGGGTCGAGCCTACACCACCACCTTTCAATTAAGTCGCACACACATCCACAGGGGGGCGCTTGTGCTGGCAATGGCAATCACCTGAGGTGGCTACGAAGTAATTAACGCAGTTGAATTAATTTTGCCCTTCAAAAGAGTTGCGGAGTAATCCCAGCCGGAAAAACTCATATCAATCACAAATATCGCAGAGAAACCTCTCTACAACCTTAATTAGAAAGTAAATCGTGACCATTAATTAAATGCTCAAATACCACTTCCTCTCGCATTTTAAGGTTGTTAATCAACGCTTGCAGCTGAGATTGTATTTGGGCAAAATGTAGCACCTTGAGCAAATGGATATCAGCAATGGTTGTTAGCAACACTTATACGCTATCAGATCGTCTCAACGTTTGTCGGGTTTTAGCCCAGTCATAACTCAATTTCGTGTGCAATTTCATGCACCTGTGACAACACGTAGAGTGAAACAACAACAAAACGCCACTTAACGCCTTTTTGACGCTTTCTGCATAGGATAGTGTCCTTGTGTCGGAAAACAAATACTCTGTGAAACATCGGATACATACACTGTAGTAGTTTGGATTAAAAAAGCTAGAAACCATTAACATTTTATATTACATATTGGATGATGTCAAATACATGGCGGTCGTGTGTATGAGCAAAACATAATTTTTGTGCGCGGACAATTTGGTAGTGTGGCAATATATTGGTATATATTTATTTTTATTCTTTGCATGCATTAGTCAGATGCTATGGAGGAGAAGAGCGGCCTTATTGTTCTTCCTTTCACTATTTGTCATTTCCTTGTTGCGATGAGATGAGATTGGATTACGTGAATGTAGTCATGTGCAAAAATCGATAGTTTTTTAATATTCAATATTTTATATTTACATGGGCGATTTATCGTTTTAAATTTCTTACATTGGCTTGCATAGGTATAGTTACTTTTTTCTCTTTGTGTACGAAATCAAAATGTTCACTGTGTTATTTATTGCTTTAAGAATTTTTTAAATATTATTACCCTTGAACTTTATTTCAATGCCAAACATAAGTTATAATACGCAACAACAAAACGGAAAATTTAATTCTTACGCACTTTTTTGCTTGATTTCAGTTTAATATTTATATACTCCGATATATTACATTCAGTATAAAATTGGTTGGCTCATTTTTTCATATTTCCTGTGCGGCAGATAATTGAAATGGATATATTCGATTGCTATCTCAGCAAATGCTCCACTCGACCGTGAAACTTTTTTGGGTTATGAATTTTTATCACGAAACAAAAACATTTTACAATAAAATGTTATATGTGCAAGAAAGAAACATAAAATAGCACACACAAGAAATAAGACTGACCCACCCAAATTACCAACCAAATAATATAATAACAATAATACAACAAGAACTCGCTGAGCAATATTGGTATTGTATTCTTGATATTTATTTCTTTCATATTACACATAATAAAAGGTTAGGGTTCATATTGGACTTTGCTTAAAATTATAATTAAATCATGTTCACTGCAACGGAAAATGTAGAATGTGCCTACTAATATGTTGAAAACTCAGTATCTGCACAGAAATTTGCACATGCATTTCGAGAAGGATATTAACTCCAGCCGCATACATATAGGCAGACTAGGAGGATCTTAATTCTAACGCTATGTCTGGTTTAATTATGTATATAAACTATATAGTAGCTATTAAACACTTAAATATTGTCCCAATATTTGATCAACAAGTTAAGTTCAGTGTAATCTGAAGCCTGTCACTAGTAGAACCTAAATTTAGCTGAAAGCTGTTAGTGGAACCGCAATAGTAATACTCGTTAGGACAAATGTGCAGTATTATTTCCCTGATTGAACTTTATTATAATTAGAGTAAAAAATATTTTATTGCGCAAGAGACCAGCAGTATCAGAATCCGGGCTTTCACGTACGTTAATTAACATAATTGGGGCAATTAGGGCTCGCACGTATATGCTAGCAATTTATCGGCTCTTGCCCACTTACACAATTGGCGTTAAAAATAATGCATTTAACTCGTTGCCAACGAAGCGACGCTGCGCCCGGGTGTGTGTAGCTCAAAAAATGAGAATGTGAAAAATGGGGATGATTAAATTCTAACGGGACTGCTGGACCATGGCCATTGACCATCGGCAATGACGACAATTGTGGGCGCACAAATGGCGCGCAATTTTGCTTGCCCAGGACGTAGCCCAATAGCCGGCATTGCAATTTAGAAAATCCCTGTCTTGCATTTCCCCCCTCATGTAAATGCCCAGCACACGTAGGAAAGTGTAACAGGTTAAACACTGCGCCACGTTAATTGCGTCGCTTAATTGCACTACAGTTGCAACTGTTGCATGTGTGTGGCAATTTTTATGCAATAACAATAAGACTGCATAACAATGAAGGCAACGTTTTTGTCATCCCTCTCTTACCACTTGGTTTTTTGAAAAATTACTTCACACAGCGAGAACAGCAAAGGGCCATTTGCACTGGCTGCCACAAAATGCGGCCAAATGAACAGAACAGTCACGGGATTTCTCTCTAATAGTTGCCGGCCAAATGCCGTCGGTAACTTAATTTTCCCATGCACTTAGAAAAAAAGTTTCTTAAATTATAAGTATTAAAAAATATATACGAGTACATAAAGCTATTTGATGGTTAATTTGGTCTCAAGCTACATTTTTTACGGTATTACGTAACTTGACTGCGAGTATGGCTTTTTAAAATATATTTCTGCCAGTGCACCATTCCGGCATCCTCACAATAGGTACTCTAATTGCCATACATTTTCGGTTTTTCAATGGTTTAGGCCTGGACAGACCAATCCTCCCGAGCCGGCAGACCAATCCTCTGTCCAAATCGCAGGCATATCGTGCCTTGCTTGTGGCCACTGGTTAGCAGCGTCAGAGGAGCAAAATAACAGAGACACTGCCATGACGTTCTTAACGCCAACTTTGACATGGTTTCTGGTGCATATGACCTGTGTTTTTCTTAAAAAGAAACTATTAAGTTAATTTTTGGCTGTGAAAAGTGATTAATCCAAAGACCATTTTTCATTTTTATACCCGTTACTCGTAGAGTAAAAGGGTATACTAGATTCGTTGAAAAGTATGTAACAGGCAGAAGGAAGCGTTTCCGACCATATAAAGTATATATATTCTTGATCAGGATCAATAGCCGAGTCGATTTGGCCATGTCCGTCTGTCCGTCCGTCTGTCCGTCTGTCCGTCTGTCCGTCTGTCTGTCCGTATGAACGTCGAGATCTCAGGAACTACAAAAGCTAGAAAGTTGAGATTAAGCATACAGACTCCAGGGACATAGACGCAGCGCAAGTTTGTCGAATCATGCTGCCACGCCCACTCTAACGCCCACAAACCGCCCAAAACTGCCACGCCCACACTTTTGAAAAATGTTTTGATATTTTTTCATTTTTGTATTGGTGTTGTAAATTTCTATCGATTTGTCAAAAAAAATTTTGCCACGCCCACTCTAACGCCCACAAACCGCCCAAAGCTGCCACGCCCACACTTTTGAAAAATGTTTTGATATTTTTTCATTTTTGTATTAGTCTTCTAAATTTCTATCGATTTGCCAAAAAACTTTCTGCCACGCCCACTATAACGCCCACAAACCGCCCAAAGCTGCTACGCCCACACTTTTGAAAAATGTTTTGATATTTTTTCATTTTTGTATTAGTCTTGTAAATTTCTACCGATTTGCCAAAAAACTTTCTGCCACGCCCACTATAACGCCTACAAACCGCCAAAAACTGTGTTTAAGACTCTCCTTCTCCCTTCCACTAGCTGAGTAACGGGTATCAGATAGTCGGGGAACTCGACTATAGCGTTCTCTCTTGTTTTTAATGTTAACACATCTATGCTTCTATAATTTCAGATTTAATGGGTCTCCGAGGGGTTATTTTTTGATTTAGGGGAACCGATTATTTGAATAAAAACTTTAAAATAAATTTAATAGCTTTCCTTTGAAATTTATATTTTTTCGGTTTGAGTACATTCGACAGCCCTATTATTAGTATTCAAATTGTCAGAATATTAGGGTTAATTTAATATCAATGGAAAATATTATAAGTAATTTTAAAATATTTAAATGAACACTTACTAAAACAACTTTTCTAATCTCTGTAAAATGCTATTTTTCCACAAAAACAGTGATGTCATAATAAGATCAAGTTTATTGGGGAACAACAAAACAAATAGAAAAGCGACTACCAACAGAAACCAGAAGTTGACTGAAACCAAAACCAAATTGCATTTCGGGGCACCACTTCACCGCATTCCTACTGAAAGACCTTCTAGGGGCCTGGCATTTTGTCTAATTTAAATTAATATTATGCGAAGCTGCAGCAGAGGCTGCCTCAGGCATTTCGGCTTTGTCCTCTGGTCCTTTTTGGGCCCAGACAGCTCATTGGCCATTGTTCGCTAGCCACGTAAATTGAAATTGAAACTGCAACCGGATGTAATTGGGCTTGCATATGTACGTTGTGTTCGGTTCGGTTCGCTTAGGTCTCTCCTCTGTGTGTTCGTTGATAATATCATTGATAGCTTTTACCACAAATTGTAACCACAATAAGTTGCTGGTCACAGTTGGAGCAGCAAAAAATTACCATGACTGCGTCCGTGTGTGGTGTATGGCAACTGGAAATTGAAAATTATAAGCTTCCCTTATCTGCTGAATGGCTTGTTGATTATAACCAAAGCTTGCAAATGGATTTGCAGTTGCTTCATTTGTCGAAATTAATGAACCATACACCTGCCTTATGCGTTGGCACGTTGATATATGATATGATAAATAACCAAAAACAAGAGAGAACGCTTAAGTCGATTTCCTCGACCATCTTATATCCTTTACGCTGCTAGTGGGAGTGCCAGGCAGAAAATCTTACATTTTATTGGCCTAGCTGAAGAAACTGTCTTTGTGCCTTAGTAAAATATGAAATAATAAAAAGAATTCTATTCTGGACACTTGCCAAAATTCTGGGTGGGAAATTTGTTGCGGCTTGTGGGCGTGAGTGTGGCCAAAATGTAATGTGCCTACGTCTTTTCAATTTACATGGTTAATCTTAGCTTTCTAGCTTTTATAGTTTCTTATATTTCAGCGTTCATACGGGCGGACGTGGGCTCATCGTCCCGACTATTGATTTAGATCAAGAATATATATTTTATTAGGTCTTCAATGGTTCCTCCTACGTGTTATGTATTATTTAACGAATCTAGTATAGCATTTTACTCTTCTAGTGAAAGGTATAATTACTTTAGAGAAGGTGTTACACCAGGTAAACATAGCAACTCGGATGAAAATAAAATACTGGTCAGAACCAGCGAGTTAAACAACTAAAAGTGTCACAATTGTTGTGACTTGTAACTAGGACCAATTGTTTAACTTTGGTCAGTACAAACACCTGTGCCTTTCGGAGCAGAACTACAAAACATCATTTAGCAAAAATAAAATAAATATCAACAAAAAGTTAAGCAAAGTGGCAACTGCCACGGTGATGCAACAAGTCAAAACTGCACGTACTTACCATTTACTACGTATTTTCTATGGCTTTGTGCCATTGTTTTTCTGTTCTCGAGCGTTAAATAAATCGAAAGAAGAAAAGGGAACGGCAGGATAAGGGAGCCTGCACAGTTGCTGAGTACAATTGTCAACAGAGCGCATTGTTTGTTTTCAGCATAAAACTTTTATACTTCACTTTGACTTTGCCTAGAATCATTACATATAATATCGCAAAACCACTGCGCCATGGAACAACAAAGTAGAAAAAACTAAAATTTGCTTAAGCAACATAGATCGCCTCAAGGAAGTAATATAATTTATTAAATATTTTAATATTGATTATGTTAGGGTCATAATATTGATTATGTTAAGGTCAATTAAGCTCAGTTAAGGTCAAAGTCGTTGGGGTGCATATTAATAAAATAACTACCTAGAAGAGTTTAATATTATTTTGGCAACTTACATTTATTAAGTCTTCTGCACTATTTCGCTATGTGCCACAAAATGAATGTAGGCGCACATCTCTAACTTTGATTAGGTCGTAAGCACAAAATATTTTTATTTAGCTTTACCTTGCGCCACCGAAAAAACGATTCACGTCTGGTATGTGTATTCAAAATTAGAACTGACAGTTCAGCGGAAGCTAATAAAAGCGAGGGGGTAGAGATAGTCATTAAAATGCTTCCGCTTCCATCCAACAAGAACAGTTGCGCCTATTGTACGTCTCTGTCGCTAATCAGAAAAGATTCCAAAAGGTATTCATATGCAAAACGAAGAGACACGACGCCCAAGTTATTCATTGCAAATGACAAGCGGAAGGGATCCCGCTCATGACGTGGAAAGGGAAACTTTAGAGGCGCTTAAGGTAAAATATAATCAAAAGCCGTGAAAACATTTTTACACGTCATTAAACTCAAATTCAACAAACCATGGCAGCGTATGTTACAGCATCCCACGGATAGCTCACACATTTATATAGAATCAAATGCCTGGCGGCGGATCTCACATACATACATACGAACACACACTTGCACAAGAAAGCTTCTCATTCAACCTTGCAGAAGATTGATGTGCCTTGAATGCATAAATAAATTAAAGTTTGCAATAAATTCACAGGGAATGTTTTTGGGCTCATCGACCCAGGTCCTGCTGTAAGATTTGAAAAAAAACGAATAACTAGCGTGAAATGACACGCTTGCTTATATCCCACACCTCATCAACACTTATGGGGAGTGACTATGCGACAAGTTTTACACAAGAATAGTTTCCAGTAAAAGTATCTAATATTAATTAACAAGAACCAAACCAACTTTTTAATTATAGGTACATTTTTAAGGAAATCAAATAAAATTGTATTTCCAGTTAAAAGAACAACACCCTGGGGGCAAGGTCCAGTCAGGCCCTAATCCATAAGGCTTTGAATTATTAATTTTTAAGCTTTTCCGCAGCACAAAAAGAATGACCCAAAGGCCTTTGATTTGCCCTATGGGTCAGTGAAGCTAAAGTAATAGGGTGATGCGAGGGTGGTACCCTTGCTTCATATGTGCTTTCTCGCTTGAGTGCGCATTGTCAGACCCAAGTAGCTTAAGGGGAAGATTATTAAAAAGTTCCAGGGAGAAACCTCAGCACAAAGATAACAGTATATTGATTGAAAACCGCATGCATAATGCATTAATTTTTCGAACCATTTCGTTGTTTCTTGTCGTGGAAGTTACAGCTCAGAAATATCAGAAGTAAAACATTTCATTTTTTTTTGTACCCAGAATCAATTTGTCTAACTGCCAAACGCAGAATTATAAAAAATGAAACACAAGTAATAAAAGAGAAACAAAAAAAAAAGAAAGAACAGACTAGGCCAAAACGAGCTAGCTTCAACAAGCTGAAACTTTTATTCAAGTGGTGTATACCGAATAAGAATACTGTATATTTATATTTTTCCAAATTTTTCCTGCGAAGATATATGATATAGTGATCTGAAGTAAAAGTTATGTAAAAGTTTTAATAAATTGAAACTCAGGAACCAGTTTGCACAGAATCGGATGGAGGCACAGTCAGACATTTTATATAGACTCGGCTGTTTAAACTGATCAAGAATGTACATATGTATATGTATACTTCTTATAGTCGTGTCTACCTTCACCACGTTGCAAAATAATGACTGAGATCATATATCCTTTGCAAGGGTATACATTTTCGCTGCAGGCCTTCTGACAACTGACAGTTTTTGTTCCCGGTTACATTATTTTCTTTACATTTTGACAACGCCAAGGAATTTAAAAACATTGTATGGAAGTTAGGGTAGAGACAAAGATATTGGAATTTTAGGATCTTAGCTTTGCGAGCGTCATTCTGACGTTAGGCTGCCAAAAATTATGCATGTGCATACCTAAATAATCTTTCATACCACAGATCGGTTCCATTTTTGAGTACTTGTGGTATACTCGCTAAAATGCGGTAGCTGCGGCAAAACACGGCCACGCCTAATTGTTAGATTGATAACGAAAAAAGTGGCCAATATTTTCGCTATTTAGCTCAAAATGTATATATTCTAAAATTAAATTGTTTAATTTCTTTAGTATATGAAACATTATATAGGGTCACTGAAACTTGATATCCTGACTGCGACCGACCGGCTTAATTAGGCAGAAAACTAATTTCATAATTTGCGGCCAAACAAAAAGATCAGTGATTTCGGGTGAAGATAAGAAAACGTGCTGACCGCGCATTTTTTTATTTTGCTTTTATGATGCATAATTTAATTAATATACATTACGCTGGCATAGGCAAATATTATTTGGGAATTACCGCAGCTGGCGAACGATATAGTTTGAAAACCTCTGTTTATCGCACCCAGATACATACATACATATGTACATATTAGTTTAAGAAAACTAAGAAAAACTAATTTCATAATTTGCGGCCAAACAAAAAGATCAGTGATTTCGGGTGAAGATAAGAAAACGTGCTGACCGCGCATTTTTTTATTTTGCTTTTATGATGCATAATTTAATTAATATACATTACGCTGGCATAGGCAAATATTATATGGGAATTACCGCAGCTGGCGAACGATATAGTTTGAAAACCTCTGTTTATCGCACCCAGATACATACATACATATGTACATATTAGTTTAACTTTAGTAGTTTTTAATTTTGTAGTCCGAATTAGCAAGGCAAATTTGTGCAAGTGACAGGCCAGCCAGTTTTTCTTTCGATAATAAAGCTGATGCTAATTAACACGATGCACATGAATTTTCAGGCCCGCACATTCAGAAAACCAAGGCACATTTCCGGTTCCGATTTGCATTATTCGCTTAATGGAAGGAATTGCGTTTCCATGCATATTGCAAATTTGTTTGATTGTATGGCTAAGTTTGTCTGTCTTTGCCCATTGTTATGCATAATTCATTGAAGCGCGTGGTAATATGAGACTTCCCGGCAGTTCCACAAAATAAATGCTAAACCCCTATAGTTTTTTGATTTTCCATAAACGTAATCCGAGCCAGAATGGCTTAGATAAATTAATCAAAGTATAAAAGCATGCAGTGTTAAGCCGTAAAAAACTATTTCATATTAAAAAAGAACATAATTGAAACAGAAAACTACAATCGATCAGCTCGATTTAATACATATACCACAGCCTATGCGGAATTAATAATTACTCCATACCACGAAGAACTAACATGAGTGCCCCAAATATGGATTGTGAACAGCGCAGCGATATAGAGCGTGTCTACGGCTGGATCGCCAATCTTTGCAACAAAGAAACGCGTTTTTGGGCCATGTTGGAGCTATGCGAAAGGCGCAGCCACATCGACAGCCTAGGACTCTTGCTGTGGCATTCCTTTGGAGCTGTAAGTGGTTTGCTGCAAGAGATTGTGTCAATATATCCGGCCATTTATCAAGATATTGAATTAACCGGCCAACACTCACACCGGATTTGCACTGCCATTGGGCTGATTCAGGCCATGGCCTCACATCCCTTCATTGGTATTCAACTCATACGATGCCAATTCATGTGCTATTTGATGCCATTGCTTAAGATGACCTCTCAAACTCGGACCGTTGAGCATGTTCGCCTCTCTGTATTAGGCGTCATTTGCGGTCTACTGAAATCAGATCATCCAGAGATCGTAGCTTATTTTTTGGGCACTGAATTGATTCCACTTATCCTGCGGCAGCTGGAATTGGGTACCACAATGAGTAAGGTGCTCTGTGCATTTGTCTTGTACCGCACCCTAGAACATGAAGTAGGCTTAAAGTTTGCCAGTCGAAGACTGGCACGAAGGCTGCATCTGATCCATACTTTAGCCAGGGTTGTGCACCAACTGACACTGGAACCGGAGCCTCGAGTTCTTAAACATGTAGTAAGGATCTATTCTCGCCTAGCGGATCATCCCCAGAGTCTGGAGCTAATCCTGAAGCTATTGCCGGCACAGATTCGGAACGGCTATTTCTGCCAGGAAGGTTTAGCGGGCTTTGAGAGCGCCTCACTTGAGTTGGCTGATCTAAACCGTAAGCTGGTCACTAAACATGAGAAAAAGGACAAAGGTAAGGGATCGTAAAATTTACAGGATCCTTTTGTTAATTATATTCCTATTAGCTAATGATGACACCATGCCGGAAAAGCATTAAATGTAAATTTCACGCCTCCTTACGTTTCCTTCCCCTAATCGTCCTTATCAATGTGTACAAATGGTTAACCAATCAGATACTTTATTTGGTGGCAAGAGTAATCCATGTAAATTTCATTTATATTTATACTGCATATCTTTGGTTGGAGGATACGTAAGGGTTCCCTGGGAGCATTAAGTTGGCATAATGCAATAAACAGATCGTAAATATTTTGATACCATTTTTCCACCGTAATTGACTCGACGTTACTTTGAATGTCAAACAATAAATTCAATTTCGAATCAATAGCCCCGAAAATAAAAACTCAGTGGCACACACACATGGCAGTTACCCTAAACCCTTCCACGCACGTGTTTGGCTCATGGCTCGACTTTTGACATGTATACTTAGTGAAATAATCGAATGAACAAAATATAGAAGGAAACGCTTTCCTTGAAGTAAAACTGGCATTGTAAGCCAAGGCAAGCGGAAAATAAATGCAAAAGGCGATAGACGATAAGTATTTAGAACAGGAAGAAACATCAGGCTATCATATGACTTATGCATACAAAAAATCGATTTCTGAAGAATTTATAAACCTAATACTAGACTTGCGTTTAAGATCTACCTGATTAAACATGTTGCACTTAAATAATCTCTGAATATCATGGAACAAAAAAGATAAGTAAAGTAGGGTAAAATAAGACCAAAAGCCATTTCGTATTTCTTTTACAGGGGACAAATTGAAATCTATAAAAATGGTATCTTGACGGTTAGAAAAAGCCTAAGTGTTTATCGGAGGTAGAAGGAACGTATGCAAAGTGGCTCAAGCAGGGAATAAACAGCCAGGCAACAACAATGACAGTCAAACAATGCAAATCAATTTAAATTTTCATCTCACATGACGCAGTCGATGAAGAAGGGCCGGGAAGCTAGGGCGCAAAAATGTTCAGAAAATGCGTGAGAAAATCAGAAAAGCAACCGCAATCTCTTACCAAATTGTTTCGAGGGTCGCCCTTGCCTTTTTTCGCTCTCCTTTAGCTTTGCCACGCAACTCAATCATAAGTAAATATCTGGCTCGCACACACGCACGTGAAAAAAGACGCAGCTTATTATGCCCACGGGTAAAATATAAAGGGAATACATATATAGAAGCAGACAGTTTAGCGGCTGAAAAGTAGCGCGTTGGCAGGCAAGCCACGTTCTAATAGATTTTTTTCAGCCTCTCGCCTTTTGACGCCTGGCAGGCCATACAAGTAACACATGTTGTCTTTGTTTGGCTTCCTGTCACACACAAGGATGAAGAGAAGGAATCCGTCACTTGCATAAAAAATTATATTTTCACTGCGTCAAATATAGGTTAGTTTTTTTTATTTCACTTCGCTACAAATCTCGTTAACATTAATAAAATTTAAGTTGTCAAGTTAAAAAATTATTCATTAATTTTATATCTTTCACATTTTCGATTTTTCTTAAGCAATCTTAACTCAATAAACAAAACTCCTAAATTTATTTATTTATTTAAAACCATTAACATTTTAGTTTTTTTTCAAGTGTTCTGAGCTCACCAAACTAAACTCCTAATTTTAGCCTGAAGATTTAGTTTTCGCCTTTTGACAACAGTAAGCGCGTCCGTTTTAAAATCAAAAAGGATTTTAAGACACAAATGGGCATTGATTAGCCAGGCGGATAGGGTGGCATCCATACATATACCATACATATACATATGAGCATCAATCTATGCAAATTGCTTGCAATTGACTGGCAACAAAATCCGAAAATTATGCCATCAGCGCTCCACGGACAACAATGAAGATGAACAGCGCTTCTGACTGGTAATCGCAATCGAAGCTGCTGGATTTGACAGGAGGTGAAACCTGACGAAGATAGCCAGCGGGTGGTAAAAGGTACCAAGAGCAGGAAGAGAGCCAGAGCCGGAAGCTGGCATACAACTAATTGGACATCCGTTGGCCCCGGCGCTCATCGACCAGGACCAGGACCGGAACAAGGGCAAGGTAGAGGCAACTTAAGAATTCTTTTCCACTGACTTTCTTTCTTCTACTCCTGAGTTGTGCGCTTCGTTATTAACACCATATTAGGTAAAAGACCGGGGGCCTTAGAAACGAAAACGGAGCTAGAAGGTCCTCATGCCTGGCAGTTGACGTTGGGACCTGCCAATTCGATTCTAGCTATATGTCCGTTGCGACACAAAACAACCTGAGGAGTTCGAATTGCCGGTGTCGATTGGCTTGATTTAATTGAAGCCGATTTCCCAGCTGGAATCTGCAGCCCAGGCCACCAGCAGGGCAACCTCATTAGATCAATCCATGTTCTAGCTCACGTCCTGCTACGCTGCCGCTTATCAGAAAAACGTGGACGGGATGCAGAGCCGCTTTTTACAGTAATTTATTTTTGTAAGTAGTCACACTATTACGACCTTAACCGCATGCGTTTAAAGTCCCGTATTTATCCGGACGCCACAACAAAGCGGCTAAGAAATCAATGGGCTTGCCAGAACTTTCACTTCAAAAGTTCTTGGACGGAAACCACTTCAAAAGCAGCCTTTCAGTGGTGCAGCACTGTTTCTTTGACACCTGCCTGTAGTTAACAGACCACCCCTTTGGTAATTCATTAGCTACCCGCATCATCTTGTTGGCCCGCTTTATGCTGAACACTCTTAAGCTAAATTAAGTTTTGATAATTCCTAATAATCTATTCAACCAAGTTTTCAAAAATGTTTGTTCACTCTGCTGCCGTTCTGAGTGGTTTTAATGGGTGTGTTAGTAATGGCTAGAAGCACGGACCAGGGAGGCACACTTTTGTTTTGCTGGCTCCTTTCCTTTAAAGCGAATTGAATTTCGAAATTTTCTTAGATTCGAATTGTAAGATAGCTAGAAACTTATTAGATCGGAAAACAAAAAAGCACACACAAAAGTTTTGCGGTGCCTTCGCTAGTTAACACTGTTCGCAAATGTTACGTAAAATAAAAATATTAAACAATTTTATTTTAAGTTTAGAATATCGCAAGTTAATTATAATACAATAATTTACCTTGAAGGCAGATCAGGCTTTGTTATGGTAATAATAGAGCATGTAAAATAAGTGCATAATAATTTTACATTACGAGTGTAAACTTTTTGACCTCAACGGTGTCATAGCTCAAAATTTTGAGAGAGGGAATGAAGAAGCTTGTTTTGGAATTACATATATATTATTTTAGTTTTGAATCAATCCAATACTTATTATACTTTTATAATAAAAAAAAACATTTTCCTATTTTTTTCTCGGTGTAATGGCTTTGAACAACTTTTCTGCCAACAACTATTGTTCAAAAGTTTTCAATTGAGAATATTAATTTAGCCGATATACATGGGCGAGGGAGCGGTCGGAAAAGCAAAACAAACGGTACAAGTTTTGCGGTTGCACAGCCCAAAAACAACCAAAAGAGAAAACCGGTGGGGGCGGATCAGGTACGATACGTTATGGAGGATGTTCATCGTCGACCTCAATGCGACAAGGTGCCGGCTTAATGTGGTTTTTGTGGCGCACTTTCTATTAGGCTATCGGAAGTATAATCAAGAACACTCTTCTCCTCACACCCACTAGCCGCACACCGTCATGAGTATTCCACCATCGGCTACAACCACTCAGCGACGCACACGCTCTTTGGGCCAATTAGCAATGTGTCCAACGAAGCTGGCTGTGGGCATGGATTTGTTGTGGCGAAATGAAGTGGAGCCCAATAATTACGGGTTGGAATTATTTCGAGTACGGTAAATAACTCTGTTAGTTGTCATTTTAATTTATGTAGAAGAACACAAACTTTCAAATAGCTAGCAAGCAAGCTAATATAAAAAAAAAGCAAAAATCGTTTTTGCGTATAATTCAAAATATTAAGAATGCAGAATTCTAATTAGTCAGTTACTTTTGCTCACAAAACAATTTTCTTTTTCTAATTTCTAAATTTAAGGATGATCGTACAATCTTAATTTATCTAAAATACATGGCTTTTGCTTTTGCGTGTATGTGTATACAAGAGAAATTGAGTACGAATCTTATTAAGCCGCTGGGCACACAGTACAGTCTCCAGCGCGTGTTCACCTGCAGGGAATTAGCATGCAAAGCCGTACCCCACCAGAAAACAGCACCCCCAGAGAGGGGGCCGGTCAGGTTATGAACATTGCGCTCATCATCGAAGGCCCGCCGGCTAAACTGGCGGATGGCAGACGGCAGCTGTTCGAGTGCCCATTCTCTCACCCTCTGGAGTTCTGTCCGAAAAATGTTTTCCCCTACATTTGCATGGTAAAACGGCTACACGGAGTGGTGGTCAATTTGAGCTCGTAGTGTTGTACTACACTGAAAGCCCATTCAATCACGCAAGCACTGACAAACGCCACTAAAAGTTCTAAGGAAGAGACCAGACAAGATTTTTTTATGATCCTTGATCCTTGCAAATATTTTACTGAAAATGTTCCTTCAAAAGTCGTCGTCAGCGAAATAAATTAAATTTGTTCTTAGGTAATTTTTTTATGAATTCTTAAATTACTATACCAATTCTAAAAAAAATGAACGGCATATATTAATGTTTTAATGTAGTAATGTTTTCTTTTTAAAAAGTGAAACATATTTCTTTAGTGTAACGCATATCCCATTCAATCATAGACGACGGAGAGTCAAAGGAACTTTGAAGCCTGGAACCAGAACCAGAAAGGGAAACTAAACCATGGCAGGACCTGAATCTCGAACTGAGACTGGGCACACCGGTAACAACTGTCCAAAACAGAAGCTGTTCGCCTCACATTTGCTTTGTTTCATGCTAGGTACACATGTTTGTTACCTGCGTGGAGGCGGAAGCTGGTGGCATAGGTTGGCAATGGAGCTAGCGCAGCTTGTTTCCGGTCCACCAGACCATGCAATACGAGAAAAGAAAGCAATTGGGCGCCTGCAGTACACTATTGCATTTCCAGTGAAATGCCTGAGCAATGCTTCAATATCTTCCAATCACTATTGCGCGGACAAAGTTTTTCAAAATAGAAAAGCAAGAAATTAAAAAGTCTTGTCCATTATTGTCATCCAAAATTACTTACGAACTATGTGTTCATACTTTACTTTACTTACTTTTACTAACAAAAAACCCATTTTTAAATTTATTTTTTAGATTTTGTAATTCCCGGTATCCTGACGTTTATACGGTTAGACGCCCATGGCTAGACCAACTCTTCTTTTAAGACAAGAGCTGATGAGCATGAGCATATTAGGTTGGTTATCTTTTTTCAATTCCAGAAACCACATTAAGGGAATCATTTTATGTCGTCGACATCAAACAGAGAAATTGAAATTTTAAAAACTAAATGCTACAAATATTATTCTAAAATAATTTTTCTAATTATATTTTATAATTAAATAATATGAAAAATAATATTAAAATAAGAGACAAGAAATTTCGTGCGGGGTGCGGGGTGTTCCGACTTCAACGAGATATGGCATTCCATTTTGGACAAATATTTTGCTATCGAAAACAAGCGTATTAATTGTTATCAATTTTTATGCGGGTTGTGGGGTACGGGGTACGGGGTACGGGGTACGGGGTACGGGGTACGGGGTACGGGGTACGGGGTACGGGGTACGGGGTACGGGGTACGGGGTACGGGGTACGGGGTACGGGGTACGGGGTACGGGGTACGGGGTACGGGGTACGGGGTACGGGGTACGGGGTATACTTTTCAACGAATCTAGTATACCCATTTACTCTACGAGTAACGGGTATAATAAGGAATGAGGGCCACACTTCTTCGGCTCCTTCTCCTCTACAGCTTCCTTCGACTGAGAGTGCCCCTGTTATAGCTTCTGTGTAATCCGCTTAAGGAACTCAACAGGAACGGAAGCCGGAAATGAAAACCATACAGTATACAATGCAACAGTGAGAGAAAGGTGAGGTCGTCTCGGCAAAAGACAGAAAACGACCCCGGAACAATTGAATTGTATTATGTTGGTTGAGGTCAGGCAAAGAGTTCCGCAGCTTGTTTTGCTTCTTTTTCACTGACAAAAACAAATAGGTCATTCACACTTTACTATACAATCCTTTTATAAAGAAGTAAAGTAAAATATGTAGGGAATAAATAACGAATTTATGAAGTAATTTTATGATTTTTTTTAATATAAAATATTAGGCTCCATTGTTTTAAGTGATGCCCCTAGTGTTTACAATGATAGAAAGGAATTGAAAAGGAATTACGGCTCTTAGGCCGTAGCGGAAATGAATAACTGCGAGGTTGAGCGACAGTATCCTTGAATCTCATAAGATGGCTAGCTGACACGAGCTCACCGAATTCTCCCAAAATGTGTTACGCCTCTGGTGCGTTTAGGTTTAAGTGAAAAGTAAGACAAACAACAAGTTGCTTTTCATTAGCTTTATCCCGCTCGCCAATCATCTCACCTAGCTAATATTATTACGCCCTTATTTAATTAAATGTGTATTGATCTTGAAATTTATTAATATTCACATATATTTTTTAATTCATGAATTTTTGTCCTTTTTATTATTGCAAATTTAATTCAATAGTTCACATTAACATTATACAGAAATGGTATTTAGTCACTTTTTTAGAAAACTTGCAATTTATCTCGTTCCAATGCGTGGATTAAAAATGCAATCATTAATTATTACGTAAGTGGTGCAACGATACTGTAGATATACAGATTAAGAAGAATCGCTGAAGTCCTCAACTATCAGATACCCGTTACTCTTTACTTTATTTTACATACATTAGGAGTTAATTATATACTGAACACTGAAGTCATTGGCAACGCTTTGCCTTAAGCCATAACTTTTAAAATTAACATATTTAAAAATTAACTAAATCATATAAACGTTTTCGGAACGTTTCACTAACGTAGCAAAATTTTAGGCGTAGAGAGGCTAACGGTTGGAGTAGTAAGGTGTTACTAGAATCTGCAGGTTCAACAACAAATCTGTAGCTCCCATGGTTCACTTTTAACAGACAGACAGATAGACAGGTAATGAAGGCTGACACTGACTTGGCATTAACACATCTGGTAAGCCCATAGACCTTACGAGTAACGGGTATGGTAAAGATATTTGGAATTTATTTGGAATTTGCAATGCAAATTCATTATTTATTCATGGTTTCGTTCGCATAAGGCTCATATACAAAATATTAATTATTTCATGGACACGTTGGAGGGTGGGGATTATCATGGCATGGAAATTTATCGATATAACTTTCTAAAATAAAAATTTAAATTGTTGTTATAAGAACTTCGCCTACCAAGTATTATTATGCATTACAAGCATAGTTTATTAGATTAAAGCTTTTCAGACATAGTCTTTCCAAGAAGTCCACTGTTTCTTCCTCTCTCATGGAGCTCCAACGTGTCAGTCAAAAATGTTATTGTTCCTTCTTATTTTTCATGCATTTTTTTTTTAACACTAAACAAACAACATTCAATCTTTCGCTTTCGTTTCAATTTTGTTTATATATAAATCATGAGTAGGTAGGTAGTTATTTCATATTATGTTTGGTTCGCTTGCTTGATGCGTGGACTACCGTGGCAAATGTTAAATCGCCTAGTTGTATACATACATTAAATTAAATATTTATCAAATTGAATGCATCGCAGATCCAGACAAAAACGTATTTTAAAAGTAAATGGGAAATTTTTTTAAAATTTTTTGTGCTAGCTTTACACATATAAATATATATGCCTTTTTTGAGCTGGCTTTAAAGGTTTTAACCACTTAACCAGCTACACATGTAAATATATATGCTATTTTTTAAAAGGTATTATCAAAACCATTACAACTTATGTTAAAAGTTAGCTTAGCTTCCTAAAAATTACGCCAGTTTAAAAAATAATAAAAACATGTAACTCACAGTACAAAAGTGTTGTTGCTCATATTGCAGTTGGACCCGTTGAACACGATAATTACGCTAGATTGATAGTTTCTGTGATTCTTTCTGCAATATCATTGCAATATTTTTATCGGAAACTAATTGCGAATTGTTCTTCTTAATTCATATTTTTTTTTTTAAGCATTTGATAATAATTTTACGAAGACCAAAAAAAGACACAGCTGTTAAAAAAAAACTATTTGAGTTTCTGTTTGTTTTGAAAAACTATTTATGGTGTAATTTATATGTTCAGGTGGTTCAACTGCAGAAAAGATCGTTACAACTTTTCACTTGCTGATATTGTTTAGGGGACACGCTTATATATATTATTTTCGATTTAAATGCTTCACACTTGCTGGTATGTTCTAATCTCTTTATACATTTATAATACTCACATTATGTTATATAATGCACCTTTCCTGTTCACATTTGAATATTTGTTTATAAATATTAATTGCTCTAAACTTTTTGGAATTTGTTTTACTATATTTGTATACATTTAACAAGTTTGTGATGCACGTTAATATAAGTGAAGTTATATCTCTTTCCAATATTTTTCATTTAAAAATTAAAAATACAAACCTATACATTGAGTGTATACTAATTCCACATTTACACGTGCTATAAAAGAGAATTTATATAATAATATAAATTTTGACCACATAAACATTGTTTCAATGATTTGTGTTGCTTGGGGCATCCTAGAGCAATAAAATTTAATTTCAGCTTAAGTTCTCAATTTAACCCTCAATTTCAATTATTTGTATTTTTACTTCTATGAAAGAAATCATATTTCGTCATCTCTTGTTTGGTTTACATTTGGAAATGTTATGATCACGTTTTGAAATTTTAACTCTAAAATAGTTTTACGAATTTATTACTCGTGTAGCATTTTTCGTTGACGAATTTCGATTCGGACATTGTTAAGTTAAGAAAGAAATTGGTGTTCTAAGTAATTATGTCCTACACGAAAGGTATTTTCCAAAAGTGTTTGAAAAATGATAAGCTATTTCAGCCTGTCAAGGCTCGCATCGTGTAGACTTTTGCCAAAAGCGGTTTTATTAGCAAAGAGCTGGAATCTTTAACACAAATCCGTAAGAAAAATCAGTAAATTACTGTTTTAGTTTAGAATGCTCTAAGGCGTGCCAAGGAAACCATTTCACTTTCAAATACAAGAGAGACCGTTAGTTGATTTCGAAGAGTATCAATTTCCCGTTACCGAGCTAGTGGTGTAGCTAGAAAGAAATTTTACAGAGTAGACGCGGCTATCTTCTGAAACAAACAAGGGCTGCGTCTACGTCTCTAAAAACTGCATTCTAGCTTAACTTTCTAGCTTTTATAGTTCCCAAGTTCACAGCGCCCATACGGACAGACGGACATGGCCAGATTGACTCGGCTTGAGAACTTGACTAATAATTTGTATACCTTACATGGTCGGAATTCTTCTACCATTAAAAATGGTATCAATGAATTCAATGAATCTAGTATACCCTTCTACTCTTCGAGTAACGGGCTTATTAATTCTGTGCTAAAGTTAAATTTACAAAACAATATTTGTAAGATTAGTTTTTTTTCTATGCATGGCTTTAATTAAATAAATTCCAAACTAATGGTTTTTAGCTGTTTTGAGGTCTGGATATTTATGTTATTATTTAAGGAATACATTTTGTAAACAAAGCAGTTTTAAAATATTGAAAGGATTTCATTTACTCTATAAACTTTGGCGTAAATGTTATTTAAAGTGCGTCAAGGTTTTCCGTTTAAATCTATCAACCATTTAATTATATAACAAAAACCTCATTAGTTGCATTTAAATTATCAACGTATTGCAAGGCAATGACTCTGTCCCAAAAGAGGAAAGGCGTAAAAAACATTGTTAGAATTCTTTTTGTTAATGAATTTTTGTTTTCACGTTTTTATCATGGGATTCGGCTTTTAATAAGAAATAATATTATACAACATTTACATATCGAATACAAATATGTGGATTTTGTGCATTCTTTCAACTTTTACAAGTGTGGCCGAAATATAGTTAACTTATGCACGTGCAATTTGTGTAGATTTTGTGTGTTGATTGGTGAAACAATTTCACATTTAAAAATTCGTACACTTTCAGCTTAAGCCCTATAGATACTAGAACATATTGCCTACACATATAAAATAGCTTACATCCAACCGTTGACCATGGCTATTGGTATAAAACTTTACATTTAACGAGTGTGCAATTTTTTTTATAGTTTTTTATATTATACAAATGCCGAAAATTATGGTAGTATTTTCTTCATATCAATTAATAGTTCGTTCTTTTCCTTTTTTATCTAGGCCTCTGTTTCAGCGCCTTTCAAGCGCAGGCGGGCAAAGTCCTCAAAAATTATGTCATCATCTTGTGCCTCCTCGTCGTCCAGCTGGATGAGATTTGTTGTGGTTGGCACATCCTGCCCGCCAGTCACCGATACATTTTCTAAAACATCACTCATGCTTACTAACGGCAGACCCCCGCCTGCTATACTAGCCCGTGGCGATCGATCCCCCAACAGGGGATGCTCTTCCTCCTCGGGCTTGGGGTGCATTAGTGTGAATGGCAGCTCAGCCACAAGGTCACCATTTAGCAGGGGCGAGCTAATCAGCAACTTCACCTTCACTTTGTAGTGCACCATAATACCAAGACTCTCTCGCTGGGCAGGATTGGTAATGAGAGTGCTAGACGCCAAGTTGGTGTCTTCATGCTTAAGCTGCCCGTCCAAAGCAAGGCCCCATTTATCCTTATTATTTGCCAACAGTGGGCACAACTCAAATACCTTCGACAGTGTAAATCCCGGAGCCACTTGACATCCGTCTTCTGACTCGATTTCGGCCACAACAGATTTATATTGCGCCGTCGAAAAGAGGCAAATATCCGCAAACTGCCGGACACATACCTTA
This sequence comes from Drosophila santomea, assembly GCF_016746245.2. Taxonomy (NCBI): domain Eukaryota; kingdom Metazoa; phylum Arthropoda; class Insecta; order Diptera; family Drosophilidae; genus Drosophila; species Drosophila santomea. The sequence goes on from NC_053019.2 coordinate 28,859,542, forward strand.
ATCTTTTTTACCGTCCGATTTGAGTTGTTAGCCACATGAACGTTAACCGATATTTTTTCGCCGTGGTGGTATAGTTCTTTGTCCAACGTAGCTTCCAAATGGATCTTGTTCGGCTTCATCATAAACTCCTTGCTTACTTCGATTGATGGCTGCTCACCGACTTTGGAGGGCGCGTACATGACTTTGCGAATAGTCAGACGCACCGAGTTTCGCTTGTGGGGCTTGTCCTCCACGTTCTCACCTATTAAGGATAAACATTATAAATAATGACATCAATGTATGATTTTTGAAGAAACCCCATGACGTTTGTATCCATATTATAGCTGGGGTGTGTCAGTATTCTGATTCGTTAGAAATATTTGTCATTGATGTTGAGTCTATCATGGATCGGATAACAAGAATATTCATCACAAGTCCAGCGAAAATAAGTGTCATTAAAGAATGTACATGTGTGTACATACATATGTACATACATTTATAGACGTCTTCATTTCAACATGAACATTCGCATGTTGTCAAATAAAATCGCTTTCCATCTAATTTATCATAAATCGCATTGCGTTAAAAACACGCCTACATACATATGTATATGAATAATGGGTTATCCCACAAACATTAACGCTAGGCACATTAGATACACAATTCAACAAACGCCAAGTATATAAAAATGCTGACTCAATCGTCATGAGGGGAAGCAGAGAAGCACTGCGAAATCTTGTATGCCAACTGTACAAATTTTCACATTGTTTTTTTTTTATTTCAATTGTATTTGAAACTAAAGTAGATACAGAATAAGGAAATATTAGGTTCCTGGCTTAACTCTTAGACTGAAAAAAGACCAAGAACATTTTGTAAATCTGTTTATACCAGTACGCAAACTGCTCGTTGCTAAATTAGAATACAATTCCAAAATAAACCACAAAAATGTGTAAACAAAATAAGGTAATAGATAATAATATTTATTTAAGAAGTGGGCGTATAAAGAGGGATCACGGGCAAGTAGTAGTATGCGAGTGGAGGTCCGGGTGCGAACTCAACTATGCATGAAAAACTATGCAGGTACCTTAAAACTTTTCTGCTGATCAAGCATATGTTTTTCACAACTAGTTTTTTTATTAAATAAAAAGTCTAAAATGTAAAATAAGTAGAACAAATGGGTCCCCAATAAGCATGTTGGCACACAAAACGGCAGACCGCCCCAACTGCGGCGTCTGGTTAAGGCGAACAGCAACATTAACTGCGATGCAACTTCGGTCGAGTCAAATTCCAATTAGAAGTGTCGTATTTCAATTAGGTGGACGCTGCGTCATCACCCCGACGTAGTTGGATTGATTAACCCTGTGTTCCCGACCGCGTGATACGCGTGCTAAATGGCACAAATCCACACATATAAGAAATTTACAGTCTTACTTCTAAAAAAAGCTTATTCTTATTAATTTATTGTTTTTAAAAGCATTAATAGCAACTGCTCTTGAGAAAAATGTAGGATTCAGGAAAATGTTTGAATATATTGCAAAATATATTAAACGCACTAGGTCATACTCTGTTCGAATAAATATAAGCTAACTAGACTTGTCTGTAGCGACTGCTGCAATCGCTCATCAATGATTTAGACTTTGCCTGACCGCCGTACATGGACACACCCACAAGATCGGACCCACAGAGACTCACCCACAAAGGCTTTAAGCTCGTAGTCCACTCCGCAAGATTTTCCCACATCTCCAGGAGCCGGCTGCAAGGACACTGATGCTGGGCAATAGGGCGGAACCTCAAAATAAAACGGATGGGCGTTCGGTCCCAGCTTTTTAATCAACCTCTCCTGAAGCCGGGTCATCGGACGGTCCAGCTGCATGGGTGGATAGATCTGCTCATGCGCCAGATACAGGTCCTTACGGAATGTCAATCCCAAAACATCCAGGTCTTCGCGTCCGTAGCGAAAGGCGGCAAGCACCTGGCCAAAAACCTTTCGGTCCTTTACGTACTCTGGATCAATGAACACAACGCCATCAATGGGATCCACGTGCGTGACATGGTCGACAAAGTCCCGTTTACCAAGGTAAACCGTTATTTTGCCGTTAGAGGAGCTCTTTTTAAACACCCGTGTCGCCTGGCGTCTGGAGCTGGCATCTCCACCAGTCTCGTCGCCTGCGCTTCCGCCTCCAGTGCTCCCGGCAGCTGTCACATTGGTGCTGGAGCCATTGCTCCCAATAGCTCCTCCACATCCTCCACCTCCCCCGTTCATAGTTATTTAACGGTTTTGCAACTTATTCCGCTGGTGTTTCTGCTAAATTGTTCTTCGCACACACCGCTCCTTGTTTTTTTGGGACTCCGTTAAATAAATATATGTGTGCGTTGCGGGTGCTGTGCTGCAATTTAATTTTTTATGTGTATACTTGTTCCGCCATTTACCAGCACTGCTCGACAGACAATTTAAAAATACCAAGTAATATTAAATACTGACATCAAATGTACATTTCTAGTATTTATTATTTTAATTTAGTCCAAGCTAACCGATATTTTTCGGTCTTCTTATATATCGTGTCAAACTAATAATAATTATTTTAGATTTTTGTAAACTACGTACCCATACTAATTGACTTATTATCATTTGAGTTAACAGTTTCGCACTGCGATAATAGTTAACTTTCGAGTTGTCATTACTTCTTAGTGAAATTTTACAGTAACTGTGACTTTTAATAGTCTAGAATACTATGAATTCCTTCATTTTGTAAAAAACAGATGTGTCGTAGGTGACCAAAATTCAATATTTGAGGAGACCAACTATATTATCTTATGTGTTAAAAATTATAAAAAAAATATCTTAAAAAAAAAAAAAAATATAGAATAATTCAAGTATTTCTTTTTATTATTATTTTTTTTTTAAATTGTTCGTATGCTTACTTTCTTATACTAGCATTAAACGGATTCTGAACTATATGGTAGTGGAATTCGGCTATAAAAATAAGATCGAAGTGACCAGAATATTAAAGTTAATAAACTTTTTACCGATAACCACAACGGTCACACTGTTCTTTTCCTCTTTTCCACGTGCATTTCATTGAACAAAACCACGCGTTGTTCAGTCCGATCTTGACTTTCTTAAATTTGACCAGAAAACCCCAAAAAACTGTTAAAATGGCCCAAAAAAAAGCCGTAACCGCCAAGGGCAAAAAGGCAACGAATGGAGTGGCAAAACCTTTGGCCAAACGTGTTACGAAGTCTATTAAGGTACAGGAAGAGAAGGAGACAGTAGTCGCCAAATCGCCTTCCAAAAAATCAAAAAAACTGCCTGTAAAGGAAGTGCCGCAGTCTAGTGAAGAGGACGAATCGGATGTCGAGGAGCAAAGTGACGAACAGGCACAGGACGACAGCGACTTTGAGGTAAGCTATAGAAAAACGTGGTCTGCTGTATGGATAACTAATTTCATTTAACATGACATATATACAAAAGTATGCATATATTTACATATATATATATATATATATATATATATTTATGGAGAAGAATCCGTTTATCCTTCCCTATACCACGTGGTTTTGAAGATTTATAATTTTATGAGGCGAGTGGAAGAAACCACGACCCTCTGCACAATACCTAATTGGTTTATATTATATCGGCCTAAAACATTCAAGATTGTCTTGAGATTAGTGGTTATGAGCTTATGGTTACTTTTCAGACCGGAGAGGCAGCTGATTTCATTGAGGACGAGGCTGAGGAAGATGAAGAGGACAATAGTGACGAAGAGGAAGATGATGACGATGAGTTGGAGCCTGGTGAGGTTTCCAAAAGCGAAGGCGCGGATGAGGTAGAAAACTCAGACGATGATGATGAAGCGCCTGTAGAGAAACCAGTTTCGAAAAAATCGGAAAAAGTGTCGGAGAATAATAGCGGAATTCCAAAAGTAGGCGCCAACAAAATTCCCCAGGGAACGCCAAATAACCAGATACTTTTTGTCACCAACCTACCAAACGGTAATGTAACTGGTTTATTATTTAAATTTGGAATTATATTTTAACTTTATATTTTTCACACAGAGTATCTCCACAAGGACATAGTCGCATTATTTGCGAAGTTTGGACCACTTACCGCTCTGCAGCGTTTTACTAATAAAAATAATGGCAATAATACAGTTCTAATTGCCTTTGAAACGCCAGCTGGAGTAGAAAGTGCTTTGCAGGCCAAGACTAAAGCTTTAACCCTTGGAGACAATGTTTTGTCTGTGTCCCAGATGAGAAATAAGGGAGAGGACAACGAACGCACGGTGACAGTTGGCCTGATTGGAACCAATATTACCAAGAAAGATTTGAAGGCCTTTTTTGAAAAGGTAGCTCCCGTGGAGTCGGTGACTCTTAGCGCTAACCGCCTTAATCCCAAAGCCTTTGTACGTTTGGTGTCGGTCGATGACGTACCAAAGGTTCTTAAACTGCACAGCACTGAGCTGTTTTCTCGCTTTATAACGGTTTGTCCATTGACGCAAAACACGATTACAAGGACCAGTGAGCATACCTTGATTATCGAAAATGTGGGCAGACACGAGTCTTACAGCTCCGACGCTCTAGAAAAGATATTCAAAAAATTTGGTGATGTTAAAGAAGTTGACGTTTTGTGCAGCAAACAAGTTTTAGCTTTTGTCACGTTCAAGGAGTCAGATGCGGCCACAAAGGCTTTAGCTGAAGTCGATGGAAAGACTATTAATAATGATGAGTTTAAGGTTCACCGATTCGCTGACCGGGGGAGGTCCATTCTTGTCACGAACTTGACTTCAGGTGGGTTGCCATTTTTTTATAATAATAAATTATTCGTAGAATGATAAAAATGCAAAATTATTTAAATTTCGTTGCAGTTGTCTCTGAAGCCGACCTGCGAAAAGTGTTTAACGATAGCGGCGAAATTGAAACCATCCAAATGTTGGGCAATAGAGCGATAATACAGTTCAAAGACGTTGACGGTTTCTGCAAATCTTTCTTGGCTAATGAAAGCATTGTAAACAACTCCCCCATTTTTATCGAGCCAAACTCTGCGCTAAAGCATAAATGGTTAAAACAACGCTTAGCTGCTACTGGCCAAGCCCAAGGCCCGCGTAAGTTTCAAAAGGACTTCAAGCCCAACTTTGGCAAAAAACCATTTAATAAGCGGCCGGCACAGGAGAATGGTGGCAAATCGTTTAATAAAAGGGCCAGATTTTAGAACTTGGAAAACTTACCAGAATTAGTTTTAAGTTGCGCAGTACCATATATACGGCCACAGCCCTATAATTCCATACAGCTTGATGTAATGGATTTAGACGATAAGAGATTCTTCTTTAAATTTTACCGGATAAATGCTATCCGTGTTTTAAACAGATGTCGATTTTTATAAGCATCGGTCATGAAACTAAATAAAAACAATTCAACCCCGGAAAAAAGTTTGTATTCAACCTCTTAGTTTTGGGTAACTAGTTATTTATTCATTAGGAAAGATTAACTGTTTAAACCTCTTATTTTTGGGTAAATAGTTAATTATTCATAAAGAAAGATTTACTATTTTAATGTATTTATTATAGAATATTCAGTATATTCCGTTTTTTTTGCATTATATTTTATTGCAATCTATCCTTTATTTCTCAGTAAAGTTATGTCTAATTATGTATAATTTGGTCGGCACCACAAGGGGGTATTTTGTAGTGTCAGTTCCCGCATAGACGCTCCTTTCACGTTTTACCCTTGTCACACGGTTATTTACTCGATAACCCCAGCAACTCGATATGCAATTTTGTTATCTCGCCACGGCACTCGTATACAGGTTCCTAGCTCTTCCGGATGGCTGCCCAACATACAGTTCCGCTATTGTTCAATAAGTATAGAAATGTGTAAATATCCTTTGTATAATTAATTTATTAGTAATACATTTTTGTAGTATTTTATATGTATGTTTTTTTTGTTCATGCTCAGAAATCTGATTCTGCTGTCTAACATATATTTATGTGCTTTTGATTTTTTTTGTAAATGCCATTTAGATTAGTACTTTAAATTTCAGTGATGTATGGTTCTAAAATTTTGTTTATGATTTTTATATTTAAATACGTATATAAAAAATCGTCACAAGATTGAATGCAACGAATAGTACGTTAAGCCAACCTAAAAGAAAAGGTCTCTGTCGATTGGGAATCCCCTAATCACTGTTTATAATCGAATCATATAACTCGCTCAAGCTATAAAAAATGTGCTAGAGACTCTTTCTTTCAGTGGCTTACTCCTACGTTTTTGTTTGTTTTATGTAAGTCTCTCTCTCATGTTGCTTTCGACCTAGTTTTATAAGAAATATAATATAATTATCGTAATATACTCGTAGCTTAGGTAGAAAATCACTAATAAGGCAAAATAAAGTGAAGGGCACTGTGCGGGATTTCTGGAAAACTATAATGCAAACCAACTGACTTTTTTAACTTGACTACTTATATAAGTAGGTGCTCTCTTAGCGTTTCTTGTTACCCTGATAGTTTCCAACATAGTTTCTAATATTATTTATTTTGAGATTTACTTTCACAAAAGCAGGCAAATTGGCTTCTCGTATAATAAAATAGAGTTGGTGACTTTATCTTTCACATAGTTTATAAAATAATGCCAACACAAAGCCTAAAATATTTAAAAAATAAAACAACTAAAAAGATTATTTTAAAAAAATTTTCTTGTTAATTTTTATATTATTGTAGTTTTGTATTAAACACATATATAAATAGAGAGCGTATAGGGGTGCTGGGGATACATTCAATTTTCTGATCCATGTGGCATAATCAACAAATTATAAATAATAATACACTTTTAACTGAGTCACAATTATTAGAAGCAAAACGAAATAAAATGTGAAATAGAAAACGTTTTAAAACTGTTTTTTAAATTATGAGATTACACTGAGTAAGAGCTTATTCTCGTTTAATTTCTGTACTAAACTTGTTTATAGTGCTGCTCAGTTTCCACATTATTATATTTTTAATCCAATTAAAATATAAAGTGTTTTCGGGAGTGTTAAATCAGAAAATGACATGTGCTGGGAAGTACAATGTAAGCACATCATTTCAACCAATTCTTAATAGAGACCGTATAGGGGTGCTGGGCATACATTCAGTTTTCTGATCCATGAGGCATAATCAACAAATTAAATATAATAATACACTTTTAACTGAGTCACAATTATTAGAAGCAAAACGTAATAAAATGTGAAATGGAAAACGTTCTTGAACTGTTTTTGAAATTATGAGATTACATTGGGTAAAGAGCTTATTCTCGTTTAATTTCTGTACTAAACATGTTTATAGTGCTGCTCAATTTCCACATTATTATAATATAAATCCAATTCAAAAGTAAGGTGTTTTCAGTTGTTTTAAATAATAAAATTATAAGTGCTCTTAAGATTTTTTTTTTTGTAGATAAGCAGTCTACTAGTTTCGCTGGTCAAATAACCTTGGTTTTCGTTGGATTAGCTTTAATTCGTTTTAGATTTCGGTATTTTTTTTTAGGATGCCGACTAAAAGGCGATAGTTTGACTTGCATTTTCTTTCTTTTTTAGTTCTTGCTACACAATGTTTCTTTTGTTTGATTATTTTTAGTGTTTCTCAAAATTAAAACAAAAATTATTTTCGATAAAGGACAATTTGTAATTGTTTTTTTTTTTAAGTTGACGCAATTGAATACAATAAAGAACGTGAGTAAAAAATATATTGAAAACATTTCAAACGTAAATATTAAATCTTTAAATAACGCAGCACTTGGTGACACTTTTCTTTCGTTTTCTTTACAAAATAGCACAAACATTCGTTCACTCCGCGTTCATTTGAAATAGTTCATTATTGTTTTAAATAAAATACTATAATAATATGCAGCAAGAAATCAAGAGTGCAATCGTATATAAATAAGTACAATGAGCAAAAATTCCTTATTTGGTTACCAGGATGCTATTGTATTACTCGTTTTTCTGTTTAAGTCTTCTAAATTTTCTTCTGTTCGTTTTAAACACTTTTCCTTAATATGTTCTCAGTATTAATAAAGTAATATTAACTGTGTGATCTGGAATTTAGGATGTACATTAAAAGTCCAAAAGGGACACTTCATTTTGGGCAAGGACATCTTGGTCATGAAACGGTTGCTCTTCAATAATCTTATCCTCTTCCTGAAGTCCGTTTCCGTTAAGCTTGACAACTTCTTCCGCATTGCTCTGACCATTAGTGGTTAAAGTATTTTTGGGTGATGGTGCTACCCCTTCCTTGCCATTCAAAGTAGGCTTCCTAGCTTTTAATACAACCGGCGATGACTTAGTGGCGCCATCTTTGGAACTCGGTGTCAGTGGCTTAGATGTAGCTTTGCCTGGCACTGCCTTTGATGGTGATGACTTCCTGAAAGACGACGTGGTTGTAGTAGTAGAGCTTCCAGGAACCTGTAATCGTCGTGTTGTACTCCCATTGTTATTGGTGGAGCTAGCAGAATGCGTAAACTTAGGAGCTGGGCGAGCTGTGAACGATTTTGTAATAGTTGCGGTAGTAGTGGAAGCGGTGGTAGAGCTGGTATTTTTGCCTAATCCATTGGCTTGCTGCTTGGTAGGGCTACGAGTAGAAAGGGAAGGAGCACACGTGCTAGGTACCTTTCGTACAGTGGTGGTGGTAGAAAGGGTGCTGCGCGGCGACGAAACTTTAGGCTTGACTGGGGCTGTCATTGTGGCCGCAGGGCGAACTTTTGTTGAAGCAGCGCTGCTAGGAGCAGATCCTGTAGCATTTGTTACTGGTCGTCGAGCAGTTAAGGAGGCTCCAGTTACGGTTCCACTTGTTGCTGGTTTACGAAGTGTTGTCCTGGTTGCATTAGCAGATGTAGTTCCACTTGCAGTCGGCTTGTTTGTTAAGGTTTTGGCCCCTAATGTTACCTTGCTCACTGGAGCTGTAACTGGTCTAGTACTGCTTAACTTGGTCGGTGGCTTTACTGTAGATGCGGCAATGCTGCTTAGTGATTTTCGAGGGTTTCCAGTTCCTGCAGATGTAGTCACAGTTTTCGTATCTATACTTGTAGTTTTGGTTCCAAGGCGGGTGGTACTTGGACGTGGGCCGGCTAACTTGTTTGTCCCGGAAACAGAAGTAGTGCTCAGTGTAGTCTTCTTCATTGCTAAGGATGCTGTTTTCGGTTTAGCACTAGCTGCTGTAGATCCTGCTTTGGTCGCTGAATGGGGTTTGGTAGCACCAGGAACCGCACCTCCAGCTACAGTAGCAACAGAAGTTACTTTGGACAAAGTTTTCACAACTTCAATATTTTTTTCTACTTCTAAAATATCTTCCAAAGGTTTATTACTTGAGATAACATTTTCATCTAACTGAGAAATTATCGGACCATCGGCAGCGACTGACAATTGCATCTCTGTGAAGTTCTCGGAAGCATTTATAGGCATACCTCCTAAATCCTCCTGCTGAGTTTTCAGATGGGCCGGTGTGAAAGGCTGGGCAAACGGATTAATATCTTGCGATGCAGGTGATATTTCATCAATGTTTTGAGTTTCACTCAAAACCATCGGTCGCTGACCATCGGCAGCGACTGACAATTGCATCTCTGCATCAGCAGAGGGCAGTTCCTTTTCCGAAGCAGAAGGCAGCAATTGCTCATCTGGAGTACCAGGCAAAAGTTTCTCATTTGAAGGAGATAAAAGTGGTGTCCCCTCTGAAACAGCAATAGGTAGTCGCTCTTCCGAATATGCAGGCTGCATATTTTCGATTACACAGTCTTCAGCAACTAAGTTCTTTTCAGTGCCAAGATTTCCATCCTGGGGAATGAAATATCCAACAGCGTCTTGCAGTTCCTCATTTGCGATGACTTGTTGCTCACTTTGGTCCTCTCTCTTTGTAGACTTACTCGCATCTTTATCACATATAGCGAAGTCCTCGGAAGCATTTATAGGCATACCTCCTAAATCCTCCTGCTGAGTTTTCAGATGGGCCGGTGTGAAAGGCTGGGCAAACGGATTAATACCTTGCGATGCAGGTGATATTTCATCAATGTTTTGAGTTTCACAACCGGAAACTGATTTAAGGGCAGCGTACTCCTCGTCGTTCTGAAAAATACAGCAAAGTGAGTGATGTGAATGTTTACTAGTAAAAGAGAAAGATTATCAACGCTTAAAAATAAAACTTCTTTGGTGCTTCCTTTTTATGTAGCTATTTAACATTATAAAAATCATCAACGAACATAAATTACACACTAATCACAGTAAAGAGTAACTACTGTTATATATGTAATGAAAAGACTAAACTATAATAGTTTTTATGAGCTTGAATAAAAATAAATATTTATTTAGAAGATGTATAAGTGGTGTTTTAACCTGTTAAAAAAAATACGGTGCTAGACAATTTCTGCTTGCTTTGATTGCAATTTTCTCACAAAAGAGAAAGCATAATTGCAAAACTTAAAAGAGAGGGTCTGCCATGCCTTTTCATGCATCCAACACACGTTATTACTCTACGCTGAAGTTAAAGCATTTTAGACACACACAAATTTTTTTTCAAAGAATGAAAATTATTATGAACTCAGCGAGCTTTTAATTTTTAAAGTAATGTAATTGTAATTTTTAAAGTAAAGTGCCAAATCACTTTTCGTCTCAAATGTTGAAATCAGAACTTTACCTTATCATAAGGTGATTTTATTTGATTCTGTATGCACCAGTTTCTCGACAATATATATTTTTTTATTTAATTTGATCAACATGCGGGCACAGCTAATTGATTTGAAAGATATTCAAAACTAGCAGTATTCAATTATACAAGCTATTATTGGATACACCATTTCTTTTAAATTACGTTTGTTTATATTATTGCAAGTCGAAGCTAGCTTCTTTTTTTATTGTAAGTTATGCAAGATTTAAAATAAATTTACAAATTGACTACATGCCTAAGTGTACACTCTAAGTGAGCGGTAAAAACCAACAACGAACAGGAATACATTTACCAAAAACCATACAGATGCGAATGGGAAAGGTCTATGTAACTTTAAGTAGTGACATAGAGTTAGCCTTGGATTCTGCTACCGCAGGTGTCGGGAAATGTGATGAATGGAAGGGCGATGATGGAACTTTTCCTCTATCACGCGAAGACTATATCTCAGCACCAAAAGCAAAGCGCTCTAAAACTCTAAAATGTCATTGACCAGTAAATGCCACCAGCGGGGGCAATTTGCCATCGGACGGGGCTCGTTCCCAACTCTCTGTTGCTGTTTTCCACTTTTAGCTCACTCGCTCAATGGGCGTCTGACTTTCTTTTGCTACACTTAAAACAGTATCTGGTTTTTTATATATTATATATAAGCTTATATACCTATATTCTTGACTAAACTATTTTTAAAAACCTTATCTAAGAAATTAGTGTATTTTAAAAGAATTTCAAATTGTTTTAACGACATTTTGTCGAAGTCGGATGTATAGTGATTTAGAGCACCGAACGATTAAAAATAAGGAAGGTACTTTGCTTTTCTTTTTAAATTTTTATTAATTTTTTCTTTTTGCAGTTAACCTCATTTTGACCACCACTCCACTCTCGGCTTGGACTGTTGCTCAAGCGTAATGGGGTTAAAAGTGAGCTGAAGCGAACAAGACCGAAAGGCATAAAATACAAAACGGGGCTTAGACAGACTAAGCTCTCTTAGCTTAGTTCACATTTATATTAGATATTTGTCATGACTCATCGCCAAATTTATAAAATGGTTACTTTTTTAAAAGTAAGGTGTTTTTTAAAATGTTTCATAGACGTGGGACAAGGAAGCCTTCCACTCAATCAGTTGTAATAATAGCGATCATTGTTTGGAACATTTCATATTAGTTCCTGTCGCTGTCAGCTCATAGAAATTTAGCTGGCCGATAAATTTGTTTTTCTTTGCTGCGCTGGTTACTCTCTCGAAAATGTATGAACTTAACAAAATCGCCCTCATTAGTAAATCATTTATTATACCCCTAAAAGTCGTGTAAAAACATTACTTAAAAGTTTTTAACGCCATTAAAAACAAATATTGTCCGTCCCTAAAATGTTCTTTATCAACATCACAATATGGTTGTAGTAGTTTGCGAGAATTTATTTCCATTTTAGTACTTAAAGAAACGGAAGAATGAAAAACTGGCAATGAGTAACTCATACACTACTTGCTCACTAGCTCATGCATGAGTGTATAAGAGCATGGCATTTGTGCTTGCCAAAAATCTGCAAAGAGAACGCAACGATGACATCAACAATTTTGCGTAAGCAACCAAAACCAATGCCAATTTGTATGTTTGATGAATAAAATATAAAAAGAAATACACAAAATGCTTAATTTTTCTTTAACTTTTTTAGGTATGTTAGGAAAGGCAAAATGGAAAGACAAAATGTTTATGCTGTATATAGCGCAATAGCCAACCAACACTAATATTAAGTGCAACATACACGGCGTTTATAACAAATAACGTATTACTATATATATGTGTAACCCTCCCCTCCTTTTTAGTATTCAATATTCGATCGGCTCGTTAAAAAATTAAAAGGGTATTCAGTAAGACACAAATGGGAGTAAGGCATAGCCATTCATAGTGCCCAAAAAGGAATGTAATAACGACATCCAGGGTTTTTACTTACACATAAGCACAAAATCACTGTGGGCGGCAGTCCACGTAGTGACTAAGAGCACCATGAGAGTTTGCGGAGGTGATTACTATATCTACATGAATTTGCTCTTATGGAGTTGATAGATATATAAAATTAAAAGATTAAAAGGTCAAAAATCAAAACTTTTATTAAAAAAATATAGCATCTGAACAACGTACAACGTACTAATAGTGGAAAAAACGTTTCGTCAGCGACGTTTCTTCCCTAAGAACGGAAGTTAAACATGTGTTAAATTTTGGGTTTACTTAGCTAGTATATTTTATACAATTTCTTAGGCAAGGAATGGGTATCTGATAGTCGTCGCACTAGACAACAACTTTCCATTTCGATTCTCTCTAAGTACCTCCTCTCAAAGAGAAAAATAATTTCGTATACAATTCTCAACAAAGCGAGATAGACTTCTTCACATTTGAATTGGACGCGTTTGTGTGCGTGGTTTTATTAGTGCGAACTTACTAATGAGTGTTCCCGGCTTTGTAATTTCTATTTTTAAACTAGCAAAAAAGTATACAAATCGGAACAAAAGAAAGACACCGAAAATGCATTTTGTGAGTCAGAAGTGACCTGCGTTATACAGAATGATATTCCCTAGGGATGTTTAAACAGGCAACCACTTTATTGGGTCCAATTAACGTAATTTATTAAAAATTGTATTCAAAATTAAAACCTTCTGCATAAGTAGTACTTTAAGCTTACATTTGAGCTTAAGACGTCTCATTGACCAGTATTTGTAAAAAATTGTTACTTGACTGTGCTACTTTAAGTGCTACCTTACCAGCTTTAAAGTAATTGTCCCAAATTAAAACAAGTCGAGTTCCCCGACTATCTGATACCCGTTACTCAGCTAGTGGAAGGGAGAAGGAGAGTCTTAAACACAATTTTTGGCGGTTTGTAGGCGTTATAGTGGGCGTGGCTGAAAGTTTTTTGGCAAATCGATAGAAATTTACAAGACCAATATAAAAATGAAAAAATATCAAAACATTTTTCAAAAGTGTGAACGTAGCAGCTTTGGGCGGTTTGTGGGCGTTAGAGTGGGCGTGGCAAATCAATAGAAATTTACAAGACCAATACAAAAATGAAAAAATATCAAAACATTTTTCAAAAGTGTGGGCGTGGCAGTTTTGGGCGGTTTGTGGGCGTGAGAGTGGGCGTGGCAACATGAATCGACAAACTTGCGCTGCTTCTATGTCTCTGGAGTCTGTATGCTTAATCTCAACTTTCTAGCTTTTGTAGTTCCTGAGATCTCGACGTTCATACGGACGGACAGACGGACGGACAGACGGACGGACAGACGGGCACGGCCAGATCGACTCGGCTATTGATCCTGATCAAAAATATATATACTTTATATGGTCGGAAACGCTTCTGCCTGTTACATACTTTTCAACGAATCTAGTATACCCTTTTACACTACGAGTAACGGGTATAAAAATATATATGCACTGAAAGGTATAGACAAATTTAAAAGTTAATTATAAATACAAAATTGGAATATGAATTCCCAACACTCTATCCAGCATAGCAGAGATTTCTGAGATCAAACAGACCGTCAAAGTGGACTAACCTATTGATAAAAAATTAAAACTCTAAGCACAGAATGGCGCGTTAACTTTTAATTTTTGAGAACTGGTACATTTCCTGCTAGAAACAAAAAAATTTAGATATACACGTTTTTATAAAAATTCCAAAAGCGAATCTTTAACCACTATTTCACATAACCTTTTTTATGTGAAAGCTTAAAAATCAACCAAAGATGAATTTTGGAATTGAATAAAAAGAGAGATAAATAAATTTAGAAAGCAACCGCATTACATTTGGTTACTAACATTAGAACAGAGCCGCGCCATGAAATTGACTAGCTTTCTTGGCCAACTCGCACCGGAATTCTGACTATAAAACGAAATACTCAAAGCTAAGCTATTAAAAAAACAGTTGCACGATGAAAGAAAAAATGGGGATGGAAAATTGAAGGCAAACTAGCAAATTCATAATGTGAAATGTGCGATACGAAAAGAATGAACAGCAAGCAGACAACAATTTTTTGCACAGACGGATGAAATTGGTAATGGCCCAAGTGGTAATAAAACACCTGGCAAAGTTTGTTAGCCAGTACACGAACACTAGTTTAAAAATGAAAAATAAACAGGAAGCAGTCCGTGGAAAATAGATGGGAAACAGCAACGCTCTTATTCAAATTTTTATACCCGTTACTCGTAGAGTAAAAGGGTATACTAGATTCGTTGAAAAGTATGTAACAGGCAGAAGGAAGCGTTTCCGACCATATAAAGTATATATATTCTTGATCAGGATCAATAGCCGAGTCGATTTGGCCATGTCCGTCTGTCCGTCCGTCTGTCTGTCCGTCCGTCTGTCTGTCCGTATGAACGTCGAGATCTCAGGAACTACGAAAGCTAGAAAGTTGAGATTAGGCATACAGACTCCAGGGGCATAGACGCAGCGCAAGTTTGTCGAATCATGCTGCCACGCCCACTCTAACGCCCACAAACCGCACAAAACTGCCACGCCCACACTTTTGAAAAATGTTTAAATATTTTTTCATTTCTGTATTGGTCTTGTAAATTTCTATCGATTTGTTAAAAAACTTTTTGCCATGCCCACTCTAACGCCCACAAACCGCCCAAAGCTGCCACGCCCACAGTTTTGAAAAATGTTTTGATATTTTTTCATTTTTGTATCAGTTTTGTAAATTTCTATCGACTTGCAAGAAAACTTTTTGCCACGCCCACTCTAACGCCCACAAACCGCCAAAAACTGTCAGTGTCTCCTTCGCACTTTCACTAGCTGAGTAACGGGTATCAGATAGTCGGGGAACTCGACTATAGCGTTCTTTCTTGTTTTCCATTGGCCCCAAGCTTAAGAAAAAATAGACAGTGATTCTGATATTCAGAACTCTTATCGGAACTCAAATTCGGTGGTTAGGCAACCGTACATTGACAGTTTCATTTCAATAACTTTCAATCAAATGTATCTATAGATTTTAAGCTTTTACAAATAAAACCCAACAAGTATAAAAATTAACACAGTTTGGCCCCTTTAGCTTCAATTCAAAATATCGAAACAATTTAACAAAAATGATATTTTTTAATAAATTAAACTACTGAAACTAGGTTAACAAATACCAACAATAGATTTCATATATTTCCAAGATATTTACTATATGTTGAAATTTGGGTTACAAAAATGTTGACTTTTAACTAAAATCACACATCATATCGGATTTTAGATTAACGATCCCTGAAGCATTGTGCCAATGCACTCCACACACACTACCTCCAGCTACGAATTAACTATATTCATATCCCAAAATCTGACGCGACATATGCCATAATTTGCCTCCTAGCTTCCATTACTGATCTCAGAATTAATTATCCCATGCGTTGCAGGGGCAAAACACTTAATATGATGTGACATGAACTGGGACTTGGCAGAGGATTTTTGCCATTTAAATATAAACAGGCCAGGGGACAAGAGGACATAGCCAAACTATGAATCAAAGGAAATGCAATGTGCAACTGTGATCATCTAAATAAATTGTTATTGAACAGTTCTTAAAGGTAGTTCACTAAAAGATGTTTTAAAAATTTTAAATATTGCATTACAAATAAATTCCCTCGACTTACATTCGCTACAACTGTGTGTACTTAAGTGTTAAATAAATACTTTTTCCCATAAATGCAGCATATTTTCTTCTACCATCTTACCTTATAATCATTTAAACTATGAAAATGGTATACACCTGAATTACCTAAAAAAGATTCAGATAACTATCATACGAATTTTGTAAATAGCTGCAGAATTAAAAAAAAAAAACACTTTTTACCTATAGATTTCCCCCGCAGTTCTTGACTGGATTTGGAAAACGCAAAAAGTGAATCATTACTCAGGCGCGTGAACATATTTGCGCATTTGACATGTTTTCCTATATTGTTTTCATTCGTTTGATTAAAGTCGAGGCTGTCTTTGATAAGGTGAAAATTAAAAAACAACTTTGATTAGTGCATCAGAATCAAATTGTAATAAATGCTTATTTAAAATTACCCGTACAACAATCATAATTTAAGCAAGAGAGAATGCAATAATCGATTTCCTCGACGATCAGATACCAGATAATCAGTCGGGGTAGGGCGAAGTGTGGGCGTGGGAGTTTTGGGCGGTGGCAACATACGGAAACAAACTTTCGCTGGATCTACATACGTTTTTGGAATCTGCATATCTAATCTAATTTTCTAGCATTTATATTTCCTGGGATCCCGACATTTAAACAGATGGACATATAGCTCATTCAACGTGATCCCTACTCCCAGTTTAGAATATAACTACTTGATAGGATCAGAATCATTTTATTTTACCAGTTGAATATTTAAAATCAAAATGTAGTATGCAGTCAATGGAATAAGTAAAGGCAATAAACAAAAGCAAACAGCAAGGTAAGTACGTTTCATACATACATATATGTGCATGCACGCGAAAACCAACCGTATGCACATGCATATGTATATGTGATGACCGAATTAAAAAATTCATAGTTGTCTCTATCCTCTATTTTGCTACTGCTTTAAAACTTACTGTATTTTTGTGCATCTCTGTTAGTAAATGCACTTTATATTGCGGTTCTAATTATAAAAGCGTGTCTGTGTGTGATCAAGTGTACATACATTGCATTAAAGTTTGAATTGGGACTCGCAACGAAGCGAAAAGACTGCCAGTTCTTACAGTCGTTGGCAACGCCATTAGCTTTTTATTATTGGTACTTGTAGTTGTGCAGATTGCAGACGAAAAGAGAGCTGTGGAGAGAGCAAAGTTCCATTCGAACTCAGCTCATAAAAATCTTAAATCGAGCTAAAACCATACATTAAAATAAGAATTTCAGGTAATTGGTCACTGGAAAATTTTTACTTTTCAAAAACGTTAGTATACAGATAGAAAAAAGCTTTTTACAAATTTAAATAAATTTCCAATCCAACGTTTTTAGTTGTCTAAACCTAAATAGGTTTAAACCAAATATTATACTTTAAAATCAAAAGGCAGAATACCAAATAAACACAAAACTCGTCCTTACCAAACCTAACACCCTATTCCTGTCAATGGAAAACGCTAGTGTGTCCTGTTGGTTGAAAAAATTGAGTACCCCTCGTCCAACAACAAAAAGCAACCCCACCCAAATGCAACAAACAAAGGGAGAGCGTAGGAAACAGCAATGTCGACAGAGCAACGAGAGCGAGCCAAATGACGCACCCCAGGACAAAGTGGAAAAGTAAAAAGTGTACACTCCAATAATAAATAAGTTAGAATTCAATTTAAAGAATACATAACTCATCAGAAAAAGACATATATAATATGTACAAACATACTAAATATGTATATTACTATTTTCTAATTATATTATAAAAATTAAAAATTTATGTATTCAACTTTAAGACATATTTAAAGTCATTTTTTAATTGCGTCCGAAAGTTATTTTTAACTTTGAAACCCAAACTGCGCGTTAAAAGTTTAAAATATAATACTAAATACTACTAATTTAAAATATAATAAATATTTAAAAATATATAAATATTTTCAAAAGGTCAGTCCTAGAATCACTTAAAAGATTCTGAAAGAGCGAAAAGAGAAGATTTTGAGAATGTATGAAATGCACTGACGGGGTAGCGGCACATGCAGATGCGAAACTCAACGACAAAACAGTATACCAACAAATTTAATGATTAATCTCAGAAACTTGGGATTTCAAATGAAGTTTGCATTAATAATAGCTTTTGCCACCTTTCTCCGGTTTATCAGCTTACCTGTGGAGGAGCTTCGGATGAAATAACCCCAAAGAGATGGGATTCCGGATTCAACGTACACTCCCCAACCAACTCCTTGGTGTCTTCAACCAGATGTTTCTCCGCAGTGGAGGAAAGGGGAGAAGGCGTGATGTCTTCAATGCCGGCTTGCTGGGACTCCAGCTCCAATTTCGACACAGGAGAGTCTGCTTCAGAGCTAAACTGCGGTGCACTGGTGTCTAGCAACAAACTCTGGTCGGCAAAAATATCAGAGCACTCAGCGGGTAGCTGCTTTAGCTCCTGGTGGTCCTCTTGCGCCTTCATCGAGGTATTTTCCAAGTAAAATGAAGCTTGCATTGGATCTCGCTGAATGTTATTGAGCAATGTGTGCGAGTCCTGATTGTTTGGAAAATCGCAGTGAAACTGAAGTTCCTCTGTAGAAGGCGACTTTGAAACA
This sequence comes from Drosophila santomea, assembly GCF_016746245.2. Lineage (NCBI taxonomy): Eukaryota > Metazoa > Arthropoda > Insecta > Diptera > Drosophilidae > Drosophila > Drosophila santomea. The sequence continues at coordinate 28,878,420 of NC_053019.2, forward strand.
CTTTCTTTCTCCTCCACATGAATTAGTTCCTTGTCATCACCTGTCTGAATGGGCAAAGGTTGCACGGAATTTAGAATATCTTCAATGGAGGCGTTGTGCTCGGCATAAATTGATTGTTTCATGATGTCGGCGCCGTCCGCCACCTGCTCTAGAGGCAAGTCCATATCGACACTTGTTTCTGGACCATGATCCAGAACATCCCTTAAGGCTGCTGGCTCAGCGGTTCCTAAACCATTCAACAACTGCATCTCAAGGTTTCCTGCTCCAAAAATGTCAGATTCCTGCTCTAGTTCGTGAGGTCGCATATCCGCTTCAATGTCAAATTCCCGCTCATCGGGCACCGCAATAGCATCCATGTTGATCCTGGCGAATTCTTTGCGCGGACTTTCCGCCACCAGATCGTCGAGGGCTCCCCCCGGTAGAAATTGGCGGGGCAGGGGATCTTCAGCAGCCGGAAGGGGAGACGACGGCTGTGACCCAAAGCAAGGCACAAAGGCCACAGCATTGGGATTTAGATGAGAGTGGTTTTCCTCCAGTTCTTTAACAAAATCGCAGTTCTCCTTGTTGTCGAAGCCCACTAACAGCTCTTTACCAACTGGTTGGGCCGCCATTAAGACCTCTTCGTGGTTTAAAGGCGAGGAATTGTTCTCACTGAGACTGCTGGTTCCATAAGTAGTGGCTACGGAGCTGTGCTCATCCTCGTCTTCCTGACGGAGATCCTCATGAACTTCTTGCGGTTCTAACTGCTGCTGTTGAAGCTGCTCCACCAACTGGTCTGCCTTCTGGATCTGCTGGGCTACCACCTCGTCCGTTGAAGTAGTGGTGTTAGAATTTGTGGAAAAGTCACCATCGTTCTTGATCACTTCCACGTCCTCTTCGTAGGCCAGATTGAAGCCCGCGGCAGCTCCGTTTCCGAGGACGTGATTCTCAGGGTCTAGTACGGGTCCAAAACCATTGCCAGTCTCCTTTGTCAGGGAAAGCATTTCCTGTTGAATCTTTTCACTCTGCTGCACCTCGTGTATGTACTTCCACTCCTCGTCTTCTTCCGCGTCGACTTCTTCCGACTTTGAGGCCGCGATGACAGGAGCGGAGCAGTTGTCCCCAGTAGCGTCTCCAACATGAGGATTATGCTCGCCGGCGCCTCCGGAAATTTGCAGGCATTCGGCCAGCCGGTTCTGCAAGTAGTTGTCCAATTGCGCGTTGTCCTCGTGGTGCTCCATCTTTTGGGATTTATTTGCAATAAAGTATTCGCCAACAGAAACAGGTATTGCCGTAGGGAGATGATTCAGATTGCTCGTGATTCACGCGCCACTGCGTTTTTTTCTCGATTCCTCGTTTATTGGCGTTGCTGTTCTTGCAAATTTCTACACTCACACCAACACATTCACTCTCGCAGCGAAAGAGAGACACAGTACAGGAACGGATAAGAGCACGATTTCGTTGCTTGTCCTTCCACTTCCTTCGCCTTGGCTTGCACTCCAAATATTTAAATACTTGTCGAAATAAACACAGCTCGCCGAGTCGGTTAGCCTTTTTATTTTTCTTTTACAATTTAGTAAGTTCTTCTCTCTTTTAGTTCGCTCCGATTGCTCTAACTTTTGAATTGCTTGCCGACCGATTTTTGCGCACACCCACCCTGACGAAAAAACGAAGTATGCACGTACCTGGGTTCTGCTGAAATACCGACAGCAGATCGTTTGTAAAAATACTGAATGTTAGTTTTCTAGTATATCTAAGAAATCGGTATGTTAATGGAACGGTCTGTTCTTAGTATTTTTGGCCATTCGATAATGCGATAACACTATCGATATCGATAGCTCAATTAATACTAACGACCAATATTTTTTGTCCAACGGTCTGTCCTCGGTATTTTTACTCTTTTGCTCTTTCGCTAATTGTGGTTTTGCAGCTGCTCTTTCTATAGAAAAGCCAATCGACGTATATATGTACTGTAAATCAATTATACCCCCATTGCTCTTCCAGCTAATTGTGTTTTTGCAACTGCTCTTTCTGTAGAAAAAGCAATCGCCGTATACATGCGTATTGACAATTTCTTTAACAAACCCTATTTTGTATTTTATTTACAATCTCTATTTTTAAGTTGAGACTCACACCAACAATTTTATTTATTGCTCAAACGATTTGCTATGTAAAAACAAGGTTACGTTTATATATTTGCATGTTTGGTAATCTGTTCTGCCATAACAAGCTTTTGGGCACCTGCTTTATATGTGGTGTTTATTGAAACCTTAAAAAGTCAGCTGCAAAGAGAGAGAGAGAGACACGACAGAGATCGTTCTCGCCTCCTTGTGAAGTAAAACTTTATTGAGACAGATGATTTGCTTTCAGTTGTTTTTCGGTTCTTGACTAAAAAGAGGGGTGTGCGCGCTCAGCTCTTAGTTATTTTCGGGAAAAGTGCAAGCGCGACCAATGTACGCATACTGTTAAACATTTTTGTTCGCAATTAATACTTAATTTCGATAAAAATTTTTCTAAAGTTCTTCGATTCCTTCCTGGAATTAATGTGTGTGCGTCCAGTGCTCGGTTCTTTCGATGTAATATAATAAAAATGTATATAAAACGACGCGTTTGTGTTGTATATATTTCGTTGACAACCAACTTTGGAATGTTACTTAACGATTAAACAAAGGTATGTTGAAGTCATATAATTTATGTTTTAATTTATAGAAATCTTTATTGAATTTTAATGGGTAACATAGTTATCAAACAAAAACAAGCAAAACCGTTTAATCTAAAATAATTTTCCGATATCAAATATTGTGCAGATTTATTGTAAAATTTATTAATAAATTATAAGAGAATTTTGTTCATATAATTGTTTATTTGAAATTTGTTATTTACTAAAATTTCTCTATTGAAAAGAAAATGAAGGCGAATTTAAACATATCTCACTCTCTTTCGATCATCTCCATTTTGAATTGCCAAAATATATTATAAATCAAATATGAGAGGCAATTGAAATATATATCTCTCTCTTTTGTAACTCGCATTTTTCTGTTTGCTGCCATTATATATTGGGGCTTCTTTTTGCGCGACTTCTTCGGGCTGCAACAATCAGCATTTTCCCGAATTCCCAGATGTCGTAGACAACGGCACTGTCAACTTATTTCCGTTTGTGTTGTATATCAGAAAAGTTTCTTTCTTTTGATTGCATAAAAAAATAAAAGAAACTTTTTTGACACGTAAATAAACCCTAAATCATTTAATAAACAAGAAATAGCTATTTTTACAATTAAAATTGAAGCCATTATATATTAAAACATATATTTGCGGGGCTTTTTCGGATTGCAACATTTAGCTTTTTCCCGAATTCTCAGATGTCGTCTACAGTGGCTCTGTCAGCTTACGGCTGGCTTGTCAACTTATTTCCGATTCTGTTGTATATTAAAAAAGTTTCCTCTTTTTAATTGCATAAAATAATAAAAGAAACGTAAAGCATTTTTGACATGTAATAAAACCTAAATCATTTTATAAACAAGAAATAGCTATTTTTATATTTTCACAATCAAAAATTTTATTTTAGTATCTATGAAAGTTTACCAAAGAACCCATTTCCAAATATAAAACATTATTATAATAATGTGGAGTCACAAAAACAAATAATAGATGAAAACTATTACATTTGCTAACCAATATTTAGTTTAGTTTATAAAGTATAGTTTTTATTTAAGTTTTGAAAGAAGTCTTCAATTATTTTGTTGTCCTTTAATTTTCTTGTGAAATATAATTTGTTTTGGGAGCAGAAAAAGAAAAACGAAATAGCAAATTAACATCCATGACCATTTAGGGTTGAATTAAATTTGCTCATAAATTTGCTAGAAAATTTAAAAGAAAAAGTGAGCGGCAATTTAAATAACAAAATATTTTTCAAAATAAAAAAACAGTCATCGGCTTAGATATTAGGTGTTTTAAATTTTAACAGTATGATAGGAATTGTTAATGTTGCTTTTAATCAGAACAAAATTGTAGGTTATTTAGATATGCTTCCTGTTCACATAAAATTCCAGGTAAAACCACAGTGTTGAATTTATGTGGAAGAACAAATGAGCGGCAATTTAAATATCCGCAAAATAGTTCCTAGAATATTTTGCAAAATAAAAAGTGCAGAAAATGAGCAGCCGTTTGAATATATTTTCATCTCTTTCTTCCACAACCATGCTAGGTTGCCTAAATTGGAGAGAGCCACTCCCTCTCGCATACGGCCAATAATATTAGAGTGAAAATAAGAGGCAATTTGAATGTCTTTTTCTCTCTTCCGTGCGTTGTCATTATAGTTTGCTTTAATAAAAGAGAGAGAAAGTTATTATATATATAATACTCTTTTGTGGTGCAGCCTTAATCGTTGCGCAGAATTCTCTGCTGCCGTCGACAGCGCGGCTTCGTTTGCTGAGCTGAGACCTTTCAGCTCTGATGATCTGCATTCAGTTGTTTTTCGGTTCTTGACTAAAAATGGGGGTGTGCGCGCTCAGCTCTTAGTTATTTTCGAAACAAGTGCAAGCGCGACCAATGTACGCATCCTGTTAAAAATTTTTGTTCGCGGTTTATACCTAATTTCGATAAACTTTTTTTTAAAGTTCTTCGATTCCTTCCTGGAATTAAAGTGTGTGCGTCCAGTGCTCGGTTCTTTCGATGTAATATAATAATAATGTATATAAAACGACGCGTTTGTGTTGTATATATTTCGTTGACAACAAACTTTGGAATGTTACTTAACGATTAAACAAAGGAATGTTGAAGTAATATAATTTATGTTTTAATTTATAGAAATCTTTATTGAATTTTAATGGGTAACATAGTTATCAAACAAAAACAAGCAAAACCGTTTAATCTAAAATAATTTTACGATATCAAATATTGTGCAGATTTATTGTAGAATTTATTAATAAATTATAAGAGAATTTTGTTCATATAATTGTTTATTTGAAATTGGTTATTTACTAAAATTTCTCTATGGAAGAGAAAATGAAGGCGAATTTAAACATATCTCACTCTCTTTCGATCATCTCCATTTTGAATTGCCGAAATATGTTATAAATCAAATATGAGAGGCAATTGAAATATATAAATCTCTCTTTTGTAACTCGCATTTTTCTGTTTGCTGCCATTATATATTGAGGCTTCTTTTTGCGCGACTTCTTCGGGCTGCAACAATCCGCATTTTCCCGAATTCTCAGATGTCGTATACAACGGCACTGTCAACTTATTTCCGTTTGTGTTGTATATCAGAAAAGTTTCTTTCTTTTGATTGCATAAAAAAATAAAGGAAACGTAAAGCTTTTTTGACACGTAAATAAACCCTAAATCATTTTATAAACAAGAAATAGCTATTTTTACTATAAAAATTGAAGCCATTATATATTAAAACATATATTTGCGGGGCTTTTTCGGATTGCAACATTTAGTTTTTTCCCGAATTCTCAGTGTCGTCTACAGTGGCTCTGTCAGCTTACGGCTGGCTTGTCAACTTATTTCCGATTCTGTTGTATATTAAAAAAGTTTCCTATTTTTAATTGCATAAAATAATAAAAGAAACGTAAAGCATTTTTGACATGTAAAGAAAACCTAAATCATTTTATAAACAAGAAATAGCTATTTTTATATTTTCACAATCAAAAATTTTATTTTAGTATCTATAAAAGTTTACCAAAGAACCCATTTCCAAATATAAAACATTATTATAATAATGTAGAGTCCCAAAAACAAATAATAGATAAAAACTTTTACATTTGCTAACCAATATTTAGTTTAGTTTATAAAGTATAGTTTTGATCGTTTTTATTTAAGTTTTGAAAGTAGTCTACAATTATTTTGTTGTGTACATAAACGTTCACCTTTCAAAAATTAAAACAAAAAAATGCAAGTAATTTTTTAAAACGTATAATTTGGCAGTGTTCTCTGGTTTGACTACACTAAAACGAAATTACAGAACAAAAAGCTTGTTTGCCATAAGCAAATTGTTGACAAATATTTAATGTTTATGGTTCGAAAACTGAAAATTAAACCCTAAAAATAATTCCTAATTAATTCGCATTAAGCAACAAAAACGTTAGATTTTTTAAATTGTACAAAAACTGACACAAATACAGTGAACGTCTACTTAGCCATTTTAGGTTGCAAAAATCTGGGAGATGGAAATTAGTGTAAATATTAATATATCTATAGTTCATTTATCCGTCGCTATTTTGAGATCCAGAGAAAATCAATGTTCAGGCCACTTTTTGCTCTTTTGTTTCCAGAAATATGTAGTCCAAAATAAGAGTCAATTTATATATATATAAATCTCTATCTGCCGTTTATCACCATTTTGCGTTTGCTGTAATGAAAGAGACGCCATGAGAATGTATCTTAATATATTTAGGCTCTTTTTACGCGACCATTTTGTGCTCTAACTTTAGACGCTCCGCTGTGTTCGGACGAGCTGTAGGAGTGGCCTAGCTTTTGCTCTCACACACAGTTACAAAATGGCGGCGGGTAAGTGAGATGCATATACCTACGAATTGCCTTTTGTATTGCCATCGAAAATGGCCGTCTCAGAAGGAGTAGGAGTGTTCAAAAGTTATGTTCATATTACCGTAAACCAAAATAGCTGCGAAAATGGGTGTTAAATATACATATATGTAAATGGCATATTTTATTATTGCAACCGAATATAATCCGAAAAAAGAGTGTACCAGTTGCTTGTATTTTGTACCCGTTTATTTTATTATTGATACAATATAAGCTTTATAATAATTTAAATGGTGCTTTTTTTAATGTGGTGCCGAATTGCACACACTCATTTTCTTAATAATGCGTTGTTTTTTAATTGTGTCTATTTTGCCAAGTTGAACGGAAATAATTTATTTTATTGATTAATATCTTTAAAAAAAATTTATTTAAATTGCCGTTAAACACACTTCTTTAAATTAACATTTACTTGGTGGAGTATTTGCGTGCTTCTAATTAATATGTTTATAGTGACGCTCTTGCTAGCTTTTTTTAATATACTTTTTATGCAGTTGTGTACAATAGCACCACTGTGTATGTTTACTTCGCTTATTTTCTAGCAACATTTGTAATGTAATATGTATAAATTGACGTCACAGCTCATGTATATTTGACATGTGTTGTGTAAAATTGTTTACTTTATACATGTCAAAAGTACATACTGGCGCCACTGTGTATGTAAACTTGGCATGCTTTATATCTACATGATTCATGTAAAATGCATACATTGTTGGTACAAATGTTATACATTTGTGTAGAATGGTTTACTTTACGTGTATAATATATATAGTTACGCCACAGAATAAATATACTTGACATATTTTAACGGCCTCACTTTCAATGTAAAATTTAAATAGTGGCGCCACTGAATATATATACTTGACGTAATTTAACGGCCTCAATTTAAATGTAAAATGTACATACTAGCGCCACAGTGCCTTTGTGTTTGACTTTGGCGTATACTTATACTTTTATAAGCCATTGTATAAAGTGCGCCACTGTACTTTTTACACTAGTTGTTCGTAGTGGCGCCACTGTGCCTTTATATTTTACGTTTGTGTATATTTATACTTGTATAGGCCGTTGTGTAAGGTGCGCCACTGTACTTTTTATACCAATTGTGCGTGGTGGCGCCATTTAACTTTTAAAAACTGTGCAAGGTGGCAACACTGCGCTTTTAATGAATTGTGTACACTGGCAACTCTGCACTTCTAAAAAATATGCTTCTATTGGCACCACTTGTATAAGCTGTTCTGTATAGTAGCGCCAGTGCGGATAGCGGTATTAAACAACACACAACTGCTTTACCAACACACCACACTGCCGCCACTATACTCAACAGCTTTAACAACACTGGCGCCACTACACTCTACTGCGTAGGAAAGAAAGAAAAGGAAAGGAGACGACATATCGGGAAACCGAATTGCTACACAAGAAGCGCAGATTGAGCGACTTTTTGAGATGTTTCTATTGGCACCACTTGTATAAGCTGTTCTGTATAGTAGCGCCAGTGCGGATAGCGGTATTAAACAACACACAACTGCTTTACCAACACACCACACTGCCGCCACTATACTCAACAGCTTTAACAACACTGGCGCCACTACACTCTACTGCGTAGGAAAGAAAGAAAAGGAAAGGAGACGACATATCGGGAAACCGAATTGCTACACAAGAAGCGCAGATTGAGCGACTTTTTGAGATGTTTCTATTGGCACCACTTGTATAAGCTGTTCTGTATAGTAGCGCCAGTGCGGATAGCGGTATTAAACAACACACAACTGCTTTACCAACACACCACACTGCCGCCACTATACTCAACAGCTTTAACAACACTGGCGCCACTACACTCTACTGCGTAGGAAAGAAAGAAAAGGAAAGGAGACGACATATCGGGAAACCGAATTGCTACACAAGAAGCGCAGATTGAGCGACTTTTTGAGATGTTTCTATTGGCACCACTTGTATAAGCTGTTCTGTATAGTAGCGCCAGTGCGGATAGCGGTATTAAACAACACACAACTGCTTTACCAACACACCACACTGCCGCCACTATACTCAACAGCTTTAACAACACTGGCGCCACTACACTCTACTGCGTAGGAAAGAAAGAAAAGGAAAGGAGACGACATATCGGGAAACCGAATTGCTACACAAGAAGCGCAGATTGAGCGACTTTTTGAGATGTTTCTATTGGCACCACTTGTATAAGCTGTTCTGTATAGTAGCGCCAGTGCGGATAGCGGTATTAAACAACACACAACTGCTTTACCAACACACCACACTGCCGCCACTATACTCAACAGCTTTAACAACACTGGCGCCACTACACTCTACTGCGTAGGAAAGAAAGAAAAGGAAAGGAGACGACATATCGGGAAACCGAATTGCTACACAAGAAGCGCAGATTGAGCGACTTTTTGAGATGTTTCTATTGGCACCACTTGTATAAGCTGTTCTGTATAGTAGCGCCAGTGCGGATAGCGGTATTAAACAACACACAACTGCTTTACCAACACACCACACTGCCGCCACTATACTCAACAGCTTTAACAACACTGGCGCCACTACACTCTACTGCGTAGGAAAGAAAGAAAAGGAAAGGAGACGACATATCGGGAAACCGAATTGCTACACAAGAAGCGCAGATTGAGCGACTTTTTGAGATGTTTCTATTGGCACCACTTGTATAAGCTGTTCTGTATAGTAGCGCCAGTGCGGATAGCGGTATTAAACAACACACAACTGCTTTACCAACACACCACACTGCCGCCACTATACTCAACAGCTTTAACAACACTGGCGCCACTACACTCTACTGCGTAGGAAAGAAAGAAAAGGAAAGGAGACGACATATCGGGAAACCGAATTGCTACACAAGAAGCGCAGATTGAGCGACTTTTTGAGATGTTTCTATTGGCACCACTTGTATAAGCTGTTCTGTATAGTAGCGCCAGTGCGGATAGCGGTATTAAACAACACACAACTGCTTTACCAACACACCACACTGCCGCCACTATACTCAACAGCTTTAACAACACTGGCGCCACTACACTCTACTGCGTAGGAAAGAAAGAAAAGGAAAGGAGACGACATATCGGGAAACCGAATTGCTACACAAGAAGCGCAGATTGAGCGACTTTTTGAGATGTTTCTATTGGCACCACTTGTATAAGCTGTTCTGTATAGTAGCGCCAGTGCGGATAGCGGTATTAAACAACACACAACTGCTTTACCAACACACCACACTGCCGCCACTATACTCAACAGCTTTAACAACACTGGCGCCACTACACTCTACTGCGTAGGAAAGAAAGAAAAGGAAAGGAGACGACATATCGGGAAACCGAATTGCTACACAAGAAGCGCAGATTGAGCGACTTTTTGAGATGTTTCTATTGGCACCACTTGTATAAGCTGTTCTGTATAGTAGCGCCAGTGCGGATAGCGGTATTAAACAACACACAACTGCTTTACCAACACACCACACTGCCGCCACTATACTCAACAGCTTTAACAACACTGGCGCCACTACACTCTACTGCGTAGGAAAGAAAGAAAAGGAAAGGAGACGACATATCGGGAAACCGAATTGCTACACAAGAAGCGCAGATTGAGCGACTTTTTGAGATGTTTCTATTGGCACCACTTGTATAAGCTGTTCTGTATAGTAGCGCCAGTGCGGATAGCGGTATTAAACAACACACAACTGCTTTACCAACACACCACACTGCCGCCACTATACTCAACAGCTTTAACAACACTGGCGCCACTACACTCTACTGCGTAGGAAAGAAAGAAAAGGAAAGGAGACGACATATCGGGAAACCGAATTGCTACACAAGAAGCGCAGATTGAGCGACTTTTTGAGATGTTTCTATTGGCACCACTTGTATAAGCTGTTCTGTATAGTAGCGCCAGTGCGGATAGCGGTATTAAACAACACACAACTGCTTTACCAACACACCACACTGCCGCCACTATACTCAACAGCTTTAACAACACTGGCGCCACTACACTCTACTGCGTAGGAAAGAAAGAAAAGGAAAGGAGACGACATATCGGGAAACCGAATTGCTACACAAGAAGCGCAGATTGAGCGACTTTTTGAGATGTTTCTATTGGCACCACTTGTATAAGCTGTTCTGTATAGTAGCGCCAGTGCGGATAGCGGTATTAAACAACACACAACTGCTTTACCAACACACCACACTGCCGCCACTATACTCAACAGCTTTAACAACACTGGCGCCACTACACTCTACTGCGTAGGAAAGAAAGAAAAGGAAAGGAGACGACATATCGGGAAACCGAATTGCTACACAAGAAGCGCAGATTGAGCGACTTTTTGAGATGTTTCTATTGGCACCACTTGTATAAGCTGTTCTGTATAGTAGCGCCAGTGCGGATAGCGGTATTAAACAACACACAACTGCTTTACCAACACACCACACTGCCGCCACTATACTCAACAGCTTTAACAACACTGGCGCCACTACACTCTACTGCGTAGGAAAGAAAGAAAAGGAAAGGAGACGACATATCGGGAAACCGAATTGCTACACAAGAAGCGCAGATTGAGCGACTTTTTGAGATGTTTCTATTGGCACCACTTGTATAAGCTGTTCTGTATAGTAGCGCCAGTGCGGATAGCGGTATTAAACAACACACAACTGCTTTACCAACACACCACACTGCCGCCACTATACTCAACAGCTTTAACAACACTGGCGCCACTACACTCTACTGCGTAGGAAAGAAAGAAAAGGAAAGGAGACGACATATCGGGAAACCGAATTGCTACACAAGAAGCGCAGATTGAGCGACTTTTTGAGATGTTTCTATTGGCACCACTTGTATAAGCTGTTCTGTATAGTAGCGCCAGTGCGGATAGCGGTATTAAACAACACACAACTGCTTTACCAACACACCACACTGCCGCCACTATACTCAACAGCTTTAACAACACTGGCGCCACTACACTCTACTGCGTAGGAAAGAAAGAAAAGGAAAGGAGACGACATATCGGGAAACCGAATTGCTACACAAGAAGCGCAGATTGAGCGACTTTTTGAGATGTTTCTATTGGCACCACTTGTATAAGCTGTTCTGTATAGTAGCGCCAGTGCGGATAGCGGTATTAAACAACACACAACTGCTTTACCAACACACCACACTGCCGCCACTATACTCAACAGCTTTAACAACACTGGCGCCACTACACTCTACTGCGTAGGAAAGAAAGAAAAGGAAAGGAGACGACATATCGGGAAACCGAATTGCTACACAAGAAGCGCAGATTGAGCGACTTTTTGAGATGTTTCTATTGGCACCACTTGTATAAGCTGTTCTGTATAGTAGCGCCAGTGCGGATAGCGGTATTAAACAACACACAACTGCTTTACCAACACACCACACTGCCGCCACTATACTCAACAGCTTTAACAACACTGGCGCCACTACACTCTACTGCGTAGGAAAGAAAGAAAAGGAAAGGAGACGACATATCGGGAAACCGAATTGCTACACAAGAAGCGCAGATTGAGCGACTTTTTGAGATGTTTCTATTGGCACCACTTGTATAAGCTGTTCTGTATAGTAGCGCCAGTGCGGATAGCGGTATTAAACAACACACAACTGCTTTACCAACACACCACACTGCCGCCACTATACTCAACAGCTTTAACAACACTGGCGCCACTACACTCTACTGCGTAGGAAAGAAAGAAAAGGAAAGGAGACGACATATCGGGAAACCGAATTGCTACACAAGAAGCGCAGATTGAGCGACTTTTTGAGATGTTTCTATTGGCACCACTTGTATAAGCTGTTCTGTATAGTAGCGCCAGTGCGGATAGCGGTATTAAACAACACACAACTGCTTTACCAACACACCACACTGCCGCCACTATACTCAACAGCTTTAACAACACTGGCGCCACTACACTCTACTGCGTAGGAAAGAAAGAAAAGGAAAGGAGACGACATATCGGGAAACCGAATTGCTACACAAGAAGCGCAGATTGAGCGACTTTTTGAGATGTTTCTATTGGCACCACTTGTATAAGCTGTTCTGTATAGTAGCGCCAGTGCGGATAGCGGTATTAAACAACACACAACTGCTTTACCAACACACCACACTGCCGCCACTATACTCAACAGCTTTAACAACACTGGCGCCACTACACTCTACTGCGTAGGAAAGAAAGAAAAGGAAAGGAGACGACATATCGGGAAACCGAATTGCTACACAAGAAGCGCAGATTGAGCGACTTTTTGAGATGTTTCTATTGGCACCACTTGTATAAGCTGTTCTGTATAGTAGCGCCAGTGCGGATAGCGGTATTAAACAACACACAACTGCTTTACCAACACACCACACTGCCGCCACTATACTCAACAGCTTTAACAACACTGGCGCCACTACACTCTACTGCGTAGGAAAGAAAGAAAAGGAAAGGAGACGACATATCGGGAAACCGAATTGCTACACAAGAAGCGCAGATTGAGCGACTTTTTGAGATGTTTCTATTGGCACCACTTGTATAAGCTGTTCTGTATAGTAGCGCCAGTGCGGATAGCGGTATTAAACAACACACAACTGCTTTACCAACACACCACACTGCCGCCACTATACTCAACAGCTTTAACAACACTGGCGCCACTACACTCTACTGCGTAGGAAAGAAAGAAAAGGAAAGGAGACGACATATCGGGAAACCGAATTGCTACACAAGAAGCGCAGATTGAGCGACTTTTTGAGATGTTTCTATTGGCACCACTTGTATAAGCTGTTCTGTATAGTAGCGCCAGTGCGGATAGCGGTATTAAACAACACACAACTGCTTTACCAACACACCACACTGCCGCCACTATACTCAACAGCTTTAACAACACTGGCGCCACTACACTCTACTGCGTAGGAAAGAAAGAAAAGGAAAGGAGACGACATATCGGGAAACCGAATTGCTACACAAGAAGCGCAGATTGAGCGACTTTTTGAGATGTTTCTATTGGCACCACTTGTATAAGCTGTTCTGTATAGTAGCGCCAGTGCGGATAGCGGTATTAAACAACACACAACTGCTTTACCAACACACCACACTGCCGCCACTATACTCAACAGCTTTAACAACACTGGCGCCACTACACTCTACTGCGTAGGAAAGAAAGAAAAGGAAAGGAGACGACATATCGGGAAACCGAATTGCTACACAAGAAGCGCAGATTGAGCGACTTTTTGAGATGTTTCTATTGGCACCACTTGTATAAGCTGTTCTGTATAGTAGCGCCAGTGCGGATAGCGGTATTAAACAACACACAACTGCTTTACCAACACACCACACTGCCGCCACTATACTCAACAGCTTTAACAACACTGGCGCCACTACACTCTACTGCGTAGGAAAGAAAGAAAAGGAAAGGAGACGACATATCGGGAAACCGAATTGCTACACAAGAAGCGCAGATTGAGCGACTTTTTGAGATGTTTCTTTGACGTTTCTGGTGAAAGTACGGAGACAGAATGATTTATTTCTGCCCCGCATCCACGCATTTATTTGCCTGTGATTACACAGAGTGCAATATCTAGGTACAATTATTTTCGTTTTTGAATTTGTACATTTGTGGGGATGAGTGTGGGGGTTGGACAGGTGTGGTAAGTATACATGGTTTGGTATTTTCTTACTTATAAACATTGCGTGGATGGTAACATTAACATATGGTTTTTGTTTGTTTACATTTTTAAGGTTTAGGAAATTTGCATTTGTCAGTTAATTTAAGTTTTAAAATTTGTATTGTTTCTATTTTCAGATGCCCCCGCCAGAAGGACGGAAGCATCGAGCCTCGGGAGTCATTGCCGGTGGGGAAAGGGAGTTGTTTGTCCCAGTTATTTGGAGCCGCAGGCTGCGCGCCAGTTTAAAAAGAGTTGGGCCAGCGTTTCTGGTATGTATTCATGGTGTGAATTTGAGCCGGCTGTCAAATGTGGTACTTTTTACCACCACAGCGGCCGTTATTTTGCGTTTGAGTATTCATTTTTGTTACAGCAATTTCACCAGTCGTCAGTGTTTTTATTTTCGTGTTTAGATCCCGCGCCGCCGTCAATTTAGGTTTAGTTTGCAGGAGGCTGCCAACCCGCCCATGGGTCTCATCTCCAGCCGTCAAATGGTCCAAAGCGCAGTGGATTCCCGCGCCGCCGTCTTATTCCTAGGTCCAGGGAGTTGCTGCATTTCAGCTGGAGTTCTTCAATGCGTAGTGGATTCCCGCGTCGCCGTTTTAATCCAGGGTCCAGGGAGTTGCTGCACATCAGCTGGAGTTCATCAATGTGTCGGCGAGAGCGTCGTCATTGCTTTGGAGTCACCAGGGTCGTCGCTTCTGTGGGTCGTCTCGCCAGGGAAAGGAGGCATCTTATGGACGCCGGGCCAAGATGCTTTGCTTTGGGCCGACGCTCGTAAATGTCCATGGAATTGGATGCAGAAAATTGGATTAGATAAGTATATCTATGTGTTTAGTTTTGTTTTGTCTGATTTTAGTTTTTGTCTTTTCTTTTGCAGGTCCAGATTGTCCAGGATTTTAAATTTGTCCAGTGGGATTTGGAAAGGAAAGCGATGCCATGGATTTATAAGAAGCATCGTTGGGGAGGTTCATGTATGTCGGTAGGTTTGTATATACATTTAGTGTTCTGTTGATGTTAGTTAATTTTGTACTTTTTCAGGGATATTTTCATTATACCACTACTATTATAAAGAGGTCGAATTTGAGGGTCACCATTTTGGCCTTTTGCCGGGCCGGCAGCACCACACCCAGAATTCAGAAGGGCGAGGGGGCATTCCGATATGGAAACGGCATCAAAACATTATACGTTTTTAATGTTTTAGGTGCCAAAGACATCGTATTCTGTTGCGTCTAGTAGGTAAGTTGTAGATTTCGTCGTTTTATGCTTTTATTGATTTGTTATTCTTTTTCAGGGATATTGTAGTTGCTACCGGGAGAAAAGTTGAATTCCGGGGTCACGATTTTGACCTTTTGCCGGGTCGGCAGCGCCGCACCAAGGGTCAATAAAATCGAGGGTGCTTCTTGACATGGGGACGGCATCGAAACTTTGTGCATTTTTATATATATTATTATATATTACACTGTTATGTGTTTTGATTAAATTATTACAATCTTTAACGGAGATTTCGTCAATATTGCATTTCTGAGGGAAAAAAGTCAGTTTTAGAGGTTTCTATTTCGACCTTTTGCCGGGTCGGCGGCACCACTCCTAGGGTCTGTAAAAACGTGGGGGAATCCCAAATAAGGAGACTGCGTCAAAACATTGCCTGTTTTTTGTGTTCTAAGTGTCAAAAAGTTGGTTTGTCCATTACGCCAAGTCGGGTCGTCTTTTGTCATCGAGTACAGCTTTCGGGGAGATTGCCGCTGATTGTTTCAGGACCTTACAAAGGATCTACAGCAAAAGGATCTGCAGCAAAAGGTTCAGATAAGTGACGTTGTGCATACTCTGCTGCAATAAGTCGACTTAGTTTCGTCATGTTTTTGCCGCACGTAGATCCTTCGCGTGTCCGTCTGCTTCTAGATACATCTTTGTTAGTCTTGTTAGGTGACATCCTTCATATGCGCTTCGTCGGGATCAGCAGGGATGAGTCGTCGAGGGGGTACTTCGTCCGTGTTTCGCAGGTCATTAGGATAGAGATGAGGGCACTTTGCTGTCGCTTGGGTATTATTGTTTCAGTGAAATAGCCCGCATCCATAGCTTTAATGTAGATTTTGAGTAATGAGAATAAAGAGCAGTTAAGCATTTCAAATACGTAATATTCAGCCATAACTTCCTCCCTTTTTTTTTGTATGAGCTGCATTTTTTGGGGAGCGGTTTGTGTCGACGTTTGTTAAGGTTCGTAGTCAGGGATGACTAGTTTGATCACTGTGGGGGGTTGGCCGAGCATTAGTTCCATGACCCTTTCTTTGGTGATCATTCCTTTTTTGTACATTTTGCTGAATTTGTTTATGAGTAATTCGCACCATCTATCTGGTGGTCCTTTCTCCAGGGCTTTTTTCCTTTCTTCTTTTTCCCTTTCCTTCCTTTCCTCCTCTGCTTTACAGTCTCTCGCTTCCATTTCTTCGTCATCCAGTTGAAGAAGAGTAGGAAGGGTCTGTCTATAGTCGTACCTTAATTTAGAGACTATTTCTAATTCCTCTATATCCGTGTAACTGTATAGTGATTTGTACGTGGGTTCGTCAGGAGGCTTTGGGATGTTTTGTAGGAGAGGCAGTAGGTATTTTGTGTATTGATTTACATACCTAGTTCTACTTGCTGCCAGTCTAATGGGCTTGTAGGATTTTGTCAGTAGTTCTTTTATTAGTGGGTTTTCGTGGTCGGCAATAGAGTTGGCATATCGTTTGCTGGCTTGGTCAAATACTTCGTCAAAGGATTTTATTTTATATTTTTCCCTAATTGTTGATTGTTTGGTGTATCTGTTTGCATTTATGATCCTTCTTATGAGTTTGTTTTCTAGGGTTTGTATTTTTTTGGTTTGGGTGGCTGATGTGAGGGACCCCCAGATCGCAATGGCATAATGCCATATGGGGGAAATAATTTGCTTCCACAGGAGTAGTTTTGTCTTTTTAGGTAGGTGGCTATTTTTACCTATAATCCATTCCAGTCTTTTATATGCGGCTATAATTTTCCCTTTTAGCAGGATGAGGTGCGCCCCAAAAGTCAGCTTACGATCAAGTATAACTCCAAGATAGCCGTGTTTGCTGAGTTTGGTGGCCCTTTGCCCGTCAACGGTAGGGGGGGTGTAAATGTTTTCTGTTTTTTCTTTAAGGGAAAATAAGACGTGGCCTGTCTTCTTTCCATTTATTGCAATATCCCATTTCTTTGCCCATCTACAAAATTTATTTATGTACGTTTGATTTATGTTTATTGCGGTCCGAGGGTTGTTTGAGCGGCTTATAATTATGGTGTCGTCTGCATAGGTTGCGAGGATGATATTCTTAGGTTGGTAGTCAGGTAGAGATATGTTGCGAATGTATCCTTTAAGGATAGGGGGTGGCATGTCCGATGTGTATATTGAGTACAGGACTGGTCCCAGAATACTGCCTTGGGGCACTCCCGCATTGATGGTGCCAATTCTGGAGGACGTTTCGTTGTTGACTCTGACCTGGAAAGTCCTGTCTGTCAGATATGATTCCAGTAGTATGAACAACTGATTAGGGATGAGTTTTGTTAGTTTAAGGAGTAGTCCGTCGTGCCATACTCTGTCAAATGCTTCCGTTATGTCTAGGAAAGTGGCTGAGCATACTTCCTTTTCCTCGTAGGCTTCTAGGATGAATTTTGTGACTCTGGCTAGTTGATGTTCCGCCCCGTGCCCTTTTCTGAAACCAAATTGGTGATTTGGGATTGCTTTGGAGAAGGATTCGATTTTAAATAGTCTGTTTAGGATAATGCGCTCGAAAATCTTGGATAGTCCAGAGAGCAGACTAATGGGTCGGTAGGAGTTAAGAAGTGAAGGCGATTTTCCGGGTTTTAAAATCATGGAAATACAGGCATGCTTCCACTTTTTTGGAAAGTAGCCAGTGTTAAGCATTTTATTATAAATGAGGATGAGGTAAATCTTGGCCTTTTTTGGGAGGTTGCCAATGACCTTGTTGCTTATGTTGTCAGCGCCCGGGGCTTTCTTTGGTTCTAGGGATTTGATCAGCACGTCCAGTTCGGCTAGAGTAACAGGTTGGGGTCTGCTGCTGCCTGATTCGTCCCGCAGCTTCATTGATTTGTATTTGTCCAATTCTTTTTTGATGTTTTCCCGGTCGTCAGTGTTGTTCCTTTGGTTTGCCTTGAAGCGCGATTCTAGATGGGAGGCGAATGCTTCCGCTCTTTCCTCAAGCGTCCTAGTCCAGGGGCTAGCTGACCTTGAGCTTGTGCAGTCGACGTCCTTCTTCAGTGGCCAGATGGGTTGCGGCTGTTTCTTGACATCATTGGTCCATTTCCATAGTTTCTGCATCCTATATCTGTCTGTTGGGTCGATGTGTTGTAGCTTAGTGTTGATTTGGCTTGTTTTGATTTTTCTTATTTCCTTTGCCAGTCTGTTTTGCGCTGCCTTGAACCACCTTTTAGCTTCTTCCGTTCCTGCTGATCTGAAGATCCTATTTAACTCCTTTTTTTCTTCCAGAAGACGAGAGGTAGCAGTATCCAGATTGGAGTTTGTTTCCTTCCTTCGGTAATTTTCTATTGGGTTGTTTTGATGGCGATTTTTGGGGGTGGCTTCGCTGGCTGCAGATTTTATGTTATTGAGAAAGATATCAATGCAATCGTCAATGTCCTGTCCAGTCCGTATCTCTGTATTTAGAAGCATTTTATCTTCTAGAATTTTCTTGAATTTAGTCATGTTTGTGTTCCTATTTAATATAGCATTAGTTGTCTTTTTGAAATGTACTTCGTCAGGATTGAGGATGATTTGGATCGGGAGGTGGTCGGAACTGAGGTCATTGGAGGAGAAGGTCCTTGAGATTCGTTTGCGGAGGCCCTTGCATATAGCAAAGTCAAGGGCAGACGGTTGTTTTCTCCTATCGAAAGGAAAATGGGTGGCTTGTCCGGTGGCGACTACGTCGAGGCCTTTATTTTGCATAATAGCCTGCATTAGAGATCTACCCCTTGCGCAGGATGAGTAGTTTCCCCAGCACCTGTGCTTGCTGTTCCAGTCGCCGCCAAGGATAAATTTGGACTTGCCTTCCAGCAGCGTTTCAAAGTGGCTGAAGAGCTTTTGGAAGTTTTCTGGAGTCCACTTATACACCGGCGGGCAATAGATTGGGGCAACAATTGTCATGTTTGCGCGGATGCAGTTTGAGGGGATTAGGGCTATGGGTGCACTTTGCAAGAACTCTGTCTCGATGGGATTTAGGCAGGTGTGTCGGACAGATTGGCTGACAATGGTGGCCGTGCCGCCTTTCCTGTGTGCTGTTGGGTTTTGTGCGAGGTAGGTGTGGAAACCTTTGAAGTTGAGTATCGTGGAATTCCGTTCTAGCTTAGTTTCTGTAACCATCATGATCTGGATACCCTCTTTTTTTATGAAGGCTTCCAGCTCGTCTTTTTTGTTGGAGACTCCACAGGAGTTCCAATACCCTATTTTGAGGGTATTGATAGAGTGTGTATTGTTAGTGTTTGATGTCATGGTGCTAGTTTATTTTGCGTAGATTTGTATGGTTTATGGTTTATGGTTTTTAGGAGGACATGGGATGTACTGTGGTCAGATTTTTGTTGGTTCCGAGGCTTTTGAATAGGAGTTCCGTTAATGCGTCAATTTTCTTCTCCATTGCCAGTACGCGTTGCGCAAGGTTCAGGTCATCAGGAGGTCCTCTTTGCGAGTGCTTTTGCCCGGCCTCAGGCTCGACGGTGGCTTCCTTTATCGTTCTTGGTCTGAAGTTTAGTCTGGCAGCTCTGCTTGTTGTTGGCGGGCTGCCATCATCACCCCTCCTGGAGCTTGTCGTCATTCCATCGCGGGCTTGGTCTTTGGTATCACTCCTTTCCTTGCGTAGCTTGTCGTTGAAGGCCTCGAGGTGTCTTTGTGCCGGGTTTCTTGGGGTCTTTGGGGGTCGCGGCTTGGAATTGTCCTTAGAGCTTATCCTATTTTTTGTGGGTCCCTTGTCCGCATTTCGGCGCCATTTATTCAGCCGTTTTTGAATGGCGGCATCGTGTGTTGTAGGTCGTATATGATATGGTCTGACATCCTTAATATTTTGCCGGAAAGGATTCATTTCAAATTTCCTGGCGGCTTCCTTTCGGGCTTCGGCTGCTTTGGTGCTATATGGTAGTCGGGGGGTTTTGTTGAAGGGGAGGGGGGGCTGTCGTTCGTAATTGTTCGTTTTAGCGTCCATCGTTGCCCTAATTTTATGAAAATCTATCCTGTTTACTGCTAGTTTTCGCTTTTCTGCCTTATAGGCAGGGCACCCCTTGTATGCGCTGATGTGGTTTCCTTGGCAGTTTGAGCAGGTGGCGGGGGTTGATCTGGGCTTGGTGCACTCACTAGACCAATGCTGGCCAGCGCACTTCATGCACCTTGGGGGCTTCATGCATGTGTTCCTAGCATGCCTGAAGCCCTGGCACCTGAAACACTGGACCGGTTCCCTCGTCCTGTTTTTCCTTTCTATTTCCACTTTTTGTCCGCCTAGTTGTTTAATGGAGAGGATCCGAAGGTGGCTTCCGTCCATGGCCGAGGCGATTTCTACCTCATGCATCCGCATCGGGCCACCAGTTGCAGGGTTTGTCATGTTCCTTGTGAACTTAGTCTGGTGGCCGAGCTTCTGCAGCTCGCTAGTGATCCACGAGCAAGGGGTAGTGGGGTGCAGGTGGCGAATGACAACTCTGAAACCCCTTTCAGTTTTATTCTGGTTTGAATAGAATGGGATACCACTTTTAGCTAGTATGTCTTTAATTGTTCTATGTGCAGTCAAGTCTTTCGCCTGGATAGTTACCCCGTTTCCTATAGATGTTTTTGTTGTAAAACTATCTACCCCTGCTGAGTAATTTAGCTTTTCCAAAAGTGGCACGATTTCCCTAACATTTTCTATATGAATAGGGGGGGCCCTGCGGCTCTGTGGCACTATTTGCCAAGGGGGCAGTTCGGTAGCCGAATTTTTAGGGGGAGGGGGGGCAATTTCAGTTTGCGCCAGTGCGCTGCGTGCAGTGGCCTTTTCACTCTCGACTGGGTAGCGGGGGGCTTTTATTTCCTCAACAATACTTTTGGCCGCCTTACTTTTAAAGATGGGGGTAGCAAGGGGGGGGAAGGGGTTTGGGGTCGCAAAGATGGTGGGCACACATGCTTTTTTATTAGGCGTTTTATAGCATAAACTGTCCGTGTCCATGTTGGTATTTGGGCGCTTGCCCGGGGTTTTCGTAATTGGTACCGGATCAGAGGATGCCACTAGTCCTGGACCGGTTCCGGCAACCACTTCCGAAAAACTCATAGGCAGTGCGCCCGTGCTATTGGGGGGTGAATTAAAAAGGTCCCGCTTGGCTGCAGGCCGGTTGAGGGTTCTGGATGCAGATGTGTTACCCATAGAGTGTGTAGTGGTGACTTTGAGATTTAATTTAGCCTGAACAGGGGAACACAAAGAAGCGCCTTTCAGTTGGGGGGAGATGCTTTTCTTTTTTGTAGTTTCCGCGAGAATGGTGGATTTCTTTTTTAAACTTAGTTTGGAAATGTCAGGTTTAGGATACAAGTTTTGGAAAAAAGTATTGCGAGTTATAAATTTATGTTGTGTTTCACCTTGGTTGTGGTCCCTGCTATTGTCATATATATTGGCTAGTTTATGTAGTGTGTCAGCATTTGCAAGCGCGGGACTTTTTGAGCGGCTGTTTGTACTTATGTTAATAACCTTGCTTGTGTGTGTAGGTGAGAGAGAGTGAGGGGAAATGCTTTTAGAGCCAATTTTTGTAGATGTGCTGAGGTTTCTCTCCATGCTGTTGTCTTCATGTGTGGGGAAAGGGAAATTTCTAAGAGCGCCGCTCTTTTTGTCATCCGTGTTGGTATTAGTAGTTTCAGCTGCATTGGTGTTGTGAGCTGTTGTCAATTTTTTCCCCCTATTTGTATGTGTGATAGAAAGAGGGGAAACCACTGGCCCATTTGAGACGCTACTTTTGGCGCCAGCTGTTTCTTTATTAGTATTAGTGAGGAAGAGCGGGTCTTTTTGGGCATTTTTGTTTTCTCTATTCTCTTTCCCCTTATATGTAAGTGAATTTATAATTTTTATAGCAGCCTCGGAAGGGTTTTTTAGACTGTTAATTGCAGAGTTGGAATACGATTTTTTCATGTTTATTATACTGATATTAAACTGAGAGTTGTTAGAATTATGGGACATGGGCGAGATTTCCAGGTAGAAAGGGGTATTTTGTCTTTCTGGGCTCGAGAAAAGAGAGAGCACCTCGTCATTTGAAGAGTCGTCAGAGAGAATTACTTGGGCCATAATATCTGCTGACTATATGTAAAGGAACGATACTTTTTGTGGTATAAATACCCTGACTTTGGTTTTGGCGGGTCCTTTGGTACAATTCCTTTTCTTTGCTAGTCCTTCTTTGCCTCTTTTTTGCGTTCTTCCTTCTTTGCGACGTTAGTGTTCTTCTTTATGGCTCTTCTTTCTGGTTCCTCTTTATAGCTCCTCTTTATGGTTCTTCTTTATGGCTCCTCTTCTTTAATAAAATCTGCAGCTCGCTGAGTTTGTCGATTTGTCTCAAAGTATTTCACCGGAAAAAACCGAATTTATATGCTTTTTAATATGTTTATTTTAATTGTTTATTTTAATTGTTTGTCGTATTGTTTCTGTATAAATTTTACGGCCGGGAATTTTTTTGTCTTTTCACTTGTGGAGATTTTCACTTAAATGTCCCGTTTATTTTTCGTTTGCTTTGTACTTTCGATTGTATTTTAAATTGTAATTGTTATAAACAATTTTAGGCAATTTAAAATATTTTTTATTAACTTTGCTATTTGAACTTTGCTTTTGTCTTTTTTTTTTTGATTTTTTTTGACGTTTCTGGTGAAAGTACGGAGACAGAATGATTTATTTCTTTGACGTTTCTGGTGAAAGTACGGAGACAGAATGATTTATTTCTGCCCCGCATCCACGCATTTATTTGCCTGTGATTACACAGAGTGCAATATCTAGGTACAATTATTTTCGTTTTTGAATTTGTACATTTGTGGGGATGAGTGTGAGGGTTGGACAGGTGTGGTAAGTATACATGGTTTGGTATTTTCTTACTTATAAACATTGCGTGGATGGTAACATTAACATATGGTTTTTGTTTGTTTACATTTTAAAGGTTTAGGAAATTTGCATTTGTCAATTAATTTAAGTTTTAAAATTTGTGTTGTTTCTATTTTCAGATGCCCCCGCCAGAAGGACGGAAGCATCGAGCCTCAGGAGTCATTGCCGGTGGGGAAAGGGAGTTGTTTGTCCCAGTTATTTGGAGCCGCAGATATTTGGAGCCGCAGGCTGCGCGCCAATTTTAAAAAGAGTTGGGCCAGCGTTTCTGGTATGTATTCATGGTGTAAATTTAAGCCGGCTGTCGAATGTGGTACTTTTTACCACCACAGCGGCCGTTATTTTGCGTTTGAGTATTCATTTTTGTTACAGCAATTTCACCAGTCGTCAGTGTTTTTATTTTCGTGTTTAGATCCCGCGCCGCCGTCAGTTTAGATTTTAATTTGCAGGAGGCTGCCAACCCGCCCATGGGTCTCATCGCCAGCCTTCAAATGGACCAAATCGCAGTGGATTCCCGCGCCGCCGTCTTATTCCGAGGTCCAGGGAGTTGCTGCATTTCAGCTGGAGTTCTTCGGTGCGTAGTGGATTCCCGCGTCGCCGTCTTATTCGAGGGTCCAGGGAGTTGCTGCACTTCAGTTGGAGTTCATCGTGTGTCGGCGAGAGCGTCGTCATTGCTTTGGAGTCACCAGGGTCATCGCTTCTGTGGGTCGTCTCGCCAGGGAAAGGAGGCATCTTGTGGACGCCGGGCCAAGATGCTTTGCTTTGGGCCGACGCTCGTAAGTGTCCATGGAATTGGATGCAGAAAATTGGATTAGATAAGTATATCTATGTGTTTAGTTTTGTTTTGTCTGATTTTAGTTTTGTCTTTTCTTTTGCAGGTCCAATTCGTCCAGGATTTTTCATTTTTGTCCGGTGGGATTTGGGAAGGAATGCATTGCCTTGAATTTATAAAGAGCATCGTCGGAGGTTCGTGTTTGTCAGTGAGTTTGTAAATGCATTTAGTTTTCTGTTGTTGTTAGTTTATTTTGCTCTTTTTCAGGGATATTGTCAGTATGCCGTTGCTACCAAGAAAAGGTGGAATTTAAGGGTCAAGATTTTGACCTTTTGCCGGGTCAACAGCGCCGCACTTGGAATTCGTAAGGACGAGAGGGCTTCCCAATTTGGAAACGGCATCAAAACATTTTAGTTTTTTAATGTTTTAGGTGCCGAAATCGTCGTTTTTCATTTCGCCGAGTCGGGAAATGGTAAGTTGCGTGATTTTATGTTTTTATAAATTTGTTTTTTTAATTTGTTTTATGATTTTACAGGGATTTTGTCTGTATGCCGTTGCTG
This sequence comes from Drosophila santomea, assembly GCF_016746245.2. NCBI lineage: Eukaryota > Metazoa > Arthropoda > Insecta > Diptera > Drosophilidae > Drosophila > Drosophila santomea. Next base: position 28,903,014 of record NC_053019.2, read on the forward strand.
CCAGAAAAAAGTCGATTTCAAGGGTCGCGAAATTGACCTTTTGCCGGGTCAGCAGCGGCGCACCTAGGGTCAAGAAGGACGAGGGTGCACCCCAACATGGAGACGGCATCCAAACATTATAGGATTTTTATATTTTAGATGACAAAAGCTTCGTTTTTCGTTGCGCCTAGTAGGGAAGTAGTAGGTTGCGTAGTTTTATGCTTTTATTAATATGTTTTTCTTTTTCAGGGATATTGTCAGTGTTATCGTTGCTACCAGAAAAAGTCGAGATTCAAGGGTAACGATTTTGACCTTTTGCCGGGTCGGCAGCGCCGCACCAAGGGTCAATAAAATCGAGTGGCTTCCTGGAAAAGGGACGGCATCAAAACATTGTGGATTTTTATATATATTATTATATAGTGCTCTGTTTTATGTTTTGATTAAAGTATTTCTATCTTTAACGGAGATTTTGTCGATATTGCATTTCTGGAGGAAAAAAGTCAATTATAGAGGTTACGATTTCGACCTTTTGCCGGGTCGGCAGCACCACGCCTAGGGTCTGTAAAAACGGGGGGGAATCCCAATAAGGAAACTGCATCAAAACATTGTATGTTTTTTGTGTTATGAGTGTCAAGAAGTTAGTTTGTCCATTACGCCCAGTCGGGTCGTCTTTTGTCGTCAAGTATGGCTTTCGTAGAGATTGCAGCTGCTGTTTTGGGACATTTCAAAGGAATTGCAGCAAACAATTCAGATAAGTGACGTTGTGCATACGCTGCTGCAATGAGTCGACTTAAATTCATCATGTTTTTGCTGCGCGTTGATCCTTCTCCTGTCCATCAGCTTCCAGATTCGTCTATGCTGGTCCTAGTGGGTGGCGTCCTTCGCGTCTTCATCGTGGGGGTCAGCAGGAATACGTCGTCAAAAGGTTTATTCGTCCGGATTTCTTGCTTGTATAATTAAGGCCATTAATATATCAATTTTCTTTTCCAGATTGTCAACTCTATTTGCCAGTTTAATGACTGGGTCGTCGGGTTGGCTATTTGCTGGAAGAGTGTTGATATTTTGTGGTGAGGGCGTTGTCTCCTTAACTATCTTTGCCTTCAGATTTGCCAAAGCAGCTCTGCTCGTTGTCGGGGGGCTGTCGTCTTTTCCCTGTTTGTGCTCCATAGCTTTTTCTACATTTTTTTGTTCCTTTCGTAGCCCGTTCTGGAATTTTTCCAGGTGCCTTTGCGCTGGGTTTCTAGTCATATTTGGGGCCTTTACCTTGAGATTGGTCCTGCTATTTGTGGAGGCCTTGTTTGCACTCCGGCGCCATTTATTTAGGCGTTTTTGGATGGCAACTTCATGTGAAGAAAGGTGCGGTAGGTTTGGCCTACTATCCTTCACATTTTGCCGGAACGGGTTCATTGCAGACTTCCTGGCGGCTTCCTTTCGGGCTTCGGCAATTTCGGTACTATAGGGTAGTCGGGGGGTCTTGTTGAAAGGGGGGCGGGGCTGACGTTCGTTATTCTTGCTTTTTGCGTCCATTATTGTCCTAATTTTGTGAAAATCTATCCTGTTGACTGCTAATTTTTGCTTCTCTGCCTTATAGGCAGGGCACCCCTTATATGCGCTGATGTGGTTTCCTTGGCAGTTTGAACAGGTGGCGGGGGTTGATCTTGGCTTAGTGCACTCACTAGACCAATGCTGGCCAGCGCACTTCATGCACCTTGGGGGCTTCATACATGTGTTCCTAGCATGCCTGAAACCCTGGCACCTGAAACACTGGACCGGTTCCCTCGTCCTGTTTTTCCTTTCGATTTCCACTTTTTGTCCTCCTAGCTGTTTAATGGAGAGGATCCTAAGGTGGCTTCCGTCCATGGCCGAGACAATTTCTATCTCGTGCATCCGCATCGGACCACCAGTTGCAGGATTTGTCATGTTCCTTGTGAACTTAGTCTGGTGGCCGAGCTTCTGCAGCTCGCTGGTGATCCACGAGCAAGGGGTAGAGGGGTGCAGGTGACGAATAACAACTCTGAAACCCCTTTCAGATTTATTCTGGTTTGAATAGTATGGGATGCCACTTTTAGCTAGTATGTCTTTAATTGTTCTATGTGCAGTCAAGTCTTTAGCCTGAATAGTTACACCGTTTCCTATAGACGTTTTTGTTGTAAAACTGTCTACCCCTGCTGAGTAATTTAGCTTTTCCAATAGTGGCACGATTTCCCTAACATTTTCTATATGAATAGGGGGGGCCCTGCGGCTCTGTGGAACTATTTGCCACGGGGGCAGTTCGGTAGCCGAATTTTTAGGGGGAGGGGGGGCAATTTCAGTTTGCGCCGGTGCGCTGCGTGCAGAGGCCTTTTCACTCTCGACTGGGTGGCGGGGGGCTTTTATTTCCTCGACAATACTTTTGGCCGCCTTACTTTTAAAGATGGGGGTGGCTAGGGGGGGGAAAGGGTTTGGGGTCGCAAAATTGGTGGGCACACATGCTTTTTTATTGGGCGTTTTATAGCTAAGGCTATCCATATCCATGTTGGTATTTGTGCGCTTGCCCGGGGTTTTCGTAATTGGTGCCGGATCAGAGGATGCCACAATTCCTGGACCGGTTCCGGCCACCACTTCCGAAAAACTCATAGGCAGTGCGTTCGTGCTATTGGGGGGTGAATTAAAAAGGTCCCGCTTGGCTGCAGGCCGGTTGAGGGTTCTGGATGCAGATGTGTTACCCATAGAGTGTGTAGTGGTGACTTTGAAATTTAAATTAGCCTGAACCTGGGAGCACAAAGAAGCGCCTTTCGGTTGGGGGGAGATGCTTTTATTTTTTGTAGTTTCCGCGAGAATGGTGGGTTTCTTTTTTAAGCTTAGTTTGGAAATGTCAGGTTTAGGATACAAATTTTGGAAAAAGGTATTGCGAGTTATAAATTTATGTTGTGTTTCACCTTGGTTGTGGTCCCTGCTATTGTCATATATATGTTTATGTAGTTTATGTAGTGTGTCAACATTTGCAAGCGCGGGACTTTTTGAGCGGCTGTTTGTGCTTATGTTAATAACCTTGCTTGTGTGTGTAGGTGAGAGAGAGTGAGGGGAAATGCTTTTAGAGCCAATTTTTGTAGATGTGCTGAGGTTTCTCTCCATGCTGTTGTCTTCATGTGTGGGGAAAGGGAAATTTCTAAGAGCGCCGCTCTTTTTGTCATCCGTGTTGGTATTAGTAATTTCAGCTGCATTGGTGTTGTGAGCTGTTGTCAATTTTTTCCCCCTATTTGTATGTGTGATAGAAAGAGGGGAAACCACTGGCCCATTTGAGACGCTACTTTTGGCGCCAGCTGTTTCTTTATTAGTATTAGTGAGGAAGAGCGGGTCTTTTTGGGCATTTTTGTTTTCTCTATTCTCTTTCCCCTTATATGTAAGTGAATTTATAATTTTTATAGCAGCCTCGGAAGGGTTTTTTAGACTGTTAATTGCAGAGTTGGAAGGCGATTTTTTCATGTTTATTATACTGATATTAAACTGAGAGTTGTTAGAATTATGGGACATGGGCGAGATTTCCAGGTAGAAAGGGGTATTTTGTCTTTCTGGGCTCGAGAAAAGAGAGAGCACCTCGTCATTTGAAGAGTCGTCAGAGAGAATTACTTGGGCCATAATATCTGCTGACTATATGTAAAGGAACGATACTTTTTGTGGTATAAATACCCTGACTTTGGTTTTGGCGGGTCCTTTGGTACAATTCCTTTTCTTTGCTAGTCCTTCTTTGCCTCTTTTTTGCGTTCTTCCTTCTTTGCGACGTTAGTGTTCTTCTTTATGGCTCTTCTTTCTGGTTCCTCTTTATAGCTCCTCTTTATGGTTCTTCTTTATGGCTCCTCTTCTTTAATAAAATCTGCAGCTCGCTGAGTTTGTCGATTTGTCTCAAAGTATTTCACCGGAAAAAACCGAATTTATATGCTTTTTATTATGTTTATTTTAATTGTTTATTTTAATTGTTTGTCGTATTGTTTCTGTATAAATTTTACGGCCGGGAATTTTTTGTCTTTTCACTTGTGGAGATTTTCACTTAAATGTCCCGTTTATTTTTCGTTTGCTTTGTACTTTCGATTGTATTTTAAATTGTAATTGTTATAAACAATTTTAGGCAATTTAAAATATTTTTTATTAACTTTGCTATTTGAACTTTGCTTTTGTCTTTCCACTTGTGGTTTTTGACGTTTCTGGTGAAAGTACGGAGACAGAATGATTTATTTCTGCCCCGCATCCACGCATTTATTTGCCTGTGATTACACAGAGTGCAATATCTAGGTACAATTATTTTCGTTTTTGAGTTTGTACATTTGTGGGGATGAGTGTGAGGGTTGGACAGGTGTGGTAAGTATACATGTGTTGGTATTTTCTTACTTATAAACATTGCGTGGATGGTAACATTAACATATGGTTTTTAGTTTGTTTACATTTTGGTTTGTTTACATTTTGAAGTTCCGATTTACATTATTCAATTTAATTAAGTATAATATTAGTTTTATTTCTTTTTTTCAGATGCCCCCGCCAGAGGGACGGAAGCATCGAACCTCGGGAGTCATTGCCGGTGGGGAATGGGAGTTTCTTTGTCCCAGTTTTTTGCAGCCGCAGGCTGCGCGCGAAATTCGAAATTTCGAGTTGGGCCAGCATTTCTGGTAAGTAGTATTCATGGTGGAATTTTTGCCGGCTGTCAAATGTGGTACTTTTTACCACTACAGCGGCCGTTATTTTGCGTTTGAGTTTTCATTTTAGTTACAGCAGTTTCACCAGTCGTCAGATTTTATTTTCGTGTGAAAATCCCGCGCCGCCGTCAATTTAGATTTCTATGGGTCCGCTGGCAACATTTGGCGATGGAGTCTGCTTTTTTTGGGCAGAGAAAACATCGCTTTCGTGGAGTTTGTTGTTGCCAGCAGCACCGCGTCTGCCAGATAAATTGCAGGAGGCCGCCAACCCGCCCATGGGTCTCATCGCCAGCCGTCAAAAGGTCCAAAGCGCAGTGGATTCCCGCGCCGCCGTCTTGTTCCAAGGTCCAGGGAGTTGCTGCATTTCAGCTGGAGTTCTTCAATGCGCAGTGGATTCCCGCGCCGCCGTCTTATTCCAGGGTCAGGGAAGTTGCTGCATTTCAGCTGGAGTTCAACAGGGTAACGGCGAGAAAGTCGTCATTGGTTTGGAGTCGCCAGGGTCGTCGCTTCTGTGGGTCATCTCGCCAGGGAAAAGGAAGCATCTTATGGTCGCCGGGCCAAGATGCTTTGCTTTGGGCCGTCGCTCGTAAAAGTCCATGGAATTGGATGCAGAAAATTGGATTAGATAAGTATATCTATGTGTTTAGTTTTGTTTTGTCTGATTTTAGTTTTTGTCTTTTCTTTTTCAGGTCCAGATTGTCCAGGATTTTTCAGATTTGTCCGGTGGGATTTGGGAAGGGAGACATTGCCATGGTTTTATGATAATCATCGTTTGGGAGGTTCGTATATGTCAGTAGGTTTGTTTATACATTTAGTTTTCTGATGTAGTTAATTTATTTTGTTCTTTTTCAGGGATTTTGTCTGTATACCGTTGCTGCCCGGAAAAAGTCGAATTTAAGGGTCACGATATTGACCTCTTGCCGGGTCGGCAGCGCCGCTCCCAGGATACAGGAGGACGAGGGGGCATTCCAACATGGAAACGGCATTAAAACATTTTACGTTTTTTAATGTTTTAGGTGCAAAAAATAATCATTTTCCTTGCGCCGAGTCGGGAAGTAGTAAGTTGCGTAGTTTACGCTTTTATTAATTTATTTTGTACTTTTTCAGGGATATTTTAGTATACTGTTGCTACCAGGAAAAAGTCGAATTTGAGGGTTTTTTTTTTTTTTTAAATTTTCAGCAGCTGTTGCCACTGGCATTTTATTGTTCTTTGATTTTTAAAATAAAAAATATTTAGATACAATTTATGACATTTTACATTTGTTTGGAGAGATTGTGTTATATCATATTATTTGGAGTACTTAAAATTTAAAAATTAGTTGTGTCGCTTGTATCCCTGTTTTTTCAGATTGGGCATCCCTCTGCGCTTCCGTCTGGTCTTCTTTTCGGTTTGCTAGTATTTGCTATCTGCTGTGTGAAAGAGGAAGAGGGCCTCGATAGACGACGCCGTTGGTAATCGATTTTTCCCTCTCTTTTTTTTAGTAAAAGCTGGTCTGACCAATTTACCACACTAGAGCGGGTCTGTCATTTTCCAATACTAGACGGGTCTAGTTTAGGTTGTGAATTTATCGGTCTGGTATTTTGTGTTGACCTAGTATTTATCGGTCTCGTCATTTTAGCTTGTATCGTGTCCGACTTGTCTGGTCTTACTTTAGTTTTATCGGATAATCGATAGTGGCGATAATTTTAAGCGTGTGTATATCGGTTGGTATTTTTAGTTAATGTTGTCCTAGTATTTATCGGTTTTTAGCGGCGTCGGTTGTACGGTCTCTCTTCGCTTAGTTTGGTGTAAAAGCATGTGTTTTGATTTCAGATTTTTGCCTTCTTGCTGTCTGTTGCTGGAAAAAAGAAAGGACTGGACCGCCATCGCAGCTGCGCACTTGTGTGTGTCCCGCACCTCATCCCTTCTGCGATTCCCGACGCGCTAATGGGCAGCGCATGTGTGAGCCGGCAGCGTGGACAATTGGCCGCATTTCCGACTGGCAGCAGGGCCGGCCTTGGAGTATCAGAGGTGCTGCTGCAAAGTAGCAGGTGGACATGCAAGGCGCAATTCATCGACTGTAGGATGACGATTGGCCAGGAATAAATTGTATATATTGTTGCGTGTTTTGTGTAGTTCCTAATCCTTTTTTTTTTATCTATTCCCTACAGGGAGCCATCGTCGCCGAGTCGACGCGCCAATGGGCAGCGCATGTGTGAGCCGGCAGCGTGGACAATTGGCCGCATTTCCGACTGGCAGCAGGGCCGGCCTTGGAGTATCAGAGGTGCTGCTGCAAAGTAGCAGGTGGACATGCAAGGCGCAATTCGGGATACGGCGAGGATAGCGCGACCAGCAGCGAGCCGCCTCATCGACTGTAGGATGACGATTGGCCAGGAATAAATTTTATATATTGTTGCGTGTTTTGTGTAGTTCCTAATCCCTTTTTTTTTATCTATTCCCTACAGGGAGCCATCGTCGCCGAGTCGCTGCAAGGATAACCAGCGAGAAGATCTGCGCGTATGCACTGGCCAGGAGAGCTGCTGGCGGTCGTCGGCGCTCGCTATCAGGACGCAACAGGGAGCCAGTCTGCGCGCAGGCGTCAGTTGCAGCGGCTGCGGTTTCAATTCCAGCGGACTTCACATTACGCAAGGACAGCGCTCGTATCAGCAAGCAGTGCGGGACTAGGAGACCTCATCAGGATGTTCTACGTAAAATATTATATGTAGATTTTACCATTATTTGTAAGATTATTTTAGTACCCTCTAGTTGAGCCTTTAGCCTTTATTTTTTTCAATTTCTATTTTTATTTTTCTCTTTAGTTTTTAGTTTTTCCGACCCTTTTACCATTTTTTTTTTTTTCTTTTGTTTGTTTTTGCTTAGCCTTCTTGTTTTTAATTTGTTTTAGTTATTGTTTTAGTTATTATGTTATGTCCCCTTCGTAATCGGGTAGGATTATTCGTTGGATGCTTATGGGTTGCCCTCTGAATTTTTTTATTATTTCTTGCCTAGTTAGGTCCCCATTTCGATATCTTTTATTGTACATATTTATCTCCAACTCGCACCATCTGTCAGGAGGCCATTTTTCGTTCTCTCTCTCTCTTTTTTCCATCTCTTCCTGATTCCTAATTCTTATGTCCTCCATCTCTTCCTCTTCCAGTCTTAGAAGTGTGGGGAGATCCTCTAGGTGCCTTGTTCTTATGCTGTCTCTTTCTTTGCGTGTTTTTAGGGTTTTACATTCGTAGAGTTCGGGGATTTTAGGGAGTTTGGGTGAAGTTAGTCCAGTCGGTCCTTGGGGGATGTGTTCCTTTGTCAATTTTAGTAGCCGCTGTCTGCTTCTCTCCAGTCTTTTAGGGATATAGTGTCTGGTAACGATTCTTCGGACTGCTTTGTTGGGGTGTGTTTTTATGGTTTCGTAGAACCTGTGGGTGGCCTGCTTGTAGAAATCTTCTACCGTTTTGACTCCGTATTTGTCCCTTATAAACTGGTTCCTTGTGAATCTCCCTGCCCTGCAAATTTTTCTCATTTTAAGGTTTTCCTCGACTTGAATCCTTTTTATTTGGGCATCCGTGACAAGGGGACCCCAGGCTGGGATGGCATACTGCCATATTGGCGATAGGATTGTCTTAAAGATTAGCATCTTAGTGTTGTCCGGGAGTTTACTTCTTTCGCTCAATATCCAAGTCAGTTTTTTGTGGGCTGCAGTGAATTTTCCCACTAGCTTGGTGACGTGGGAGCTAAGGGTAAGCTTATTGTCAAGAATTACTCCAAGGTAGGACTGTTTGTTTTGGTTTTTTATTTTGTTGCCCCTAATTTTAATCGTTTTTAGGTTTGTCGGCAGGTCATTTTTTAAAGTGTATATAACGTGTCCTGTTTTGGCAGCATTAACCTTAATGCCCCACTTGTCTGCCCAGTCAGAAAAGGTTTCTAGGTAATTTTGGTTATTACGTATGGCTGCGGTTGGCAGTTGGTCCGTGCTGAGGACTACTGTGTCATCTGCATACGTTGACAGCAGCATTTCTCCTGTTGGTGAGACGCTGTGTGTTCTAGGGATAGGCATGTCTGAAGAGAAAATTGAGTACAGTATGGGGCCCAGGTTGCTTCCCTGAGGTACACCAGCACATATTTGTCCTGTTCTGGATGGCTCTCCTGTTGGGTCCTTGACTTCAAATGTTCTGTTTGTCAGATAGCTCTCCAGAATGGTGTAGAGATTGAAAGGCAGGATCTTAGCTAGTTTTAGTAGTAGCCCCTCGTGCCACACCCTGTCGAACGCCTCTGTGATGTCCAGGAAAACCGCAGAGCAGTATTCTTTCCTTTCGTATGCCTCAAGGATGAATTGCGTGACCCTTGCTATCTGTTGTTCGGCACCATGGTCTTTTCTGAATCCAAATTGGTGTAGTGGAATAGCTTTTTTGAAAGAGTCGATCCTGACCAGTCTCTTTAGAAGAAGCCTTTCAAATATTTTTGAAAAACCCGATAAAAGGCTGATCGGCCTATATGACTTTGGGTCATTTGCGCTTTTTCCCGGTTTTAGGATCATTTTGACTGTAGCATGTTTCCAATTGTCCGGGTAGTGTCCTATTCTTAGTATGGAATTGTAGATCAATATTAGGTAGAGTGTCGCTTTCGTAGGTAGGTTTTTAATAAGTTTGTTAGTAATTAGGTCTTTTCCCGGGGCTTTGTTATTGTTTAGGTTTTTTAATTCTTCTCTTAGTTCTTTTAGCGTGACTGGTTGGTTGTGGGGGTTTTTGTTTGTATTTTCTCGTTCGGCTGTATTAGATTCTTTTATTGTTTTAAGTCCAGTATTTATTTTGTTAATATGGCAGTCGGGTATGATCATATTAGGCTTGAATCTTCCCTCCAAGTGAGAAACAAAAGCTTCTGTTGTCTCTTGGGTTGTTTTAGTCCATTTGTACCCTTTTTTGGTCTCTAGTTTAAGTGGAAAATTTGGTTGTATTTTCTTTTTTCCTTCGTCCAGCAATCTCCACAGTTGTCTCATCCTGTCTGGGTTTTTTGTATCGATTCCTTCGACTTGTTTGTTTATAGTCTTCTCTCTTAAGGTTTTTATAGCTTTTTTTAGTCTGTTTTCAGCTGCTTTCAGTTTCGCTTTGTCCTCATTTGTCCTGGTGGCTTTAAAAATCCTCTTTAGTGTCCTTTTTTCTTCCAATAATCTACTGGTGTTTTCGTCTAGTGTGAGAGTATTACTATGTCTGTTAGTTCGCCCGTGCCTGCTTCTGGGGTTGTCAGGTAGTCTGGGGGGGGGAGTTGCTTCAGTAGCCGAGTCCATGATGTTTTTCATAAAGATGTTTATGGCGTCGTTTATATCTTGAGCTACTCTTATCTCCGTGTTTAGAAGGACCTTTCTGTCAAGAGCGTTCTTAAAGAGTTCGATGTTTGTATTTTTCTTAAGGATACTGTTGTTTTGCTTGTGCAAGAAGAAGGTGTTTCTGTCGAGGTTGATTTCCAGCAGGATAGGAAGGTGGTCTGAGGAGAGGTCCGAGCTCGATGAGATTTTCTTTTCGTACATTCCAAGACCTTTACATATGGAAAAATCTATTGCTGATGGGTTTTTCCTAGAGTCGAAAGGGAAATGAGTCGCACAGCCAGTAGCGATGATCTCGGTCATGGTATCAGCTTTAACAGCATCGTATAGTGCGGCGCCACGCTGGCAGCCGCGAGAGCAGCCCCACTGTCTATGTTTAGCATTCCAATCGCCACATAGGACAAATTTGGTTCGACCTCCTAGGGTTTTCTCAGCATAGTTGAGTATGTCACTGAAGTGGCTAGACGACCACTTAGGTTGGGGAGGGCAGTATACTGACGCTATTACCATCATTTCATTGCGTCTGTTATTCTCCGGTAGCAATACGATTGGGGCACTCTGGATGCATTCCTTCTCAATCGCTTCTAAGGCCGAATGACGGACCCTGGTGCTTACAATAGTGGCGACTCCTCCTCTTTTGCTGGATACGGGGTTTTGCGCTAGATAGGTCACATATCCAGGAAAGTCCAGCTTGGTGGATTTCCTGTCTAGCCTTGTTTCCGTGACTATGACGATGTGAGCTTTTTCCCTTTGTATCAGCAAGCTGAGCTCGTCCACTTTGTTGTTCGCCCCACAAGCGTTCCAGAACACGATTTTGAAGGTTTCCCTATTGTTCGTCTGTGTCATCCTAGATGTCACTATTCCGGTATGTGTGGAGGGAAAATTTTAGACAAAGATTTGTCCTTTTGCCTCGGAGGGATTTTTCGGGAAAATTCGGCCAGTTGCATCTTTTTGGACGAGGCGAGTGACTATCTCAAGAAGGTTGTTTATCTTCTCTTCCATGCTTTCTATGCGTTTTAGAAGATTTGGCTCGGGGATCGCGTTTTTCTGTATCTCTTCGGGTAGATTTTGTGCCATTGGGGGTGGACGGAAGTGATACAGATGGGTGTTTGCCGGGTTTAGGACGCTTTTCGGGTTTTTTCGCTCTTTCTCTAACGTAGCAATACTAAGTTTGCTAGTTGTCGGCGGGCTTGACTCCTTCTTCGGTTTCCTTTCAAAGGTCCTAATTCTATTTAGGCGTTTATTTATGGACTGATTCCTTTTTGTTAATGCTTTCCCATGGCTTTTTTTTCCTCGTAGTTTTGTATCATGTGCGGATATTGGAGTAGGAGGTAGATGGGGCTTCTCTTTGTGGGGCATCTGGGGGTGTGTGGGTTGTGTGTGTTGTGTTTGTTGTGTGTGTTGGTCTCGAACTTTGTTGACGGCTAACCTTTGCTTTGCTTCCTGGAAGACTGGACATCCCTTGTAACTACTTACGTGGTTTCCCTTGCAATTCGCACAGTAAGCCGGAATGTGTTTGGGCTTATTGCACAAGACCGTGGCGTGCTGCTGGCCACATTTCATGCATTTAAAGGGGTTCCTACAGTAGTTTTTTGTGTGGCCAAAGCTTTGGCATCGGTGGCATTGGATGGGATCCCTAGATACCCGTTTTCTTTCTACCTTAATCGTCTGCCCACCAAGAGAGTTTAGCTGCAGGACCTTGAGATGGCTACCGTCTGCTTTGGGTACCAACTCCACCTCGTGTATCCGCATAGGATTCTTGGTATCCCTATATTGCATCGCCCTAATAAATTTCGTAGCAATACCAATTTCCTGTAGTTGGCTTTCAATCCACTTAATCGGGGTAGACTGATGCAGATGACGGATAACGATTTGGAAACCCTTTAGGCCTTTTGGTTGGTGAGAATGTCGAGGAATGTTTTCGTCTTGAAGGACGTTTTGGATAGCTTTGTAGGCTTCCATAGTTTTAGCATGTATTCTAATGTTACTGCCAGGTTCGGATTTTGTAGTGAAGTTGTTTATCCCAGCTTTGTAATTCAGCTTTTCAATCAGCGGGATGATCTGCTGAATATTGGATAATAGGATTGAGGGCGGCTTCTTACTGACTGGAACCGTCTGCCAGGGCATTGAGTTGGGGTTTGCTGTTTTATTTGGGGGGCTAGGGTTTGGTCCTATGTCCATTTCGGCTGACTTTTGTAGGGATTCTCTTCTAGAGTCATCTCGTATTTTTATGGCGACTTTGCTTTTGAAAAGGGGTGTTTCAGAAAGCAAGTTAGAGACTCCTAGATCATCGTCAGGAAGACCGTCGCGTAGTCTAACCTTTTTGCTCGATGTTAAAAGTGATCCCTCATCTAATATATCCCCGCGTCGCTTCCCAGGAGTTTTAGGAGAACCCAATGTTTTTGTAAGGTTCCTCCTAGCTGCTCCCGGTAGGCGTACTGGAGTTGCAGTGTCATGATTTGCAACAGGTATTTGGCTAGAGGAGAGCTTAGCATTTTCTTTGACTAGTTCCGCAAAAGTTTTGCAAGGAATATTGTTTTGGGTCGGAAGACAGTTTGTTGTGTTTGGGCTAACCTTTTGGGAGAGGGGCGGCGGGGTTTTGATGGACTTTGGCTTGGATATTAATGCCTTGAATGCATTATTGTCATTAGCATTTGCTGATGTGTATAGGTCTGTTTGTTTTGCGGGTAATTTATTTGCAGGTGCTATGTGTTTGTCTGTTTGGGTGACTGGTTTTATTGCTGCGTTTGAATTGTAGGCAAGGAAAGGGGGCGACGGGGTTTCGGCGGGCTTTGGCGGCTTGGTTTGGTGTAAATGTGTTTGTGTGGGAGAAATTGTTTTTGTAATGGTGGGCTTTGGATTGGATTTTAATGCCTTGAGTGCATTTTTGTCATTAGCATTTGTAGGAGTGTGTGAGTTTGTTTGTTTTGTAGCTAATTTATTTGCAGGGGCTATGAGTTTGTCTGTTTGCGATGCTGTTTTTATTGCTGTGTTTAGTTTGTATGTATGGAAAGGGGGCGACGGGGTATTGGCGGGCTTTGGCGGCTTGGTTTGATGTAGATGTGTTTGTGTGGGAGAAATTATTTTAGTATTGATGGGCTTTAAATTGGGTTTTAATGCCTTAATTGCATTTTCGTCATTAGTATTTGTGGGTGTGTTTAAATTTGTTTTATTCGTAGCTAATTTATTTGCAGGTGCTGTGAGTTTGTCTGTTTGCGATGCTGTTTTTATTGCTGTGTTTAGTTTGTAAGTATGGAAAGGGGGCGACGGGGTATTGGCGGGCTTTGGCGGCTTGGTTTGATGTAGATGTGTTTGTGTGGGAGAAATTATTTTAGTATTGATGGGCTTTGGATTGGGTTTTAATGCCTTAAGTGCATTTTCGTCATTAGTATTTGTGGGTGTGTTTAAATTTGTTTGATTCGTAGCTAATTTATTTGCAGGTGCTATGAGTTTGTCTGTTTGCGATGCTGTTTTTATTGCTGTGTTTAGTTTGTAAGTATGGAAAGTTTTTTGACGTTTCTGGTGAAAGTACGGAAGACAGAATGATGATTTCTGCCCCGCATCCACGCATTTATTTGCCTGTGATTACACAGAGTGCAATATCTAGGTACAATTATTTTCGTTTTTGAATTTGTACATTGTTGGGGATGAGTGTGAGGGTTGGACAGGTGTGGTAAGTATACATGGTTTGGTATTTTCTTACTTATAAACATTGCGTGGATGGTAACATTAACATATGGTTTTTGTTTGTTTACATTTTAAAGGTTTAGGAAATTTACATTTGTCAATTAAATTAAGTTTAGAATTTGAATTGTTTCTATTTTCAGATGCCCCCGCCAGAAGGACGGAAGCATCGAGTCTCAGGAGTTGGGCCAGCGTTTCTGGTAAGTATTCATGGTGTGAATTTTAGCCGGCTGTCAAAAGTGGTACTATTTACCACCACAGCGGCCGTTATTTTGCGTTTGAGTTTTCATTTTAGCTACAGCAATTTCACCAGTCGTCAGTGTTTTATTTTCGTGTGCAGATCCCGCGCCGCCGTCAATTTGGATTTTAGTTTGCAGGAGGCTGTCAACCCGCCCATGGGTCTCATCGCCAGCAGTTTCACCAGTCGTCAGTGTTTTGTTTTCGTGTGCAGATCCCGCGCCGCCGTCAATTTAAATTTTAGTTTGCAGGAGGCTGTAAACCCGCCCATGGGTCTCATCGCCAGCCGTCAAATGGTCGAAAGTGAAGTGGATTCCCGCTCTGCCGTCTTATTCCAGGGTCCAGGGAGTTGCTGCATTTCAGCTGGAGTTCTTTATTGCGTAGTGGATTCCCGCGTCGCCGTCTTATTCCAGGGTCCAGAGAGTTGCTGCACTTCAGCTGGAGTTCATCGATGTGTCGGCGAGAGCGTCGTCATTGCTTTGGAGTCACCAGGGTCGTCGCTTCTGTGGGTCGTCTCGCCAGGGAAAGGAGGCATCTTATGGACGCCGGGCCAAGATGCTTTGCTTTGGGCCGACGCTCGTAAATGTCCATGGAATTGGATGCAGAAAATTGGATTAGATAAGTATATCTATGTGTTTAGTTTTGTTTTGTCTGATTTTAGTTTTGTCTTTTCTTTTGCAGGTCCAATTTGTCCAGGATTTTTCAGATTTGTCCGTTGGGATTTGGGAAGGAAAGCGATGCCATGGATTTATAAGAAGCATCGTTGGGGAGGTTATATGTCAGTTTGTATGTGCATTTAGTGTTCTGTTGTTGTTAATTAATTTTTATTAATTAATTTTGTTCTTTTACAGGTATGTTTTCAGTTTACTGTTGCTGCCAGGAAAAAAAAAGTCGAATACAGGGGTCATGCTTTTGTCCTTTTGCCAGGCCAGCAGCGCCGCGCTTAGGATTCAGAAGGACGAGGGGGCATCCTAGCATGGAAATGGCATCAAAAAATTATGCGTTTTTAATGTTTTAGTTGCCAGAAACTTCGTTTTTCGATTGCGTCAAGTAGGTGAGTTGTAGATTTCGTCGTTTTATGCTTTTATTAATTTGTTATTCTTTTTCAGGGATATTGTCCGTGATTTCGTTGTTGTCGGGAAAAAGTCGAAATTCAAGGGTCACGATTTTGACCTTCTGCCGGGTCGGCAGCGCCGCACCAAGGGTCAATAAAATCGAGGGGACTTCCTGGAATAGGGACGGCATCAAAACATTGTGGATTTTTATATATATAATTATATAATGCTCTGTTTTATGTTTTGATTAAAGTATTTCAATCTTTAACGGAGATTTTGTCGATATTGCATTTCTGGAGGAAAAAAGTCAATTATAGAGGTTACGATTTCGACCTTTTGCCGGGTCGGCAGCACCACGCCTAGGGTCTGTAAAAACGGGGGGGAATCCCAATAAGGAAACTGCATTAAAACATTGTATGTTTTTTGTGTTATGAGTGTCAAGAAGTTAGTTTTTTTGACGTTTCTGGTGAAAGTACGGAGACAGAATGATTTATTTCTGCCCCGCATCCACGCATTTATTTGCCTGTGATTACACAGAGTGCAATATCTAGGTACAATTATTTTCGTTTTTGAATTTGTACATTTGTGGGGATGAGTGTGAGGGTTGGACAGGTGTGGTAAGTATACATGGTTTGGTATTTTCTTACTTATAAACATTGCGTGGATGGTAACATTAACATATGGTTTTTGTTTGTTTACATTTTAAAGGTTTAGGAAATTTGCATTTGTCAATTAATTTAAGTTTTAAAATTTGTGTTGTTTCTATTTTCAGATGCCCCCGCCAGAAGGACGGAAGCATCGAGCCTCAGGAGTCATTGCCGGTGGGGAAAGGGAGTTGTTTGTCCCAGTTATTTGGAGCCGCAGATATTTGGAGCCGCAGGCTGCGCGCCAATTTTAAAAAGAGTTGGGCCAGCGTTTCTGGTATGTATTCATGGTGTAAATTTAAGCCGGCTGTCGAATGTGGTACTTTTTACCACCACAGCGGCCGTTATTTTGCGTTTGAGTATTCATTTTTGTTACAGCAATTTCACCAGTCGTCAGTGTTTTTATTTTCGTGTTTAGATCCCGCGCCGCCGTCAGTTTAGATTTTAATTTGCAGGAGGCTGCCAACCCGCCCATGGGTCTCATCGCCAGCCTTCAAATGGACCAAATCGCAGTGGATTCCCGCGCCGCCGTCTTATTCCGAGGTCCAGGGAGTTGCTGCATTTCAGCTGGAGTTCTTCGGTGCGTAGTGGATTCCCGCGTCGCCGTCTTATTCGAGGGTCCAGGGAGTTGCTGCACTTCAGTTGGAGTTCATCGTGTGTCGGCGAGAGCGTCGTCATTGCTTTGGAGTCACCAGGGTCATCGCTTCTGTGGGTCGTCTCGCCAGGGAAAGGAGGCATCTTGTGGACGCCGGGCCAAGATGCTTTGCTTTGGGCCGACGCTCGTAAGTGTCCATGGAATTGGATGCAGAAAATTGGATTAGATAAGTATATCTATGTGTTTAGTTTTGTTTTGTCTGATTTTAGTTTTGTCTTTTCTTTTGCAGGTCCAATTCGTCCAGGATTTTTCATTTTTGTCCGGTGGGATTTGGGAAGGAATGCATTGCCTTGAATTTATAAAGAGCATCGTCGGAGGTTCGTGTTTGTCAGTGAGTTTGTAAATGCATTTAGTTTTCTGTTGTTGTTAGTTTATTTTGCTCTTTTTCAGGGATATTGTCAGTATGCCGTTGCTACCAAGAAAAGGTGGAAATTAAGGGTCAAGATTTTGACCTTTTGCCGGGTCAACAGCGCCGCACTTGGAATTCGTAAGGACGAGAGGGCTTCCCAATTTGGAAACGGCATCAAAACATTTTAGTTTTTTAATGTTTTAGGTGCCGAAATCGTCGTTTTTCATTTCGCCGAGTCGGGAAATGGTAAGTTGCGTGATTTTATGTTTTTATAAATTTGTTTTTTTAATTTGTTTTATGATTTTACAGGGATTTTGTCTGTATGCCGTTGCTGCCAGAAAAAAGTCGATTTCAAGGGTCGCGAAATTGACCTTTTGCCGGGTCAGCAGCGGCGCACCTAGGGTCAAGAAGGACGAGGGTGCACCCCAACATGGAGACGGCATCCAAACATTATAGGATTTTTATATTTTAGATGACAAAAGCTTCGTTTTTCGTTGCGCCTAGTAGGGAAGTAGTAGGTTGCGTAGTTTTATGCTTTTATTAATATGTTTTTCTTTTTCAGGGATGTTGTCAGTGTTATCGTTGCTACCAGAAAAAGTCGAAATTCAAGGGTAACGATTTTGACCTTTTGCCGGGTCGGCAGCGCCGCACCAAGGGTCAATAAAATCGAGTGGCTTCCTGGAAAAGGGACGGCATCAAAACATTGTGGATTTTTATATATATTATTATATAGTGCTCTGTTTTATGTTTTGATTAAAGTATTTCTATCTTTAACGGAGATTTTGTCGATATTGCATTTCTGGAGGAAAAAAGTCAATTATAGAGGTTACGATTTCGACCTTTTGCCGGGTCGGCAGCACCACGCCTAGGGTCTGTAAAAACGGGGGGAATCCCAATAAGGAAACTGCATCAAAACATTGTATGTTTTTTGTGTTATGAGTGTCAAGAAGTTAGTTTGTCCATTACGCCCAGTCGGGTCGTCTTTTGTCGTCAAGTATGGCTTTCGTAGAGATTGCAGCTGCTGTTTTGGGACATTTCAAAGGAATTGCAGCAAAACAATTCAGATAAGTGACGTTGTGCATACGCTGCTGCAATGAGTCGACTTAAATTCATCATGTTTTTGCTGCGCGTTGATCCTTCTCCTGTCCATCAGCTTCCAGATTCGTCTATGCTGGTCCTAGTGGGTGGCGTCCTTCGCGTCTTCATCGTGGGGGTCAGCAGGAATACGTCGTCAAAAGGTTTATTCGTCCGGATTTCTTGCTTGTATAATTAAGGCCATTAATATATCAATTTTCTTTTCCAGATTGTCAACTCTATTTGCCAGTTTAATGACTGGGTCGTCGGGTTGGCTATTTGCTGGAAGAGTGTTGATATTTTGTGGTGAGGGCGTTGTCTCCTTAACTATCTTTGCCTTCAGATTTGCCAAAGCAGCT
Organism: Drosophila santomea; assembly: GCF_016746245.2. Classification (NCBI taxonomy): domain Eukaryota; kingdom Metazoa; phylum Arthropoda; class Insecta; order Diptera; family Drosophilidae; genus Drosophila; species Drosophila santomea. The sequence goes on from NC_053019.2 coordinate 28,921,017, forward strand.
CTGCTCGTTGTCGGGGGGCTGTCGTCTTTTCCCTGTTTGTGCTCCATAGCTTTTTCTACATTTTTTTGTTCCTTTCGTAGCCCGTTCTGGAATTTTTCCAGGTGCCTTTGCGCTGGGTTTCTAGTCATATTTGGGGCCTTTACCTTGAGATTGGTCCTGCTATTTGTGGAGGCCTTGTTTGCACTCCGGCGCCATTTATTTAGGCGTTTTTGGATGGCAACTTCATGTGAAGAAAGGTGCGGTAGGTTTGGCCTACTATCCTTCACATTTTGCCGGAACGGGTTCATTGCAGACTTCCTGGCGGCTTCCTTTCGGGCTTCGGCAATTTCGGTACTATAGGGTAGTCGGGGGGTCTTGTTGAAAGGGGGGCGGGGCTGACGTTCGTTATTCTTGCTTTTTGCGTCCATTATTGTCCTAATTTTGTGAAAATCTATCCTGTTGACTGCTAATTTTTGCTTCTCTGCCTTATAGGCAGGGCACCCCTTATATGCGCTGATGTGGTTTCCTTGGCAGTTTGAACAGGTGGCGGGGGTTGATCTTGGCTTAGTGCACTCACTAGACCAATGCTGGCCAGCGCACTTCATGCACCTTGGGGGCTTCATACATGTGTTCCTAGCATGCCTGAAACCCTGGCACCTGAAACACTGGACCGGTTCCCTCGTCCTGTTTTTCCTTTCGATTTCCACTTTTTGTCCTCCTAGCTGTTTAATGGAGAGGATCCTAAGGTGGCTTCCGTCCATGGCCGAGACAATTTCTATCTCGTGCATCCGCATCGGACCACCAGTTGCAGGATTTGTCATGTTCCTTGTGAACTTAGTCTGGTGGCCGAGCTTCTGCAGCTCGCTGGTGATCCACGAGCAAGGGGTAGAGGGGTGCAGGTGACGAATAACAACTCTGAAACCCCTTTCAGATTTATTCTGGTTTGAATAGTATGGGATGCCACTTTTAGCTAGTATGTCTTTAATTGTTCTATGTGCAGTCAAGTCTTTAGCCTGAATAGTTACACCGTTTCCTATAGACGTTTTTGTTGTAAAACTGTCTACCCCTGCTGAGTAATTTAGCTTTTCCAATAGTGGCACGATTTCCCTAACATTTTCTATATGAATAGGGGGGCCCTGCGGCTCTGTGGAACTATTTGCCACGGGGGCAGTTCGGTAGCCGAATTTTTAGGGGGAGGGGGGGCAATTTCAGTTTGCGCCGGTGCGCTGCGTGCAGAGGCCTTTTCACTCTCGACTGGGTGGCGGGGGGCTTTTATTTCCTCGACAATACTTTTGGCCGCCTTACTTTTAAAGATGGGGGTGGCTAGGGGGGGGAAAGGGTTTGGGGTCGCAAAATTGGTGGGCACACATGCTTTTTTATTGGGCGTTTTATAGCTAAAGCTATCCATATCCATGTTGGTATTTGTGCGCTTGCCCGGGGTTTTCGTAATTGGTGCCGGATCAGAGGATGCCACAATTCCTGGACCGGTTCCGGCCACCACTTCCGAAAAACTCATAGGCAGTGCGTTCGTGCTATTGGGGGGTGAATTAAAAAGGTCCCGCTTGGCTGCAGGCCGGTTGAGGGTTCTGGATGCAGATGTGTTACCCATAGAGTGTGTAGTGGTGACTTTGGAATTTAAATTAGCCTGAACAGGGGAAAACAAAGAAGCGCCTTTCAGTTGGGGGGAGATGCTTTTCTTTTTTGTAGTTTCCGCGAGAATGGTGGGTTTCTTTTTTAAGCTTAGTTTGGAAATGTCAGGTTTAGGATACAAGTTTTGGAAAAAAGTATTGCGAGTTATAAATTTATGTTGTGTTTCACCTTGGTTGTGGTCCCTGCTATTGTCATATATATTGGCTAGTTTATGTAGTGTGTCAGCATTTGCAAGCGCGGGACTTTTTGAGCGGCTGTTTGTGCTTATGTTAATAACCTTGCTTGTGTGTGTAGGTGAGAGAGAGTGAGGGGAAATGCTTTTAGAGCCAATTTTTGTAGATGTGCTGAGGTTTCTCTCCATGCTGTTGTCTTCATGTGTGGGGAAAGGGAAATTTCTAAGAGCGCCGCTCTTTTTGTCATCCGTGTTGGTATTAGTAATTTCAGCTGCATTGGTGTTGTGAGCTGTTGTCAATTTTTTCCCCCTATTTGTATGTGTGATAGAAAGAGGGGAAACCACTGGCCCATTTGAGACGCTACTTTTGGCGCCAGCTGTTTCTTTATTAGTATTAGTAAGGAAGAGCGGGTCTTTTTGGGCATTTTTGTTTTCTCTATTCTCTTTCCCCTTATATGTAAGTGAATTTATAATTTTTATAGCAGCCTCGGAAGGGTTTTTTAGACTGTTAATTGCAGAGTTGGAAGGCGATTTTTTCATGTTTATTATACTGATATTAAACTGAGAGTTGTTAGAATTATGGGACATGGGCGAGATTTCCAGATAGAAAGGGGTATTTTGACTTTCTGGGCTCGAGAAAAGAGAGAGCGCCTCGTCATTTGAAGAGTCGTCAGAGAGTATTACATGGGCCATAATATCTGCTGACTATATGTAAAGGAACGATACTTTTTGTGGTATAAATACCCTGACTTTGGTTTTGGCGGGTCCTTTGGTACAATTCCTTTTCTTTGCTAGTCCTTCTTTGCCTCTTTTTTGCGTTCTTCCTTCTTTGCGACGTTAGTGTTCTTCTTTATGGCTCTTCTTTCTGGTTCCTCTTTATAGCTCCTCTTTATGGTTCTTCTTTATGGCTCCTCTTCTTTAATAAAATCTGCAGCTCGCTGAGTTTGTCGATTTGTCTCAAAGTATTTCACCGGAAAAAACCGAATTTATATGCTTTTTATATGTTTATTTTAATTGTTTATTTTAATTGTTTGTCGTATTGTTTCTGTATAAATTTTACGGCCGGGAATTTTTTGTCTTTTCACTTGTGGAGATTTTCACTTAAATGTCCCGTTTATTTTTCGTTTGCTTTGTACTTTCGATTGTATTTTAAATTGTAATTGTTATAAACAATTTTAGGCAATTTAAAATATTTTTTATTAACTTTGCTATTTGAACTTTGCTTTTGTCTTTTCACTTGTGGAGATTTTCACTTAATGTCCCGTTTATTTTTCGTTTGCTTTGTACTTTCGATTGTATTTTAAATTGTAATTGTTATAAACAATTTTAGGCAATTTAAAATATTTTTTATTAACTTTGCTATTTGAACTTTGTTTTTTTTTTTTACGTTTCTGGTGAAAGTACTTTTTTTTTTTTTGACGTTTCTGGTGAAAGTACGGAGACAGAATGATTTATTTCTGCCCCGCATCCACGCATTTATTTGCCTGTGATTACACAGAGTGCAATATCTAGGTACAATTATTTTCGTTTTTGAATTTGTACATTTGTGGGGATGAGTGTGGGGGTTGGACAGGTGTGGTAAGTATACATGGTTTGGTATTTTCTTACTTATAAACATTGCGTGGATGGTAACATTAACATATGGTTTTTGTTTGTTTACATTTTAAAGGTTTAGGAAATTTGCATTTGTCAGTTAATTTAAGTTTTAAAATTTGTATTGTTTCTATTTTCAGATGCCCCCGCCAGAAGGACGGAAGCATCGAGCCTCGGGAGTCATTGCCGGTGGGGAAAGGGAGTTGTTTGTCCCAGTTATTTGGAGCCGCAGGCTGCGCGCCAATTTAAAAAGAGTTGGGCCAGCGTTTCTGGTATGTATTCATGGTGTAAATTTAAGCCGGCTGTCAAATGTGGTACTTTTTACCACCACAGCGGCCGTTATTTTGCGTTTGAGTATTCATTTTTGTTACAGCAATTTCACCAGTCGTCAGTGTTTTTATTTTCGTGTTTAGATCCCGCGCCGCCGTCAATTTAGGTTTAGTTTGCAGGAGGCTGCCAACCCGCCCATGGGTCTCATCTCCAGCCGTCAAATGGTCCAAAGCGCAGTGGATTCCCGCGCCGCCGTCTTATTCCTAGGTCCAGGGAGTTGCTGCATTTCAGCTGGAGTTCTTCAATGCGTAGTGGATTCCCGCGTCGCCGTTTTAATCCGGGTCCAGGGAGTTGCTGCACATCAGCTGGAGTTCATCAATGTGTCGGCGAGAGCGTCGTCATTGCTTTGGAGTCACCAGGGTCGTCGCTTCTGTGGGTCGTCTCGCCAGGGAAAGGAGGCATCTTATGGACGCCGGGCCAAGATGCTTTGCTTTGGGCCGACGCTCGTAAATGTCCATGGAATTGGATGCAGAAAATTGGATTAGATAAGTATATCTATGTGTTTAGTTTTGTTTTGTCTGATTTTAGTTTTTGTCTTTTCTTTTGCAGGTCCAGATTGTCCAGGATTTTAAATTTGTCCAGTGGGATTTGGAAAGGAAAGCGATGCCATGGATTTATAAGAAGCATCGTTGGGGAGGTTCATGTATGTCGGTAGGTTTGTATATACATTTAGTGTTCTGTTGATGTTAGTTAATTTTGTACTTTTTCAGGGATATTTTCATTATACCACTACTATTATAAAGAGGTCGAATTTGAGGGTCACCATTTTGGCCTTTTGCCGGGCCGGCAGCGCCACACCCAGAATTCAGAAGGGCGAGGGGGCATTCCGACATGGAAACGGCATCAAAACATTATACGTTTTTAATGTTTTAGGTGCCAAAGACATCGTATTTTGTTGCGTCTAGTAGGTAAGTTGTAGATTTCGTCGTTTTATGCTTTTATTGATTTGTTATTCTTTTTCAGGGATATTGTAGTTGCTACCGGGAAAAAAGTTGAATTCAGGGGTCACGATTTTGACCTTTTGCCGGGTCGGCAGCGCCGCACCAAGGGTCAATAAAATCGAGGGTGCTTCTTGACATGGGGACGGCATCGAAACTTTGTGCATTTTTATATATATTATTATATATTACACTGTTATGTGTTTTGATTAAATTATTACAATCTTTAACGGAGATTTCGTCAATATTGCATTTCTGAGGGAAAAAAGTCAGTTTTAGAGGTTTCTATTTCGACCTTTTTTTTTTTGACGTTTCTGGTGAAAGTACGGAGACAGAATGATTTATTTCTGCCCCGCATCCACGCATTTATTTGCCTGTGATTACACAGAGTGCAATATCTAGGTACAATTATTTTCGTTTTTGAATTTGTACATTTGTGGGGATGAGTGTGAGGGTTGGACAGGTGTGGTAAGTATACATGGTTTGGTATTTTCTTACTTATAAACATTGCGTGGATGGTAACATTAACATATGGTTTTTGTTTGTTTACATTTTAAAGGTTTAGAAATTTGCATTTGTCAATTAATTTAAATTTTAAAATTTGTATTGTTTCTATTTTCAGATGCCCCCGCCAGAAGGACGGAAGCATCGAGCCTCAGGAGTCATTGCCGGTGGGGAAAGGGAGTTGTTTGTCCCAGTTATTTGGAGCCGCAGGCTGCGCGCCAATTTAAAAAAGAGTTGGGCCAGCGTTTCTGGTATGTATTCATGGTGTAAATTTTAAGCCGGCTGTCAAATGTGGTACTTTTTACCACCGTTACCGGCCGTTATTTTGCGTTTGAGTATTCATTTTTGTTACAGCAATTTCACCAGTCGTCAGTGTTTTTATTTTCGTGTTTAGATCCCGCGCCGCTGTCAATTTAGGTTTAAGTTTGCAGGAGGCTGCCAACCCGCCCATGGGTCTCATCTCCAGCCGTCAAATGGTCCAAAGCGCGGTGGATTCCCGCGCCGCCGTCTTATTCCTAGGTCCAGGGAGTTGCTGCATTTCAGCTGGAGTTCTTCAATGCGTAGTGGATTCCCGCGTCGCTGTTTTATTCCAGGGTCCAGGGAGTTTCTGCACTTCAGCTGGAGTTCATCAATGTGTCGGCGAGAGCGTCGTCATTGCTTTGGAGTCACCAGGGTCGTCGCTTCTGTGGGTCGTCTCGCCAGGGAAAGGAGGCATCTTATGGACGCCGGGCCAAGATGCTTTGCTTTGGGCCGACGCTCGTAAATGTCCATGGAATTGGATGCAGAAAATTGGATTAGATAAGTATATCTATGTGTTTAGTTTTGTTTTGTCTGATTTTAGTTTTTGTCTTTTCTTTTTCAGGTCCAGATTGTCCAGGATTTTTCAGATTTGTCCGGTGGGATTTGGGAAGGAAACATTGCCATGGATTTATGATAATCATCGTTTGGGAGGTTCGTATGTGTCAGTAGGTTTGTATATACATTTAATTTTCTGATGTAGTTAATTTATTTTGTTCTTTTTCAGGGATTTTGTCTGTATATCGTTGCTGCCCGGAAAAAGTCGAATTTAAGGGTCACGATATTGACCTCTTGCCGGGTCGGCAGCGCCGCTCCCAGGATACAGGAGGACGAGGGGGCATTCCAACATGGAAACGGCATTAAAACATTTTACGTTTTTAATGTTTTAGGTGCAAAAAAAAAAAAAAAAATAATCATTGTCCTTGCGCCGAGTCGGGAAGTAGTAAGTTGCGTAGTTTACGCTTTTATTAATTTATTTTGTTCTTTTTCAGGGATATTTTAGTATACTGTTGCTACCAGGAAAAAGTCGAATTCGAGGGTCACGATTTTGACCTTTTGCCGGGTCAGCAGCGCCGCACTTAGGACTCGGAAGGACGAGGGGGCATCCCAGTATGGAAACGGCATCAAAACATTATACGTTTTGTATGTTTTGGATGCAAAAATCGTCGTTTTCCATTTCACTGGGTCGGGAAATGGTAAGTTGCGTAGCTTTGTGTTTTTATAAATTTGTTTTATAAATTGTTTTGTAATTTTTCAGGGACTTTGTCTGTATACCGTTGCTGCCAGAAAATGTCGAATTCAAGGGTCGCGAAATTGACCCTTTGTCAGGCCAGCAGCGCCGCACCTAGGGTTCAGAAGGACAAAGGGGCACCCCGATATGGAGACGGCATCTAAACATTATAGGTTTTTAATGTTTTAGGTGCCAAATACTTCATTTTCCGTTGCGCCTAGTAGGGAAGTAGTAGGTTGCGTAGTTTTATGCTTTTATTAATTTGTTATTCTTTTTCAGGGACATTGTCAGTATAATCAACGCTACCAGGAAAAATTTGAATTTAAGGGTCGCGATTTTGACCTTTTGCCGGGTCGGCAGCGCCGCGCCAAGGGTCAATAAAATCGAGGGAGCTTCTTGACATAGGGACGGCATCAAAACATTGTGAATTTTTATATATATTATTATATAGTACTCTGTTTTATGTTTTGATTAAATTATTTCAATCTTTAACAAAGATTTTGTCATTATTGCATTTCTGTGGGAAAAAAGTCAAATTCAAGGGTTACGATTTCGACCTTTTGCCGGGTCGGCAGCACCACGCCTAGGGTCTGTAAAAACGTGGGGGAATCCCAATAAGGAGACTGCGTCAAAACATTAGTCAAAAATTAGTTTTTTTTAATTACGCCAAGTTGGGTCGTCCTTTGCCGTCCAGTATGGCTTTCGTAGAGATTTCAGCTGTTATTTCAGGACATTGTTTCTGGGCATTTCAAAGGATCTGCAGCAAAAAATTCAGAAAAGTGACGTTTTGCATACGCTGCTGCAATGAGTCGACTTAAATTCATCATGTTTATGCCGCGCGTTGATCCTTCTCCTGTCCATCTACTTCCAGATTCATCTGTGCGGGTCCTAGTGGGTGGCATCCTTCACGTCTTCTTCGTAGGGGTCAGCAGGAATACATCGTCAAGAGGTTTTAGTCCGGATTGCTTGCTGGTGAGTGTCGTTTTAATATTTTATATATTATTATATATAGTTATTTCCTTGTTTACAGGTTGTCAAGAGGGAGATTTGGCGAGTTTCTGCCACTAGGACATAGTTGCTAAAAACGCCGTCGGAGTCTTTTTCTTTTCAGTCTTTTAACAGTTTTGTTTTAATTACAGTTACATCGACGTTTCCATGTCTGGGTCATTTTGTCTTCCTTGTATAATTAAAGCCATTAAAATATCAATCTTCTTTTCCAAATTGTCGACTCTATTTGCTAGTTTAATGACTGGGTCGTCGGGGTGACTATTTTTCGGAAGAGTGTTGGTATTTTGGGGTGAGGGCGTTGTCTCCTTCACAATCCTTGGCTTCAGGTTTGCCATAGCAGCTCTACTCGTTGTCGGGGGGCTGTCGTGATTTCCCTGTTTGCGCTCCATTTTTTTTTCTACATTTTTCTGTTCCTTATGCACATTTTGATCATTTCGAAGCCTGTTCTGGAATTTTTCCAGATGTCTTTGCGCTGAGTTTCTAGTCATGTTTGGGGCCTTGACCTTGGCCCTGCCATTTGTGGAGGACTTGTTTGCATTCCGGCGCCATTTATTTAGGCGTTTTTGGATGGCAGCTTCATGTGAAGAAAAGTGTGGTAGATTTGGTCTACTATCCTTCACATTTTGCCGGAACGGGTTCATTGCAGACTTCCTGGCGGCTTCCTTTCGGGCTTCGGCCATTTCGGTACTATAAGGTAGTCGGGGGGTCTTGTTGAAAAGGGGGGGGGCTGACGTTCGTTATTGTTGCTTTTTGCGTCCATTATTGTCCTAATTTTGTGAAAATCTATTCTATTAACTGCTAATTTTTGCTTCTCTGCCTTATAGGCAGGGCACCCCTTATATGCGCTGATGTGGTTTCCTTGGCAGTTTGAACAGGTGGCGGGGGTTGATCTTGGCTTAGTGCACTCACTAGACCAATGCTGGCCAGCGCACTTCATGCACCTTGGGGGCTTCATACATGTGTTCCTAGCATGCCTGAAGCCCTGGCACCTGAAACACTGGACCGGTTCCCTCGTCCTGTTTTTCCTTTCTATTTCCACTTTTTGTCCGCCAAGCTGTTTGATGGAGAGGATCCGAAGGTGGCTTCCGTCCACGGCCGAGACAATTTCTATCTCATGCATCCGCATCGGGCCACCAGTTGCAGGATTTGTCATGTTCCTTGTGAACTTAGTCTGGAGGCCGAGCTTCTGCAGCTCGCTAGTGATCCACGAGCAAGGGGTAGAGGGGTGCAGGTGACGAATAACAACTCTGAAACCCCTTTCAGATTTATTCTGGTTTGAATAGAATGGGATACCACTTTTAGCTAGTATGTCTTTAATTGTTCTATGTGCAGTCAAGTCTTTCGCCTGAATAGTTACACCGTTTCCTATAGACGTTTTTGTTGTAAAACTGTCTACCCCTGCTGAGTAATTTAGCTTTTCCAGTAGTGGCACAATTTCCCTAACATTTTCTATATGAATAGGGGGGCCCTGCGGCTCTGTGGCACTATTTGCCACGGGGGCAGTTCGGTAGCCGAATTTTTAGGGGGAGGGGGGGCAATTTCAGTTTGCGCCGGTGCGCTGCGTGCAGAGGCCTTTTCACTCTCGACTGGGTGGCGGGGGGCTTTTATTTCCTCGACAATACTTTTGGCCGCCTTACTTTTAAAGATGGGGGTGGCTAGGGGGGGGAAAGGGTTTGGGGTCGCAAAATTGGTGGGCACACATGCTTTTTTATTGGGCGTTTTATAGCTAAAGCTATCCATGTCCATGTTGGTATTTGGGCGCTTGCCCGGGGTTTTCGTAATTGGTGCCGGATCAGAGGATGCCACAATTCCTGGACCGGTTCCGGCCACCACTTCCGAAAAACTCATAGGCAGTGCGTTCGTGCTATTGGGGGGTGAATTAAAAAGGTCCCGCTTGGCTGCAGGCCGGTTGAGGGTTCTGGATGCAGATGTGTTACCCATAGAGTGAGTAGTGGTGACTTTGGAATTTAAATTAGCCTGAACAGGGGAAAACAAAGAAGCGCCTTTCAGTTGGGGGGAGATGCTTTTCTTTTTTGTAGTTTCCGCGAGAATGGTGGGTTTCTTTTTTAAGCTTAGTTTGGAAATGTCAGGTTTAGGATACAAGTTTTGGAAAAAAGTATTGCGAGTTATAAATTTATGTTGTGTTTCACCTTGGTTGTGGTCCCTGCTATTGTCATATATATTGGCTAGTTTATGTAGTGTGTCAGCATTTGCAAGCGCGGGACTTTTTGAGCGGCTGTTTGTGCTTATGTTAATAACCTTGCTTGTGTGTGTAGGTGAGAGAGAGTGAGGGGAAATGCTTTTAGAGCCAATTTTTGTAGATGTGCTGAGGTTTCTCTCCATGCTGTTGTCTTCATGTGTGGGGAAAGGGAAATTTCTAAGAGCGCCGCTCTTTTTGTCATCCGTGTTGGTATTAGTAATTTCAGCTGCATTGGTGTTGTGAGCTGTTGTCAATTTTTTCCCCCTATTTGTATGTGTGATAGAAAGAGGGGAAACCACTGGCCCATTTGAGACGCTACTTTTGGCGCCAGCTGTTTCTTTATTAGTATTAGTAAGGAAGAGCGGGTCTTTTTGGGCATTTTTGTTTTCTCTATTCTCTTTCCCCTTATATGTAAGTGAATTTATAATTTTTATAGCAGCCTCGGAAGGGTTTTTTAGACTGTTAATTGCAGAGTTGGAAGGCGATTTTTTCATGTTTATTATACTGATATTAAACTGAGAGTTGTTAGAATTATGGGACATGGGCGAGATTTCCAGGTAGAAAGGGGTATTTTGACTTTCTGGGCTCGAGAAAAGAGAGAGCGCCTCGTCATTTGAAGAGTCGTCAGAGAGTATTACATGGGCCATAATATCTGCTGACTATATGTAAAGGAACGATACTTTTTGTGGTATAAATACCCTGACTTTGGTTTTGGCGGGTCCTTTGGTACAATTCCTTTTCTTTGCTAGTCCTTCTTTGCCTCTTTTTTGCGTTCTTCCTTCTTTGCGACGTTAGTGTTCTTCTTTATGGCTCTTCTTTCTGGTTCCTCTTTATAGCTCCTCTTTATGGTTCTTCTTTATGGCTCCTCTTCTTTAATAAAATCTGCAGCTCGCTGAGTTTGTCGATTTGTCTCAAAGTATTTCACCGGAAAAAACCGAATTTATATGCTTTTTAATATGTTTATTTTAATTGTTTATTTTAATTGTTTGTCGTATTGTTTCTGTATAAATTTTACGGCCGGGAATTTTTTGTCTTTTCACTTGTGGAGATTTTCACTTAAATGTCCCGTTTATTTTTCGTTTGCTTTGTACTTTCGATTGTATTTTAAATTGTAATTGTTATAAACAATTTTAGGCAATTTAAAATATTTTTTATTAACTTTGCTATTTGAACTTTGCTTTTGTCTTTTCACTTGTGGAGATTTTCACTTAATTGTCCCGTTTATTTTTCGTTTGCTTTGTACTTTCGATTGTATTTTAAATTGTAATTGTTATAAACAATTTTAGGCAATTTAAAATATTTTTTATTAACTTTGCTATTTGAACTTTGCTTTTTTTTTTTTGACGTTTCTGGTGAAAGTACGGAGACAGAATGATTTATTTCTGCCCCGCATCCACGCATTTATTTGCCTGTGATTACACAGAGTGCAATATCTAGGTACAATTATTTTCGTTTTTGAATTTGTACATTTGTGGGGATGAGTGTGAGGGTTGGACAGGTGTGGTAAGTATACATGGTTTGGTATTTTCTTACTTATAAACATTGCGTGGATGGTAACATTAACATATGGTTTTTGTTTGTTTACATTTTAAAGGTTTAGAAATTTGCATTTGTCAATTAATTTAAATTTTAAAATTTGTATTGTTTCTATTTTCAGATGCCCCCGCCAGAAGGACGGAAGCATCGAGCCTCAGGAGTCATTGCCGGTGGGGAAAGGGAGTTGTTTGTCCCAGTTATTTGGAGCCGCAGGCTGCGCGCCAATTTAAAAAAGAGTTGGGCCAGCGTTTCTGGTATGTATTCATGGTGTAAATTTTAAGCCGGCTGTCAAATGTGGTACTTTTTACCACCGTTACCGGCCGTTATTTTGCGTTTGAGTATTCATTTTTGTTACAGCAATTTCACCAGTCGTCAGTGTTTTTATTTTCGTGTTTAGATCCCGCGCCGCCGTCAATTTAGGTTTAAGTTTGCAGGAGGCTGCCAACCCGCCCATGGGTCTCATCTCCAGCCGTCAAATGGTCCAAAGCGCGGTGGATTCCCGCGCCGCCGTCTTATTCCTAGGTCCAGGGAGTTGCTGCATTTCAGCTGGAGTTCTTCAATGCGTAGTGGATTCCCGCGTCGCTGTTTTATTCCAGGGTCCAGGGAGTTTCTGCACTTCAGCTGGAGTTCATCAATGTGTCGGCGAGAGCGTCGTCATTGCTTTGGAGTCACCAGGGTCGTCGCTTCTGTGGGTCGTCTCGCCAGGGAAAGGAGGCATCTTATGGACGCCGGGCCAAGATGCTTTGCTTTGGGCCGACGCTCGTAAATGTCCATGGAATTGGATGCAGAAAATTGGATTAGATAAGTATATCTATGTGTTTAGTTTTGTTTTGTCTGATTTTAGTTTTTGTCTTTTCTTTTTCAGGTCCAGATTGTCCAGGATTTTTCAGATTTGTCCGGTGGGATTTGGGAAGGAAACATTGCCATGGATTTATGATAATCATCGTTTGGGAGGTTCGTATGTGTCAGTAGGTTTGTATATACATTTAATTTTCTGATGTAGTTAATTTATTTTGTTCTTTTTCAGGGATTTTGTCTGTATATCGTTGCTGCCCGGATAGCTAAAGCTATCCATGTCCATGTTGGTATTTGGGCGCTTGCCCGGGGTTTTCGTAATTGGTGCCGGATCAGAGGATGCCACAATTCCTGGACCGGTTCCGGCCACCACTTCCGAAAAACTCATAGGCAGTGCGTTCGTGCTATTGGGGGGTGAATTAAAAAGGTCCCGCTTGGCTGCAGGCCGGTTGAGGGTTCTGGATGCAGATGTGTTACCCATAGAGTGAGTAGTGGTGACTTTGGAATTTAAATTAGCCTGAACAGGGGAAAACAAAGAAGCGCCTTTCAGTTGGGGGGAGATGCTTTTCTTTTTTGTAGTTTCCGCGAGAATGGTGGGTTTCTTTTTTAAGCTTAGTTTGGAAATGTCAGGTTTAGGATACAAGTTTTGGAAAAAAGTATTGCGAGTTATAAATTTATGTTGTGTTTCACCTTGGTTGTGGTCCCTGCTATTGTCATATATATTGGCTAGTTTATGTAGTGTGTCAGCATTTGCAAGCGCGGGACTTTTTGAGCGGCTGTTTGTGCTTATGTTAATAACCTTGCTTGTGTGTGTAGGTGAGAGAGAGTGAGGGGAAATGCTTTTAGAGCCAATTTTTGTAGATGTGCTGAGGTTTCTCTCCATGCTGTTGTCTTCATGTGTGGGGAAAGGGAAATTTCTAAGAGCGCCGCTCTTTTTGTCATCCGTGTTGGTATTAGTAATTTCAGCTGCATTGGTGTTGTGAGCTGTTGTCAATTTTTTCCCCCTATTTGTATGTGTGATAGAAAGAGGGGAAACCACTGGCCCATTTGAGACGCTACTTTTGGCGCCAGCTGTTTCTTTATTAGTATTAGTAAGGAAGAGCGGGTCTTTTTGGGCATTTTTGTTTTCTCTATTCTCTTTCCCCTTATATGTAAGTGAATTTATAATTTTTATAGCAGCCTCGGAAGGGTTTTTTAGACTGTTAATTGCAGAGTTGGAAGGCGATTTTTTCATGTTTATTATACTGATATTAAACTGAGAGTTGTTAGAATTATGGGACATGGGCGAGATTTCCAGGTAGAAAGGGGTATTTTGACTTTCTGGGCTCGAGAAAAGAGAGAGCGCCTCGTCATTTGAAGAGTCGTCAGAGAGTATTACATGGGCCATAATATCTGCTGACTATATGTAAAGGAACGATACTTTTTGTGGTATAAATACCCTGACTTTGGTTTTGGCGGGTCCTTTGGTACAATTCCTTTTCTTTGCTAGTCCTTCTTTGCCTCTTTTTTGCGTTCTTCCTTCTTTGCGACGTTAGTGTTCTTCTTTATGGCTCTTCTTTCTGGTTCCTCTTTATAGCTCCTCTTTATGGTTCTTCTTTATGGCTCCTCTTCTTTAATAAAATCTGCAGCTCGCTGAGTTTGTCGATTTGTCTCAAAGTATTTCACCGGAAAAAACCGAATTTATATGCTTTTTAATATGTTTATTTTAATTGTTTATTTTAATTGTTTGTCGTATTGTTTCTGTATAAATTTTACGGCCGGGAATTTTTTGTCTTTTCACTTGTGGAGATTTTCACTTAAATGTCCCGTTTATTTTTCGTTTGCTTTGTACTTTCGATTGTATTTTAAATTGTAATTGTTATAAACAATTTTAGGCAATTTAAAATATTTTTTATTAACTTTGCTATTTGAACTTTGCTTTTGTCTTTTCACTTGTGGAGATTTTCACTTAATTGTCCCGTTTATTTTTCGTTTGCTTTGTACTTTCGATTGTATTTTAAATTGTAATTGTTATAAACAATTTTAGGCAATTTAAAATATTTTTTATTAACTTTGCTATTTGAACTTTGCTTTTTTTTTTTTGACGTTTCTGGTGAAAGTACGGAGACAGAATGATTTATTTCTGCCCCGCATCCACGCATTTATTTGCCTGTGATTACACAGAGTGCAATATCTAGGTACAATTATTTTCGTTTTTGAATTTGTACATTTGTGGGGATGAGTGTGAGGGTTGGACAGGTGTGGTAAGTATACATGGTTTGGTATTTTCTTACTTATAAACATTGCGTGGATGGTAACATTAACATATGGTTTTTGTTTGTTTACATTTTAAAGGTTTAGAAATTTGCATTTGTCAATTAATTTAAATTTTAAAATTTGTATTGTTTCTATTTTCAGATGCCCCCGCCAGAAGGACGGAAGCATCGAGCCTCAGGAGTCATTGCCGGTGGGGAAAGGGAGTTGTTTGTCCCAGTTATTTGGAGCCGCAGGCTGCGCGCCAATTTAAAAAAGAGTTGGGCCAGCGTTTCTGGTATGTATTCATGGTGTAAATTTTAAGCCGGCTGTCAAATGTGGTACTTTTTACCACCGTTACCGGCCGTTATTTTGCGTTTGAGTATTCATTTTTGTTACAGCAATTTCACCAGTCGTCAGTGTTTTTATTTTCGTGTTTAGATCCCGCGCCGCCGTCAATTTAGGTTTAAGTTTGCAGGAGGCTGCCAACCCGCCCATGGGTCTCATCTCCAGCCGTCAAATGGTCCAAAGCGCGGTGGATTCCCGCGCCGCCGTCTTATTCCTAGGTCCAGGGAGTTGCTGCATTTCAGCTGGAGTTCTTCAATGCGTAGTGGATTCCCGCGTCGCTGTTTTATTCCAGGGTCCAGGGAGTTTCTGCACTTCAGCTGGAGTTCATCAATGTGTCGGCGAGAGCGTCGTCATTGCTTTGGAGTCACCAGGGTCGTCGCTTCTGTGGGTCGTCTCGCCAGGGAAAGGAGGCATCTTATGGACGCCGGGCCAAGATGCTTTGCTTTGGGCCGACGCTCGTAAATGTCCATGGAATTGGATGCAGAAAATTGGATTAGATAAGTATATCTATGTGTTTAGTTTTGTTTTGTCTGATTTTAGTTTTTGTCTTTTCTTTTTCAGGTCCAGATTGTCCAGGATTTTTCAGATTTGTCCGGTGGGATTTGGGAAGGAAACATTGCCATGGATTTATGATAATCATCGTTTGGGAGGTTCGTATGTGTCAGTAGGTTTGTATATACATTTAATTTTCTGATGTAGTTAATTTATTTTGTTCTTTTTCAGGGATTTTGTCTGTATATCGTTGCTGCCCGGAAAAAGTCGAATTTAAGGGTCACGATATTGACCTCTTGCCGGGTCGGCAGCGCCGCTCCCAGGATACAGGAGGACGAGGGGGCATTCCAACATGGAAACGGCATTAAAACATTTTACGTTTTTAATGTTTTAGGTGCAAAAAAAAAAAAAAAAAAAAAAAAAATAATCATTGTCCTTGCGCCGAGTCGGGAAGTAGTAAGTTGCGTAGTTTACGCTTTTATTAATTTATTTTGTTCTTTTTCAGGGATATTTTAGTATACTGTTGCTACCAGGAAAAAGTCGAATTCGAGGGTCACGATTTTGACCTTTTGCCGGGTCAGCAGCGCCGCACTTAGGACTCGGAAGGACGAGGGGGCATCCCAGTATGGAAACGGCATCAAAACATTATACGTTTTGTATGTTTTGGATGCAAAAATCGTCGTTTTCCATTTCACTGGGTCGGGAAATGGTAAGTTGCGTAGCTTTGTGTTTTTATAAATTTGTTTTATAAATTGTTTTGTAATTTTTCAGGGACTTTGTCTGTATACCGTTGCTGCCAGAAAATGTCGAATTCAAGGGTCGCGAAATTGACCCTTTGTCAGGCCAGCAGCGCCGCACCTAGGGTTCAGAAGGACAAAGGGGCACCCCGATATGGAGACGGCATCTAAACATTATAGGTTTTTAATGTTTTAGGTGCCAAATACTTCATTTTCCGTTGCGCCTAGTAGGGAAGTAGTAGGTTGCGTAGTTTTATGCTTTTATTAATTTGTTATTCTTTTTCAGGGACATTGTCAGTATAATCAACGCTACCAGGAAAAATTTGAATTTAAGGGTCGCGATTTTGACCTTTTGCCGGGTCGGCAGCGCCGCGCCAAGGGTCAATAAAATCGAGGGAGCTTCTTGACATAGGGACGGCATCAAAACATTGTGAATTTTTATATATATTATTATATAGTACTCTGTTTTATGTTTTGATTAAATTATTTCAATCTTTAACAAAGATTTTGTCATTATTGCATTTCTGTGGGAAAAAAGTCAAATTCAAGGGTTACGATTTCGACCTTTTGCCGGGTCGGCAGCACCACGCCTAGGGTCTGTAAAAACGTGGGGGAATCCCAATAAGGAGACTGCGTCAAAACATTGTATGTTTTTTGTGTTCTAAATGCCAAAAAATTAGTTTTTTTTAATTACGCCAAGTTGGGTCGTCCTTTGCCGTCCAGTATGGCTTTCGTAGAGATTTCAGCTGTTATTTCAGGACATTGTTTCTGGGCATTTCAAAGGATCTGCAGCAAAAAATTCAGAAAAGTGACGTTTTGCATACGCTGCTGCAATGAGTCGACTTAAATTCATCATGTTTATGCCGCGCGTTGATCCTTCTCCTGTCCATCTACTTCCAGATTCATCTGTGCGGGTCCTAGTGGGTGGCATCCTTCACGTCTTCTTCGTAGGGGTCAGCAGGAATACATCGTCAAGAGGTTTTAGTCCGGATTGCTTGCTGGTGAGTGTCGTTTTAATATTTTATATATTATTATATATAGTTATTTCCTTGTTTACAGGTTGTCAAGAGGGAGATTTGGCGAGTTTCTGCCACTAGGACATAGTTGCTAAAAACGCCGTCGGAGTCTTTTTCTTTTCAGTCTTTTAACAGTTTTGTTTTAATTACAGTTACATCGACGTTTCCATGTCTGGGTCATTTTGTCTTCCTTGTATAATTAAAGCCATTAAAATATCAATCTTCTTTTCCAAATTGTCGACTCTATTTGCTAGTTTAATGACTGGGTCGTCGGGGTGACTATTTTTCGGAAGAGTGTTGGTATTTTGGGGTGAGGGCGTTGTCTCCTTCACAATCCTTGGCTTCAGGTTTGCCATAGCAGCTCTACTCGTTGTCGGGGGGCTGTCGTGATTTCCCTGTTTGCGCTCCATTTTTTTTTCTACATTTTTCTGTTCCTTATGCACATTTTGATCATTTCGAAGCCTGTTCTGGAATTTTTCCAGATGTCTTTGCGCTGAGTTTCTAGTCATGTTTGGGGCCTTGACCTTGGCCCTGCCATTTGTGGAGGACTTGTTTGCATTCCGGCGCCATTTATTTAGGCGTTTTTGGATGGCAGCTTCATGTGAAGAAAAGTGTGGTAGATTTGGTCTACTATCCTTCCCATTTTGCCGGAACGGGTTCATTGCAGACTTCCTGGCGGCTTCCTTTCGGGCTTCGGCCATTTCGGTACTATAAGGTAGTCGGGGGGTCTTGTTGAAAAGGGGGGGGGCTGACGTTCGTTATTGTTGCTTTTTGCGTCCATTATTGTCCTAATTTTGTGAAAATCTATTCTATTAACTGCTAATTTTTGCTTCTCTGCCTTATAGGCAGGGCACCCCTTATATGCGCTGATGTGGTTTCCTTGGCAGTTTGAACAGGTGGCGGGGGTTGATCTTGGCTTAGTGCACTCACTAGACCAATGCTGGCCAGCGCACTTCATGCACCTTGGGGGCTTCATACATGTGTTCCTAGCATGCCTGAAGCCCTGGCACCTGAAACACTGGACCGGTTCCCTCGTCCTGTTTTTCCTTTCTATTTCCGTCCACGGCCGAGACAATTTCTATCTCATGCATCCGCATCGGGCCACCAGTTGCAGGATTTGTCATGTTCCTTGTGAACTTAGTCTGGAGGCCGAGCTTCTGCAGCTCGCTAGTGATCCACGAGCAAGGGGTAGAGGGGTGCAGGTGACGAATAACAACTCTGAAACCCCTTTCAGATTTATTCTGGTTTGAATAGAATGGGATACCACTTTTAGCTAGTATGTCTTTAATTGTTCTATGTGCAGTCAAGTCTTTCGCCTGAATAGTTACACCGTTTCCTATAGACGTTTTTGTTGTAAAACTGTCTACCCCTGCTGAGTAATTTAGCTTTTCCAGTAGTGGCACAATTTCCCTAACATTTTCTATATGAATAGGGGGGGCCCTGCGGCTCTGTGGCACTATTTGCCACGGGGGCAGTTCGGTAGCCGAATTTTTAGGGGGAGGGGGGGCAATTTCAGTTTGCGCCGGTGCGCTGCGTGCAGAGGCCTTTTCACTCTCGACTGGGTGGCGGGGGGCTTTTATTTCCTCGACAATACTTTTGGCCGCCTTACTTTTAAAGATGGGGGTGGCTAGGGGGGGAAAGGGTTTGGGGTCGCAAAATTGGTGGGCACACATGCTTTTTTATTGGGCGTTTTATAGCTAAAGCTATCCATGTCCATGTTGGTATTTGGGCGCTTGCCCGGGGTTTTCGTAATTGGTGCCGGATCAGAGGATGCCACAATTCCTGGACCGGTTCCGGCCACCACTTCCGAAAAACTCATAGGCAGTGCGTTCGTGCTATTGGGGGGTGAATTAAAAAGGTCCCGCTTGGCTGCAGGCCGGTTGAGGGTTCTGGATGCAGATGTGTTACCCATAGAGTGAGTAGTGGTGACTTTGGAATTTAAATTAGCCTGAACAGGGGAAAACAAAGAAGCGCCTTTCAGTTGGGGGGAGATGCTTTTCTTTTTTGTAGTTTCCGCGAGAATGGTGGGTTTCTTTTTTAAGCTTAGTTTGGAAATGTCAGGTTTAGGATACAAGTTTTGGAAAAAAGTATTGCGAGTTATAAATTTATGTTGTGTTTCACCTTGGTTGTGGTCCCTGCTATTGTCATATATATTGGCTAGTTTATGTAGTGTGTCAGCATTTGCAAGCGCGGGACTTTTTGAGCGGCTGTTTGTGCTTATGTTAATAACCTTGCTTGTGTGTGTAGGTGAGAGAGAGTGAGGGGAAATGCTTTTAGAGCCAATTTTTGTAGATGTGCTGAGGTTTCTCTCCATGCTGTTGTCTTCATGTGTGGGGAAAGGGAAATTTCTAAGAGCGCCGCTCTTTTTGTCATCCGTGTTGGTATTAGTAATTTCAGCTGCATTGGTGTTGTGAGCTGTTGTCAATTTTTTCCCCCTATTTGTATGTGTGATAGAAAGAGGGGAAACCACTGGCCCATTTGAGACGCTACTTTTGGCGCCAGCTGTTTCTTTATTAGTATTAGTAAGGAAGAGCGGGTCTTTTTGGGCATTTTTGTTTTCTCTATTCTCTTTCCCCTTATATGTAAGTGAATTTATAATTTTTATAGCAGCCTCGGAAGGGTTTTTTAGACTGTTAATTGCAGAGTTGGAAGGCGATTTTTTCATGTTTATTATACTGATATTAAACTGAGAGTTGTTAGAATTATGGGACATGGGCGAGATTTCCAGGTAGAAAGGGGTATTTTGACTTTCTGGGCTCGAGAAAAGAGAGAGCGCCTCGTCATTTGAAGAGTCGTCAGAGAGTATTACATGGGCCATAATATCTGCTGACTATATGTAAAGGAACGATACTTTTTGTGGTATAAATACCCTGACTTTGGTTTTGGCGGGTCCTTTGGTACAATTCCTTTTCTTTGCTAGTCCTTCTTTGCCTCTTTTTTGCGTTCTTCCTTCTTTGCGACGTTAGTGTTCTTCTTTATGGCTCTTCTTTCTGGTTCCTCTTTATAGCTCCTCTTTATGGTTCTTCTTTATGGCTCCTCTTCTTTAATAAAATCTGCAGCTCGCTGAGTTTGTCGATTTGTCTCAAAGTATTTCACCGGAAAAAACCGAATTTATATGCTTTTTAATATGTTTATTTTAATTGTTTATTTTAATTGTTTGTCGTATTGTTTCTGTATAAATTTTACGGCCGGGAATTTTTTGTCTTTTCACTTGTGGAGATTTTCACTTAAATGTCCCGTTTATTTTTCGTTTGCTTTGTACTTTCGATTGTATTTTAAATTGTAATTGTTATAAACAATTTTAGGCAATTTAAAATATTTTTTATTAACTTTGCTATTTGAACTTTGCTTTTGTCTTTTCACTTGTGGAGATTTTCACTTAATTGTCCCGTTTATTTTTCGTTTGCTTTGTACTTTCGATTGTATTTTAAATTGTAATTTTTTGACGTTTCTGGTGAAAGTACGGAGACAGAATGATTTATTTCTGCCCCGCATCCACGCATTTATTTGCCTGTGATTACACAGAGTGCAATATCTAGGTACAATTATTTTCGTTTTTGAATTTGTACATTTGTGGGGATGAGTGTGGGGGTTGGACAGGTGTGGTAAGTATACATGGTTTGGTATTTTCTTACTTAAAAACATTGCGTGGATGGTAACATTAACATATGGTTTTTGTTTGTTTACATTTTAAAGGTTTAGGAAATTTGCATTTGTCAGTTAATTTAAGTTTTAAAATTTGTATTGTTTCTATTTTCAGATGCCCCCGCCAGAAGGACGGAAGCATCGAGCCTCGGGAGTCATTTCCGGTGAGGAAAGGGAGTTGTTTGTCCCAGTTATTTGGAGCCGCAGGCTGCGCGCCAATTTAAAAAGAGTTGGGCCAGCGTTTCTGGTATGTATTCATGGTGTAAATTTAAGCCGGCTGTCAAATGTGGTACTTTTTACCACCACAGCGGCCGTTATTTTGCGTTTGAGTATTCATCTTTGTTACAGCAATTTCACCAGTCGTCAGTGTTTTTATTTTCGTGTTTAGATCCCGCGCCGCCGTCAATTTAGGTTTAGTTTGCAGGAGGCTGCCAACCCGCCCATGGGTCTCATCTCCAGCCGTCAAATGGTCCAAAGCGCAGTGGATTCCCGCGCCGCCGTCTTATTCCTAGGTCCAGGGAGTTGCTGCATTTCAGCTGGAGTTCTTCAATGCGTAGTGGATTCCCGCGTCGCCGTTTTAATCCGGGGTCCAGGGAGTTGCTGCACATCAGCTGGAGTTCATCAATGTGTCGGCGAGAGCGTCGTCATTGCTTTGGAGTCACCAGGGTCGTCGCTTCTGTGGGTCGTCTCGCCAGGGAAAGGAGGCATCTTATGGACGCCGGGCCAAGATGCTTTGCTTTGGGCCGACGCTCGTAAATGTCCATGGAATTGGATGCAGAAAATTGGATTAGATAAGTATATCTATGTGTTTAGTTTTGTTTTGTCTGATTTTAGTTTTTGACTTTTCTTTTGCAGGTCCAGATTGTCCAGGATTTTAAATTTGTCCGGTGGGATTTGGGAAGGAAAGCGATGCCATGGATTTATAAGAAGCATCGTTGGGGAGGTTCGTGTATGTCGGTAGGTTTGTATATACATTTAGTGTTCTGTTGATGTTAGTTAATTTTGTACTTTTTCAGGGATATTTTCATTATACCACTACTATTATAAAGAGGTCGAATTTGAGGGTCACCATTTTGGCCTTTTGCCGGGCCGGCAGCGCCACACCCAGAATTCAGAAGGGCGAGGGGGCATTCCGACATGGAAACGGCATCAAAACATTATACGTTTTTAATGTTTTAGGTGCCAAAGACATCGTATTCTGTTGCGTCTAGTAGGTAAGTTGTAGATTTCGTCGTTTTATGCTTTTATTGATTTGTTATTCTTTTTCAGGGATATTGTAGTTGCTACCGGGAAAAAAGTTGAATTCAGGGGTCACGATTTTGACCTTTTGCCGGGTCGGCAGCGCCGCACCAAGGGTCAATAAAATCGAGGGTGCTTCTTGACATGGGGACGGCATCGAAACTTTGTGCATTTTTATATATATTATTATATATTACACTGTTATGTGTTTTGATTAAATTATTACAATCTTTAACGGAGATTTCGTCAATATTGCATTTCTGAGGGAAAAAAGTCAGTTTTAGAGGTTTCTATTTCGACCTTTTGCCGGGTCGGCGGCACCACTCCTAGGGTCTGTAAAAACGTGGGGGAATCCCAAATAAGGAGACTGCGTCAAAACATTGCCTGTTTTTTGTGTTCTAAGTGTCAAAAAGTTGGTTTGTCCATTACGCCAAGTCGGGTCGTCTTTTGTCATCGAGTACAGCTTTCGGGGAGATTGCCGCTGATTGTTTCAGGACCTTACAAAGGATCTACAGCAAAAGGATCTGCAGCAAAAGGTTCAGATAAGTGACGTTGTGCATACGCTGCTGCAATAAGTCGACTTAGTTTCGTCATGTTTTTGCCGCACGTAGATCCTTCGCGTGTCCGTCTGCTTCTAGATACATCTTTGTTAGTCTTGTTAGGTGACATCCTTCATATGCGCTTCGTCGGAATCAGCAGGGATGAGTCGTCGAGGGGGTACTTCGTCCGTGTTTCGCAGGTCATTAGGATAGAGATGAGGGCACTTTGCTGTCGCTTGGGTATTATTGTTTCAGTGAAATAGCCCGCATCCATAGCTTTAATGTAGATTTTGAGTAATGAACATGTCTTGATTGATAACTTGTAATGTGTGTTAACTGCTTTGACAGGCTTTTCCTTTGGTTTTAAGCTTAAATATCAGAGGATATACCCTCAATTTAGTTTTTTTTTTTTTTTTTTTTTTAGAATAAAGAGCAGTTAAGCATTTCAAATACGTAATATTCAGCCATAAATTGCTGCAATAAGTCGACTTAGTTTCGTCATGTTTTTGCCGCACGTTGATCCTTCGCGTGTCCGTCTGCTTCTAGATACATCTTTGCTAGTCTTGTTAGGTGACATCCTTCATATGCGCTTCGTCGGGGTCAGCAGGGATGAGTCGTCGAGGGGGTACTTCGTCCGTGTTTCGCAGGTCATTTGGATAGGGATGAAGACACTTTGCTGTCGCTTGGGTATTATTGTTTCAGTGAAAAAGCCCGCATCCATAGCTTTAATGTAGATTTTAAGTAATGAACATGTCTTGATTGATAACTTGTAATGTGTGTTAGCTACTTTGATAGGCTTTTCCTTTGGTTTTAAGCTTAAATACCAGGAGATATACCCTCAATTTAGCTTTTTTTTTTTTTTTTTTTTTTTAGAATAAAGAGCAGTTAAGCATTTCAAATACGTAATATTCAGCCATAACTTCCTCCTTTTTTTTTTTTTTTTTTTTGTATGAGCTGCATTTTTTGGGGAGCGGTTTGTGTCGACGTTTGTTAAGGTTCGTAGTCAGGGATGACTAGTTTGATCACTGTGGGGGGTTGGCCGAGCATTAGTTCCATGACCCTTTCTTTGGTGATCATTCCTTTTTTGTACATTTTGCTGAATTTGTTTATGAGTAATTCGCACCATCTATCTGGTGGTCCTTTCTCCAGGGCTTTTTTCCTTTCTTCTTTTTCCCTTTCCTTCCTTTCCTCCTCTGCTTTACAGTCTCTCGCTTCCATTTCTTCGTCATCCAGTTGAAGAAGAGTAGGAAGGGTCTGTCTATAGTCGTACCTTAATTTAGAGACTATTTCTAATTCCTCTATATCCGTGTAACTGTATAGTGATTTGTACGTTCTACTTGCTGCCAGTCTAATGGGCTTGTAGGATTTTGTCAGTAGTTCTTTTATTAGTGGGTTTTCGTGGTCGGCAATAGAGTTGGCATATCGTTTGCTGGCTTGGTCAAATACTTCGTCAAAGGATTTTATTTTATATTTTTCCCTAATTGTTGATTGTTTGGTGTATCTGTTTGCATTTATGATCCTTCTTATGAGTTTGTTTTCTAGGGTTTGTATTTTTTTGGTTTGGGTGGCTGATGTGAGGGACCCCCAGATCGCAATGGCATAATGCCATATGGGGGAAATAATTTGCTTCCACAGGAGTAGTTTTGTCTTTTTAGGTAGGTGGCTATTTTTACCTATAATCCATTCCAGTCTTTTATATGCGGCTATAATTTTCCCTTTTAGCAGGATGAGGTGCGCCCCAAAAGTCAGCTTACGATCAAGTATAACTCCAAGATAGCCGTGTTTGCTGAGTTTGGTGGCCCTTTGCCCGTCAACGGTAGGGGGGGTGTAAATGTTTTCTGTTTTTTCTTTAAGGGAAAATAAGACGTGGCCTGTCTTCTTTCCATTTATTGCAATATCCCATTTCTTTGCCCATCTACAAAATTTATTTATGTACGTTTGATTTATGTTTATTGCGGTCCGAGGGTTGTTTGAGCGGCTTATAATTATGGTGTCGTCTGCATAGGTTGCGAGGATGATATTCTTAGGTTGGTAGTCAGGTAGAGATATGTTGCGAATGTATCCTTTAAGGATAGGGGGTGGCATGTCCGATGTGTATATTGAGTACAGGACTGGTCCCAGAATACTGCCTTGAGGCACTCCCGCATTGATGGTGCCAATTCTGGATGACGTTTCGTTGTTGACTCTGACCTGGAAAGTCCTGTCTGTCAGATATGATTCCAGTAGTATGAACAACTGATTAGGGATGAGTTTTGTTAGTTTAAGGAGTAGTCCGTCGTGCCATACTCTGTCAAATGCTTCCGTTATGTCTAGGAAAGTGGCTGAGCATACTTCCTTTTCCTCGTAGGCTTCTAGGATGAATTTTGTGACTCTGGCTAGTTGATGTTCCGCCCCGTGCCCTTTTCTGAAACCAAATTGGTGATTTGGGATTGCTTTGGAGAAGGATTCGATTTTAAATAGTCTGTTTAGGATAATGCGCTCGAAAATCTTGGATAGTCCAGAGAGCAGACTAATGGGTCGGTAGGAGTTAAGAAGTGAAGGCGATTTTCCGGGTTTTAAAATCATGGAAATACAGGCATGCTTCCACTTTTTTGGAAAGTAGCCAGTGTTAAGCATTTTATTATAAATGAGGATGAGGTAAATCTTGGCCTTTTTTGGGAGGTTGCCAATGACCTTGTTGCTTATGTTGTCAGCGCCCGGGGCTTTCTTTGGTTCTAGGGATTTGATCAGCACGTCCAGTTCGGCTATTTTTTTTTTTTTTTTTAAATTTTCAACGCCTAATAGACGCTGGCATTTTTATTGTACTCTGATTTTTCTTTTTTAAAAATATATAGTAACAATTTATGGCATATTTACATTTTTGGATTTGCGGTATTTATACGCGCTTAGTTACAAGTGTTAATTTAGGAATTACATTTACGAGTGACATTTTTGGTTAACTTGGCTGCGGTTATGCGCGCATTTAAATTTAACATTACTAGGAGAAATAGTTTGCAACAATTTACAGTTTTAGATTTCTTGGTAGTCATTTTGCGCGCCATAGTTTAAGGTATCGGTTTAAGTTTAAAGTAAACATAAAAATTGCTTATCATTAGAGGGGACAGTTATAAGTAGATTTTAGAATAATATGTAAGTTGATTTGCATTAGACAGGCGTTGGCGTGGTGTCCAGCGATGAGACTATAATTGACGGCGGCGACGAAAGTTGGTTACTATCATCCGACGAGATAGATAGTACTGTTGCCCATCCTTCATTTATGTCTCCATTATGGCCGTCCATTTTGTTGTTGCGTTTCGTGTTTTTCACTTTAAATAGCTGCTGCACAGGCGCCACTGCCGGGTTAAAAAAGCTACTGACTTGCCGATTTGTGTTCGGAGCGAAGGCGGGCTGTTGGACTTCGATAAATCGACAGGAAAAAACACGGCTGGTACTCGATGTTATAGTATTTTTAACCACCTGATTGTTATCGATATCCCGCGAAGCTTTTACCGGCATCGGTAGCTGGTCTCACACTCCGATTTAAATTTGGAGCGTTGGCGGGCTGTTTGACTTCGATTAATCGGAAGGAAAAAAAAAAAAAAAAAAACATGGTTGGTACTCGATGTTCTAATATTTTTACCGCCAAATTGTTATCGATATACCGCGAAGCTTTTAACGGCTTCGGTATCTGGTCTCACACTCCGATTTATGTTTTGAGCGTTGGCGGGCTATTGGGCTTCGATATATCGGCAGGAAAAACATGTCTGGTACTCGATGTTCTAGCATTTTAACCGCCAAATTGTTATCGATGTCCCGCGACGCGTTTCCCGGTATTGTTGGCATTATCGGTAGCTGGTCCCACAACTCCTAGGCAAGAAGCGTGTGTAAATTGTGTAAGTGATTAAATGTGTTATAGTTTTGAGCAGTAATTAACAATATTATTGTTGCTTTCAGTGTCGTTGCTCACAACGCCGCTGTGGAGATGCCAGCATATAACAGGCAACGGCCCATCCGGACCGTCAACCCCAATGCATGCATTCCAACTGTGGCTGGCGAAAAGCATGCGGCGCAGTGTGACGTCATCAACAGGAAGAAGCCGGTTGGCCGTAAATGCAATTTTATACCAATCTGTGGGGGAAAAATTAATCAATACTTATTTTTTCCAGATCGGATTGTCGAATCATTTGCCGGTCCAATACGGTTTGGGCAGGGGCCAAGCTAGGAGTATGCCATCTGGCAGCTGCGGCAAAACATTGCCTTCTGCTAATTCCGCCGTTGCTGTTTTAGCTGCTAGTGAGTGTGTCACCGCCTACATGAGCCCGAAGAGCCGAGGGCTGGCGCCAGTTTGCATTTATGAGCCGCTGCCGTTGCTGCTGCAGGCATCGGAGAGGTGGGCAGCGTAGGCCTGCTTCCATCTTCAGGCTGCTGTCCGTCGGATGACCGTCGTCTTCTCCATCTAACAAGCCCCTGTTACCGGCCAGGGCCAGGCGAGGAGTACGGGACGTCTGAAAGTGCCGATGGTTTTTGCTGAGGATCCATTTCCTGCTACCGGTGCCGCTGGTGTTGTTGCTGCTGTTGCTGGTGAGTGTGTCGCCGCCTGATGCATTTCAACACACAAAATGTATTAGAAGGGGAGAAACTAATCCAGTCTTCTTTCTTCCAGGGTGACAAGCCACTGTTTGCTGGCACGTGATGATTGACCAGGTGCCAAGAAGAAGTCAAGTCGCAGGGAATTGTCAAAGGCCAAAAACACCCTCTGCTGCCGATGCTGAGGGCATCGGTGCTGATGTTGCTGCTGCTGCACAGTGAGTCGTTCAGGTGAGGGCTGGCGTCAGTGTTCGCAATTTGGACGTCTGTATCTTCTGCTGTTATTTCAGGATTTACTGTTCTTATTGCATGGCAAGCCTGTTGCCGCCGGCCGAAAGGACGCGCATTGGTGTCTCCAGTGTCTTCGCCCAGGCCTTCAGCCGGCTCCTGCCAAGCGTTTCAGACGGTCCCTGTGAAAGCCGCTGGTGCGCTGCATCATACAGCAGTTGAATTGGAGTTGTTTTGGACACAGCCATGCAGACGCCGCTGACCCTGCTGGCGCTGTTGTTGCTGCCGCTGATGTTCCAGTCTCTCCTCATTCATCTGGTTCGCAAAGCCCTGACGCTGCGTATGCGACCCCTGGTGCTGCTTCCCATGCTTCAGTAACTTCTCCTCCAGCTTATTGTTGGTGGGCGTGCATCGGGGGCGGATCCTCAAGTTTCCGGCGCTTCAGTCTCCACATCCGGGCTTTCAGAGAGGGCTTTTGTTGTTGCTTTTGCCGGCCTTGCTTCTGCTGATTGCTGTAGCTGCTGCCATTGTGGGCTAGACCTGTTTCTGCTGCTGTTGTTGTGTCGTGGAGGTTTGGTGAGAGAGATTGTAAGGAATGGAAAGAAAACTAATACATATTCTCTTTCTTTCAGGGAGGAGCGCTGATGAGGCGTCAGATGCAGCAGCAAATGGAGCCGTGAAAGCAGAAATACCGCAGGCGCTAAAGCCCCCGGTTGGAAAGGAAGAATGCGCCGCAGTCCCGCGTCTTCAACAGGAATACGCCAGTTTGCCACGAGTGATGATCCTGCTTGCGGTTCCTTTGCTGCGGCAGTTTCTGCTTTTGGGGCAAACATACACAGCATGCTGTTCAAGGCGCTATTCCGGCCACCGGATTTACGACGCCCCGCTTCTGCGTAGGCATACGCTGCCGGATCCTCCAGTTAATGGCGCTTCAGACCCCTAATGCAGGGCTTCCGGATTGGTGGACGTGGGCGGCATGTTGTTCTTCACCCTGTCGTGCTTCTGCTCGGTGCCGTTTCTGGCCTTGCCGGGATTATTGCTGTCGCATTAGGTGAGCCAAGCAGCTGCAAGTCGTCTGCTGCCGATGTTGTTGTAGTTGCTGCTGTTGGTGAGAAGGGTCGTAAGCTGAAGGGGAGAAATTAATCCGTGCTTCCTTCCTTATTCCAGGACGAAACGCCGGGAAAATTTGTCGGTCCAGTACAATTTGCCTGACCCCGAACGAGGAGTCGGGTCGTCGGAGAATGCCGAAAGGCTTCTGCTACAAAGTCTCTTCCTGCTGTTGCTGACGCTGTATGCTGTTCCCGCTGCTCGCTAGTGAGTGCATCGCCGCATCAAGATCTCGCTCAGCATGGGGGAGCTGATTAGCACGATGCCGCATATATGCCATGATGTGAGCTTCCCATCTGTGGCTGGAGGGAAAAAATCGCCGCAGTCCAGCGTCATCTGCATGAAGGCGCCGGTTGTCCAGGAAAGAAATTTAATCCAATAGCTAAAGGGAAAAAAAAAAAAAAAATAATCCATGCTTATTTCTTTTTTTTTCCAGAGCGAGTCTCCAGGGGCCAAGCGAGGAGTCTGGTCGTCGGAAGTTGCCAGATGGAATCTGCTGCGAAACATTATGCTGCTGCTGCCAATATTGTTGTTGTTGCTGCATGCTGGACTGCATGCACCATTGTTGCTGCATGGCAAGCATGTTGCCCCCGGTCAACCAGCTGAGCGTGATTGAAATGTTGCTGATGACGCCGTCTCATGGCCAAGCATTGCAGGCAGTCCTCATAAGCGCGACCGCCGCGTCGGCATAACACCGCCAAAAGGACCGATTGCTAAGATGGACTCGGTCACGCAGGGGGCGCCGACCCTACTGCCGCTGTCGTTGTTGCTTTTGGGGCAAAAGCGCGCCTCACACTAGAGCCCCGCCTCCTCAGGAAGACCGGATTTGCCATGCCGGCGTTGGGCTCAGGGTCATACAGGCCTACAGAAATGGTGGGTGTGGGCGGCGAAATGTTCAGCACACCACCAGGCCTCCTCCTCAACTGATTCTGGTCTTGCTGCTGCTGTTGTTGCTGACTTGGTGAGCTAATGCTTTTGTCAGTCGCCCGATGCGCTGTTGCTGTTGTTGTGATTTAGTTTATGAGAAAAGGAAAGTGAATTAAAACATGTTATCTCTCTTTTAGGTTGGAGCGCTGGTGTGTCGCCCAATACGGCAGCAGATGGATCCATAAGGAGCCAATAAGGCGGAAAGACCGCAGTCGCAAGTCCCTCGGTTGGAAAGTAAAGATGGATTTTCAATAGCGTCAGGAGAAATGATTTGAGAACGCAGCTTGTGCCATGCAGGCATAATTATTTTGTTAACCAGTAGGTGATTAGTTAAGTTAATTTTACCATAATATATATAAGCAGATTTCCCTTTTTATGTAACCTGTAACTTAGCCTTTAGCCTTTTTATATTTCTTTCCTCTCTTTTCAATATTTTGCCACCCCTTCCGCCAGTTTTGATTATTTCTGCCTTCTGCTCCTGTCCTGGTTTGTTTTGATTTAATTTTAGTCCCCTTCATAGTCGGGTAGGATTATTCGTTGTACATTTAATGGTTGCCCTCTGAATTTTTCTATAACTTCCTGCCTGGTTAGGTCGCCCTTTCTATATTGTTTATTATATCGGTTTATTTCCAATTCGCACCATCTATCTGGAGGCCACTTTTGGTTTTCCCTTTCTCTTTTTTCCCTTTCTTCCTGTTTTTTTATTCTTTTGAGCTCTTCCTCCTCTTCCTCTAGTCTCAGCAAGGTGGGGAGTTCAGTTAGATGCATTTGTCTTATTTTCTCTCTCTCGCTACGCTTTTTTACGGTTCTGCAGTCATCTATATCAGGGATTTTTAAGAGTTTAGGTGAGAGGGTAAGTCCAGTCTGCTTTTGCGTGATATGATCATTTGTCATTTTAAAGTACCTCTGCCTGCTTCTTTCTAGTCTGTTCGGGATATAGTGCCTAGAGAGAATCCTGCGAACAGCTATATTTGGGTGCGATTTTATAGTTTCTGAGAACCTGTGCATAGCCTGTTGATAGAATTCTTCTACTGTTTTGACGCCAAAAAGGTCCCTTATAGTTTGGTTTCTCGTATATCTTCCCGCTCTACATATGTCTCTTATTTTTCTGTTTTCCTCAACCTGGACCCTCCTTATCTGTGCATCTGTCACAAGGGGACCCCAAGCTGCTATGGCATACTGCCATATTGGTGATAAAACTGATTTAAGGATCAGTATCTTAGTTTTAGTAGGGAGTTTACTTCTTCCGTTTAGGATCCATGTCAATTTTCTGTAGGCTGTAGAGTATTTACCCAATAGCTTTGTGACGTGAGAGCTAAGGGTTAGCTTGCTATCAAGGGTTACGCCAAGGTATGATTGCTTGCTTTCCTTCTTTATTGTTTGACCCTTGATCTTCACATTCATTGAGTTTGTAGGTAAGTCGTTTTTTAATGTAAAAATGACATGTCCGGTTTTAGCAGCGTTTACTGAGATACCCCATTTGTCCGCCCAGTCCGAAAATGTCTTGAGGTAGTTTTCGTTGTTTCTTGTGGCGGCAGTTGCTAGTGTGTCTGAGCTGAGGACTATAGTGTCGTCTGCGTATGTTGAGAGCATAATTCTTTGTGTTGGTGAAGGGCGGTAGATATATGGGAGGGGCATGTCAGAGGAGAAGATAGAGTAAAGTAGTGGTCCGAGATTGCTTCCTTGAGGCACTCCTGCGCCTATTTGTCCTGTTCTCGAAGTCTCTCCTGCTTGGTCTTTAACTTCGAACGTTCTATTTGTAAGGTAGCTCTCCAGTATAATGTATAGGTTGTAAGGTAGGATCTTAGCTAATTTAAGTAAAAGGCCTTCGTGCCATACCCTATCAAAGGCCTCAGAGATGTCAAGGAAAACCGCTGAGCAGTATTCCTTCCGCTCGAAGGCCTCGAGGATGAACTGGGTGACCCTGGCTATTTGCTGCTCAGTTCCGTGCTCTTTTCTGAAGCCAAATTGGTGCAGTGGTATGGCTTTTTTGAATAGATCTACCCTGAAAAGTCTTTTTAGGAGTAGTCTTTCAAACATTTTAGAGAGTCCCGAGAGTAGACTAATCGGCCTGTATGACTTCGGCTCGTTTGAGCTTTTCCCTGGCTTCAGGATCATTTTTACCTGTGCATGTTTCCAGGCTTCAGGGTAGTATCCTAATCTAAGTATGGAGTTATAGATTAGGATAAGGTACAGGGTAGCTTTAGTCGGTAGGGTTTTTATGAGCTGGTTTGTTATAAGGTCTTTACCAGGTGCTTTGCTATTCTTTAAGTTTTTTATTTCTTCATTTAATTCGTTTAGCGTAATGGGTTGGTTATGGGGGTTTTTGTTTAGATTATGTCGTTCTGTTAGCATGCTTTCCTTAATTATTCTTAGTCCGGTGTTAACCTTATCTATGTGGTAATCAGGTACAATTTTATTTGGCTCGAATCTTCCTTCCAAGTGGGAGACAAACGCTTCTGTTGTCTCCTTAATTGTTTTAGTCCATTTAGGGCCTTTTTTGGTTTCTAATTTGAGGGGAAAGTTGGGTTGATTCATTTTTTTCCCTTCATCTAGCAGCCTCCAAATTTTCCTCATTCTGTCCGGGTTATTTGTGTCAATTCCTTCAATTTGCTCATTGATTCTCTTTTCTCTTAAGATTTTAATTGCTTTTTTAAGTCGATTTTCAGCTGCTTTTAGTTTAGTTTTGTCCTCGTTCGTTCTAGTAGCTTTAAAAATTCTACTTTGTATACGTTTTTCTTCCAGCAATCTGCTTGTGTTTTCGTCTAGTGTGAGCGTATGACTATTTCTGTTAGCTTGCCCATATCTTCTTCTGTGGTTATCAGGAATTCTTGGGGAGGGAGTTGATTCAGCAGCCGAGTCCTTGATGTTTTTAATAAAGATGTTTATGGCGTCATTTATGTCTTCTGCTACCCTTATCTCAGTGTTTAGAAGTATCTTCCTTTCTAGAACGTTCTTAAAGAGCTCAATGTTCGTTGTTTTCTTGAGGATATTGTTGTTTTGTTTTTGCAGGGAGATGGTTTTTATATCTAGGTTTATCTCAAGTAAGATGGGAAGATGGTCTGAGGATAGGTGTGCACTTGAGGAGATTCTTTTTTCATACCTGCCAAGCCGTTTACATATCGAGAAGTCTATTGCTGACGGGCTTTTCCTTGTATCGTGCGGGAAATGTGTAGCGCTGCCAGTCGCGACGATTTCAGCCATGGAGTCTGCTTGAATTGCATCGTAGAGTGCGGCGCCACGTTGGCAGGCGCGTATACAACCCCATTGTCTATGTTTTGCGTTCCAGTCGCCACATAGAATGAGCTTAGTCTGCCCTCCCATAGTTTTCTCAGCAAAATTGAGAACGTCAGTAAAATGGTGGGGCGACCAGCTTAGCGAAGGCGGACAGTAGACAGATGCTATTACAATCATTTCGCTGCGTCTGTTGTTTTCAGGCAGTAATACTATTGGGGCACTCTGTATGCATTCCTTTTCAATCGGTTCTAAGGCCATGTGGCGGAGACTACTGTTTACTATCGTGGCGACTCCTCCTCTCTTGCTAGAGGCAGGATTTTGGGCTAAGTATGTGAAATATCCTGGCAGCTCTAGTTTGGTAGAATTGTTGTCTAGTCTAGTTTCGGTGACTATGATTATGTGGGCATCAATATTTAGAATGAACAGCTTAAGCTCATCTATTTTATTGTTGATCCCACCAGCATTCCAGAAAGCGATTTTAAGGATGTCCCTGTTGCACTCCCGAGTCATAGGAGACGTCACTTTCTGATGTTACTAGAAAGAGCATTTAAACGAAGATTGGATCTCGGAAAGGATTTTTTGGAGACTTTGGACAGTCTTTTCCTTGGCTTAGTAGGCGGGTGACGATTTCAAGAAGGTTGTTGAGCTTCTTTTCCATCCCTTCAATGCGATTTAAAAGGTATTGCTCCCCACTCACCTCCTTAGATTCGTCATTAGGAATATTTTGTGCTAATGGTGGTGGGCGGAAATGAGTGAGATGGGTGTTGGCCGGGTTTAGGGCGCTATTTGGGTTTTTTCTGCTTTCTTCTAGAGAGGCCAAGACCTTTTTGCTAGTTGTCGGCGGGCTTGTCTCATTCCTCGGTTTTCTGTCCAATGTCCTGATTCTGTTTAAGCGTTTATTTATAGATAGATTCCTTTGCGATATCTTCTTTCCTTGGATTCTTTTGGCAGGTAGTTTTGTGTTGTTTACTAATGTGCGAGGGAGGGGGTGTGTGTAGGGCTGCTTATTGAGGGGCGTCTGAATGTGGGTGGGTTTTGGGTAGGGATGTTTATTGCGGGGGGTCTGAAGGTGGGTGGGTTGTGAGTGAAGGGATTGCATTTTGTTGATAGATAGTCTTTGCTTTGCTTCTTGGAAAACAGGACATCCTTTATAGCTGCTAACGTGGCTTCCATTGCAGTTTGCACAAGTAGCCGGAAGGTTTTTGGGTTTGGTGCATGAGACCGTGGCGTGCAGCTGGCCACATTTCATACATTTAAACGGGTTTCTGCAATAATTTTTTGTGTGTCCAAAGCATTGGCAGCGATGGCATTGTGTAGGATCCTTCGATACCCGTTTCCTTTCAACCTTGACCGTTTGTCCTCCAAGGGATTTTATTAGCAGGACCTTAAGATGGCTGCCGTCAGCCTTGGGTACAACCTCAACCTCATGGATGCGCATAGGATTTCTCGTGTCCCTAAACTGCATTGCCCTGATAAATTTTGTAGCTATACCGATGTCTTGAAGTTGGCTTTCAATCCATTTGGTCGGGGTTGACTGGTGGAGGTGCCTAATTACAATTTGGAAGCCCTTTGCACTCTTTGGCTGGTGAGAGTGTAGGGGAATGTTTGCTTCAAGGAGGACATTCTGAATTGCATTGTAGGCGTCCATCGTTTTAGCCTGGATTCTAATATTGTTGCCAAGTTCAGACTTGGTAGTAAAGCTATTTACCCCGGCTTTATAGTTTAGTTTTTCTATTAGCGGGATAATCTGCTGTATATTGGACAGGAAGATTGATGGTGGTTTTCTGCTAGCTGGAACAGTTTTCCAGGGCGGTAGGTCGGGATCGGCTGCTGCGTTTGAGGGACTTATTGCTGGAGCTGTGTCCATTTCAGCTGACTTCTGCAGGGATTCTCTTCTCGAGTCTTGCCGAATCTTAATAGCTGCTTTGCTTTTGAATAAGGGTGTTTCAGAGAGTAGGTTTGTGACCCCCAGATCATCATCAGAGAAGTCGTCGCGTATTCTAACCTTTTTGTTAGAGGTTTGAAGTAGGCCTTCATCAAGACAGTCCCCACGGCGCTTCCCAGGAGTTTTAGGAGAAATCAGTGTTTTATTTAGATTTTTTCTAGCTGCAGTCGGAGGGCGTCCGAGGGCGGCAGAGTCATGTTTTGCTTGAGGGGGATTTTGCATTGGAGTTGGTGAGCGTTTTGCATTTTCTCTAATCAGCTCTGCAAAAGTTTTGACAGGAAAAATATTCTGAGTAGCTGTGGGTTTGTCTGTGTAAGTGACAGCACTGATTGCTGGGCTTGGGTTTGTGTCTTGGGCGGCATGCAATGCGTTTATGGCGGGCTTTATTGGTTTTGTCTGGCGTGAGTATGTGTGGGAGGGAGAAGCTGCTTTTGCGGTTTTTAATGCTTTGGTTGCATTGGTGTCGTTATATTGTGTGGGTATGTTTATATGTGTTTTGGCGGGAATAAAGTTTTGTGATGCTGTGTGTTTGTTTGTGTGGGTGAGTGTCTTGGCTGCTATGCTTGTTATTTGCTTCTGGGAGAGGGGTGAGGGGCTTAAAGCGGGCTGTGTTGGCTTGGTTTCACTTAGGTGTGAGTGTGGGGAGAGAATTAATTTAGCGGTTTTTGATGCTGTGGCTGCACTAGTGTCGTTATGTTGTGTGGGTGAGTTAATGTGTGTTTTGGCGGAAAAGAGATTTTGTGATGCTGTGTTTTTGTGTTTG
The DNA here is from genome assembly GCF_016746245.2 of Drosophila santomea. Taxonomy (NCBI): domain Eukaryota; kingdom Metazoa; phylum Arthropoda; class Insecta; order Diptera; family Drosophilidae; genus Drosophila; species Drosophila santomea. The sequence continues at coordinate 28,956,271 of NC_053019.2, forward strand.
TCTGTATGGGTGTGTGTCCCGGCTGTTTCGCTTGTGATTTGCTTTTGTGTGAGGGGTGAAATGTTTTTGGCGGGCTGTGTTGGCTTGGTTTCACTTTGGTGTGAGTGTGAAGAGAAATTTATTTTAGCGGTTTTTGATGCTTTGGTTGCATTAGTGTCATTATATTGTGTGGGGGAGTTTATATGTGTTTTGGCGGGAACTAGGTTTTGTGATGCTATGAGTTTGTCTGTGTGGGTGAGTGTCTCGGCTGCTTTGTTTGCAATAGGCTTTTGGGTGCGGGGTGAGGGGTCTTTGGCGGGCTGTGTTGGCTTGGTTTCACGTAGGTGTAACTGTGTAGAAATTATTTTGGCGGTTTTTGATGCTTTGGTTGCATTAATGTCGTCATCTTGTGTAGGTGTGTCTACATGTGTTTTGTCGGGTAGATTTTTCTGTGTTACTGTAATTTTGTCTGTGTAGCTAAGAGTTTTGGGTGCTGAGTTTGTGCTTAATTCTTTGGAAGGGGGCGAGGGTTTGGCGGGCTTTATCTGTGTGTGTGTGGGAGAAATTATTCTAGCTGTTTTAGCTGCTTTCAATGTATTGAATGCACTGGCGTCATCTTCTTGTGTAGGCGTGTCTACATGTGTTAGTGGCGAGGAAGTGCTAAAATTCTTGATAATGGAAATGGGGAAGGGGCTATTGGCAGGCTTTTTTTCATTGGCTTCTGTGGTATTAGCAGTATTTCCGCATTTATCAACAAATAAAGGATCTGGCAATATGGTATTTTTATTTTCATTTAATACAATATTTTCAAAATCGTAAGATTTCATGTCAGCTTTTGGGTTGTGTAGGCTTCTTCTTACTATGGTGGTTTCGTTTGACGTTGGCGTGGTGTCCAGCGATGAGACTATAATTGACGGCGGCGACGAAGGTTGGTTACTATCATCCGACGAGATAGATAGTACTGTTGCCCATCCTTCATTTATGTCTCCATTATGGCCGTCCATTTTGTTGTTGCGTTTCGTGTTTTTCACTTTAAATAGCTGCTGCACAGGCGCCACTGCCGGGTTAAAAAAGCTACTGACTTGCCGATTTGTGTTCGGAGCGAAGGCGGGCTGTTGGACTTCGATAAATCGACAGGAAAAAACACGGCTGGTACTCGATGTTATAGTATTTTTAACCACCTGATTGTTATCGATATCCCGCGAAGCTTTTACCGGCATCGGTAGCTGGTCTCACACTCCGATTTAAATTTGGAGCGTTGGCGGGCTGTTTGACTTCGATTAATCGGAAGGAAAAAAAAAAAAAAAAAAAAACATGGTTGGTACTCGATGTTCTAATATTTTTACCGCCAAATTGTTATCGATATACCGCGAAGCTTTTAACGGCTTCGGTATCTGGTCTCACACTCCGATTTATGTTTTGAGCGTTGGCGGGCTATTGGGCTTCGATATATCGGCAGGAAAAACATGTCTGGTACTCGATGTTCTAGCATTTTAACCGCCAAATTGTTATCGATGTCCCGCGACGCGTTTCCCGGTATTGTTGGCATTATCGGTAGCTGGTCCCACAACTCCTAGGCAAGAAGCGTGTGTAAATTGTGTAAGTGATTAAATGTGTTATAGTTTTGAGCAGTAATTAACAATATTATTGTTGCTTTCAGTGTCGTTGCTCACAACGCCGCTGCGGAGATGCCAGCATATAACAGGCAACGGCCCATCCGGACCGTCAACCCCAATGCATGCATTCCAACTGTGGCTGGCGAAAAGCATGCGGCGCAGTGTGACGTCATCAACAGGAAGAAGCCGGTTGGCCGTAAATGCAATTTTATACCAATCTGTGGGGGAAAAATTAATCAATACTTATTTTTTCCAGATCGGATTGTCGAATCATTTGCCGGTCCAATACGGTTTGGGCAGGGGCCAAGCTAGGAGTATGCCATCTGGCAGCTGCGGCAAAACATTGCCTTCTGCTAATTCCGCCGTTGCTGTTTTAGCTGCTAGTGAGTGTGTCACCGCCTACATGAGCCGAAGAGCCGAGGCTGGCGCCAGTTTGCATTTATGAGCCGCTGCCGTTGCTGCTGCAGGCATCGGAGAGGTGGGCAGCGTAGGCCTGCTTCCATCTTCAGGCTGCTGTCCGTCGGATGACCGTCGTCTTCTCCATCTAACAAGCCCCTGTTACCGGCCAGGGCCAGGCGAGGAGTACGGGACGTCTGAAAGTGCCGATGGTTTTTGCTGAGGATCCATTTCCTGCTACCGGTGCCGCTGGTGTTGTTGCTGCTGTTGCTGGTGAGTGTGTCGCCGCCTGATGCATTTCAACACACAAAATGTATTAGAAGGGGAGAAACTAATCCAGTCTTCTTTCTTCCAGGGTGACAAGCCACTGTTTGCTGGCACGTGATGATTGACCAGGTGCCAAGAAGAAGTCAAGTCGCAGGGAATTGTCAAAGGCCAAAAACACCCTCTGCTGCCGATGCTGAGGGCATCGGTGCTGATGTTGCTGCTGCTGCACAGTGAGTCGTTCAGGTGAGGGCTGGCGTCAGTGTTCGCAATTTGGACGTCTGTATCTTCTGCTGTTATTTCAGGATTTACTGTTCTTATTGCATGGCAAGCCTGTTGCCGCCGGCCGAAAGGACGCGCATTGGTGTCTCCAGTGTCTTCGCCCAGGCCTTCAGCCGGCTCCTGCCAAGCGTTTCAGACGGTCCCTGTGAAAGCCGCTGGTGCGCTGCATCATACAGCAGTTGAATTGGAGTTGTTTTGGACACAGCCATGCAGACGCCGCTGACCCTGCTGGCGCTGTTGTTGCTGCCGCTGATGTTATGCTGTTCCAGTCTCTCCTCATTCATCTGGTTCGCAAAGCCCTGACGCTGCGTATGCGACCCCTGGTGCTGCTTCCCATGCTTCAGTAACTTCTCCTCCAGCTTATTGTTGGTGGGCGTGCATCGGGGGCGGATCCTCAAGTTTCCGGCGCTTCAGTCTCCACATCCGGGCTTTCAGAGAGGGCTTTTGTTGTTGCTTTTGCCGGCCTTGCTTCTGCTGATTGCTGTAGCTGCTGCCATTGTGGGCTAGACCTGTTTCTGCTGCTGTTGTTGTGTCGTGGAGGTTTGGTGAGAGAGATTGTAAGGAATGGAAAGAAAACTAATACATATTCTCTTTCTTTCAGGGAGGAGCGCTGATGAGGCGTCAGATGCAGCAGCAAATGGAGCCGTGAAAGCAGAAATACCGCAGGCGCTAAAGCCCCCGGTTGGAAAGGAAGAATGCGCCGCAGTCCCGCGTCTTCAACAGGAATACGCCAGTTTGCCACGAGTGATGATCCTGCTTGCGGTTCCTTTGCTGCGGCAGTTTCTGCTTTTGGGGCAAACATACACAGCATGCTGTTCAAGGCGCTATTCCGGCCACCGGATTTACGACGCCCCGCTTCTGCGTAGGCATACGCTGCCGGATCCTCCAGTTAATGGCGCTTCAGACCCCTAATGCAGGGCTTCCGGATTGGTGGACGTGGGCGGCATGTTGTTCTTCACCCTGTCGTGCTTCTGCTCGGTGCCGTTTCTGGCCTTGCCGGGATTATTGCTGTCGCATTAGGTGAGCCAAGCAGCTGCAAGTCGTCTGCTGCCGATGTTGTTGTAGTTGCTGCTGTTGGTGAGAAGGGTCGTAAGCTGAAGGGGAGAAATTAATCCGTGCTTCCTTCCTTATTCCAGGACGAAACGCCGGGAAAATTTGTCGGTCCAGTACAATTTGCCTGACCCCGAACGAGGAGTCGGGTCGTCGGAGAATGCCGAAAGGCTTCTGCTACAAAGTCTCTTCCTGCTGTTGCTGACGCTGTATGCTGTTCCCGCTGCTCGCTAGTGAGTGCATCGCCGCATCAAGATCTCGCTCAGCATGGGGGAGCTGATTAGCACGATGCCGCATATATGCCATGATGTGAGCTTCCCATCTGTGGCTGGAGGGAAAAAATCGCCGCAGTCCAGCGTCATCTGCATGAAGGCGCCGGTTGTCCAGGAAAGAAATTTAATCCAATAGCTAAAGGGAAAAAAAAAAAAAAAAACTAATCCATGCTTATTTCTTTTTTTTTCCAGAGCGAGTCTCCAGGGGCCAAGCGAGGAGTCTGGTCGTCGGAAGTTGCCAGATGGAATCTGCTGCGAAACATTATGCTGCTGCTGCCAATATTGTTGTTGTTGCTGCATGCTGGACTGCATGCACCATTGTTGCTGCATGGCAAGCATGTTGCCCCCGGTCAACCAGCTGAGCGTGATTGAAATGTTGCTGATGACGCCGTCTCATGGCCAAGCATTGCAGGCAGTCCTCATAAGCGCGACCGCCGCGTCGGCATAACACCGCCAAAAGGACCGATTGCTAAGATGGACTCGGTCACGCAGGGGGCGCCGACCCTACTGCCGCTGTCGTTGTTGCTTTTGGGGCAAAAGCGCGCCTCACACTAGAGCCCCGCCTCCTCAGGAAGACCGGATTTGCCATGCCGGCGTTGGGCTCAGGGTCATACAGGCCTACAGAAATGGTGGGTGTGGGCGGCGAAATGTTCAGCACACCACCAGGCCTCCTCCTCAACTGATTCTGGTCTTGCTGCTGCTGTTGTTGCTGACTTGGTGAGCTAATGCTTTTGTCAGTCGCCCGATGCGCTGTTGCTGTTGTTGTGATTTAGTTTATGAGAAAAGGAAAGTGAATTAAAACATGTTATCTCTCTTTTAGGTTGGAGCGCTGGTGTGTCGCCCAATACGGCAGCAGATGGATCCATAAGGAGCCAATAAGGCGGAAAGACCGCAGTCGCAAGTCCCTCGGTTGGAAAGTAAAGATGGATTTTCAATAGCGTCAGGAGAAATGATTTGAGAACGCAGCTTGTGCCATGCAGGCATAATTATTTTGTTAACCAGTAGGTGATTAGTTAAGTTAATTTTACCATAATATATATAAGCAGATTTCCCTTTTTATGTAACCTGTAACTTAGCCTTTAGCCTTTTTATATTTCTTTCCTCTCTTTTCAATATTTTGCCACCCCTTCCGCCAGTTTTGATTATTTCTGCCTTCTGCTCCTGTCCTGGTTTGTTTTGATTTAATTTTAGTCCCCTTCATAGTCGGGTAGGATTATTCGTTGTACATTTAATGGTTGCCCTCTGAATTTTTCTATAACTTCCTGCCTGGTTAGGTCGCCCTTTCTATATTGTTTATTATATCGGTTTATTTCCAATTCGCACCATCTATCTGGAGGCCACTTTTGGTTTTCCCTTTCTCTTTTTTCCCTTTCTTCCTGTTTTTTTATTCTTTTGAGCTCTTCCTCCTCTTCCTCTAGTCTCAGCAAGGTGGGGAGTTCAGTTAGATGCATTTGTCTTATTTTCTCTCTCTCGCTACGCTTTTTTACGGTTCTGCAGTCATCTATATCAGGGATTTTTAAGAGTTTAGGTGAGAGGGTAAGTCCAGTCTGCTTTTGCGTGATATGATCATTTGTCATTTTAAAGTACCTCTGCCTGCTTCTTTCTAGTCTGTTCGGGATATAGTGCCTAGAGAGAATCCTGCGAACAGCTATATTTGGGTGCGATTTTATAGTTTCTGAGAACCTGTGCATAGCCTGTTGATAGAATTCTTCTACTGTTTTGACGCCAAAAAGGTCCCTTATAGTTTGGTTTCTCGTATATCTTCCCGCTCTACATATGTCTCTTATTTTTCTGTTTTCCTCAACCTGGACCCTCCTTATCTGTGCATCTGTCACAAGGGGACCCCAAGCTGCTATGGCATACTGCCATATTGGTGATAAAACTGATTTAAGGATCAGTATCTTAGTTTTAGTAGGGAGTTTACTTCTTCCGTTTAGGATCCATGTCAATTTTCTGTAGGCTGTAGAGTATTTACCCAATAGCTTTGTGACGTGAGAGCTAAGGGTTAGCTTGCTATCAAGGGTTACGCCAAGGTATGATTGCTTGCTTTCCTTCTTTATTGTTTGACCCTTGATCTTCACATTCATTGAGTTTGTAGGTAAGTCGTTTTTTAATGTAAAAATGACATGTCCGGTTTTAGCAGCGTTTACTGAGATACCCCATTTGTCCGCCCAGTCCGAAAATGTCTTGAGGTAGTTTTCGTTGTTTCTTGTGGCGGCAGTTGCTAGTGTGTCTGAGCTGAGGACTATAGTGTCGTCTGCGTATGTTGAGAGCATAATTCTTTGTGTTGGTGAAGGGCGGTAGATATATGGGAGGGGCATGTCAGAGGAGAAGATAGAGTAAAGTAGTGGTCCGAGATTGCTTCCTTGAGGCACTCCTGCGCCTATTTGTCCTGTTCTCGAAGTCTCTCCTGCTTGGTCTTTAACTTCGAACGTTCTATTTGTAAGGTAGCTCTCCAGTATAATGTATAGGTTGTAAGGTAGGATCTTAGCTAATTTAAGTAAAAGGCCTTCGTGCCATACCCTATCAAAGGCCTCAGAGATGTCAAGGAAAACCGCTGAGCAGTATTCCTTCCGCTCGAAGGCCTCGAGGATGAACTGGGTGACCCTGGCTATTTGCTGCTCAGTTCCGTGCTCTTTTCTGAAGCCAAATTGGTGCAGTGGTATGGCTTTTTTGAATAGATCTACCCTGAAAAGTCTTTTTAGGAGTAGTCTTTCAAACATTTTAGAGAGTCCCGAGAGTAGACTAATCGGCCTGTATGACTTCGGCTCGTTTGAGCTTTTCCCTGGCTTCAGGATCATTTTTACCTGTGCATGTTTCCAGGCTTCAGGGTAGTATCCTAATCTAAGTATGGAGTTATAGATTAGGATAAGGTACAGGGTAGCTTTAGTCGGTAGGGTTTTTATGAGCTGGTTTGTTATAAGGTCTTTACCAGGTGCTTTGCTATTCTTTAAGTTTTTTATTTCTTCATTTAATTCGTTTAGCGTAATGGGTTGGTTATGGGGGTTTTTGTTTAGATTATGTCGTTCTGTTAGCATGCTTTCCTTAATTATTCTTAGTCCGGTGTTAACCTTATCTATGTGGTAATCAGGTACAATTTTATTTGGCTTGAATCTTCCTTCCAAGTGGGAGACAAACGCTTCTGTTGTCTTCTTAATTGTTTTAGTCCATTTAGGGCCTTTTTTGGTTTCTAATTTGAGGGGAAAGTTGGGTTGATTCATTTTTTCCCTTCATCTAGCAGCCTCCAAATTTTCCTCATTCTGTCCGGGTTATTTGTGTCAATTCCTTCAATTTGCTCATTGATTCTCTTTTCTCTTAAGATTTTAATTGCTTTTTTAAGTCGATTTTCAGCTGCTTTTAGTTTAGTTTTGTCCTCGTTCGTTCTAGTAGCTTTAAAAATTCTACTTTGTATACGTTTTTCTTCCAGCAATCTGCTTGTGTTTTCGTCTAGTGTGAGCGTATGACTATTTCTGTTAGCTTGCCCATATCTTCTTCTGTGGTTATCAGGAATTCTTGGGGAGGGAGTTGATTCAGCAGCCGAGTCCTTGATGTTTTTAATAAAGATGTTTATGGCGTCATTTATGTCTTCTGCTACCCTTATCTCAGTGTTTAGAAGTATCTTCCTTTCTAGAACGTTCTTAAAGAGCTCAATGTTCGTTGTTTTCTTGAGGATATTGTTGTTTTGTTTTTGCAGGGAGATGGTTTTTATATCTAGGTTTATCTCAAGTAAGATGGGAAGATGGTCTGAGGATAGGTGTGCACTTGAGGAGATTCTTTTTTCATACCTGCCAAGCCGTTTACATATCGAGAAGTCTATTGCTGACGGGCTTTTCCTTGTATCGTGCGGGAAATGTGTAGCGCTGCCAGTCGCGACGATTTCAGCCATGGAGTCTGCTTGAATTGCATCGTAGAGTGCGGCGCCACGTTGGCAGGCGCGTATACAACCCCATTGTCTATGTTTTGCGTTCCAGTCGCCACATAGAATGAGCTTAGTCTGCCCTCCCATAGTTTTCTCAGCAAAATTGAGAACGTCAGTAAAATGGTGGGGCGACCAGCTTAGCGAAGGCGGACAGTAGACAGATGCTATTACAATCATTTCGCTGCGTCTGTTGTTTTCAGGCAGTAATACTATTGGGGCACTCTGTATGCATTCCTTTTCAATCGGTTCTAAGGCCATGTGGCGGAGACTACTGTTTACTATCGTGGCGACTCCTCCTCTCTTGCTAGAGGCAGGATTTTGGGCTAAGTATGTGAAATATCCTGGCAGCTCTAGTTTGGTAGAATTGTTGTCTAGTCTAGTTTCGGTGACTATGATTATGTGGGCATCAATATTTAGAATGAACAGCTTAAGCTCATCTATTTTATTGTTGATCCCACCAGCATTCCAGAAAGCGATTTTAAGGATGTCCCTGTTGCACTCCCGAGTCATAGGAGACGTCACTTTCTGATGTTACTAGAAAGAGCATTTAAACGAAGATTGGATCTCGGAAAGGATTTTTTGGAGACTTTGGACAGTCTTTTCCTTGGCTTAGTAGGCGGGTGACGATTTCAAGAAGGTTGTTGAGCTTCTTTTCCATCCCTTCAATGCGATTTAAAAGGTATTGCTCCCCACTCACCTCCTTAGATTCGTCATTAGGAATATTTTGTGCTAATGGTGGTGGGCGGAAATGAGTGAGATGGGTGTTGGCCGGGTTTAGGGCGCTATTTGGGTTTTTTCTGCTTTCTTCTAGAGAGGCCAAGACCTTTTTGCTAGTTGTCGGCGGGCTTGTCTCATTCCTCGGTTTTCTGTCCAATGTCCTGATTCTGTTTAAGCGTTTATTTATAGATAGATTCCTTTGCGATATCTTCTTTCCTTGGATTCTTTTGGCAGGTAGTTTTGTGTTGTTTACTAATGTGCGAGGGAGGGGGTGTGTGTAGGGCTGCTTATTGAGGGGCGTCTGAATGTGGGTGGGTTTTGGGTAGGGATGTTTATTGCGGGGGGTCTGAAGGTGGGTGGGTTGTGAGTGAAGGGATTGCATTTTGTTGATAGATAGTCTTTGCTTTGCTTCTTGGAAAACAGGACATCCTTTATAGCTGCTAACGTGGCTTCCATTGCAGTTTGCACAAGTAGCCGGAAGGTTTTTGGGTTTGGTGCATGAGACCGTGGCGTGCAGCTGGCCACATTTCATACATTTAAACGGGTTTCTGCAATAATTTTTTGTGTGTCCAAAGCATTGGCAGCGATGGCATTGTGTAGGATCCTTCGATACCCGTTTCCTTTCAACCTTGACCGTTTGTCCTCCAAGGGATTTTATTAGCAGGACCTTAAGATGGCTGCCGTCAGCCTTGGGTACAACCTCAACCTCATGGATGCGCATAGGATTTCTCGTGTCCCTAAACTGCATTGCCCTGATAAATTTTGTAGCTATACCGATGTCTTGAAGTTGGCTTTCAATCCATTTGGTCGGGGTTGACTGGTGGAGGTGCCTAATTACAATTTGGAAGCCCTTTGCACTCTTTGGCTGGTGAGAGTGTAGGGGAATGTTTGCTTCAAGGAGGACATTCTGAATTGCATTGTAGGCGTCCATCGTTTTAGCCTGGATTCTAATATTGTTGCCAAGTTCAGACTTGGTAGTAAAGCTATTTACCCCGGCTTTATAGTTTAGTTTTTCTATTAGCGGGATAATCTGCTGTATATTGGACAGGAAGATTGATGGTGGTTTTCTGCTAGCTGGAACAGTTTTCCAGGGCGGTAGGTCGGGATCGGCTGCTGCGTTTGAGGGACTTATTGCTGGAGCTGTGTCCATTTCAGCTGACTTCTGCAGGGATTCTCTTCTCGAGTCTTGCCGAATCTTAATAGCTGCTTTGCTTTTGAATAAGGGTGTTTCAGAGAGTAGGTTTGTGACCCCCAGATCATCATCAGAGAAGTAGCTGTGGGTTTGTCTGTGTAAGTGACAGCACTGATTGCTGGGCTTGGGTTTGTGTCTTGGGCGGCATGCAATGTGTTTATGGCGGGCTTTATTGGTTTTGTCTGGCGTGAGTATGTGTGGGAGGGAGAAGCTGCTTTTGCGGTTTTTAATGCTTTGGTTGCATTGGTGTCGTTATATTGTGTGGGTATGTTTATATGTGTTTTGGCGGGAATAAAGTTTTGTGATGCTGTGTGTTTGTTTGTGTGGGTGAGTGTCTTGGCTGCTATGCTTGTTATTTGCTTCTGGGAGAGGGGTGAGGGGCTTAAAGCGGGCTGTGTTGGCTTGGTTTCACTTAGGTGTGATTGTGGGGAGAGAATTAATTTAGCGGTTTTTGATGCTGTGGCTGCACTAGTGTCGTTATGTTGTGTGGGTGAGTTAATGTGTGTTTTGGCGGAAAAGAGATTTTGTGATGCTGTGTTTTTGTGTTTGTCTGTATGGGTGTGTGTCCCGGCTGTTTCGCTTGTGATTTGCTTTTGTGTGAGGGGTGAAATGTTTTTGGCGGGCTGTGTTGGCTTGGTTTCACTTTGGTGTGAGTGTGAAGAGAAATTTATTTTAGCGGTTTTTGATGCTTTGGTTGCATTAGTGTCATTATATTGTGTGGGGGAGTTTATATGTGTTTTGGCGGGAACTAGGTTTTGTGATGCTATGAGTTTGTCTGTGTGGGTGAGTGTCTCGGCTGCTTTGTTTGCAATAGGCTTTTGGGTGCGGGGTGAGGGGTCTTTGGCGGGCTGTGTTGGCTTGGTTTCACGTAGGTGTAACTGTGTAGAAATTATTTTGGCGGTTTTTGATGCTTTGGTTGCATTAATGTCGTCATCTTGTGTAGGTGTGTCTACATGTGTTTTGTCGGGTAGATTTTTCTGTGTTACTGTAATTTTGTCTGTGTAGCTAAGGGTTTTGGGTGCTGAGTTTGTGCTTAATTCTTTGGAAGGGGGCGAGGGTTTGGCGGGCTTTATCTGTGTGTGTGTGGGAGAAATTATTCTAGCTGTTTTAGCTGCTTTCAATGTATTGAATGCACTGGCGTCATCTTCTTGTGTAGGCGTGTCTACATGTGTTAGTGGCGAGGAAGTGCTAAAATTCTTGATAATGGAAATGGGGAAGGGGCTATTGGCAGGCTTTTTTTCATTGGCTTCTGTGGTATTAGCAGTATTTCCGCATTTATCAACAAATAAAGGATCTGGCAATATGGTATTTTTATTTTCATTTAATACAATATTTTCAAAATCGTAAGATTTCATGTCAGCTTTTGGGTTGTGTAGGCTTCTTCTTACTATGGTGGTTTCGTTTGACGTTGGCGTGGTGTCCAGCGATGAGACTATAATTGACGGCGGCGACGAAGGTTGGTTACTATCATCCGACGAGATAGATAGTACTGTTGCCCATCTTTCATTTATGTCTCCATTATGGCCGTCCATTTTGTTGTTGCGTTTCGTGTTTTTCACTTTAAATAGCTGCTGCACAGGCGCCACTGCCGGGTTAAAAAAGCTACTGACTTGCCGATTTGTGTTCGGAGCGAAGGCGGGCTGTTGGACTTCGATAAATCGACAGGAAAAAACACGGCTGGTACTCGATGTTATAGTATTTTTAACCACCTGATTGTTATCGATATCCCGCGAAGCTTTTACCGGCATCGGTAGCTGGTCTCACACTCCGATTTAAATTTGGAGCGTTGGCGGGCTGTTTGACTTCGATTAATCGGAAGGAAAAAAAAAAAAAAAAAACATGGTTGGTACTCGATGTTCTAATATTTTTACCGCCAAATTGTTATCGATATACCGCGAAGCTTTTAACGGCTTCGGTATCTGGTCTCACACTCCGATTTATGTTTTGAGCGTTGGCGGGCTATTGGGCTTCGATATATCGGCAGGAAAAACATGTCTGGTACTCGATGTTCTAGCATTTTAACCGCCAAATTGTTATCGATGTCCCGCGACGCGTTTCCCGGTATTGTTGGCATTATCGGTAGCTGGTCCCACAACTCCTAGGCAAGAAGCGTGTGTAAATTGTGTAAGTGATTAAATGTGTTATAGTTTTGAGCAGTAATTAACAATATTATTGTTGCTTTCAGTGTCGTTGCTCACAACGCCGCTGCGGAGATGCCAGCATATAACAGGCAACGGCCCATCCGGACCGTCAACCCCAATGCATGCATTCCAACTGTGGCTGGCGAAAAGCATGCGGCGCAGTGTGACGTCATCAACAGGAAGAAGCCGGTTGGCCGTAAATGCAATTTTATACCAATCTGTGGGGGAAAAATTAATCAATACTTATTTTTTCCAGATCGGATTGTCGAATCATTTGCCGGTCCAATACGGTTTGGGCAGGGGCCAAGCTAGGAGTATGCCATCTGGCAGCTGCGGCAAAACATTGCCTTCTGCTAATTCCGCCGTTGCTGTTTTAGCTGCTAGTGAGTGTGTCACCGCCTACATGAGCCCGAAGAGCCGAGGGCTGGCGCCAGTTTGCATTTATGAGCCGCTGCCGTTGCTGCTGCAGGCATCGGAGAGGTGGGCAGCGTAGGCCTGCTTCCATCTTCAGGCTGCTGTCCGTCGGATGACCGTCGTCTTCTCCATCTAACAAGCCCCTGTTACCGGCCAGGGCCAGGCGAGGAGTACGGGACGTCTGAAAGTGCCGATGGTTTTTGCTGAGGATCCATTTCCTGCTACCGGTGCCGCTGGTGTTGTTGCTGCTGTTGCTGGTGAGTGTGTCGCCGCCTGATGCATTTCAACACACAAAATGTATTAGAAGGGGAGAAACTAATCCAGTCTTCTTTCTTCCAGGGTGACAAGCCACTGTTTGCTGGCACGTGATGATTGACCAGGTGCCAAGAAGAAGTCAAGTCGCAGGGAATTGTCAAAGGCCAAAAACACCCTCTGCTGCCGATGCTGAGGGCATCGGTGCTGATGTTGCTGCTGCTGCACAGTGAGTCGTTCAGGTGAGGGCTGGCGTCAGTGTTCGCAATTTGGACGTCTGTATCTTCTGCTGTTATTTCAGGATTTACTGTTCTTATTGCATGGCAAGCCTGTTGCCGCCGGCCGAAAGGACGCGCATTGGTGTCTCCAGTGTCTTCGCCCAGGCCTTCAGCCGGCTCCTGCCAAGCGTTTCAGACGGTCCCTGTGAAAGCCGCTGGTGCGCTGCATCATACAGCAGTTGAATTGGAGTTGTTTTGGACACAGCCATGCAGACGCCGCTGACCCTGCTGGCGCTGTTGTTGCTGCCGCTGATGTTATGCTGTTCCAGTCTCTCCTCATTCATCTGGTTCGCAAAGCCCTGACGCTGCGTATGCGACCCCTGGTGCTGCTTCCCATGCTTCAGTAACTTCTCCTCCAGCTTATTGTTGGTGGGCGTGCATCGGGGGCGGATCCTCAAGTTTCCGGCGCTTCAGTCTCCACATCCGGGCTTTCAGAGAGGGCTTTTGTTGTTGCTTTTGCCGGCCTTGCTTCTGCTGATTGCTGTAGCTGCTGCCATTGTGGGCTAGACCTGTTTCTGCTGCTGTTGTTGTGTCGTGGAGGTTTGGTGAGAGAGATTGTAAGGAATGGAAAGAAAACTAATACATATTCTCTTTCTTTCAGGGAGGAGCGCTGATGAGGCGTCAGATGCAGCAGCAAATGGAGCCGTGAAAGCAGAAATACCGCAGGCGCTAAAGCCCCCGGTTGGAAAGGAAGAATGCGCCGCAGTCCCGCGTCTTCAACAGGAATACGCCAGTTTGCCACGAGTGATGATCCTGCTTGCGGTTCCTTTGCTGCGGCAGTTTCTGCTTTTGGGGCAAACATACACAGCATGCTGTTCAAGGCGCTATTCCGGCCACCGGATTTACGACGCCCCGCTTCTGCGTAGGCATACGCTGCCGGATCCTCCAGTTAATGGCGCTTCAGACCCCTAATGCAGGGCTTCCGGATTGGTGGACGTGGGCGGCATGTTGTTCTTCACCCTGTCGTGCTTCTGCTCGGTGCCGTTTCTGGCCTTGCCGGGATTATTGCTGTCGCATTAGGTGAGCCAAGCAGCTGCAAGTCGTCTGCTGCCGATGTTGTTGTAGTTGCTGCTGTTGGTGAGAAGGGTCGTAAGCTGAAGGGGAGAAATTAATCCGTGCTTCCTTCCTTATTCCAGGACGAAACGCCGGGAAAATTTGTCGATCCAGTACAATTTGCCTGACCCCGAACGAGGAGTCGGGTCGTCGGAGAATGCCGAAAGGCTTCTGCTACAAAGTCTCTTCCTGCTGTTGCTGACGCTGTATGCTGTTCCCGCTGCTCGCTAGTGAGTGCATCGCCGCATCAAGATCTCGCTCAGCATGGGGGAGCTGATTAGCACGATGCCGCATATATGCCATGATGTGAGCTTCCCATCTGTGGCTGGAGGGAAAAAATCGCCGCAGTCCAGCGTCATCTGCATGAAGGCGCCGGTTGTCCAGGAAAGAAATTTAATCCAATAGCTAAAGGGAAAAAAAAAAAAAAAAAACTAATCCATGCTTATTTCTTTTTTTTTCCAGAGCGAGTCTCCAGGGGCCAAGCGAGGAGTCTGGTCGTCGGAAGTTGCCAGATGGAATCTGCTGCGAAACATTATGCTGCTGCTGCCAATATTGTTGTTGTTGCTGCATGCTGGACTGCATGCACCATTGTTGCTGCATGGCAAGCATGTTGCCCCCGGTCAACCAGCTGAGCGTGATTGAAATGTTGCTGATGACGCCGTCTCATGGCCAAGCATTGCAGGCAGTCCTCATAAGCGCGACCGCCGCGTCGGCATAACACCGCCAAAAGGACCGATTGCTAAGATGGACTCGGTCACGCAGGGGGCGCCGACCCTACTGCCGCTGTCGTTGTTGCTTTTGGGGCAAAAGCGCGCCTCACACTAGAGCCCCGCCTCCTCAGGAAGACCGGATTTGCCATGCCGGCGTTGGGCTCAGGGTCATACAGGCCTACAGAAATGGTGGGTGTGGGCGGCGAAATGTTCAGCACACCACCAGGCCTCCTCCTCAACTGATTCTGGTCTTGCTGCTGCTGTTGTTGCTGACTTGGTGAGCTAATGCTTTTGTCAGTCGCCCGATGCGCTGTTGCTGTTGTTGTGATTTAGTTTATGAGAAAAGGAAAGTGAATTAAAACATGTTATCTCTCTTTTAGGTTGGAGCGCTGGTGTGTCGCCCAATACGGCAGCAGATGGATCCATAAGGAGCCAATAAGGCGGAAAGACCGCAGTCGCAAGTCCCTCGGTTGGAAAGTAAAGATGGATTTTCAATAGCGTCAGGAGAAATGATTTGAGAACGCAGCTTGTGCCATGCAGGCATAATTATTTTGTTAACCAGTAGGTGATTAGTTAAGTTAATTTTACCATAATATATATAAGCAGATTTCCCTTTTTATGTAACCTGTAACTTAGCCTTTAGCCTTTTTATATTTCTTTCCTCTCTTTTCAATATTTTGCCACCCCTTCCGCCAGTTTTGATTATTTCTGCCTTCTGCTCCTGTCCTGGTTTGTTTTGATTTAATTTTAGTCCCCTTCATAGTCGGGTAGGATTATTCGTTGTACATTTAATGGTTGCCCTCTGAATTTTTCTATAACTTCCTGCCTGGTTAGGTCGCCCTTTCTATATTGTTTATTATATCGGTTTATTTCCAATTCGCACCATCTATCTGGAGGCCACTTTGGTTTTCCCTTTCTCTTTTTTCCCTTTCTTCCTGTTTTTTTATTCTTTTGAGCTCTTCCTCCTCTTCCTCTAGTCTCAGCAAGGTGGGGAGTTCAGTTAGATGCATTTGTCTTATTTTCTCTCTCTCGCTACGCTTTTTTACGGTTCTGCAGTCATCTATATCAGGGATTTTTAAGAGTTTAGGTGAGAGGGTAAGTCCAGTCTGCTTTTGCGTGATATGATCATTTGTCATTTTAAAGTACCTCTGCCTGCTTCTTTCTAGTCTGTTCGGGATATAGTGCCTAGAGAGAATCCTGCGAACAGCTATATTTGGGTGCGATTTTATAGTTTCTGAGAACCTGTGCATAGCCTGTTGATAGAATTCTTCTACTGTTTTGACGCCAAAAAGGTCCCTTATAGTTTGGTTTCTCGTATATCTTCCCGCTCTACATATGTCTCTTATTTTTCTGTTTTCCTCAACCTGGACCCTCCTTATCTGTGCATCTGTCACAAGGGGACCCCAAGCTGCTATGGCATACTGCCATATTGGTGATAAAACTGATTTAAGGATCAGTATCTTAGTTTTAGTAGGGAGTTTACTTCTTCCGTTTAGGATCCATGTCAATTTTCTGTAGGCTGTAGAGTATTTACCCAATAGCTTTGTGACGTGAGAGCTAAGGGTTAGCTTGCTATCAAGGGTTACGCCAAGGTATGATTGCTTGCTTTCCTTCTTTATTGTTTGACCCTTGATCTTCACATTCATTGAGTTTGTAGGTAAGTCGTTTTTTAATGTAAAAATGACATGTCCGGTTTTAGCAGCGTTTACTGAGATACCCCATTTGTCCGCCCAGTCCGAAAATGTCTTGAGGTAGTTTTCGTTGTTTCTTGTGGCGGCAGTTGCTAGTGTGTCTGAGCTGAGGACTATAGTGTCGTCTGCGTATGTTGAGAGCATAATTCTTTGTGTTGGTGAAGGGCGGTAGATATATGGGAGGGGCATGTCAGAGGAGAAGATAGAGTAAAGTAGTGGTCCGAGATTGCTTCCTTGAGGCACTCCTGCGCCTATTTGTCCTGTTCTCGAAGTCTCTCCTGCTTGGTCTTTAACTTCGAACGTTCTATTTGTAAGGTAGTCTCCAGTATAATGTATAGGTTGTAAGGTAGGATCTTAGCTAATTTAAGTAAAAGGCCTTCGTGCCATACCCTATCAAAGGCCTCAGAGATGTCAAGGAAAACCGCTGAGCAGTATTCCTTCCGCTCGAAGGCCTCGAGGATGAACTGGGTGACCCTGGCTATTTGCTGCTCAGTTCCGTGCTCTTTTCTGAAGCCAAATTGGTGCAGTGGTATGGCTTTTTTGAATAGATCTACCCTGAAAAGTCTTTTTAGGAGTAGTCTTTCAAACATTTTAGAGAGTCCCGAGAGTAGACTAATCGGCCTGTATGACTTCGGCTCGTTTGAGCTTTTCCCTGGCTTCAGGATCATTTTTACCTGTGCATGTTTCCAGGCTTCAGGGTAGTATCCTAATCTAAGTATGGAGTTATAGATTAGGATAAGGTACAGGGTAGCTTTAGTCGGTAGGGTTTTTATGAGCTGGTTTTTTTGACGTTTCTGGTGAAAGTACGGAGACAGAATGATTTATTTCTGCCCCGCATCCACGCATTTATTTGCCTGTGATTACACAGAGTGCAATATCTAGGTACAATTATTTTCGTTTTTGAATTTGTACATTTGTGGGGATGAGTGTGAGGGTTGGACAGGTGTGGTAAGTATACATGGTTTGGTATTTTCTTACTTATAAACATTGCGTGGATGGTAACATTAACATATGGTTTTTGTTTGTTTACATTTTAGAGGTTTAGGAAATTTGCATTTGTCAATTAATTTAAGTTTTAAAATTTGTATTGTTTCTATTTTCAGATGCCCCCGCCAGAAGGACGGAAGCATCGAGCCTCAGGAGTCTTTGCCGGTGGGGAAAGGGAGTTGTTTGTCCCAGTTATTTGGAGCCGCAGGCTGCGCGCCAATTTTAAAAAGAGTTGGGCCAGCGTTTCTGGTATGTATTCATGGTGTAAATTTAAGCCGGCTGTCAAATGTGGTACTTTTTACCACCACAGCGGCCGTTATTTTGCGTTTGAGTATTCATTTTTGTTACAGCAATTTCACCAGTCGTCAGTGTTTTTATTTTCGTGTTTAGATCCCGCGCCGCCGTCAATTTAGGTTTTAGTTTGCAGGAGGCTGCCAACCCGCCCATGGGTCTCATCTCCAGCCGTCAAATGGTCCAAAGCGCAGTGGATTCCCGCGCCGCCGTCGTATTCCTAGGTCCAGGGAGTTGCTGCATTTCAGCTGGAGTTCTTCAATGCGTAGTGGATTCCCGCGTCGCCGTTTTATTCCAGGGTCCAGGGAGTTTCTGCACTTCAGCTGGAGTTCATCAATGTGTCGGCGAGAGCGTCGTCATTGCTTTGGAGTCACCAGGGTCGTCGCTTCTGTGGGTCGTCTCGCCAGGGAAAGGAGGCATCTTATGGACGCCGGGCCAAGATGCTTTGCTTTGGGCCGACGCTCGTAAATGTCCATGGAATTGGATGCAGAAAATTGGATTAGATAAGTATATCTATGTGTTTAGTTTTGTTTTGTCTGATTTTAGTTTTTGTCTTTTCTTTTGCAGGTCCAGATTGTCCAGGATTTTAAATTTGTCCGGTGGGATTTAAAAAGGAAAGCGATGCCATGGATTTATAAGAAGCATCGTTGGGGAGGTTCGTATATGTCAGTAGGTTTGTATATACATTTAGTGTTCTGTTGTTGTTAATTAATTATGTACTTTTTCAGGGATATTTTCATTATACCGCTACTATTATAAAGGTCGAATTTGAGGGTCACAATTTTGACCTTTTGCCGGGCCGGCAGCGCCACACCCAGAATTCAGAAGGGCGAGGGGGCATACCGACTTGGAAACGGCATCAAAACATTATACGTTTTTAATGTTTTAGGTGCCAAAACATCGTTTTCCGTTGCGCTGAGACGGGAGGTAGGAATTTGCATAGTTTACGCTTTTATTAGTTAATTTTGTTCTTTTTTCAGGGATGTTTACAGTATACTGTTGCTGCCAGGAAAAAAGTCGAATTTAGGGGTCATGCTTTTGACCTTTTGCCAGGCCAGCAGCGCCGCGCTTAGGATTCAGAAGGAAGAGGGGGCATCCTAGCATGGAAACGGCATCAAAAAATTATGCGTTTTTAATGTTTTAGTTGTCAAAAACTTCGTTTTTCGATTTCGTCTAGCAGGTGAGTTGTAGATTTCGTCGTTTTATGTTTTTATTAATTTGTTATTATTTTTCAGGGATATTGTCAGTGTTTTCGTTGCTGTCGGAAAAAGGTCGAATTCAAGGGTCATGATTTTGACCTTTTGCCGGGTCGGCAGTGCCTCACCCAGAATTCAGGAGGACGAGGGGGCATTCCAACATGGAAACGGCATCAAAACATTATACGTTTTTAATGTTTTAGGTGCCAATAACATCATTTTTCGTTGCGTCGAGTCGGGAAGTAGTAATTTGCGTGGTTTTACGCTTTTATTAATTTATTTTGTTCTTTTTCAAGGATGTTTTCAGTATACTGTTATTTCCAGGAAAAAAGACGAATCCAAGGGTCACGCTTTTGACCTTTTGCCAGGTCAGCAGCGCCGCGCTTAGGATTCAGAAGGACGAATGGGCATCCCAGCAAGGAAATGGCATCAAAACATTATGCGCTTTTAGTGTTTTAGTTTCCAAAACTTCGTTTTCCGTTGCGTCTAGTAGGTGAGTTGTAGATTTCGTCGTTTTATGCTTTTATTAATTTGTTATTCTTTTTCAGGGATATTATAATTGCTACCGGGAAAAAAAGTTGAATTCAGGGGTCACGATTTTGACCTTTTGCCGGGTCGGCAGCGCCGCACCAAGGGTCAATAAAATCGAGGGTGCTTCTTGACATGGGGACGGCATCAAAACTTTGTGCATTTTTATATATATTTTATATATTACACTGTTATATGTTTTGATTAAATTATTACAATCTTTAACGGAGATTTCGTCAATATTGCATTTCTGAGGGAAAAAAGTCAGTTTTAGCGGTTTCTATTTCGGCCTTTTGCCGGGTCGGCGGCACCATTCCTAGGGTCTGTGAAAACGTGGGGGAATCCCAATAAGGAAACAGCGTCAAAACATTGCATGTTTTTGTGTTCAAGGTGTCAAAAAGTTGGTTTGCCCATTTAGCCAAGTCGGGTCGTCTTTTGTCATCGAGTATGGCTTTCGGAGAGATTGCAGCTGCTGTTTTGGGACATTTCAAAGGAATTGCAGCAAAAAATTCAGATAAGTGACGTTGTGCATACTCTGCTGCAATGAGTCGACTTAAAATCATCATGTTTTAGCTGCGCGTTGATCCTTCTCCTGTCCATCAGCTTCCAGATTCGTCTATGCTGGTCCTAGTGGGTGGCATCCTTCACGTCTTCATCGTGGGGGTCAGCAGGAATACGTCGTCAAGAGGTTTATTCGTCCGGATTTCTTGCTTGTATAATTAAGGCCATTAATATATCAATTTTCTTTTCCAGATTGTCAACTCTATTTGCCAGTTTAATGACTGGGTCGTCGGGTTGGCTATTTTCTGGAAGAGTGTTGATATTTTGTGGTGAGGGCGTTGTCTCCTTAACTATCTTTGGCTTCAGATTTGCCAAAGCAGCTCTACTCGTTGTCGGGGGGCTGTCGTCTTTTCCCTGTTTGTGCTCCATAGCTTTTTCTACATTTTTTTGTTCCTTTCGAAGCCCGTTCTGGAATTTTTCCAGATGCCTTTGCGCTGGGTTTCTAGTCATATTTGGGGCCTTTACCTTGGGATTGGTCCTGCTATTTGTGGAGGCCTTGTTTGTACTCCGGCGCCATTTATTTAGGCGTTTTTGGATGGCAACTTCATGTGAGGAAAGGTGCGGTAGGTTTGGCCTACTATCCTTCACATTTTGCCGGAACGGGTTCATTGCAGACTTCCTGGCGGCTTCCTTTCGGGCTTCGGCCATTTCGGTACTATAGGGTAGTCGGGGGGTCTTGTTGAAAGGGGGGGGGGGCTGCCGTTCGTTATTGTTGCTTTTAGCGTCCATTATTGTCCTAATTTTGTGAAAATCTATTCTATTAACTGCTAATTTTTGCTTCTCTGCCTTATAGGCAGGGCACCCCTTATATGCGCTGATGTGGTTTCCTTGGCAGTTTGAACAGGTGGCGGGGGTTGATCTTGGCTTAGTGCACTCACTAGACCAATGCTGGCCAGCGCACTTCATGCACCTTGGGGGCTTCATACATGTGTTCCTAGCATGCCTGAAGCCCTGGCACCTGAAACACTGGACCGGTTCCCTCGTCCTGTTTTTCCTTTCTATTTCCACTTTTTGTCCGCCAAGCTGTTTGATGGAGAGGACCCGAAGGTGGCTTCCGTCCACGGCCGAGACAATTTCTATCTCATGCATCCGCATCGGGCCACCAGTTGCAGGATTTGTCATGTTCCTTGTGAACTTAGTCTGGAGGCCGAGCTTCTGCAGCTCGCTAGTGATCCACGAGCAAGGGGTAGAGGGGTGCAGGTGACGAATAACAACTCTGAAACCCCTTTCAGATTTATTCTGGTTTGAATAGAATGGGATACCACTTTTAGCTAGTATGTCTTTAATTGTTCTATGTGCAGTCAAGTCTTTCGCCTGAATAGTTACTCCATTTCCTATAGACGTTTTTGTTGTAAAACTGTCTACCCCTGCTGAGTAATTTAGCTTTTCCAGTAGTGGCACAATTTCCCTAACATTTTCTATATGAATAGGGGGGGCCCTGCGGCTCTGTGGCACTATTTGCCAAGGGGGCAGTTCGGTAGCCGAATTTTTAGGGGGAGGGGGGGCAATTTCAGTTTGCGCCAGTGCGCTGGGTGCAGTGGCCTTTTCACTCTCGACTGGGTAGCGGGGGGCTTTTATTTCCTCAACAATACTTTTGGCCGCCTTACTTTTAAAGATGGGGGTAGCTAGGGGGGGGAAAGGGTTTGGGGTCGCAAAGATGGTGGGCACACATGCTTTTTTATTAGGCGTTTTATAGCTAAAGCTATCCATGTCCATGTTGGTATTTGGGCGCTTGCCCGGGGTTTTCGTAATTGGTGCCGGATCAGAGGATGCCACAATTCCTGGACCGGTTCCGGCCACCGCTTCCGAAAAACTCATAGGCAGTGCGTTCGTGTTATTGGGGGGTGAATTAAAAAGGTCCCGCTTGGCTGCAGGCCGGTTGAGGGTTCTGGATGCAGATATGTTACCCATAGAGTGAGTAGTGGTGACTTTGGAATTTAAATTAGCCTGAACAGGGGAACACAAAGAAGCGCCTTTCAGTTGGGGGGAGATGCTTTTCTTTTTTGTAGTTTCCGCGAGAATGGTGGGTTTCTTTTTTAAGCTTAGTTTGGAAATGTCAGGTTTAGGATACAAGTTTTGGAAAAAAGTATTGCGAGTTATAAATTTATGTTGTGTTTCACCTTGGTTGTGGTCCCTGCTATTGTCATATATATTGGCTAGTTTATGTAGTGTGTCAGCATTTGCAAGCGCGGGACTTTTTGAGCGGCTGTTTGTGCTTATGTTAATAACCTTGCTTGTGTGTGTAGGTGAGAGAGAGTGAGGGGAAATGCTTTTAGAGCCAATTTTTGTAGATGTGCTGAGGTTTCTCTCCATGCTGTTGTCTTCATGTGTGGGGAAAGGGAAATTTCTAAGAGCGCCGCTCTTTTTGTCATCCGTGTTGGTATTAGTAATTTCAGCTGCATTGGTGTTGTGAGCTGTTGTCAATTTTTTCCCCCTATTTGTATGTGTGATAGAAAGAGGGGAAACCACTGGCCCATTTGAGACGCTACTTTTGGCGCCAGCTGTTTCTTTATTAGTATTAGTAAGGAAGAGCGGGTCTTTTTGGGCATTTTTGTTTTCTCTATTCTCTTTCCCCTTATATGTAAGTGAATTTATAATTTTTATAGCAGCCTCGGAAGGGTTTTTTAGACTGTTAATTGCAGAGTTGGAAGGCGATTTTTTCATGTTTATTATACTGATATTAAACTGAGAGTTGTTAGAATTATGGGACATGGGCGAGATTTCCAGGTAGAAAGGGGTATTTTGACTTTCTGGGCTCGAGAAAAGAGAGAGCGCCTCGTCATTTGAAGAATCGTCAGAGAGTATTACATGGGCCATAATATCTGCTGACTATATGTAAAGGAACGATACTTTTTGTGGTATAAATACCCTGACTTTGGTTTTGGCGGGTCCTTTGGTACAATTCCTTTTCTTTGCTAGTCCTTCTTTGCCTCTTTTTTGCGTTCTTCCTTCTTTGCGACGTTAGTGTTCTTCTTTATGGCTCTTCTTTCTGGTTCCTCTTTATAGCTCCTCTTTATGGTTCTTCTTTATGGCTCCTCTTCTTTTTTTTTTTTTTTTTTTTTCTGGTGAAAGTACGGGAGACAGAATGATGATTTCTGCCCCGCATCCACGCATTTATTTGCCTGTGATTACACAGAGTGCAATATCTAGGTACAATTATTTTCGATTTTGAATTTGTACATTGTTGGGGATGAGTGTGAGGGTTGGACAGGTGTGGTAAATATACATGATTTGGTATTTTCTTAATTATAAACATTGCGTGGATGGTAACATTAACATATGGTTTTTGGTTTGTTTACATTTTTAAGAGTTTCAGGCAATTTGCATAAGTCAATTTATTTGTGTTTAAAATTGGTTTTATTTATATTTTCAGGTACCCCCGCCAGAAGGACGGAAGCACCGAGCCTCAGGAATCTTTGCCGGTGGGGAATGGGAGCTGCTTGTCCCAGTTATTTGCAGTCGCAGGCTGCGCGCAACTTTCGAGTTTGAGTTGGGCCAGCGTTGGTAAGTATTCATGGTGGAATTTTAGCCGGCTGTCAAAAGTGGTACTTTTTACCACCACAGCGGCCGTTGTTTTGCGTTTGAGTTTTCATTTTAGTTACAGCAGTTTCACCAGTCGTCAGAGTTTTATTTTCGTGTGCAGATCCCGCGCCGCCGTCAATTTAGATTTTAATTTGCAGGAGGCTGCCAACCCGCCCATGGGTCTCATCGCCAGCCTTCAAATGGACCAAATCGCAGTGGATTCCCGCGCCGCCGTCTTATTCCGAGGTCCAGGGAGTTGCTGCATTTCAGCTGGAGTTCTTCAGTGCGTAGTGGCTTCCCGCGTCGCCGTCTTATTCCAGGGTCCAGGGAGTTGCTGCACTTCAGTTGGAGTTCATCGTGTGTCGGCGAGAGCGTCGTCATTGCTTTGGAGTCACCAGGGTCATCGCTTCTGTGGGTCGTCTCGCCAGGGAAAGGAGGCATCTTGTGGACGCCGGGCCAAGATGCTTTGCTTTGGGCCGACGCTCGTAAGTGTCCATGGAATTGGATGCAGAAAATTGGATTAGATAAGTATATCTATGTGTTTAGTTTTGTTTTGTCTGATTTTAGTTTTGTCTTTTCTTTTGCAGGTCCAATTCGTCCAGGATTTTTCATTTTTGTCCGGTGGGATTTGGGAAGGAATGCATTGCCTTGGATTTATAAAGAGCATCGTCGGAGGTTCGTATTTGTCAGTGAGTTTGTAAATGCATTTAGTTTTCTGTTGTTGTTAGTTTATTTTGCTCTTTTTCAGGGATATTGTCAGTATGTCGTTGCTACCAAGAAAAGGTGGAATTTAAGGGTCAAGATTTTGACCTTTTGCCGGGTCAACAGCGCCGCACTTGGAATTCGTAAGGACGAGAGGGCTTCCCAACTTGGAAACGGCATCAAAACATTTTAGGTTTTTAATGTTTTAGGTGCCGAAATCGTCGTTTTTCATTTCGCCGAGTCGGGAAATGGTAAGTTGCGTGATTTTATGTTTTTATAAATTTGTTTTTTTTAATTTGTTTTATGATTTTACAGGGATTTTGTCTGTATGCCGTTGCTGCCAGAAAAAAGTCGATTTCAAGGGTCGCGAAATTGACCTTTTGCCGGGTCAGCAGCGGCGCACCTAGGGTTAAGAAGGACAAGGGTGCACCCCAACATGGAGACGGCATCCAAACATTATAGGATTTTTATGTTTTAGGTGACAAAAGCTTCGTTTTTCGTTGCGCCTAGTAGGGAAGTAATAGGTTGCGTAGTTTTATGCTTTTATTAATATGTTTTTCTTTTTCAGGGATATTGTCAGTGTTATCGTTGCTACCAGAAAAAGTCGAAATTCAAGGGTCACGATTTTGACCTTTTGCCGGGTCGGCAGCGCCGCACCAAGGGTCAATAAAATCGAGTGGCTTCCTGGAAAAGGGACGGCATCAAAACATTGTGGATTTTTATATATATTATTATATAGTGCTCTGTTTTATGTTTTGATTAAAGTATTTCTATCTTTAACGGAGATTTTGTCGATATTGCATTTCTGGAGGAAAAAAGTCAATTATAGAGGTTACGATTTCGACCTTTTGCCGGGTCGGCAGCACCACCCCTAGGGTCTGTAAAAACGGGGGGGAATCCCAATAAGGAAACTGAATCAAAACATTGTATGTTTTTTGTGTTATGAGTGTCAAGAAGTTAGTTTGTCCATTACGCCCAGTCGGGTCGTCTTTTGTCGTCAAGTATGGCTTTCGTAGAGATTGCAGCTGCTGTTTTGGGACATTTCAAAGGAATTGCAGCAAACAATTCAGATAAGTGACGTTGTGCTTTTTGACGTTTCTGGTGAAAGTACGGAGACAGAATGATTTATTTCTGCCCCGCATCCACGCATTTATTTGCCTGTGATTACACAGAGTGCAATATCTAGGTACAATTATTTTCGTTTTTGAATTTGTACATTTGTGGGGATGAGTGTGAGGGTTGGACAGGTGTGGTAAGTATACATGGTTTGGTATTTTCTTACTTATAAACATTGCGTGGATGGTAACATTAACATATGGTTTTTGTTTGTTTACATTTTAAAGGTTTAGGAAATTTGCATTTGTCAATTAATTTAAGTTTTAAAATTTGTATTGTTTCTATTTTTAGATGCCCCCGCCAGAAGGACGGAAGCATCGAGCCTCGGGAGTCATTGCCGGTGGGGAAAGGGAGTTGTTTGTCCCAGTTATTTGGAGCCGCAGGCTGCGCGCCAATTTAAAAAGAGTTGGGCCAGCGTTTCTGGTATGTATTCATGGTGTAAATTTAAGCCGGCTGTCAAATGTGGTACTTTTTACCACCACAGCGGCCGTTATTTTGCGTTTGAGTATTCATTTTTGTTACAGCAATTTCACCAGTAGTCAGTGTTTTTATTTTCGTGTTTAGGTCCCGCGCCGCCGTCAATTTAGGTTTTAGTTTGCAGGAGGCTGCCAACCCGCCCATGGGTCTCATCTCCAGCCGTCAAATGGTCCAAAGCGCAGTGGATTCCCGCGCCGCCGTCTTTTTCCTAGGTCCAGGGAGTTGCTGCATTTCAGCTGGAGTTCTTCAATGCGTAGTGGATTCCCGCGTCGCCGTTTTAATCCAGGGTCCAGGGAGTTGCTGCACATCAGCTGGAGTTCACCAATGTGTCGGCGAGAGCGTCGTCATTGCTTTGGAGTCACCAGGGTCGTCGCTTCTGTGGGTCGTCTCGCCAGGGAAAGGAGGCATCTTTTGGACGCCGGGCCAAGATGCTTTGCTTTGGGCCGACGCTCGTAAATGTCCATGGAATTGGATGCAGAAAATTGGATTAGATAAGTATATCTATGTGTTTAGTTTTGTTTTGTCTGATTTTAGTTTTTGACTTTTCTTTTGCAGGTCCAGATTGTCCAGGATTTTAAATTTGTCCGGTGGGATTTGGGAAGGAAAGCGATGCCATGGATTTATAAGAAGCATCGTTGGGGAGGTTCGTGTATGTCGGTAGGTTTGTATATACATTTAGTGTTCTGTTGATGTTAGTTAATTTTGTACTTTTTCAGGGATATTTTCATTATACCACTACTATTATAAAGAGGTCGAATTTGAGGGTCACCATTTTGGCCTTTTGCCGGGCCGGCAGCGCCACACCCAGAATTCAGAAGGGCGAGGGGGCATTCCGACATGGAAACGGCATCAAAACATTATACGTTTTTAATGTTTTAAGTGCCAAAAACATCGTATTCTGTTGCGTCTAGTAGGTAAGTTGTAGATTTCGTCGTTTTATGCTTTTATTGATTTGTTATTCTTTTTCAGGGATATTGTAGTTGCTACCGGGAAAAAAGTTGAATTCAGGGGTCACGATTTTGACCTTTTGCCGGGTCGGCAGCGCCGCACCAAGGGTCAATAAAATCGAGGGTGCTTCTTGACATGGGGACGGCATCGAAAATTTTGTGCATTTTTATATATATTATTATATATTACACTGTTATGTGTTTTGATTAAATTATTACAATCTTTAACGGAGATTTCGTCAATATTGCATTTCTGAGGGAAAAAAGTCAGTTTTAGAGGTTTCTATTTCGACCTTTTGCCGGGTCGGCGGCACCACTCCTATGGTCTGTAAAAACGTGGGGGAATCCCAATAAGGAAACTGCGTCAAAACATTGCCTGTTTTTTGTGTTCTTAGTGTCAAAAAGTTGGTTTGTCCATTACGCCAAGTCGGGTCGTCTTTTGTCATCGAGTACAGCTTTCGGGGAGATTGCCGCTGATTGTTTCAGGACCTTACAAAGGATCTACAGCAAAAGGATCTGCGGCAAAAGGTTCAGATAAGTGACGTTGTGCATACGCTGCTGCAATAAGTCGACTTAGTTTCGTCATGTTTTTGCCGCACGTAGGTCCTTCGCGTGTCCGTCTGCTTCTAGATACATCTTTGCTAGTCTTGTTAGGTGACATCCTTCATATGCGCTTCGTCGGAATCAGCAGGGATGAGTCGTCGAGGGGGTACTTCGTCCGTGTTTCGCAGGTCATTAGGATAGAGATGAGGGCACTTTGCTGTCGCTTGGGTATTATTGTTTCAGTGAAATAGCCCGCATCCATAGCTTTATTGTAGATTTTGAGTAATGAACATGTCTTGATTGATAACTTGTAATGTGTGTTAACTGCTTTGACAGGCTTTTCCTTTGGTTTTAAGCCCAAATACCAGAGGATATACCCTCAATTTAGTTTTTTTTTTTTTTTTTTTTTTAGAATAAAGAGCAGTTAAGCATTTCAAATACGTAATATTCAGCCATAAATTGCTGCAATAAGTCGACTTAGTTTCGTCATGTTTTTGCCGCACGTTGATCCTTCGCGTGTCCGTCTGCTTCTGGGTACATCTTTGCTAGTCTTATTAGGTGACGTCCTTCATATGCGCTTCGTCGGGGTCAGCAGGGATGAGTCGTCGAGGGGGTACTTCGTCCGTGTTTCGCAGTTTATTAGGATAGAGATGAAGACACTTTGCTGTCGCTTGGGTATTATTGTTTCAGTGAAAAAGCCCGCATCCATAGCTTTAATGTAGATTTTAAATAATGAACATGTCTTGATTGAAAACTTGTGATGTGTGTTAACTGCTTTGACAGGCTTTTCCTTTGGTTTTAAGCTTAAATACCAGAGGATATACCCTCAATTTAGTTTTTTTTTTTTTTAGAATAAAGAGCAGTTAAGCATTTCAAATACGTAATATTCAGCCATAGATTCCTATTTTGTTGTATGAGCTGCATTTTTAAGGAGCGGTTTGTGTCGACGTTTGTTAAGGTTCATAGTCAGGGATGACTAGTTTGATCACTGTGGGGGGTTGGCCGAGCATTAGTTCCATGACCCTTTCTTTGGTGATCATTCCTTTTTTGTACATTTTGCTGAATTTGTTTATGAGTAATTCGCACCATCTATCTGGTGGTCCTTTCTCCAGGGCTTTTTTCCTTTCTTCTTTTTCCCTTTCCTTCCTTTCCTCCTCTGCTTTACAGTCTCTCGCTTCCATTTCTTCGTCATCCAGTTGAAGAAGAGTAGGAAGGGTCTGTCTATAGTCGTCCCTTAATTTAGAGACTATTTCTAATTCCTCTATATCCGTGTAACTGTATAGTGATTTGTACGTGGGTTCGTCAGGAGGCTTTGGGATGTTTTGTAGGAGGGGCAGTAGGTATTTTGTGTATTGATTTGCATACCTAGTTCTACTTGTTGCCAGTCTAATGGGCTTAAAGGATTTTGTCAGCAGTTCTTTTATTAGTGGATTTTCATGGTCGGCAATGGAGTTGGCGTATCGTTTGCTGGCCTGGTCAAATACTTCTTCGAAAGATTTTATTTTATACTTTTCCCTAATTGTTGATTGTTTGGTGTATCTGTTTGCTTTAATGATCCTTCTTATGAGTTTGTTTTCTAGGGTTTGTATTTTTTTGGTTTGGGTGGCTGATGTGAGGGACCCCCAGATCGCAATGGCATAGTGCCATATGGGGGAGATAATTTGCTTCCACAGGAGTAGTTTTGTCCTTTTAGGTAGGTGGCTGTTTTTACCTAAAAGCCATTCCAATTTTTTATATGCAGCTATGATTTTTCCTTTTAGCAAGATGAGGTGGGCCCAAATGTCAACCTGCGGTCGAGCATCACTCCAAGGTAGCCGTGTTTGCAGAGTTTGATGGCTCTTTGCCCATCAACGATAGGGGTGGTGTGAACATTTTCTGATATGTTTTTGAGGGAAAATAAGACGTGGCCTGTTTTCTTTCCATTTATTGCAATATCCCATTTTTTTGCCCATCTGCAGAATTTGTTTATATATGTTTGGTTAATGTTGATTGCGGACCGAGTATTATTTGAACGGGTGATAATTATCGTATCGTCTGCATAGGTTGCGAGGATAATATTCTTAGGGTGGTAGTCAGGCAGTGATATGTTGCGGATATATCCTTTAATGATGGGGAATGGCATGTCCGACGTGTATATAGAGTAGAGGACTGGTCCCAGGATACTACCTTGGGGCACCCCGGCATTAATGGTGCCGATTCTAGAGCAGGTTTCATTGTTGATTCTGACTTGGAAGGTCCTGCCTGTTAGGTATGATTCAAGTACATTGAATAGTTGTTTAGGGATAAGTTTGGTAAGTTTGAGAAGCAGGCCGTCATGCCATACTCTATCGAAAGCTTCCGTGATGTCCAGAAAGGTGGCTGAGCATACCTCCTTGTCCTCGTAGGCTTTTAAGATGAATTGTGTGACTCTGGCTAGTTGGTGTTCCGCCCCGTGGCCTTTTCTAAAACCGAATTGGTGATTTGGGATTGCTTTAGAAAAGGATTCGATATTGTATAGACGGTTTAGTATGATGCGTTCAAATATTTTGGATAGGCCAGAGAGCAGACTAATGGGTCGGTAGGAATTAAGAAGAGAAGGCGATTTTCCGGGTTTTAAGATCATAGTAATACACGCATGCTTCCATTTTTTAGGAAAATGGCCGGTATTGAGTATTTTATTGTAGATAAGGATAAGGTAGATCCTGGCTTTTTTTGGAAGGTTACTTATGACTTTATTGCTAATGTTGTCGGCGCCCGGGGCTTTCTTGGATTCTAGTGATTTAATCAGCAGGTCCAGTTCGGCAAGAGTGACAGGTTTAAGTCCACTGGTGCCCGTTTCTATCCTTGGCTTCAGTGACTTAACTTTGTCCAGTTCTTTTTTGATGATTTCCCTGTCCTCAATGCTGTTTCTAAGGTTTGCTTTAAAACGCGATTCCAGGTGGGAGGCGAAGGCTTCGGCTCTTTCATCAAGCGTTCTGGTCCAGGGGCTGGCTGTCCTCGTACTTATGCAGTCATCGTCCTTTTTTAGTGGCCAGATGGGTTGCGGCTGTTTTTTGACATTGTTGGTCCATTTCCATAGTTTCTGCATTCTATATCTGTCTGTTGTGTCGATGAGCTGTAGTTCATTGTTAATTTGGCTTGTTCTGAGTTTTCTTATTTCTTTTGCCAGCTTGTTTTGCGCTGAATTGAACCATTTTTTAGCCTCTTCCGTTCCTGCTGCTCTAAGAATCCTGTTTAATTCCTTTTTTTCATCTAGAAGCCGAGTGCTAGCTTCGTCCAGACTGAGATTATTTTCCCTTCTTCGGGAGTTTTCCCTTGGGTTGTTAAAGGGGCGGTTTTTGGGGGTGGCTTCGTTGGCTGCAGTTTTTATGTTGTTGAGAAAGATATCAATGCAGTCATCGATATCTTGTCCAGTCCGTATCTCCGTATTTAGCAGCATTTTATCTTCCAGAATTCTCTTGAATTTTTCCATGTTTGTGTTCCTTTTTAATATAGAATTGCTTACCTTTTTGAGTTGTAGGTTTGCTTCTTCTAGATCAAGGATAATTTGGATCGGGAGGTGATCAGAACTGAGGTCATCGGAGGAGAAAGTCCTTGTGATTCGTCTGCGGAGGCCCTTGCATATAGCGAAGTCGAGGGCGGATGGCTGTTTTCTTCTGTCAAAAGGGAAATGGGTGGCTTGTCCGGTGGCAACTACGTCAAGGAGTTTGTTTGCCATGATTGCTTGCATTAGTGACCTACCCCTTGCGCAGGAAGAGTAGTTTCCCCAACATCTATGCTTGCTGTTCCAGTCACCGCTGAGGATAAAGTTGGACTTGCCATCCAGCAGCGTTTCAAAGTGGCTGAAGAGTTTGTGGAAATTTTCATGGGTCCATTTATAAACTGGCGGGCAATAGATTGGGGCAACAATTGTCATATTTGCTCGGATGCCATTTGAGGGGATTAGGGCTATGGGAGCACTTTGTATAAAGTCTGTTTCGATGGGATTTAGACAAGTGTGTCGGACAGTTTGGCTGATAATGGTGGCCGTGCCGCCTTTTCTGTGTGCTGTTGGGTTTTGGGCGAGGTAGGTGTGGAAGCCTTCGAAGTTAAGCATAGTAGAATTTCGTTCTAGCTTGGTTTCTGTTACCAGCATGATCTGGATACCCTCTTTTTTTATGTAAGCTTCTAGTTCGTCTCTTTTATTGGTAACTCCGCATGAGTTCCAATACCCTATTTTAAGGGTATTGATAGTATGTGTGTTGTTTATATTTAATGTCATGGTGCTACTTATTTTGCGAGGAACTTAGAAGTTTAGGAGGACATGGGGTGTGCTGTGGTCAGGTTTTTGTTATTTTCTAAGCATTTGAAAAAGAGTTCCATAAGTGTATCAATTTTCTTTTCCATTTCCAGTACTCGTTGCGCCAGGTTTAGGCTGTGGTCGTCAGGGGGTCCTCTTTGCAAGTGCTTATGCACGTCCTCGGTCTCATCGGCGGTTAATTTTAAGGTCCTTGTCTTGAAATTAGTTTTGGCAGCTCTACTTGTTGTCGGCGGGCTACCAGCATCACCCCTCCTGGGGCTTGTCATAGCTTCGTCGCGGGTGTGTTCTATAGCATCCCTCCTTTCCTTGCGGAGTTTGTCGTTGAAGGCCTCAAGGTGTCTTTGTGCCGGGTTTTTTGTCGTTTTTGTGGGTCGCGGCTTGGGGTTGTCCTTCGAGTTGGTCCTGTTTTTTGTGGTTGCTTTGTCCGCGTGTCGGCGCCATTTATTCAGCCGTTTTTGGATGGCAGCTTCATGTGAAGAAAATCGCGTTTGGTTTGGCCTATCGTCCTTCGCATTTTGCCGGAACGGGTTTGATGTAGTTTTCCTGGCGGCTTCCTTCCGAGATTTGGCCATTTCGGAACTATATGGTAGGTGGGGGGTCTTGTTGAAAGGGGGGGGGGGGGGGGCTGCCGTTCGTTATTGTTGCTATTTGCGTCCATTATTGTCCTAATTTTGTGAAAATCTATCCTGTTGACTGCTAATTTTTGCTTCTCTGCCTTATAGGCAGGGCACCCCTTATATGCGCTGATGTGGTTTCCTTGGCAGTTTGAACAGGTGGCGGGGGTTGATCTTGGCTTAGTGCACTCACTAGACCAATGCTGGCCAGCGCACTTCATGCACCTTGGGGGCTTCATACATGTGTTCCTAGCATGCCTGAAACCCTGGCACCTGAAACACTGGACCGGTTCCCTCGTCCTGTTTTTCCTTTCTATTTCCACTTTTTGTCCGCCTAGTTGTTTAATGGAGAGGATCCGAAGGTGGCTTCCGTCCATGGCCGAGACGATTTCTACCTCATGCATACGCATCGGGCCACCAGTTGCAGGGTTTGTCATGTTCCTTGTGACCTTAGTCTGGTGGCCGAGCTTTTGCAGCTCGCTAGTGATCCACGAGCTAGGGGTAGTGGGGTGCAGGTGGCGAATGACAACTCTGAAACCCCTTTCAGTTTTATTCTGGTTTGAATAGAATGGGATACCACTTTTAGCTAGTATGTCTTTAATTGTTCTATGTGCAGTCAAGTCTTTCGCCTGGATAGTTACCCCGTTTCCTATAGATGTTTTTGTTGTAAAACTGTCTACCCCTGCTGAGTAATTTAGCTTTTCCAAAAGTGGCACGATTTCCCTAACATTTTCTATATGAATAGGGGGGGCCCTGCGGCTCTGTGGCACTATTTGCCAAGGGGGCAGTTCGGTAGCCGAATTTTTAGGGGGAGGGGGGGCAATTTCAGTTTGCGCCAGTGCGCTGGGTGCAGTGGCCTTTTCACTCTCGACTGGGTAGCGGGGGGCTTTTATTTCCTCAACAATACTTTTGGCCGCCTTACTTTTAAAGATGGGGGTAGCTAGGGGGGGGAAAGGGTTTGGGGTCGCAAAGATGGTGGGCACACATGCTTTTTTATTAGGCGTTTTATAGCATAAGCTGTCCGTGTCCATGTTGGTATTTGGGCGCTTGCCCGGGGTTTTCGTAATTGGTGCCGGATCAGAGGCTGCCACTAGTCCTGGACCGGTTCCGGCCACCACTTCCGAAAAACTCATAGGCAGTGCGCCCGTGCTATTGGGGGGTGAATTAAAAAGGTCCCGCTTGGCTGCAGGCCGGTTGAGGGTTCTGGATGCAGATGTGTTACCCATAGAGTGTGTAGTGGTGACTTTGAAATTTAATTTAGCCTGAGCAGGGGAACACAAAGAAGCGCCTTTCAGTTGGGGGGAGATGCTTTTCTTTTTTGGAATTCCCGCGAGAATGGTGGGTTTCTTTTTTAAGCTTAGTTTGGATATGTCAGGTTTAGGATAAGAGTTTTGGAAAATTGAATTGCGAGTTATAAATTTATGTTGGGTTTCACCTTGGTTGTGGTCCCTGCTATTGTCACATATATTGGTTAGTTTATATTGTGTGTCAGCATTTGCCAGCGCGGGACTTTTTGAGCGGCTGTGTGTGCTTATGTTAATAACCTTGCTTGTGTGTGTAGGTGAGAGAGAGTGAGGGGAAATGCTTTTAGAGCCAATTTTTGTAGATGTGCTGAGGTTTCTCTCCATGCTGTTGTCTTCATGTGTGGGGAAAGGGAAATTTCTAAGAGCGCCGCTCTTTTTGTCATCCGTGTTGGTATTAGTAGTTTCAGCTGCATTGGTGTTGTGAGCTGTTGTCAATTTTTTCCCCCTATTTGTATGTGTGATAGAAAGAGGGGAAACCACTGGCCCATTTGAGACGCTACTTTTGGCGCCAGCTGTTTCTTTATTAGTATTAGTGAGGAAGAGCGGGTCTTTTTGGGCATTTTTGTTTTCTCTATTCTCTTTCCCCATATATGTAAGTGAATTTATAATTTTTATAGCAGCCTCGGAAGGGTTTTTTAGACTGTTAATTGCAGAGTTGGAATACGATTTTTTCATGTTTATTATACTGATATTAAACTGAGAGTTGTTAGAATTATGGGACATGGGCGAGATTTCCAGGTAGAAAGGGGTATTTTGTCTTTCTGGGCTCGAGAAAAGAGAGAGCACCTCGTCATTTGAAGAGTCGTCAGAGAGAATTACTTGGGCCATAATATCTGCTGACTATATGTAAAGGAACGATACTTTTTGTGGTATAAATACCCTGACTTTGGTTTTGGCGGGTCCTTTGGTACAATTCCTTTTCTTTGCTAGTCCTTCTTTGCCTCTTTTTTGCGTTCTTCCTTCTTTGCGACGTTAGTGTTCTTCTTTATGGCTCTTCTTTCTGGTTCCTCTTTATAGCTCCTCTTTATGGTTCTTCTTTATGGCTCCTCTTCTTTAATAAAATCTGCAGCTCGCTGAGTTTGTCGATTTGTCTCAAAGTATTTCACCGAAAAAACCGAATTTATATGCTTTTTAATATGTTTATTTTAATTGTTTATGAAAATTGTTTGTCGAATTGTTTCTGTATAAATTTTACGGCCGGGAATTTTTTTTGTCTTTTCACTTGTGAAGATTTTCACTTAAATGTCCCGTTTATTTTTCGTTTGCTTTGTACTTTCGATTGTATTTTAAATTGTAATTGTTATAAACAATTTTAGGCAATTTAAAATATTTTTTATTAACTTTGCTATTTGAACTTTGCTTTTGTCTTTTCACTTGTTTTTTGACGTTTCTGGTGAAAGTACGGAGACAGAATGATTTATTTCTGCCCCGCATCCACGCATTTATTTGCCTGTGATTACACAGAGTGCAATATCTAGGTACAATTATTTTCGTTTTTGAATTTGTACATTTGTGGGGATGAGTGTGAGGGTTGGACAGGTGTGGTAAGTATACATGGTTTGGTATTTTCTTACTTATAAACATTGCGTGGATGGTAACATTAACATATGGTTTTTGTTTGTTTACATTTTAAAGGTTTAGGAAATTTGCATTTGTCAATTAATTTAAGTTTTAAAATTTGTATTGTTTCTATTTTTAGATGCCCCCGCCAGAAGGACGGAAGCATCGAGCCTCGGGAGTCATTGCCGGTGGGGAAAGGGAGTTGTTTGTCCCAGTTATTTGGAGCCGCAGGCTGCGCGCCAATTTAAAAAGAGTTGGGCCAGCGTTTCTGGTATGTATTCATGGTGTAAATTTAAGCCGGCTGTCAAATGTGGTACTTTTTACCACCACAGCGGCCGTTATTTTGCGTTTGAGTATTCATTTTTGTTACAGCAATTTCACCAGTCGTCAGTGTTTTTATTTTCGTGTTTAGGTCCCGCGCCGCCGTCAATTTAGGTTTTAGTTTGCAGGAGGCTGCCAACCCGCCCATGGGTCTCATCTCCAGCCGTCAAATGGTCCAAAGCGCAGTGGATTCCCGCGCCGCCGTCTTTTTCCTAGGTCCAGGGAGTTGCTGCATTTCAGCTGGAGTTCTTCAATGCGTAGTGGATTCCCGCGTCGCCGTTTTAATCCAGGGTCCAGGGAGTTGCTGCACATCAGCTGGAGTTCATCAATGTGTCGGCGAGAGCGTCGTCATTGCTTTGGAGTCACCAGGGTCGTCGCTTCTGTGGGTCGTCTCGCCAGGGAAAGGAGGCATCTTTTGGACGCCGGGCCAAGATGCTTTGCTTTGGGCCGACGCTCGTAAATGTCCATGGAATTGGATGCAGAAAATTGGATTAGATAAGTATATCTATGTGTTTAGTTTTGTTTTGTCTGATTTTAGTTTTTGACTTTTCTTTTGCAGGTCCAGATTGTCCAGGATTTTAAATTTGTCCGGTGGGATTTGGGAAGGAAAGCGATGCCATGGATTTATAAGAAGCATCGTTGGGGAGGTTCGTGTATGTCGGTAGGTTTGTATATACATTTAGTGTTCTGTTGATGTTAGTTAATTTTGTACTTTTTCAGGGATATTTTCATTATACCACTACTATTATAAAGAGGTCGAATTTGAGGGTCACCATTTTGGCCTTTTGCCGGGCCGGCAGCGCCACACCCAGAATTCAGAAGGGCGAGGGGGCATTCCGACATGGAAACGGCATCAAAACATTATACGTTTTTAATGTTTTAAGTGCCAAAAACATCGTATTCTGTTGCGTCTAGTAGGTAAGTTGTAGATTTCGTCGTTTTATGCTTTTATTGATTTGTTATTCTTTTTCAGGGATATTGTAGTTGCTACCGGGAAAAAAGTTGAATTCAGGGGTCACGATTTTGACCTTTTGCCGGGTCGGCAGCGCCGCACCAAGGGTCAATAAAATCGAGGGTGCTTCTTGACATGGGGACGGCATCGAAAATTTTGTGCATTTTTATATATATTATTATATATTACACTGTTATGTGTTTTGATTAAATTATTACAATCTTTAACGGAGATTTCGTCAATATTGCATTTCTGAGGGAAAAAAGTCAGTTTTAGAGGTTTCTATTTCGACCTTTTGCCGGGTCGGCGGCACCACTCCTATGGTCTGTAAAAACGTGGGGGAATCCCAATAAGGAAACTGCGTCAAAACATTGCCTGTTTTTTGTGTTCTTAGTGTCAAAAAGTTGGTTTGTCCATTACGCCAAGTCGGGTCGTCTTTTGTCATCGAGTACAGCTTTCGGGGAGATTGCCGCTGATTGTTTCAGGACCTTACAAAGGATCTACAGCAAAAGGATCTGCGGCAAAAGGTTCAGATAAGTGACGTTGTGCATACGCTGCTGCAATAAGTCGACTTAGTTTCGTCATGTTTTTGCCGCACGTAGGTCCTTCGCGTGTCCGTCTGCTTCTAGATACATCTTTGCTAGTCTTGTTAGGTGACATCCTTCATATGCGCTTCGTCGGAATCAGCAGGGATGAGTCGTCGAGGGGGTACTTCGTCCGTGTTTCGCAGGTCATTAGGATAGAGATGAGGGCACTTTGCTGTCGCTTGGGTATTATTGTTTCAGTGAAATAGCCCGCATCCATAGCTTTATTGTAGATTTTGAGTAATGAACATGTCTTGATTGATAACTTGTAATGTGTGTTAACTGCTTTGACAGGCTTTTCCTTTGGTTTTAAGCCCAAATACCAGAGGATATACCCTCAATTTAGTTTTTTTTTTTTTTTTTTTTTAGAATAAAGAGCAGTTAAGCATTTCAAATACGTAATATTCAGCCATAAATTGCTGCAATAAGTCGACTTAGTTTCGTCATGTTTTTGCCGCACGTTGATCCTTCGCGTGTCCGTCTGCTTCTGGGTACATCTTTGCTAGTCTTATTAGGTGACGTCCTTCATATGCGCTTCGTCGGGGTCAGCAGGGATGAGTCGTCGAGGGGGTACTTCGTCCGTGTTTCGCAGTTTATTAGGATAGAGATGAAGACACTTTGCTGTCGCTTGGGTATTATTGTTTCAGTGAAAAAGCCCGCATCCATAGCTTTAATGTAGATTTTAAATAATGAACATGTCTTGATTGAAAACTTGTGATGTGTGTTAACTGCTTTGACAGGCTTTTCCTTTGGTTTTAAGCTTAAATACCAGAGGATATACCCTCAATTTAGTTTTTTTTTTTTTTTAGAATAAAGAGCAGTTAAGCATTTCAAATACGTAATATTCAGCCATAGATTCCTATTTTGTTGTATGAGCTGCATTTTTAAGGAGCGGTTTGTGTCGACGTTTGTTAAGGTTCATAGTCAGGGATGACTAGTTTGATCACTGTGGGGGGTTGGCCGAGCATTAGTTCCATGACCCTTTCTTTGGTGATCATTCCTTTTTTGTACATTTTGCTGAATTTGTTTATGAGTAATTCGCACCATCTATCTGGTGGTCCTTTCTCCAGGGCTTTTTTCCTTTCTTCTTTTTCCCTTCCTTCCTTTCCTCCTCTGCTTTACAGTCTCTCGCTTCCATTTCTTCGTCATCCAGTTGAAGAAGAGTAGGAAGGGTCTGTCTATAGTCGTCCCTTAATTTAGAGACTATTTCTAATTCCTCTATATCCGTGTAACTGTATAGTGATTTGTACGTGGGTTCGTCAGGAGGCTTTGGGATGTTTTGTAGGAGGGGCAGTAGGTATTTTGTGTATTGATTTGCATACCTAGTTCTACTTGTTGCCAGTCTAATGGGCTTAAAGGATTTTGTCAGCAGTTCTTTTATTAGTGGATTTTCATGGTCGGCAATGGAGTTGGCGTATCGTTTGCTGGCCTGGTCAAATACTTCTTCGAAAGATTTTATTTTATACTTTTCCCTAATTGTTGATTGTTTGGTGTATCTGTTTGCTTTAATGATCCTTCTTATGAGTTTGTTTTCTAGGGTTTGTATTTTTTTGGTTTGGGTGGCTGATGTGAGGGACCCCCAGATCGCAATGGCATAGTGCCATATGGGGGAGATAATTTGCTTCCACAGGAGTAGTTTTGTCCTTTTAGGTAGGTGGCTGTTTTTACCTAAAAGCCATTCCAATTTTTTATATGCAGCTATGATTTTTCCTTTTAGCAAGATGAGGTGCGCCCCAAATGTCAACCTGCGGTCGAGCATCACTCCAAGGTAGCCGTGTTTGCAGAGTTTGATGGCTCTTTGCCCATCAACGATAGGGGTGGTGTGAACATTTTCTGATATGTTTTTGAGGGAAAATAAGACGTGGCCTGTTTTCTTTCCATTTATTGCAATATCCCATTTTTTTGCCCATCTGCAGAATTTGTTTATATATGTTTGGTTAATGTTGATTGCGGACCGAGTATTATTTGAACGGGTGATAATTATCGTATCGTCTGCATAGGTTGCGAGGATAATATTCTTAGGGTGGTAGTCAGGCAGTGATATGTTGCGGATATATCCTTTAATGATGGGGAATGGCATGTCCGACGTGTATATAGAGTAGAGGACTGGTCCCAGGATACTACCTTGGGGCACCCCGGCATTAATGGTGCCGATTCTAGAGCAGGTTTCATTGTTGATTCTGACTTGGAAGGTCCTGCCTGTTAGGTATGATTCAAGTACATTGAATAGTTGTTTAGGGATAAGTTTGGTAAGTTTGAGAAGCAGGCCGTCATGCCATACTCTATCGAAAGCTTCCGTGATGTCCAGAAAGGTGGCTGAGCATACCTCCTTGTCCTCGTAGGCTTTTAAGATGAATTGTGTGACTCTGGCTAGTTGGTGTTCCGCCCCGTGGCCTTTTCTAAAACCGAATTGGTGATTTGGGATTGCTTTAGAAAAGGATTCGATATTGTATAGACGGTTTAGTATGATGCGTTCAAATATTTTGGATAGGCCAGAGAGCAGACTAATGGGTCGGTAGGAATTAAGAAGAGAAGGCGATTTTCCGGGTTTTAAGATCATAGTAATACACGCATGCTTCCATTTTTTAGGAAAATGGCCGGTATTGAGTATTTTATTGTAGATAAGGATAAGGTAGATCCTGGCTTTTTTTGGAAGGTTACTTATGACTTTATTGCTAATGTTGTCGGCGCCCGGGGCTTTCTTGGATTCTAGTGATTTAATCAGCAGGTCCAGTTCGGCAAGAGTGACAGGTTTAAGTCCACTGGTGCCCGTTTCTATCCTTGGCTTCAGTGACTTAACTTTGTCCAGTTCTTTTTTGATGATTTCCCTGTCCTCAATGCTGTTTCTAAGGTTTGCTTTAAAACGCGATTCCAGGTGGGAGGCGAAGGCTTCGGCTCTTTCATCAAGCGTTCTGGTCCAGGGGCTGGCTGTCCTCGTACTTATGCAGTCATCGTCCTTTTTTAGTGGCCAGATGGGTTGCGGCTGTTTTTTTGACATTGTTGGTCCATTTCCATAGTTTCTGCATTCTATATCTGTCTGTTGTGTCGATGAGCTGTAGTTCATTGTTAATTTGGCTTGTTCTGAGTTTTCTTATTTCTTTTGCCAGCTTGTTTTGCGCTGACTTGAACCATTTTTTAGCCTCTTCCGTTCCTGCTGCTCTAAGAATCCTGTTTAATTCCTTTTTTTCATCTAGAAGCCGAGTGGTAGCTTCGTCCAGACTGAGATTATTTTCCCTTCTTCGGGAGTTTTCCCTTGGGTTGTTAAAGGGGCGGTTTTTGGGGGTGGCTTCGTTGGCTGCAGTTTTTATGTTGTTGAGAAAGATATCAATGCAGTCATCGATATCTTGTCCAGTCCGTATCTCCGTATTTAGCAGCATTTTATCTTCCAGAATTCTCTTGAATTTTTCCATGTTTGTGTTCCTTTTTAATATAGAATTGCTTACCTTTTTGAGTTGTAGGTTTGCTTCTTCTAGATCAAGGATAATTTGGATCGGGAGGTGATCAGAACTGAGGTCATCGGAGGAGAAAGTCCTTGTGATTCGTCTGCGGAGGCCCTTGCATATAGCGAAGTCGAGGGCGGATGGCTGTTTTCTTCTGTCAAAAGGGAAATGGGTGGCTTGTCCGGTGGCAACTACGTCAAGGAGTTTGTTTGCCATGATTGCTTGCATTAGTGACCTACCCCTTGCGCAGGAAGAGTAGTTTCCCCAACATCTATGCTTGCTGTTCCAGTCACCGCTGAGGATAAAGTTGGACTTGCCATCCAGCAGCGTTTCAAAGTGGCTGAAGAGTTTGTGGAAATTTTCATGGGTCCATTTATAAACTGGCGGGCAATAGATTGGGGCAACAATTGTCATATTTGCTCGGATGCCATTTGAGGGGATTAGGGCTATGGGAGCACTTTGTATAAAGTCTGTTTCGATGGGATTTAGACAGGTGTGTCGGACAGTTTGGCTGATAATGGTGGCCGTGCCGCCTTTTCTGTGTGCTGTTGGGTTTTGGGCGAGGTAGGTGTGGAAGCCTTCGAAGTTAAGCATAGTAGAATTTCGTTCTAGCTTGGTTTCTGTTACCAGCATGATCTGGATACCCTCTTTTTTTATGTAAGCTTCTAGTTCGTCTCTTTTATTGGTAACTCCGCATGAGTTCCAATACCCTATTTTAAGGGTATTGATAGTATGTGTGTTGTTTATATTTAATGTCATGGTGCTACTTATTTTGCGAGGAACTTAGAAGTTTAGGAGGACATGGGGTGTGCTGTGGTCAGGTTTTTGTTATTTTCTAAGCATTTGAAAAAGAGTTCCATAAGTGTATCAATTTTCTTTTCCATTTCCAGTACTCGTTGCGCCAGGTTTAGGCTGTGGTCGTCAGGGGGTCCTCTTTGCAAGTGCTTATGCACGTCCTCGGTCTCATCGGCGGTTAATTTTAAGGTCTTGTCTTGAAATTAGTTTTGGCAGCTCTACTTGTTGTCGGCGGGCTACCAGCATCACCCCTCCTGGGGCTTGTCATAGCTTCGTCGCGGGTGTGTTCTATAGCATCCCTCCTTTCCTTGCGGAGTTTGTCGTTGAAGGCCTCAAGGTGTCTTTGTGCC
Source organism: Drosophila santomea (assembly GCF_016746245.2). Taxonomy (NCBI): domain Eukaryota; kingdom Metazoa; phylum Arthropoda; class Insecta; order Diptera; family Drosophilidae; genus Drosophila; species Drosophila santomea. The sequence continues at coordinate 28,997,566 of NC_053019.2, forward strand.
GGGTTTTTTGTCGTTTTTGTGGGTCGCGGCTTGGGGTTGTCCTTCGAGTTGGTCCTGTTTTTTGTGGTTGCTTTGTCCGCGTGTCGGCGCCATTTATTCAGCCGTTTTTGGATGGCAGCTTCATGTGAAGAAAATCGCGTTTGGTTTGGCCTATCGTCCTTCGCATTTTGCCGGAACGGGTTTGATGTAGTTTTCCTGGCGGCTTCCTTCCGAGATTTGGCCATTTCGGAACTATATGGTAGGTGGGGGGTCTTGTTGAAAGGGGGGGGGGGGGGGGGCTGCCGTTCGTTATTGTTGCTATTTGCGTCCATTATTGTCCTAATTTTGTGAAAATCTATCCTGTTGACTGCTAATTTTTGCTTCTCTGCCTTATAGGCAGGGCACCCCTTATATGCGCTGATGTGGTTTCCTTGGCAGTTTGAACAGGTGGCGGGGGTTGATCTTGGCTTAGTGCACTCACTAGACCAATGCTGGCCAGCGCACTTCATGCACCTTGGGGGCTTCATACATGTGTTCCTAGCATGCCTGAAACCCTGGCACCTGAAACACTGGACCGGTTCCCTCGTCCTGTTTTTCCTTTCTATTTCCACTTTTTGTCCGCCTAGTTGTTTAATGGAGAGGATCCGAAGGTGGCTTCCGTCCATGGCCGAGACGATTTCTACCTCATGCATACGCATCGGGCCACCAGTTGCAGGGTTTGTCATGTTCCTTGTGAACTTAGTCTGGTGGCCGAGCTTTTGCAGCTCGCTAGTGATCCACGAGCTAGGGGTAGTGGGGTGCAGGTGGCGAATGACAACTCTGAAACCCCTTTCAGTTTTATTCTGGTTTGAATAGAATGGGATACCACTTTTAGCTAGTATGTCTTTAATTGTTCTATGTGCAGTCAAGTCTTTCGCCTGGATAGTTTCCTATAGATGTTTATACCCGTTACTCGTAGAGTAAAAGGGTATACTAGATTCGTTGAAAAGTATGTAACAGGCAGAAGGAAGCGTTTCCGACCATATAAAGTATATATATTCTTGATCAGGATCAGTAGCCGAGTCGATCTGGCCATGTCCGTCTGTCCGTCCGTCTGTCTGTCCGTCTGTCCGTCTGTCCGTCTGTCCGTCTGTCCGTATGAACGTCGAGATCTCAGGAACTAAAAAAGCTAGAAAGTTGAGATTAAGTATACAGACTCCAGGGACATAGACGCAGCGCAAGTTTGTCGATTCAGGTTGCCACGCCCACTCTAACGCCCACAAACCGCCCAAAACTGCCACGCCCACATTTTTGAAAAATGTTTTAATATTTTTTCATTTTTGTATTGGTCTTGTAAATTTCTATCGATTTGCAAAAAAACTTTTTGCCACGCCCACTCTAACGCCCACAAACCGCCCAAAGCTGCCACGCCCACACTTTTGAAAAATGTTTCGATATTTTTTCATATTTGTATTAGTCTTGTAAATTTCTATCTATTTGCTAAAAAACTTTTGGCCACGCCCACTCTAACGCCCACAAACCGCCCAAAGCTGCCACGCCCACACTTTTGAAAAATGTTTTGATATTTTTTCATTTTTGTATTAGTCTTGTAAATTTCTATCTATTTGCCAAAAAACTTTTGGCCACGCCCACTCTAACGCCCACAAACCGCCAAAAACTGTCCTTCGCACTTACACTAGCTGAGTAACGGGTATCAGATAGTCGGGGAACTCGACTATAGCGTTCTCTCTTGTTTTGTTGTAAAACTGTCTACCCCTGCTGAGTAATTTAGCTTTTCCAAAAGTGGCACGATTTCCCTAACATTTTCTATATGAATAGGGGGGGCCCTGCGGCTCTGTGGCACTATTTGCCAAGGGGGCAGTTCGGTAGCCGAATTTTTAGGGGGAGGGGGGGCAATTTCAGTTTGCGCCAGTGCGCTGGGTGCAGTGGCCTTTTCACTCTCGACTGGGTAGCGGGGGGCTTTTATTTCCTCAACAATACTTTTGGCCGCCTTACTTTTAAAGATGGGGGTAGCTAGGGGGGGGAAAGGGTTTGGGGTCGCAAAGATGGTGGGCACACATGCTTTTTTATTAGGCGTTTTATAGCATAAGCTGTCCGTGTCCATGTTGGTATTTGGGCGCTTGCCCGGGGTTTTCGTAATTGGTGCCGGATCAGAGGCTGCCACTAGTCCTGGACCGGTTCCGGCCACCACTTCCGAAAAACTCATAGGCAGTGCGTTCGTGCTATTGGGGGGTGAATTAAAAAGGTCCCGCTTGGCTGCAGGCCGGTTGAGGGTTCTGGATGCAGATGTGTTACCCATAGAGTGTGTAGTGGTGACTTTGAAATTTAATTTAGCCTGAGCAGGGGAACACAAAGAAGCGCCTTTCAGTTGGGGGGAGATGCTTTTCTTTTTTGGAATTCCCGCGAGAATGGTGGGTTTCTTTTTTAAGCTTAGTTTGGATATGTCAGGTTTAGGATAAGAGTTTTGGAAAATTGAATTGCGAGTTATAAATTTATGTTGGGTTTCACCTTGGTTGTGGTCCCTGCTATTGTCACATATATTGGTTAGTTTATATTGTGTGTCAGCATTTGCCAGCGCGGGACTTTTTGAGCGGCTGTGTGTGCTTATGTTAATAACCTTGCTTGTGTGTGTAGGTGAGAGAGAGTGAGGGGAAATGCTTTTAGAGCCAATTTTTGTAGATGTGCTGAGGTTTCTCTCCATGCTGTTGTCTTCATGTGTGGGGAAAGGGAAATTTCTAAGAGCGCCGCTCTTTTTGTCATCCGTGTTGGTATTAGTAGTTTCAGCTGCATTGGTGTTGTGAGCTGTTGTCAATTTTTTCCCCCTATTTGTATGTGTGATAGAAAGAGGGGAAACCACTGGCCCATTTGAGACGCTACTTTTGGCGCCAGCTGTTTCTTTATTAGTATTAGTGAGGAAGAGCGGGTCTTTTTGGGCATTTTTGTTTTCTCTATTCTCTTTCCCCATATATGTAAGTGAATTTATAATTTCTATAGCAGCCTCGGAAGGGTTTTTTAGACTGTTAATTGCAGAGTTGGAATACGATTTTTTCATGTTTATTATACTGATATTAAACTGAGAGTTGTTAGAATTATGGGACATGGGCGAGATTTCCAGGTAGAAAGGGGTATTTTGTCTTTCTGGGCTCGAGAAAAGAGAGAGCACCTCGTCATTTGAAGAGTCGTCAGAGAGAATTACTTGGGCCATAATATCTGCTGACTATATGTAAAGGAACGATACTTTTTGTGGTATAAATACCCTGACTTTGGTTTTGGCGGGTCCTTTGGTACAATTCCTTTTCTTTGCTAGTCCTTCTTTGCCTCTTTTTTGCGTTCTTCCTTCTTTGCGACGTTAGTGTTCTTCTTTATGGCTCTTCTTTCTGGTTCCTCTTTATAGCTCCTCTTTATGGTTCTTCTTTATGGCTCCTCTTCTTTAATAAAATCTGCAGCTCGCTGAGTTTGTCGATTTGTCTCAAAGTATTTCACCGAAAAAACCGAATTTATATGCTTTTTAATATGTTTATTTTAATTGTTTGTCGAATTGTTTCTGTATAAATTTTACGGCCGGGAATTTTTTTTGTCTTTTCACTTGTGAAGATTTTCACTTAAATGTCCCGTTTATTTTTCGTTTGCTTTGTACTTTCGATTGTATTTTAAATTGTAATTGTTATAAACAATTTTAGGCAATTTAAAATATTTTTTATTAACTTTGCTATTTGAACTTTGCTTTTGTCTTTTCACTTGTTTTTCAAGAAGTTTCTGGTGAAAGTACGGGAGACAGAATGATGATTTCTGCCCCGCATCCACGCATTTATTTGCCTGTGATTACACAGAGTGCAATATCTAGGTACAATTATTTTCGATTTTGAATTTGTACATTGTTGGGGATGAGTGTGAGGGTTGGACAGGTGTGGTAAATATACATGATTTGGTATTTTCTTAATTATAAACATTGCGTGGATGGTAACATTAACATATGGTTTTTGGTTTGTTTACATTTTTAAGAGTTTCAGGCAATTTGCATAAGTCAATTTATTTGTGTTTAAAATTGGTTTTATTTATATTTTCAGGTACCCCCGCCAGAAGGACGGAAGCACCGAGCCTCAGGAATCTTTGCCGGTGGGGAATGGGAGCTGCTTGTCCCAGTTATTTGCAGTCGCAGGCTGCGCGCAACTTTCGAGTTTGAGTTGGGCCAGCGTTGGTAAGTATTCATGGTGGAATTTTAGCCGGCTGTCAAAAGTGGTACTTTTTACCACCACAGCGGCCGTTGTTTTGCGTTTGAGTTTTCATTTTAGTTACAGCAGTTTCACCAGTCGTCAGAGTTTTATTTTCGTGTGCAGATCCCGCGCCGCCGTCAATTTAGATTTTAATTTGCAGGAGGCTGCCAACCCGCCCATGGGTCTCATCGCCAGCCTTCAAATGGACCAAATCGCAGTGGATTCCCGCGCCGCCGTCTTATTCCGAGGTCCAGGGAGTTGCTGCATTTCAGCTGGAGTTCTTCAGTGCGTAGTGGCTTCCCGCGTCGCCGTCTTATTCCAGGGTCCAGGGAGTTGCTGCACTTCAGTTGGAGTTCATCGTGTGTCGGCGAGAGCGTCGTCATTGCTTTGGAGTCACCAGGGTCATCGCTTCTGTGGGTCGTCTCGCCAGGGAAAGGAGGCATCTTGTGGACGCCGGGCCAAGATGCTTTGCTTTGGGCCGACGCTCGTAAGTGTCCATGGAATTGGATGCAGAAAATTGGATTAGATAAGTATATCTATGTGTTTAGTTTTGTTTTGTCTGATTTTAGTTTTGTCTTTTCTTTTGCAGGTCCAATTCGTCCAGGATTTTTCATTTTTGTCCGGTGGGATTTGGGAAGGAATGCATTGCCTTGGATTTATAAAGAGCATCGTCGGAGGTTCGTATTTGTCAGTGAGTTTGTAAATGCATTTAGTTTTCTGTTGTTGTTAGTTTATTTTGCTCTTTTTCAGGGATATTGTCAGTATGCCGTTGCTACCAAGAAAAGGTGGAATTTAAGGGTCAAGATTTTGACCTTTTGCCGGGTCAACAGCGCCGCACTTGGAATTCGTAAGGACGAGAGGGCTTCCCAACTTGGAAACGGCATCAAAACATTTTAGGTTTTTAATGTTTTAGGTGCCGAAATCGTCGTTTTTCATTTCGCCGAGTCGGGAAATGGTAAGTTGCGTGATTTTATGTTTTTATAAATTTGTTTTTTTTAATTTGTTTTATGATTTTACAGGGATTTTGTCTGTATGCCGTTGCTGCCAGAAAAAAGTCGATTTCAAGGGTCGCGAAATTGACCTTTTGCCGGGTCAGCAGCGGCGCACCTAGGGTTAAGAAGGACGAGGGTGCACCCCAACATGGAGACGGCATCCAAACATTATAGGATTTTTATGTTTTAGGTGACAAAAGCTTCGTTTTTCGTTGCGCCTAGTAGGGAAGTAATAGGTTGCGTAGTTTTATGCTTTTATTAATATGTTTTTCTTTTTCAGGGATATTGTCAGTGTTATCGTTGCTACCAGAAAAAGTCGAAATTCAAGGGTCACGATTTTGACCTTTTGCCGGGTCGGCAGCGCCGCACCAAGGGTCAATAAAATCGAGTGGCTTCCTGGAAAAGGGACGGCATCAAAACATTGTGGATTTTTATATATATTATTATATAGTGCTCTGTTTTATGTTTTGATTAAAGTATTTCTATCTTTAACGGAGATTTTGTCGATATTGCATTTCTGGAGGAAAAAAGTCAATTATAGAGGTTACGATTTCGACCTTTTGCCGGGTCGGCAGCACCACCCCTAGGGTCTGTAAAAACGGGGGGGAATCCCAATAAGGAAACTGAATCAAAACATTGTATGTTTTTTGTGTTATGAGTGTCAAGAAGTTAGTTTGTCCATTACGCCCAGTCGGGTCGTCTTTTGTCGTCAAGTATGGCTTTCGTAGAGATTGCAGCTGCTGTTTTGGGACATTTCAAAGGAATTGCAGCAAACAATTCAGATAAGTGACGTTGTGCATACGCTGCTGCAATGAGTCGACTTAGATTCATCATGTTTTTGCTGCGCGTTGATCCTTCTCCTGTCCATCAGCTTCCAGATTCGTCTATGCTGGTCCTAGTGGGTGGCATCCTTCGCGTCTTCATCGTGGGGGTCAGCAGGAATACGTCGTCAAAAGGTTTATTCGTCCGGATTTCTTGCTTGTATAATTAAGGCCATTAATATATCAATTTTCTTTTCCAGATTGTCAACTCTATTTGCCAGTTTAATGACTGGGTCGTCGGGTTGGCTATTTACTGGAAGAGTGTTGATATTTTGTGGTGAGGGCGTTGTCTCCTTGACTATCTTTGGCTTCAGATTTGCCAAAGCAGCTCTGCTCGTTGTCGGGGGGCTGTCGTCTTTTCCCTGTTTGTGCTCCATAGCTTTTTCTACATTTTTTTGTTCCTTTCGAAGCCCGTTCTGGAATTTTTCCAGGTGCCTTTGCGCTGGGTTTCTAGTCATATTTGGGGCCTTTACCTTGAGATTGGTCCTGCTATTTGTGGAGGCCTTGTTTGCACTCCGGCGCCATTTATTTAGGCGTTTTTGGATGGCAACTTCATGTGAAGAAAGGTGCGGTAGGTTTGGCCTACTATCCTTCACATTTTGCCGGAACGGGTTCATTGCAGACTTCCTGGCGGCTTCCTTTCGGGCTTCGGCCATTTCGGTACTATAGGGTAGTCGGGGGGTCTTGTTGAAAGGGGGGCGGGGCTGACGTTCGTTATTGTTGCTTTTTGCGTCCATTATTGTCCTAATTTTGTGAAAATCTATCCTGTTGACTGCTAATTTTTGCTTCTCTGCCTTATAGGCAGGGCACCCCTTATATGCGCTGATGTGGTTTCCTTGGCAGTTTGAACAGGTGGCGGGGGTTGATCTTGGCTTAGTGCACTCACTAGACCAATGCTGGCCAGCGCACTTCATGCACCTTGGGGGCTTCATACATGTGTTCCTAGCATGCCTGAAACCCTGGCACCTGAAACACTGGACCGGTTCCCTCGTCCTGTTTTTCCTTTCGATTTCCACTTTTTGTCCTCCTAGCTGTTTAATGGAGAGGATCCTAAGGTGGCTTCCGTCCATGGCCGAGACAATTTCTATCTCGTGCATCCGCATCGGACCACCAGTTGCAGGATTTGTCATGTTCCTTGTGAACTTAGTCTGGTGGCCGAGCTTCTGCAGCTCGCTGGTGATCCACGAGCAAGGGGTAGAGGGGTGCAGGTGACGAATAACAACTCTGAAACCCCTTTCAGATTTATTCTGGTTTGAATAGTATGGGATGCCACTTTTAGCTAGTATGTCTTTAATTGTTCTATGTGCAGTCAAGTCTTTAGCCTGAATAGTTACACCGTTTCCTATAGACGTTTTTGTTGTAAAACTGTCTACCCCTGCTGAGTAATTTAGCTTTTCCAATAGTGGCACGATTTCCCTAACATTTTCTATATGAATAGGGGGGGCCCTGCGGCTCTGTGGAACTATTTGCCACGGGGGCAGTTCGGTAGCCGAATTTTTGGGGGGAGGGGGGGCAATTTCAGTTTGCGCCGGTGCACTGCGTGCAGAGGCCTTTTCACTCTCGACTGGGTGGCGGGGGGCTTTTATTTCCTCGACAATACTTTTGGCCGCCTTACTTTTAAAGATGGGGGTGGCTAGGGGGGGGAAAGGGTTTGGGGTCGCAAAATTGGTGGGCACACATGCTTTTTTATTGGGCGTTTTATAGCTAAAGCTATCCATGTCCATGTTGGTATTTGGGCGCTTGCCCGGGGTTTTCGTAATTGGTGCCGGATCAGAGGATGCCACAATTCCTGGACCGGTTCCGGCCACCACTTCCGAAAAACTCATAGGCAGTGCGTTCGTGCTATTGGGGGGTGAATTAAAAAGGTCCCGCTTGGCTGCAGGCCGGTTGAGGGTTCTGGATGCAGATGTGTTACCCATAGAGTGTGTAGTGGTGACTTTGAAATTTAAATTAGCCTGAACATGGGAACACAAAGAAGCGCCTTTCAGTTGGGGGGAGATGCTTTTATTTTTTGTAGTTTCCGCGAGAATGGTGGGTTTCTTTTTTAAGCTTAGTTTGGAAATGTCAGGTTTAGGATACAAGTTTTGGAAAAAGGTATTGCGAGTTATAAATTTATGTTGTGTTTCACCTTGGTTGTGGTCCCTGCTATTGTCATATATATTGGCTAGTTTATGTAGTGTGTCAACATTTGCAAGCGCGGGACTTTTTGAGCGGCTGTTTGTGCTTATGTTAATAACCTTGCTTGTGTGTGTAGGTGAGAGAGAGTGAGGGGAAATGCTTTTAGAGCCAATTTTTGTAGATGTGCTGAGGTTTCTCTCCATGCTGTTGTCTTCATGTGTGGGGAAAGGGAAATTTCTAAGAGCGCCGCTCTTTTTGTCATCCGTGTTGGTATTAGTAGTTTCAGCTGTATTGGTGTTGTGAGCTGTTGTCAATTTTTTCCCCCTATTTGTATGTGTGATAGAAAGAGGGGAAACCACTGGCCCATTTGAGACGCTACTTTTGACGCCAGCTGTTTCTTTATTAGTATTAGTAAGGAAGAGCGGGTCTTTTTGGGCATTTTTGTTTTCTCTATTCTCTTTCCCCTTATATGTAAGTGAATTTATAATTTTTATAGCAGCCTCGGACGGGTTTTTTAGACTGTTAATTTCAGAGTTGGAAGACGATTTTTTCATGTTTATTATACTGATATTAAACTGGGAGTTGTTAGAATTATGGGACATGGGCGAGATTTCCAGGTAGAAAGGGGTATTTTGACTTTCTGGGCTCGAGAAAAGAGAGAGCACCTCATCATTTGAAGAGTCGTCAGAGAGAATTACTTGGGCCATAATATCTGCTGACTGTATGTAAAGGAACGATACTTTTTGTGGTATAAATACCCTGGCTTTGGTTTTGGCGGGTCCTTTGGTACGATTCCTTTTCTTTGCTAGTCCTTCTTTGCCTCTTTTTTGCGTTCTTCCTTCTTTGCGACGTTAGGGTTCTTCTTTATGGTTCTTCTTTATGGTTTCTCTTTATGGCTCCTCTTTATGGTTCTTCTTTATGGCTCCTCTTCTTTGTTAAAATCTGCAGCTCGCTGAGTTTGTCGATTTGTCTCAAAGTATTTCACCGAAAAAAACCGAATTTATATGCTTTTTAATATGTTTATTTTAATTGTTTATTTTAAATTGTTTGTCGAATTGCTTTTGTATAAATTTTACGGCCGGGAATTTTTTGTCTTTTCACTTGTGGAGATTTTCACTTAAATGTCCCGTTTATTTTTCGTTTGCTTTGTACTTTTGATTGTATTTTAAATTGTAATTGTTATAAACAATTTTAGGCAATTTAAAATATTTTTTATTAAATTTGCTATTTGAACTTTGCTTTTTTTTTTTGACGTTTCTGGTGAGAGTACGGGAGACAGATTTTTTTGACGTTTCTGGTGAAAGTACGGAGACAGAATGATTTATTTCTGCCCCGCATCCACGCATTTATTTGCCTGTGATTACACAGAGTGCAATATCTAGGTACAATTATTTTCGTTTTTGAATTTGTACATTGGTGGGGATGAGTGTGAGGGTTGGACAGGTGTGGTAAGTATACATGATTTGGTATTTTCTTACTTATAAACATTGCGTGGATGGTAACATTAACATATGGTTTTTGTTTGTTTACATTTTTAGAATTTCAGGCAATTTGCATAAGTCAATTTATTTGAGTTTAAAATTACTTTTATTTATATTTTCAGGTACCCCCGCCAGAAGGACGGAAGCACCGAGCCTCAGGAGTCTTTGCCGATGGGGAATGGGAGCTGTTTGTCCCAGTTGTTTGCAGCTGCAGGCTGCGCGCAACTTTCGAATTTGAGTTGGGCCAGCGTTTCTGGTAAGTAGAGTTAATGGTGGGATTTTTGCTGTCAAATGTGGTACTTTTTACCACCACAGCGGCCGTTAATTTTGCTTTTGAGTTTTCATTTTAGTTTCAGCAGTTTCACCAGTCGTCAGAGTTTCTTTTTTGTGTGCAGATCCCGCGCCGCCGTCAATTTAGATTTCCTTGGGTCCGCTGGCAACACTTGGCGATGGAGTCTGCTTATTTTGGGCAGAGAAAACATCGCTTTCGGTGGAGTCTGTTGTTGCCAGCAGCACCGCGTCTCTCAGTTAGTTTGCAGGAGGCTGCCAACACGCCCATGGGTCTCATCGCCAGCCGTCAAAGGTCCAAAGCGCAGTGGATTCCCGCGCCGCCGTCTTATTCCAAGGTCCAGGGAGTTGCTGCATTTCAGCTGGAGTTCTTCATTGCGTAGTGGATTCCCGCGCCGCCGTCTTATGCCAGGGTCCAGGGAGTTGCTGCGCTTCAGCTGGAGTTCATCAAGGTATCGGCGAGAGCGTCGTCATTTCTTTGGAGTCACCAGGGTCGTCGCTTCTGTGGGTCGTCTCGCCAGGGAAAGGAAGCATTTTATGGACGCCTGGCCAAGATGCTTTGCTTTGGGCCGTCGCTCGTAAATGTCCATGGAATTGGATGCAGAAGATTGGATTAGATAAGTATATCTATGTGTTTAGTTTTGTTTTGTCTGATTTTAGTTTTTGTCTTTTCTTTTGCAGGTCCAAATTGTCCAGGATTTTTCAAATTTGTCCGGTGGGATTTGTGAAGGAAAACATTGACTTGGATTTATAAGGAGCATCGTGGGAGGTTCGTATATGTCAGTAGGTTTGTATATGCATTTAGTTTTCTGTTGTTATTAATTTATTTTGTACTTTTTCAGGGATATTTCAGGGATCGATTTTATGGTCACGATATTGACCTTTTGCCGGGTCGGCAGCGCCGCACCCAGGATACAGGAGGACGAGGGGGCATTCCAACATGGAAACGGCATTTAAACATTATACGTTTTTTAATGTTTTAGGTGCAAAAATAATCATTTTCCTTGCGCCGAGTCGGGAAGTAGTAAGTTGCGTAGTTTACGCTTTTATTAATTTATTTTGTTCTTTTTCAGGGATATTTTAGTATACTGTTGCTACCAGGAAAAAGTCGAATTCGAGGGTCACGATTTTGACCTTTTGCCGGGTCAGCAGCGCCGCACTTAGGACTCGGAAGGACGAGGGGGCATCCCAGTATGGAAACGGCATCAAAACATTATACGTTTTGTATGTTTTGGATGCAAAAATCGTCGTTTTCCATTTCACCGGGTCGGGAAATGGTAAGTTGCGTAGCTTTGTGTTTTTATAAATTTGTTTTATAAATTGTTTTGTAATTTTTCAGGGACTTTGTCTGTATACCGTTGCTGCCAGAAAATGTCGAATTCAAGGGTCGCGAAATTGACCCTTTGTCAGGCCAGCAGCGCCGCACCTAGGGTTCAGAAGGACAAAGGGGCACCCCGATATGGAGACGGCATCTAAACATTATAGGTTTTTAATGTTTTAGGTGCCAAATACTTCATTTTCCGTTGCGCCTAGTAGGGAAGTAGTAGGTTGCGTAGTTTTATGCTTTTATTAATTTGTTATTCTTTTTCAGGGACATTGTCAGTATAATCAACGCTACCAGGAAAAATTTGAATTTAAGGGTCGCGATTTTGACCTTTTGCCGGGTCGGCAGCGCCGCGCCAAGGTTCAATAAAATCGAGGGAGCTTCTTGACATAGGGACGGCATCAAAACATTGTGAATTTTTATATATATTATTATATAGTACTCTGTTTTATGTTTTGATTAAATTATTTCAATCTTTAACAAAGATTTTGTCATTATTGCATTTCTGTGGGAAAAAAGTCAAATTCAAGGGTTACGATTTCGACCTTTTGCCGGGTCGGCAGCACCACGCCTAGGGTCTGTAAAAACGTGGGGGAATCCCAATAAGGAGACTGCGTCAAAACATTGTATGTTTTTTGTGTTCTAAATGCCAAAAAATTAGTTTTTTAATTACGCCAAGTTGGGTCGTCCTTTGCCGTCCAGTATAGCTTTCGTAGAGATTTCAGCTGTTATTTCAGGACATTGTTTCTGGGCATTTCAAAGGATCTGCAGCAAAAAATTCAGAAAAGTGACGTTTTGCATACGCTGCTGCAATGAGTCGACTTAAATTCATCATGTTTATGCCGCGCGTTGATCCTTCTCCTGTCCATCTACTTCCAGATTCATCTGTGCGGGTCCTAGTGGGTGGCATCCTTCACGTCTTCTTCGTAGGGGTCAGCAGGAATACATCGTCAAGAGGTTTTAGTCCGGATTGCTTGCTGGTGGGTGTCGTTTTAATATTTTATATATTATTATATATAGTTATTTCCTTGTTTACAGGTTGTCAAGAGGGAGATTTGGCGAGTTTCTGCCACTAGGACATAGTTGCTAAAAACGCCGTCGGAGTCTTTTTCTTTTCAGTCTTTTAACAGTTTTGTTTTAATTACAGTTACATCGACGTTTCCATGTCTGGGTCATTTTGTCTTCCTTGTATAATTAAAGCCATTAAAATATCAATCTTCTTTTGCTTCTCTGCCTTATAGGCAGGGCACCCCTTATATGCGCTGATGTGGTTTCCTTGGCAGTTTGAACAGGTGGCGGGGGTTGATCTTGGCTTAGTGCACTCACTAGACCAATGCTGGCCAGCGCACTTCATGCACCTTGGGGGCTTCATACATGTGTTCCTAGCATGCCTGAAGCCCTGGCACCTGAAACACTGGACCGGTTCCCTCGTCCTGTTTTTCCTTTCTATTTCCACTTTTTGTCCGCCAAGCTGTTTGATGGAGAGGATCCGAAGGTGGCTTCCGTCCACGGCCGAGAAAATTTCTATCTCATGCATCCGCATCGGGCCACCAGTTGCAGGATTTGTCATGTTCCTTGTGAACTTAGTCTGGAGGCCGAGCTTCTGCAGCTCGCTAGTGATCCACGAGCAAGGGGTAGAGGGGTGCAGGTGACGAATAACAACTCTGAAACCCCTTTCAGATTTATTCTGGTTTGAATAGAATGGGATACCACTTTTAGCTAGTATGTCTTTAATTGTTCTATGTGCAGTCAAGTCTTTCGCCTGAATAGTTACACCGTTTCCTATAGACGTTTTTGTTGTAAAACTGTCTACCCCTGCTGAGTAATTTAGCTTTTCCAGTAGTGGCACAATTTCCCTAACATTTTCTATATGAATAGGGGGGGCCCTGCGGCTCTGTGGCACTATTTGCCACGGGGGCAGTTCGGTAGCCGAATTTTTAGGGGGAGGGGGGGCAATTTCAGTTTGCGCCGGTGCGCTGCGTGCAGAGGCCTTTTCACTCTCGACTGGGTGGCGGGGGGCTTTTATTTCCTCGACAATACTTTTGGCCGCCTTACTTTTAAAGATGGGGGTGGCTAGGGGGGGAAAGGGTTTGGGGTCGCAAAATTGGTGGGCACACATGCTTTTTTATTGGGCGTTTTATAGCTAAAGCTATCCATGTCCATGTTGGTATTTGGGCGCTTGCCCGGGGTTTTCGTAATTGGTGCCGGATCAGAGGATGCCACAATTCCTGGACCGGTTCCGGCCACCACTTCCGAAAAACTCATAGGCAGTGCGTTCGTGCTATTGGGGGGTGAATTAAAAAGGTCCCGCTTGGCTGCAGGCCGGTTGAGGGTTCTGGATGCAGATGTGTTACCCATAGAGTGAGTAGTGGTGACTTTGGAATTTAAATTAGCCTGAACAGGGGAACACAAAGAAGCGCCTTTCAGTTGGGGGGAGATGCTTTTCTTTTTTGTAGTTTCCGCGAGAATGGTGGGTTTCTTTTTTAAGCTTAGTTTGGAATTGTCAGGTTTAGGATACAAGTTTTGGAAAAAAGTATTGCGAGTTATAAATTTATGTTGTGTTTCACCTTGGTTGTGGTCCCTGCTATTGTCATATATATTGGCTAGTTTATGTAGTGTGTCAGCATCCATCTACTTCCAGATTCATCTGTGCGGGTCCTAGTGGGTGGCATCCTTCACGTCTTCTTCGTAGGGGTCAGCAGGAATACATCGTCAAGAGGTTTTAGTCCGGATTGCTTGCTGGTGGGTGTCGTTTTAATATTTTATATATTATTATATATAGTTATTTCCTTGTTTACAGGTTGTCAAGAGGGAGATTTGGCGAGTTTCTGCCACTAGGACATAGTTGCTAAAAACGCCGTCGGAGTCTTTTTCTTTTCAGTCTTTTAACAGTTTTGTTTTAATTACAGTTACATCGACGTTTCCATGTCTGGGTCATTTTGTCTTCCTTGTATAATTAAAGCCATTAAAATATCAATCTTCTTTTCCAAATTGTCGACTCTATTTGCTAGTTTAATGACTGGGTCGTCGGGGTGACTATTTTTCGGAAGAGTGTTGGTATTTTGGGGTGAGGGCGTTGTCTCCTTCACAATCCTTGGCTTCAGGTTTGCCATAGCAGCTCTACTCGTTGTCGGGGGCTGTCGTGATTTCCCTGTTTGCGCTCCATTTTTTTTTCTACATTTTTCTGTTCCTTATGCACATTTTGATCATTTCGAAGCCTGTTCTGGAATTTTTCCAGATGTCTTTGCGCTGAGTTTCTAGTCATGTTTGGGGCCTTGACCTTGGCCCTGCCATTTGTGGAGGACTTGTTTGCATTCCGGCGCCATTTATTTAGGCGTTTTTGGATGGCAGCTTCATGTGAAGAAAAGTGTGGTAGATTTGGTCTACTATCCTTCACATTTTGCCGGAACGGGTTCATTGCAGACTTCCTGGCGGCTTCCTTTCGGGCTTCGGCCATTTCGGTACTATAAGGTAGTCGGGGGGTCTTGTTGAAAAGGGGGGGGGCTGCCGTTCGTTATTGTTGCTTTTTGCGTCCATTATTGTCCTAATTTTGTGAAAATCTATTCTATTAACTGCTAATTTTTGCTTCTCTGCCTTATAGGCAGGGCACCCCTTATATGCGCTGATGTGGTTTCCTTGGCAGTTTGAACAGGTGGCGGGGGTTGATCTTGGCTTAGTGCACTCACTAGACCAATGCTGGCCAGCGCACTTCATGCACCTTGGGGGCTTCATACATGTGTTCCTAGCATGCCTGAAGCCCTGGCACCTGAAACACTGGACCGGTTCCCTCGTCCTGTTTTTCCTTTCTATTTCCACTTTTTGTCCGCCAAGCTGTTTGATGGAGAGGATCCGAAGGTGGCTTCCGTCCACGGCCGAGAAAATTTCTATCTCATGCATCCGCATCGGGCCACCAGTTGCAGGATTTGTCATGTTCCTTGTGAACTTAGTCTGGAGGCCGAGCTTCTGCAGCTCGCTAGTGATCCACGAGCAAGGGGTAGAGGGGTGCAGGTGACGAATAACAACTCTGAAACCCCTTTCAGATTTATTCTGGTTTGAATAGAATGGGATACCACTTTTAGCTAGTATGTCTTTAATTGTTCTATGTGCAGTCAAGTCTTTAGCCTGAATAGTTACACCGTTTCCTATAGACGTTTTTGTTGTAAAACTGTCTACCCCTGCTGAGTAATTTAGCTTTTCCAATAGTGGCACGATTTCCCTAACATTTTCTATATGAATAGGGGGGGCCCTGCGGCTCTGTGGAACTATTTGCCACGGGGGCAGTTCGGTAGCCGAATTTTTAGGGGGAGGGGGGGCAATTTCAGTTTGCGCCGGTGCACTGCGTGCAGAGGCCTTTTCACTCTCGACTGGGTGGCGGGGGGCTTTTATTTCCTCGACAATACTTTTGGCCGCCTTACTTTTAAAGATGGGGGTGGCTAGGGGGGGGAAAGGGTTTGGGGTCGCAAAATTGGTGGGCACACATGCTTTTTTATTGGGCGTTTTATAGCTAAAGCTATCCATGTCCATGTTGGTATTTGGGCGCTTGCCCGGGGTTTTCGTAATTGGTGCCGGATCAGAGGATGCCACAATTCCTGGACCGGTTCCGGCCACCACTTCCGAAAAACTCATAGGCAGTGCGTTCGTGCTATTGGGGGGTGAATTAAAAAGGTCCCGCTTGGCTGCAGGCCGGTTGAGGGTTCTGGATGCAGATGTGTTACCCATAGAGTGAGTAGTGGTGACTTTGGAATTTAAATTAGCCTGAACAGGGGAACACAAAGAAGCGCCTTTCAGTTGGGGGGAGATGCTTTTCTTTTTTGTAGTTTCCGCGAGAATGGTGGGTTTCTTTTTTAAGCTTAGTTTGGAATTGTCAGGTTTAGGATACAAGTTTTGGAAAAAAGTATTGCGAGTTATAAATTTATGTTGTGTTTCACCTTGGTTGTGGTCCCTGCTATTGTCATATATATTGGCTAGTTTATGTAGTGTGTCAGCATTTGCAAGCGCGGGACTTTTTGAGCGGCTGTTTGTGCTTATGTTAATAACCTTGCTTGTGTGTGTAGGTGAGAGAGAGTGAGGGGAAATGCTTTTAGAGCCAATTTTTGTAGATGTGCTGAGGTTTCTCTCCATGCTGTTGTCTTCATGTGTGGGGAAAGGGAAATTTCTAAGAGCGCCGCTCTTTTTGTCATCCGTGTTGGTATTAGTAATTTCAGCTGCATTGGTGTTGTGAGCTGTTGTCAATTTTTTCCCCCTATTTGTATGTGTGATAGAAAGAGGGGAAACCACTGGCCCATTTGAGACGCTACTTTTGGCGCCAGCTGTTTCTTTATTAGTATTAGTAAGGAAGAGCGGGTCTTTTTGGGCATTTTTGTTTTCTCTATTCTCTTTCCCCTTATATGTAAGTGAATTTATAATTTTTATAGCAGCCTCGGAAGGGTTTTTTAGACTGTTAATTGCAGAGTTGGAAGGCGATTTTTTCATGTTTATTATACTGATATTAAACTGAGAGTTGTTAGAATTATGGGACATGGGCGAGATTTCCAGGTAGAAAGGGGTATTTTGACTTTCTGGGCTCGAGAAAAGAGAGAGCGCCTCGTCATTTGAAGAGTCGTCAGAGAGTATTACATGGGCCATAATATCTGCTGACTATATGTAAAGGAACGATACTTTTTATGGTATAAATACCCTGACCTTGGTTTTGGCGGGTCCTTTGGTACAATTCCTTTTCTTTGCTAGTCCTTCTTTGCCTCTTTTTTGCGTTCTTCCTTCTTTGCGACGTTAGTGTTCTTCTTTATGGCTCTTCTTTCTGGTTCCTCTTTATAGCTCCTCTTTATGGTTCTTCTTTATGGCTCCTCTTCTTTAATAAAATCTGCAGCTCGCTGAGTTTGTCGATTTGTCTCAAAGTATTTCACCGAAAAAACCGAATTTATATGCTTTTTAATATGTTTATTTTAATTGTTTATTTTAATTGTTTATCGTATTGTTTCTGTATAAATTTTACGGCCGGGAATTTTTTGTCTTTTCACTTGTGGAGATTTTCACTTAAATGTCCCGTTTATTTTTCGTTTGCTTTGTACTTTCGATTGTATTTTAAATTGTAATTGTTATAAACAATTTTAGGCAATTTAAAATATTTTTTATTAACTTTGCTATTTGAACTTTGCTTTTTTGACGTTTCTGGTGAAAGTACGGAGACAGAATGATTTATTTCTGCCCCGCATCCACGCATTTATTTGCCTGTGATTACACAGAGTGCAATATCTAGGTACAATTATTTTCGTTTTTGAATTTGTACATTTGTGGGGATGAGTGTGAGGGTTGGACAGGTGTGGTAAGTATACATGGTTTGGTATTTTCTTACTTATAAACATTGCGTGGATGGTAACATTAACATATGGTTTTTGTTTGTTTACATTTTAAAGGTTTAGGAAATTTGCATTTGTCAATTAATTTAAGTTTTAAAATTTGTGTTGTTTCTATTTTCAGATGCCCCCGCCAGAAGGACGGAAGCATCGAGCCTCAGGAGTCATTGCCGGTGGGGAAAGGGAGTTGTTTGTCCCAGTTATTTGGAGCCGCAGATATTTGGAGCCGAAGGCTGCGCGCCAATTTTAAAAAGAGTTGGGCCAGCGTTTCTGGTATGTATTCATGGTGTAAATTTAAGCCGGCTGTCAAATGTGGTACTTTTTACCACCACAGCGGCCGTTATTTTGCGTTTGAGTATTCATTTTTGTTACAGCAATTTCACCAGTCGTCAGTGTTTTTATTTACGTGTTTAGATCCCGCGCCGCCGTCAATTTAGGTTTTAGTTTGCAGGAGGCTGCCAACCCGCCCATGGGTCTCATCTCCAGCCGTCAAATGGTCCAAAGCGCAGTGGATTCCCGCGCCGCCGTCTTATTCCTAGGTCCAGGGAGTTGCTGCATTTCAGCTGGAGTTCTTCAGTGCGTAGTGGATTCCCGCGTCGCCGTTTTATTCCAGGGTCCAGGGAGTTTCTGCACTTCAGCTGGAGTTCATCAATGTGTCGGCGAGAGCGTCGTCATTGCTTTGGAGTCACCAGGGTCGTCGCTTCTGTGGGTCGTCTCGCCAGGGAAAGGAGGCATCTTATGGACGCCGGGCCAAGATGCTTTGCTTTGGGCCGACGCTCGTAAATGTCCATGGAATTGGATGCAGAAAATTGGATTAGATAAGTATATCTATGTGTTTAGTTTTGTTTTGTCTGATTTTAGTTTTTGTCTTTTCTTTTGCAGGTCCAGATTGTCCAGGATTTTAAATTTGTCCGGTGGGATTTAAAAAGGAAAGCGATGCCATGGATTTATAAGAAGCATCGTTGGGGAGGTTCGTATATGTCAGTAGGTTTGTATATACATTTAGTGTTCTGTTGTTGTTAATTAATTATGTACTTTTTCAGGGATATTTTCATTATACCGCTACTATTATAAAGGTCGAATTTGAGGGTCACAATTTTGACCTTTTGCCGGGCCGGCAGCGCCACACCCAGAATTCAGAAGGGCGAGGGGGCATACCGACTTGGAAACGGCATCAAAACATTATACGTTTTTAATGTTTTAGGTGCCAAAACATCGTTTTCCGTTGCGCTGAGACGGGTTTTTTTTTGACGTTTCTGGTGAAAGTACGGAGACAGAATGATTTATTTCTGCCCCGCATCCACGCATTTATTTGCCTGTGATTACACAGAGTGCAATATCTAGGTACAATTATTTTCGTTTTTGAATTTGTACATTTGTGGGGATGAGTGTGAGGGTTGGACAGGTGTGGTAAGTATACATGGTTTGGTATTTTCTTACTTATAAACATTGCGTGGATGGTAACATTAACATATGGTTTTTGTTTGTTTACATTTTAAAGGTTTAGGAAATTTGCATTTGTCAATTAATTTAAGTTTTAAAATTTGTGTTGTTTCTATTTTCAGATGCCCCCGCCAGAAGGACGGAAGCATCGAGCCTCAGGAGTCATTGCCGGTGGGGAAAGGGAGTTGTTTGTCCCAGTTATTTGGAGCCGCAGATATTTGGAGCCGAAGGCTGCGCGCCAATTTTAAAAAGAGTTGGGCCAGCGTTTCTGGTATGTATTCATGGTGTAAATTTAAGCCGGCTGTCAAATGTGGTACTTTTTACCACCACAGCGGCCGTTATTTTGCGTTTGAGTATTCATTTTTGTTACAGCAATTTCACCAGTCGTCAGTGTTTTTATTTTCGTGTTTAGATCCCGCGCCGCCGTCAATTTAGGTTTTAGTTTGCAGGAGGCTGCCAACCCGCCCATGGGTCTCATCTCCAGCCGTCAAATGGTCCAAAGCGCAGTGGATTCCCGCGCCGCCGTCTTATTCCTAGGTCCAGGGAGTTGCTGCATTTCAGCTGGAGTTCTTCAGTGCGTAGTGGATTCCCGCGTCGCCGTTTTATTCCAGGGTCCAGGGAGTTTCTGCACTTCAGCTGGAGTTCATCAATGTGTCGGCGAGAGCGTCGTCATTGCTTTGGAGTCACCAGGGTCGTCGCTTCTGTGGGTCGTCTCGCCAGGGAAAGGAGGCATCTTATGGACGCCGGGCCAAGATGCTTTGCTTTGGGCCGACGCTCGTAAATGTCCATGGAATTGGATGCAGAAAATTGGATTAGATAAGTATATCTATGTGTTTAGTTTTGTTTTGTCTGATTTTAGTTTTTGTCTTTTCTTTTGCAGGTCCAGATTGTCCAGGATTTTAAATTTGTCCGGTGGGATTTAAAAAGGAAAGCGATGCCATGGATTTATAAGAAGCATCGTTGGGGAGGTTCGTATATGTCAGTAGGTTTGTATATACATTTAGTGTTCTGTTGTTGTTAATTAATTATGTACTTTTTCAGGGATATTTTCATTATACCGCTACTATTATAAAGGTCGAATTTGAGGGTCACAATTTTGACCTTTTGCCGGGCCGGCAGCGCCACACCCAGAATTCAGAAGGGCGAGGGGGCATACCGACTTGGAAACGGCATCAAAACATTATACGTTTTTAATGTTTTAGGTGCCAAAACATCGTTTTCCGTTGCGCTGAGACGGGAGGTAGGAATTTGCATAGTTTACGCTTTTATTAGTTAATTTTGTTCTTTTTTCAGGGATGTTTTCAGTATACTGTTGCTGCCAGGAAAAAAGTCGAATTTAGGGGTCATGCTTTTGACCTTTTGCCAGGCCAGCAACGCCGCGCTTAGGATTCAGAAGGAAGAGGGGGCATCCTAGCATGGAAATGGCATTAAAAAATTATGCGTTTTTAATGTTTTAGTTGTCAAAAACTTCGTTTTTCGATTTCGTCTAGTAGGTGAGTTGTAGATTTCGTCGTTTTATGCTTTTATTAATTTGTTATTCTTTTTCAGGGATATTGTCAGTGTTTTCGTTGCTGTCGGAAAAAGGTCGAATTCAAGGGTCATGATTTTGACCTTTTGCCGGGTCGGCAGTGCCTCACCCAGAATTCAGGAGGACGAGGGGGCATTCCAACATGGAAACGGCATCAAAACATTATACGTTTTTAATGTTTTAGGTGCCAATAACATCATTTTTCGTTGCGTCGAGTCGGGAAGTAGTAATTTGCGTAGTTTTACGCTTTTATTAATTTTTTTTTGACGTTTCTGGTGAAAGTACGGAGACAGAATGATTTATTTCTGCCCCGCATCCACGCATTTATTTGCCTGTGATTACACAGAGTGCAATATCTAGGTACAATTATTTTCGTTTTTGAATTTGTACATTGGTGGGGATGAGTGTGAGGGTTGGACAGGTGTGGTAAGTATACATGATTTGGTATTTTCTTACTTATAAACATTGCGTGGATGGTAACATTAACATATGGTTTTTGTTTGTTTACATTTTTAGAATTTCAGGCAATTTGCATAAGTCAATTTATTTGAGTTTAAAATTACTTTTATTTATATTTTCAGGTACCCCCGCCAGAAGGACGGAAGCACCGAGCCTCTTTTTTTTTTTTTGACGTTTCTGGTGAAAGTACGGAGACAGAATGATTTATTTCTGCCCCGCATCCACGCATTTATTTGCCTGTGATTACACAGAGTGCAATATCTAGGTACAATTATTTTCGTTTTTGAATTTGTACATTGGTGGGGATGAGTGTGAGGGTTGGACAGGTGTGGTAAGTATACATGATTTGGTATTTTCTTAATTATAAACATTGCGTGGATGGTAACATTAACATATGGTTTTTGTTTGTTTACATTTTTAGAATTTCAGGCAATTTGCATAAGTCAATTTATTTGAGTTTAAAATTACTTTTATTTATATTTTCAGGTACCCCCGCCAGAAGGACGGAAGCACCGAGCCTCAGGAGTCTTTGCCGATGGGGAATGGGAGCTGTTTGTCCCAGTTGTTTGCAGCTGCAGGCTGCGCGCAACTTTCGAATTTGAGTTGGGCCAGCGTTTCTGGTAAGTAGAGTTAATGGTGGGATTTTTGCTGTCAAATGTGGTACTTTTTACCACCACAGCGGCCGTTAATTTTGCTTTTGAGTTTTCATTTTAGTTTCAGCAGTTTCACCAGTCGTCAGAGTTTCTTTTTTGTGTGCAGATCCCGCGCCGCCGTCAATTTAGATTTCCTTGGGTCCGCTGGCAACACTTGGCGATGGAGTCTGCTTATTTTGGGCAGAGAAAACATCGCTTTCGGTGGAGTCTGTTGTTGCCAGCAGCACCGCGTCTCTCAGTTAGTTTGCAGGAGGCTGCCAACCCGCCCATGGGTCTCATCGCCAGCCGTCAAAGGTCCAAAGCGCAGTGGATTCCCGCGCCGCCGTCTTATTCCAAGGTCCAGGGAGTTGCTGCATTTCAGCTGGAGTTCTTCATTGCGTAGTGGATTCCCGCGCCGCCGTCTTATGCCAGGGTCCAGGGAGTTGCTGCGCTTCAGCTGGAGTTCATCAAGGTATCGGCGAGAGCGTCGTCATTTCTTTGGAGTCACCAGGGTCGTCGCTTCTGTGGGTCGTCTCGCCAGGGAAAGGAAGCATTTTATGGACGCCTGGCCAAGATGCTTTGCTTTGGGCCGTCGCTCGTAAATGTCCATGGAATTGGATGCAGAAGATTGGATTAGATAAGTATATCTATGTGTTTAGTTTTGTTTTGTCTGATTTTAGTTTTTGTCTTTTCTTTTGCAGGTCCAAATTGTCCAGGATTTTTCAAATTTGTCCGGTGGGATTTGTGAAGGAAAACATTGACTTCGTATATGTCAGTAGGTTTGTATATGCATTTAGTTTTCTGTTGTTATTAATTTATTTTGTACTTTTTCAGGGATATTTCAGGGATCGATTTTATGGTCACGATATTGACCTTTTGCCGGGTCGGCAGCGCCGCACCCAGGATACAGGAGGACGAGGGGGCATTCCAACATGGAAACGGCATTTAAACATTATACGTTTTTAATGTTTTAGGTGCAAAAATAATCATTTTCCTTGCGCCGAGTCGGGAAGTAGTAAGTTGCGTAGTTTACGCTTTTATTAATTTATTTTGTTCTTTTTCAGGGATATTTTAGTATACTGTTGCTACCAGGAAAAAGTCGAATTCGAGGGTCACGATTTTGACCTTTTGCCGGGTCAGCAGCGCCGCACTTAGGACTCGGAAGGACGAGGGGGCATCCCAGTATGGAAACGGCATCAAAACATTATACGTTTTGTATGTTTTGGATGCAAAAATCGTCGTTTTCCATTTCACCGGGTCGGGAAATGGTAAGTTGCGTAGCTTTGTGTTTTTATAAATTTGTTTTATAAATTGTTTTGTAATTTTTCAGGGACTTTGTCTGTATACCGTTGCTGCCAGAAAATGTCGAATTCAAGGGTCGCGAAATTGACCCTTTGTCAGGCCAGCAGCGCCGCACCTAGGGTTCAGAAGGACAAAGGGGCACCCCGATATGGAGACGGCATCTAAACATTATAGGTTTTTAATGTTTTAGGTGCCAAATACTTCATTTTCCGTTGCGCCTAGTAGGGAAGTAGTAGGTTGCGTAGTTTTATGCTTTTATTAATTTGTTATTCTTTTTCAGGGACATTGTCAGTATAATCAACGCTACCAGGAAAAATTTGAATTTAAGGGTCGCGATTTTGACCTTTTGCCGGGTCGGCAGCGCCGCGCCAAGGTTCAATAAAATCGAGGGAGCTTCTTGACATAGGGACGGCATCAAAACATTGTGAATTTTTATATATATTATTATATAGTACTCTGTTTTATGTTTTGATTAAATTATTTCAATCTTTAACAAAGATTTTGTCATTATTGCATTTCTGTGGGAAAAAAGTCAAATTCAAGGGTTACGATTTCGACCTTTTGCCGGGTCGGCAGCACCACGCCTAGGGTCTGTAAAAACGTGGGGGAATCCCAATAAGGAGACTGCGTCAAAACATTGTATGTTTTTTGTGTTCTAAATGCCAAAAAATTAGTTTTTTAATTACGCCAAGTTGGGTCGTCCTTTGCCGTCCAGTATAGCTTTCGTAGAGATTTCAGCTGTTATTTCAGGACATTGTTTCTGGGCATTTCAAAGGATCTGCAGCAAAAAATTCAGAAAAGTGACGTTTTGCATACGCTGCTGCAATGAGTCGACTTAAATTCATCATGTTTATGCCGCGCGTTGATCCTTCTCCTGTCCATCTACTTCCAGATTCATCTGTGCGGGTCCTAGTGGGTGGCATCCTTCACGTCTTCTTCGTAGGGGTCAGCAGGAATACATCGTCAAGAGGTTTTAGTCCGGATTGCTTGCTGGTGGGTGTCGTTTTAATATTTTATATATTATTATATATAGTTATTTCCTTGTTTACAGGTTGTCAAGAGGGAGATTTGGCGAGTTTCTGCCACTAGGACATAGTTGCTAAAAACGCCGTCGGAGTCTTTTTCTTTTCAGTCTTTTAACAGTTTTGTTTTAATTACAGTTACATCGACGTTTCCATGTCTGGGTCATTTTGTCTTCCTTGTATAATTAAAGCCATTAAAATATCAATCTTCTTTTCCAAATTGTCGACTCTATTTGCTAGTTTAATGACTGGGTCGTCGGGGTGACTATTTTTCGGAAGAGTGTTGGTATTTTGGGGTGAGGGCGTTGTCTCCTTCACAATCCTTGGCTTCAGGTTTGCCATAGCAGCTCTACTCGTTGTCGGGGGGCTGTCGTGATTTCCCTGTTTGCGCTCCATTTTTTTTTCTACATTTTTCTGTTCCTTATGCACATTTTGATCATTTCGAAGCCTGTTCTGGAATTTTTCCAGATGTCTTTGCGCTGAGTTTCTAGTCATGTTTGGGGCCTTGACCTTGGCCCTGCCATTTGTGGAGGACTTGTTTGCATTCCGGCGCCATTTATTTAGGCGTTTTTGGATGGCAGCTTCATGTGAAGAAAAGTGTGGTAGATTTGGTCTACTATCCTTCACATTTTGCCGGAACGGGTTCATTTTTTTTTTGACGTTTCTGGTGAAAGTACGGAGACAGAATGATTTATTTCTGCCCCGCATCCACGCATTTATTTGCCTGTGATTACACAGAGTGCAATATCTAGGTACAATTATTTTCGTTTTTGAGTTTGTACATTTGTGGGGATGAGTGTGAGGGTTGGACAGGTGTGGTAAGTATACATGTGTTGGTATTTTCTTACTTATAAACATTGCGTGGATGGTAACATTAACATATGGTTTTTAGTTTGTTTACATTTTGGTTTGTTTACATTTTGAAGTTCCAATTTACATTATTCAATTTAATTAAGTATAATATTAGTTTTATTTCTTTTTTCAGATGCCCCCGCCAGAGGGACGGAAGCATCGAACCTCGGGAGTCATTGCCGGTGGGGAATGGGAGTTTCTTTGTCCCAGTTTTTTGCAGCCGCAGGCTGCGCGCGAAATTCGAAATTTCGAGTTGGGCCAGCATTTCTGGTAAGTAGTATTCATGGTGGAATTTTTGCCGGCTGTCAAATGTGGTACTTTTTACCACTACAGCGGCCGTTATTTTGCGTTTGAGTTTTCATTTTAGTTACAGCAGTTTCACCAGTCGTCAGATTTTATTTTCGTGTGAAGATCCCGCGCCGCCGTCAATTTAGATTTCTTTGGGTCCGCTGGCAACATTTGGCGATGGAGTCTGCTTATTTTGGGCAGAGAAAACATCGCTTTCGTGGAGTTTGTTGTTGCCAGCAGCACCGCGTCTGCCAGGTAAATTGCAGGAGGCCGCCAACCCGCCCATGGGTCTCATCGCCAGCCGTCAAAAGGTCCAAAGCGCAGTGGATTCCCGCGCCGCCGTCTTGTTCCAAGGTCCAGGGAGTTGCTGCATTTCAGCTGGAGTTCTTCAATGCGCAGTGGATTCCCGCGCCGCCGTCTTATTCCAGGGTCAGGGAAGTTGCTGCATTTCAGCTGGAGTTCAACAGGGTAACGGCGAGAAAGTCGTCATTGGTTTGGAGTCACCAGGGCCGTCGCTTCTGTGGGTCATCTCGCCAGGGAAAAGGAAGCATCTTATGGTCGCCGGGCCAAGATGCTTTGCTTTGGGCCGTCGCTCGTAAAAGTCCATGGAATTGGATGCAGAAAATTGGATTAGATAAGTATATCTATGTGTTTAGTTTTGTTTTGTCTGATTTTAGTTTTTGTCTTTTCTTTTTCAGGTCCAGATTGTCCAGGATTTTTCAGATTTGTCCGGTGGGATTTGGGAAGGGAGACATTGCCATGGATTTATGATAATCATCGTTTGGGAGGTTCGTATATGTCAGTAGGTTTGTTTATACATTTAGTTTTCTGATGTAGTTAATTTATTTTGTTCTTTTTCAGGGATTTTGTCTGTATACCGTTGCTGCCCGGAAAAAGTCGAATTTAAGGGTCACGATATTGACCTCTTGCCGGGTCGGCAGCGCCGCTCCCAGGATACAGGAGGACGAGGGGGCATTCCAACATGGAAACGGCATTAAAACATTTTACGTTTTTTAATGTTTTAGGTGCAAAAAATAATCATTTTCCTTGCGCCGAGTCGGGAAGTAGTAAGTTGCGTAGTTTACGCTTTTATTAATTTATTTTGTACTTTTTCAGGGATATTTTAGTATACTGTTGCTACCAGGAAAAAGTCGAATTCGAGGGTCACGATTTTGACCTTTTGCCGGGTCAGCAGCGCCGCACTTAGGACTCGGAAGGACGAGGGGGCATCCCAGTATGGAAACGGCATCAAAACATTATACGTTTTGTATGTTTTGGATGCAAAAATCGTCGTTTTCCATTTCACTGGGTCGGGAAATGGTAAGTTGCGTAGCTTTGTGTTTTTATAAATTTGTTTTATAAATTGTTTTGTAATTTTTCAGGGACTTTGTCTGTATACCGTTGCTGCCAGAAAATGTCGAATTCAAGGGTCGCGAAATTGACCCTTTGTCAGGCCAGCAGCGCCGCACCTAGGGTTCAGAAGGACAAAGGGGCACCCCGATATGGAGACGGCATCTAAACATTATAGGTTTTTAATGTTTTAGGTGCCAAATACTTCATTTTCCGTTGCGCCTAGTAGGGAAGTAGTAGGTTGCGTAGTTTTATGCTTTTATTAATTTGTTATTCTTTTTCAGGGACATTGTCAGTATAATCAACGCTACCAGGAAAAATTTGAATTTAAGGGTCGCGATTTTGACCTTTTGCCGGGTCGGCAGCGCCGCGCCAAGGGTCAATAAAATCGAGGGAGCTTCTTGACATAGGGACGGCATCAAAACATTGTGAATTTTTATATATATTATTATATAGTACTCTGTTTTATGTTTTGATTAAATTATTTCAATCTTTAACAAAGATTTTGTCATTATTGCATTTCTGTGGGAAAAAAGTCAAATTCAAGGGTTACGATTTCGACCTTTTGCCGGGTCGGCAGCACCACGCCTAGGGTCTGTAAAAACGTGGGGGAATCCCAATAAGGAGACTGCGTCAAAACATTGTATGTTTTTTGTGTTCTAAATGCCAAAAAATTAGTTTTTTTTAATTACGCCAAGTTGGGTCGTCCTTTGCCGTCCAGTATGGCTTTCGTAGAGATTTCAGCTGTTATTTCAGGACATTGTTTCTGGGCATTTCAAAGGATCTGCAGCAAAAAATTCAGAAAAGTGACGTTTTGCATACGCTGCTGCAATGAGTCGACTTAAATTCATCATGTTTATGCCGCGCGTTGATCCTTCTCCTGTCCATCTACTTCCAGATTCATCTGTGCGGGTCCTAGTGGGTGGCATCCTTCACGTCTTCTTCGTAGGGGTCAGCAGGAATACATCGTCAAGAGGTTTTAGTCCGGATTGCTTGCTGGTGAGTGTCGTTTTAATATTTTATATATTATTATATATAGTTATTTCCTTGTTTACAGATTGTCAAGAAGGAGATTTGGCGAGTTTCTGCCACTAGGACATAGTTGCTAAAAACGCCGTCGGAGTCTTTTTCTTTTCAGTCTTTTAACAGTTTTGTTTTAATTACAGTTACATCGACGTTTCCATGTCTGGGTCATTTTGTCTTCCTTGTATAATTAAAGCCATTAAAATATCAATCTTCTTTTCCAAATTGTCGACTCTATTTGCTAGTTTAATGACTGGGTCGTCGGGGTGACTATTTTTCGGAAGAGTGTTGGTATTTTGGGGTGAGGGCGTTGTCTCCTTCACAATCCTTGGCTTCAGGTTTGCCATAGCAGCTCTACTCGTTGTCGGGGGGCTGTCGTGATTTCCCTGTTTGCGCTCCATTTTTTTTTCTACATTTTTCTGTTCCTTATGCACATTTTGATCATTTCGAAGCCTGTTCTGGAATTTTTCCAGATGTCTTTGCGCTGAGTTTCTAGTCATGTTTGGGGCCTTGACCTTGGCCCTGCCATTTGTGGAGGACTTGTTTGCATTCCGGCGCCATTTATTTAGGCGTTTTTGGATGGCAGCTTCATGTGAAGAAAAGTGTGGTAGATTTGGTCTACTATCCTTCACATTTTGCCGGAACGGGTTCATTGCAGACTTCCTGGCGGCTTCCTTTCGGGCTTCGGCCATTTCGGTACTATAAGGTAGTCGGGGGGTCTTGTTGAAAAGGGGGGGGGGGGCTGACGTTCGTTATTGTTGCTTTTTGCGTCCATTATTGTCCTAATTTTGTGAAAATCTATTCTATTAACTGCTAATTTTTGCTTCTCTGCC
This sequence comes from Drosophila santomea, assembly GCF_016746245.2. Taxonomy (NCBI): domain Eukaryota; kingdom Metazoa; phylum Arthropoda; class Insecta; order Diptera; family Drosophilidae; genus Drosophila; species Drosophila santomea. Next base: position 29,025,868 of record NC_053019.2, read on the forward strand.
TTATAGGCAGGGCACCCCTTATATGCGCTGATGTGGTTTCCTTGGCAGTTTGAACAGGTGGCGGGGGTTGATCTTGGCTTAGTGCACTCACTAGACCAATGCTGGCCAGCGCACTTCATGCACCTTGGGGGCTTCATACATGTGTTCCTAGCATGCCTGAAGCCCTGGCACCTGAAACACTGGACCGGTTCCCTCGTCCTGTTTTTCCTTTCTATTTCCACTTTTTGTCCGCCAAGCTGTTTGATGGAGAGGATCCGAAGGTGGCTTCCGTCCACGGCCGAGACAATTTCTATCTCATGCATCCGCATCGGGCCACCAGTTGCAGGATTTGTCATGTTCCTTGTGAACTTAGTCTGGAGGCCGAGCTTCTGCAGCTCGCTAGTGATCCACGAGCAAGGGGTAGAGGGGTGCAGGTGACGAATAACAACTCTGAAACCCCTTTCAGATTTATTCTGGTTTGAATAGAATGGGATACCACTTTTAGCTAGTATGTCTTTAATTGTTCTATGTGCAGTCAAGTCTTTCGCCTGAATAGTTACACCGTTTCCTATAGACGTTTTTGTTGTAAAACTGTCTACCCCTGCTGAGTAATTTAGCTTTTCCAGTAGTGGCACAATTTCCCTAACATTTTCTATATGAATAGGGGGGGGCCCTGCGGCTCTGTGGCACTATTTGCCACGGGGGCAGTTCGGTAGCCGAATTTTTAGGGGGAGGGGGGGCAATTTCAGTTTGCGCCGGTGCGCTGCGTGCAGAGGCCTTTTCACTCTCGACTGGGTGGCGGGGGGCTTTTATTTCCTCGACAATACTTTTGGCCGCCTTACTTTTAAAGATGGGGGTGGCTAGGGGGGGAAAGGGTTTGGGGTCGCAAAATTGGTGGGCACACATGCTTTTTTATTGGGCGTTTTATAGCTAAAGCTATCCATGTCCATGTTGGTATTTGGGCGCTTGCCCGGGGTTTTCGTAATTGGTGCCGGATCAGAGGATGCCACAATTCCTGGACCGGTTCCGGCCACCACTTCCGAAAAACTCATAGGCAGTGCGTTCGTGCTATTGGGGGGTGAATTAAAAAGGTCCCGCTTGGCTGCAGGCCGGTTGAGGGTTCTGGATGCAGATGTGTTACCCATAGAGTGAGTAGTGGTGACTTTGGAATTTAAATTAGCCTGAACAGGGGAACACAAAGAAGCGCCTTTCAGTTGGGGGGAGATGCTTTTCTTTTTTGTAGTTTCCGCGAGAATGGTGGGTTTCTTTTTTAAGCTTAGTTTGGAATTGTCAGGTTTAGGATACAAGTTTTGGAAAAAAGTATTGCGAGTTATAAATTTATGTTGTGTTTCACCTTGGTTGTGGTCCCTGCTATTGGCATATATATTGGCTAGTTTATGTAGTGTGTCAGCATTTGCAAGCGCGGGACTTTTTGAGCGGCTGTTTGTGCTTATGTTAATAACCTTGCTTGTGTGTGTAGGTGAGAGAGAGTGAGGGGAAATGCTTTTAGAGCCAATTTTTGTAGATGTGCTGAGGTTTCTCTCCATGCTGTTGTCTTCATGTGTGGGGAAAGGGAAATTTCTAAGAGCGCCGCTCTTTTTGTCATCCGTGTTGGTATTAGTAATTTCAGCTGCATTGGTGTTGTGAGCTGTTGTCAATTTTTTCCCCCTATTTGTATGTGTGATAGAAAGAGGGGAAACCACTGGCCCATTTGAGACGCTACTTTTGGCGCCAGCTGTTTCTTTATTAGTATTAGTAAGGAAGAGCGGGTCTTTTTGGGCATTTTTGTTTTCTCTATTCTCTTTCCCCTTATATGTAAGTGAATTTATAATTTTTATAGCAGCCTCGGAAGGGTTTTTTAGACTGTTAATTGCAGAGTTGGAAGGCGATTTTTTCATGTTTATTATACTGATATTAAACTGAGAGTTGTTAGAATTATGGGACATGGGCGAGATTTCCAGGTAGAAAGGGGTATTTTGACTTTCTGGGCTCGAGAAAAGAGAGAGCGCCTCGTCATTTGAAGAGTCGTCAGAGAGTATTACATGGGCCATAATATCTGCTGACTATATGTAAAGGAACGATACTTTTTGTGGTATAAATACCCTGACTTTGGTTTTGGCGGGTCCTTTGGTACAATTCCTTTTCTTTGTTAGTCCTTCTTTGCCTCTTTTTTGCGTTCTTCCTTCTTTGCGACGTTAGTGTTCTTCTTTATGGCTCTTCTTTCTGGTTCCTCTTTATAGCTCCTCTTTATGGTTCTTCTTTATGGCTCCTCTTCTTTAATAAAATCTGCAGCTCGCTGAGTTTGTCGATTTGTCTCAAAGTATTTCACCGGAAAAAACCGAATTTATATGCTTTTTAATATGTTTATTTTAATTGTTTATTTTAATTGTTTGTCGTATTGTTTCTGTATAAATTTTACGGCCGGGAATTTTTTGTCTTTTCACTTGTGGAGATTTTCACTTAAATGTCCCGTTTATTTTTCGTTTGCTTTGTACTTTCGATTGTATTTTAAATTGTAATTGTTATAAACAATTTTAGGCAATTTAAAATATTTTTTATTAACTTTGCTATTTGAACTTTGCTTTTGTCTTTTCACTTGTGGAGATTTTCACTTAATTGTCCCGTTTATTTTTCGTTTGCTTTGTACTTTCGATTGTATTTTAAATTGTAATTGTTATAAACAATTTTAGGCAATTTAAAATATTTTTTATTAACTTTGCTATTTGAACTTTGCTTTTTTTTTTTTGACGTTTCTGGTGAAAGTACGGAGATTTTTTTTTTTTTGACGTTTCTGGTGAAAGTACGGAGACAGAATGATTTATTTCTGCCCCGCATCCACGCATTTATTTGCCTGTGATTACACAGAGTGCAATATCTAGGTACAATTATTTTCGTTTTTGAATTTGTACATTTGTGGGGATGAGTGTGGGGGTTGGACAGGTGTGGTAAGTATACATGGTTTGGTATTTTCTTACTTATAAACATTGCGTGGATGGTAACATTAACATATGGTTTTTGTTTGTTTACATTTTAAAGGTTTAGGAATTTTGCATTTGTCAGTTAATTTAAGTTTTAAAATTTGTATTGTTTCTATTTTCAGATGCCCCCGCCAGAAGGACGGAAGCATCGAGCCTCGGGAGTCATTGCCGGTGGGGAAAGGGAGTTGTTTGTCCCAGTTATTTGGAGCCGCAGGCTGCGCGCCAATTTAAAAAGAGTTGGGCCAGCGTTTCTGGTATGTATTCATGGTGTAAATTTAAGCCGGCTGTCAAATGTGGTACTTTTTACCACCACAGCGGCCGTTATTTTGCGTTTGAGTATTCATTTTTGTTACAGCAATTTCACCAGTCGTCAGTGTTTTTATTTTCGTGTTTAGATCCCGCGCCGCCGTCAATTTAGGTTTAGTTTGCAGGAGGCTGCCAACCCGCCCATGGGTCTCATCTCCAGCCGTCAAATGGTCCAAAGCGCAGTGGATTCCCGCGCCGCCGTCTTATTCCTAGGTCCAGGGAGTTGCTGCATTTCAGCTGGAGTTCTTCAATGCGTAGTGGATTCCCGCGTCGCCGTTTTAATCCGGGGTCCAGGGAGTTGCTGCACATCAGCTGGAGTTCATCAATGTGTCGGCGAGAGCGTCGTCATTGCTTTGGAGTCACCAGGGTCGTCGCTTCTGTGGGTCGTCTCGCCAGGGCAAGGAGGCATCTTATGGACGCCGGGCCAAGATGCTTTGCTTTGGGCCGACGCTCGTAAATGTCCATGGAATTGGATGCAGAAAATTGGATTAGATAAGTATATCTATGTGTTTAGTTTTGTTTTGTCTGATTTTAGTTTTTGTCTTTTCTTTTGCAGGTCCAGATTGTCCAGGATTTTAAATTTGTCCAGTGGGATTTGGAAAGGAAAGCGATGCCATGGATTTATAAGAAGCATCGTTGGGGAGGTTCATGTATGTCGGTAGGTTTGTATATACATTTAGTGTTCTGTTGATGTTAGTTAATTTTGTACTTTTTCAGGGATATTTTCATTATACCACTACTATTATAAAGAGGTCGAATTTGAGGGTCACCATTTTGGCCTTTTGCCGGGCCGGCAGCGCCACACCCAGAATTCAGAAGGGCGAGGGGGCATTCCGACATGGAAACGGCATCAAAACATTATACGTTTTTAATGTTTTAGGTGCCAAAGACATCGTATTTTGTTGCGTCTAGTAGGTAAGTTGTAGATTTCGTCGTTTTATGCTTTTATTGATTTGTTATTCTTTTTCAGGGATATTGTAGTTGCTACCGGGAAAAAAGTTGAATTCAGGGGTCACGATTTTGACCTTTTGCCGGGTCGGCAGCGCCGCACCAAGGGTCAATAAAATCGAGGGTGCTTCTTGACATGGGGACGGCATCGAAACTTTGTGCATTTTTATATATATTATTATATATTACACTGTTATGTGTTTTGATTAAATTATTACAATCTTTAACGGAGATTTCGTCAATATTGCATTTCTGAGGGAAAAAAGTCAGTTTTAGAGGTTTCTATTTCGACCTTTTTTTTTTTGACGTTTCTGGTGAAAGTACGGAGACAGAATGATTTATTTCTGCCCCGCATCCACGCATTTATTTGCCTGTGATTACACAGAGTGCAATATCTAGGTACAATTATTTTCGTTTTTGAATTTGTACATTTGTGGGGATGAGTGTGAGGGTTGGACAGGTGTGGTAAGTATACATGGTTTGGTATTTTCTTACTTATAAACATTGCGTGGATGGTAACATTAACATATGGTTTTTGTTTGTTTACATTTTAAAGGTTTAGAAATTTGCATTTGTCAATTAATTTAAATTTTAAAATTTGTATTGTTTCTATTTTCAGATGCCCCCGCCAGAAGGACGGAAGCATCGAGCCTCAGGAGTCATTGCCGGTGGGGAAAGGGAGTTGTTTGTCCCAGTTATTTGGAGCCGCAGGCTGCGCGCCAATTTAAAAAAGAGTTGGGCCAGCGTTTCTGGTATGTATTTGTCGCAGATTTACTTTTAATTTCAAATATAACGACCGTTTTCTGCTACTTTGTGTTCGCCTCTTTCGTTTTGCATGTTCTTAGAACACGCATTTTCTACTTCGCAACAGCGTGGCAAATAACTGTTTCTGCCGAATGTAGTCTGGTCGCGGGCGTGAGCGAGAGGGAGAGAGATATATTCCCGCTAAGAACGGGACGAGCAAGGAATAGACAAAATTGCCAGTATGTGTGTTGGTATTAATGTATGTGGAGTGAAGTAAGTCTCCAAAGTGTGTTGGTATTGCGTGTAGACTCGGGTTCTACGCATTATTGCAACATTTGTTCTTCACATTAAGTTTTTGATCGCCGAAGAAGTTAGACATGCCTCGCTCCCGAATTAAACGCGCGGCCAGAAAACGTTACGCTGACGCGGTGGAAAGCGATGCAGGACACGAAAGTGATTGCGATTCGACATCAGAAGTGGGATCGCCTACTCCTACTTCCAATAGTGAAAATAATTTACAGACAATTTTGGAGTCGCAAAATCGCCATTTTTCTGAACTGTTAAAACAAGTGCAAAACTCACAAAGAGACCCAAAAAACTCAAATGCTGTCGTATTGCCAAAGTTTAATCCCGAACGCTCAGGCTCAGACGCTCAATCCTGGTGCTCAACGGTGGATTATATATTTTCCGAAAATCAACTGGACGGCAGCGCTCTTGTGATGACCCTCAGCAAGTCGCTGGAAGGGAGCGCGTCCCATTGGCTATCTCAGACGTGCTTCCCTGGCATAACATGGACTCAGTTCCGAGAATTATTTTTGCAACATTTTGCGGGAACAGAGACATTAGCTGCAGCGGTTATGAATCTGCTACAAGGATGCCCTACGGAAGGAGAGTGCCTGTCATTATACGGAAGCCGAATGGTTACTTCGCTTATGGCCAGGTGGAAGTCGCTGAGTGTGGAACAAATTGCAGTCTCCGTTGCGCTGGCACATGCAGCTGGAATTGACAGGCGTTTGAGGCGTTTAGTTTTTACCACCAATATCGACACTCGGAACGAATTACAACAAGAACTTAAAGCTTATTCGTTTGATGCTAGACCGAGCCAGCATTCCAACAATACATCAGCGCCGCCAGGAAAACGAGCTAAGCTCTATTCTCACATCAAGTGTCATAATTGCGGAAAAACCGGCCACAAAAAGGCGGAGTGTCGCTCAAAACCAGTGGCAGTTTATACCCAGCAACCCGGCCAACAACGCCCTGGTTACATGGGAGGAAGAGATCGGTCTTCTGTGACCTGCTACAAGTGCGGAAAAGATGGACACGTTTCTACTGTGTGTCCTGATCGTCAGGAGCGTTCGTCATCTAACAAAACCCATATCGTAAAAGAAGTCAACATCTGTACTGTCCTTGAGCCCGTTGGAACTGTATCGCAATCTGGTGAGTCGTTCCAATTCTGCTTCGATTCCGGAGCTGAATGCTCACTCATCAAAGAAGCCGCCTCGCAGAGACTATCCGGAACTAGAATAAGCAGCGTAGTCATTTTAAAGGGTATTGGTAGTAATACTGTTTGTAGCACTTTACAGATACTGGCAAATGTTATGATTAGTGAACGTTCATTTGAAATATTGTTTCATGTAGTGTTAAATGATTACATCAAGTATGACGCTCTGATTGGTCGAGATATTCTGAGCCAGGGAATCGGCGTGACAATTACATCAAAGGCCCTTACTATGTTTAACGAAAAATCTATATTACCCATTGAAGTTTCTGAATGCAATCCTGACTTGGCTAATGTTGACACCGACGTGCATGGATCTGATAGAGACCAATTGTTATCAATTTTGCAAGAGTATTCGGGTTCATTTATTAGTGGAATTCCACAAAGCCGTGTGTCTACAGGACAGCTAGAAATTCGCTTGATCGACCAAAATAAGACGGTTCAAAGACGCCCGTATAGGTTGAGTGTAGACGAAAAGGCAAAAGTTCGGCATCTAATTCAACAGCTGTTAGAATCAAACATTATAAGACCTAGTTATTCCCCCTTTGCGAGCCCTATGTTGCTTGTTCGAAAGAAAAATGGTACAGACCGCCTCTGTGTGGATTATAGGGAGCTTAATGCAAATACAGTCTCGGAGAAATATCCATTGCCGCTTATTTCAGATCAGATCGCTAGGCTGAGTGGTGCCAGGTTTTTCAGTTGTATAGACATGGCAAGCGGGTTTCACCAGATCCCAATTCACCCGAATTCAATTGAGCGGACGGCGTTCGTTACCCCAGAAGGCCAATTCGAATATTTAACTATGCCATTCGGACTCAAAAATGCCCCTGCTGTGTTCCAAAGAGCCATTAATCGTGCCTTAGGTGATCTTACCCACTCATACGCAATTGTCTACATGGATGACGTAATGATAGTTGCACATACAAAGGAAGAGGCGCTTGATAGGCTACGAGTAGTATTGCAAACACTCACTCAAGCAGGATTTTCTTTTAATATTGAAAAATGCTCGTTTCTTAAGTCTTGTGTAGAGTATTTGGGTTTTGAAGTTAGAGAAGGTGAGATTCGACCAAACCCTAGAAAAATTCAAGCCCTTGTTAATCTGCCACTTCCGCGGTCCATCACTCAGTTGAGACAATTTATCGGACTCGCCTCGTATTTTCGCCAATTTGTACCAAAGTTTTCACAACTGCTCAAACCTCTTTACGCTTTAACTTCAAAGAGCAAACCATTTGTGTGGGAATTGTAGCATGAGCAAATCCGGCAACAAGTAATATCTATTTTAACTAATGAACCTGTTCTCACTATATTTGACCCACAATTTGATATCGAGCTTCACACGGATGCTAGTGCCGATGGCTATGGCGCTATTTTGTTGCACCGAATTGAAAAGAAGCCTCGAGTTATCGAATATTTTAGCAAGATGACGTCATCAGCAGAATCGCGTTACCATTCATACGAACTGGAGACTCTTGCCGTATACAACTCCATAAAACACTTCCGTCATTACTTGCATGGCCGTTATTTTGTTGTGTTCACCGACTGCAATTCGCTTAAGGCCTCTTGTACAAAGATAGAGTTAACTCCCAGGGTTCATAGGTGGTGGTCGTACTTGCAATGTTTTGATTTTGATATAGAGTATAGACCTGGACAGCGTATGGCCCATGTTGACTTTCTGTCCCGGAATCCAGTTCCAGAAAGTGTTAGGAATTCAGCAGGTATAGTGGAAAAGCATATCAATCTGACAGAAATATCTGATGGTTGGTTGTTGGCCGAACAGCAAAGAGACGAAGAAACCGCTCTTATTGTGTCTAAATTACGTAATGATGAATTGCCCGGAGATTTGGCTAAAAGCTACGAACTACGGTCTGGGACTCTGTATAGGAAAATCCAAAGAAACGGAAAGTCTCGTTGTTTGCCTATAATCCCAAAGCCATTTAGGTGGTCTGCTGTCAACAATGTCCACGAGTCAATCATGCACCTTGGTTGGGAGAAAACTCTCGAGAAAATGTACGAGTTTTATTGGTTTGATAAAATGTCCAAATACGTTCGCAAATTTGTGGACAATTGCATTACTTGCAGGTTGTCAAAGCCCCCGTCTGGCAAAATACAAGCCGAACTGCATCCCATTCCTAAGATTGACATCCCATGGCATACAGTTCATGTCGATATTACCGGGAAACTTAGCGGCAAAAATGATCAGAAGGAATATATAATTGTGCTAATAGACGCATTTACCAAATTCGTCTTCTTATCCCATACCATAAAGCTAGATACTATAAGTTGCATTAAGGCAGTAAGGTCTTTAATATCGTTATTTGGTGTCCCTTCTCGATTGATCGCTGATCAAGGACGTAGTTTTGCTAGTTCAGGGTTTCGTGATTTCTGCTCTGCTCAGAAAATAGAGTTGCACTTAATCGCCACAGGTGCTAGTCGTTCCAATGGCCAAGTAGAACGAGTTATGAGTACTCTCAAATCCATGCTAACTGCGGTTGAAACTGGCCAGGGATCTTGGCAGGATTCTTTATGTGAAATTCAACTGGCTCTTAATAGCACGCCCAATAGAGTGACCAAAGTTAGCCCGTTAGAAATACTTATTGGCAAAGAAGCAAGGCCGTTTGGTCTAACACCTATCATAAATAATGAAAATACTGTCGATGTGGAAAAAGTTAGAGAAATAGCAAAACGTAACATGGAAAAAAATGCCAAAATTGATAAAGAAAGATTTGACAAGAATAAAGCTACTGTTGTGAGACACAAGGTTGGTGACCATGTCCTACTCAAAAATGAAGAGCGGCACCAGACCAAACTAGATCCTAAGTTTAGAGGCCCATTTTTGGTGTCCGAGGTACTACCAGGAGATAGATATAAGCTCAAAGCATTAAACAATAATAGAACTTATAAATATTCTCACGAATTTTTGCGAAGTATGCCTGAGAAGGGGATTACCACAGAATTAGAAGATGAAGGCGCAGAAAAAGACGCTGTGAATCAAGCCAGTGAGGGCTGTGATGAGGATCAAGCCAGTGAGGGCTGGGACCTTGAAATTGATTAAGATTTTGTAAACCTTCGGATCGATTCGGGAGACGACTTTCTCTTCAGATGGGTGCCCGAGTTAATGTGGTTCGCCATTTGATTGCAGATTAATTCGAATCCCGGAAACGATTGTTGGTGCTGGTTATTTGGCTGGCTTATAGACTGCGTCAACCGTGTGCCATGTATGTTGGCCGGTTTGTCGAGTTGTAAGCTGTGCTCTAGGCTAATAAGAGTATAGACTGGCCGGTTTGATGAACCGTGCGCTAGTGGAAGAAAGTAATGTAATGAACTAAGAATGTAAACGCTCTCAGAGAAGCACTATGAATATGGTATGTTCTGAATAAAAGTTGGTGGTAATCCGGATCTCATGGCTTAAAATTAAATGATAAAACTAAGAAATGAAACTTGGAAGAAATGTGTTAAGTTGCTTAAAGAATAAACAGAAAATAATAATGATGTAAATGAAATGAGAAAGGAAAATGCGTTATGAATTATTAACCCACGAGGACGTGTGTGAGGTCAGGAAGGCCGTGTCGCAGATTTACTTTTAATTTCAAATATAACGACCGTTTTCTGCTACTTTGTGTTCGCCTCTTTCGTTTTGCATGTTCTTAGAACACGCATTTTCTACTTCGCAACAGCGTGGCAAATAACTGTTTCTGCCGAATGTAGTCTGGTCGCGGGCGTGAGCGAGAGGGAGAGAGATATATTCCCGCTAAGAACGGGACGAGCAAGGAATAGACAAAATTGCCAGTATGTGTGTTGGTATTAATGTATGTGGAGTGAAGTAAGTCTCCAAAGTGTGTTGGTATTGCGTGTAGACTCGGGTTCTATGCATTATTGCAACATTTGTTCTTCACATTAAGTTTTTGATCGCCGAAGAAGTTAGACATGCCTCGCTCCCGAATTAAACGCGCGGCCAGAAAACGTTACGCTGACGCGGTGGAAAGCGATGCAGGACACGAAAGTGATTGCGATTCGACATATTCATGGTGTAAATTTTAAGCCGGCTGTCAAATGTGGTACTTTTTACCACCGTTACCGGCCGTTATTTTGCGTTTGAGTATTCATTTTTGTTACAGCAATTTCACCAGTCGTCAGTGTTTTTATTTTCGTGTTTAGATCCCGCGCCGCCGTCAATTTAGGTTTAAGTTTGCAGGAGGCTGCCAACCCGCCCATGGGTCTCATCTCCAGCCGTCAAATGGTCCAAAGCGCGGTGGATTCCCGCGCCGCCGTCTTATTCCTAGGTCCAGGGAGTTGCTGCATTTCAGCTGGAGTTCTTCAATGCGTAGTGGATTCCCGCGTCGCTGTTTTATTCCAGGGTCCAGGGAGTTTCTGCACTTCAGCTGGAGTTCATCAATGTGTCGGCGAGAGCGTCGTCATTGCTTTGGAGTCACCAGGGTCGTCGCTTCTGTGGGTCGTCTCGCCAGGGAAAGGAGGCATCTTATGGACGCCGGGCCAAGATGCTTTGCTTTGGGCCGACGCTCGTAAATGTCCATGGAATTGGATGCAGAAAATTGGATTAGATAAGTATATCTATGTGTTTAGTTTTGTTTTGTCTGATTTTAGTTTTTGTCTTTTCTTTTTCAGGTCCAGATTGTCCAGGATTTTTCAGATTTGTCCGGTGGGATTTGGGAAGGAAACATTGCCATGGATTTATGATAATCATCGTTTGGGAGGTTCGTATGTGTCAGTAGGTTTGTATATACATTTAATTTTCTGATGTAGTTAATTTATTTTGTTCTTTTTCAGGGATTTTGTCTGTATATCGTTGCTGCCCGGAAAAAGTCGAATTTAAGGGTCACGATATTGACCTCTTGCCGGGTCGGCAGCGCCGCTCCCAGGATACAGGAGGACGAGGGGGCATTCCAACATGGAAACGGCATTAAAACATTTTACGTTTTTAATGTTTTAGGTGCAAAAAAAAAAAAAAAATAATCATTGTCCTTGCGCCGAGTCGGGAAGTAGTAAGTTGCGTAGTTTACGCTTTTATTAATTTATTTTGTTCTTTTTCAGGGATATTTTAGTATACTGTTGCTACCAGGAAAAAGTCGAATTCGAGGGTCACGATTTTGACCTTTTGCCGGGTCAGCAGCGCCGCACTTAGGACTCGGAAGGACGAGGGGGCATCCCAGTATGGAAACGGCATCAAAACATTATACGTTTTGTATGTTTTGGATGCAAAAATCGTCGTTTTCCATTTCACTGGGTCGGGAAATGGTAAGTTGCGTAGCTTTGTGTTTTTATAAATTTGTTTTATAAATTGTTTTGTAATTTTTCAGGGACTTTGTCTGTATACCGTTGCTGCCAGAAAATGTCGAATTCAAGGGTCGCGAAATTGACCCTTTGTCAGGCCAGCAGCGCCGCACCTAGGGTTCAGAAGGACAAAGGGGCACCCCGATATGGAGACGGCATCTAAACATTATAGGTTTTTAATGTTTTAGGTGCCAAATACTTCATTTTCCGTTGCGCCTAGTAGGGAAGTAGTAGGTTGCGTAGTTTTATGCTTTTATTAATTTGTTATTCTTTTTCAGGGACATTGTCAGTATAATCAACGCTACCAGGAAAAATTTGAATTTAAGGGTCGCGATTTTGACCTTTTGCCGGGTCGGCAGCGCCGCGCCAAGGGTCAATAAAATCGAGGGAGCTTCTTGACATAGGGACGGCATCAAAACATTGTGAATTTTTATATATATTATTATATAGTACTCTGTTTTATGTTTTGATTAAATTATTTCAATCTTTAACAAA